>NC_138858.1:48148319-48851629 GCF_965183815.1 Platalea leucorodia
ATTTAATGAGATTCATGTGACATAGATAAAAAGAGATGTGCCCCTCTCCTTTTGCTGAGAGGTATTGACCATTATGCTGATCCTCATTATGGTGAACTCTTCATCAATGAGGATAAGAATAATGAGGAGAAGTCAAGTTGATAGATTTACAGACAATTAGATCAGGTTAGTTTCAGGCCTTCTAGCTACACAATATGCAATGTCACTTAATGTGAAACTGGTCTGTGGTTCCTGCTGCTGCTGCTATATGCTTCCACTTGCATTTGTTTCCTGACCAGGAATATGCTATTTCTGTTCAGAGAGCCTAAGCACTTATTCATCTTGGGTCTACTGCTGCTCGTTTGCAGGTAAGAGTTTAAAAACCACCAACTAGAAAAGTTTTACTGTTTCATACATGCCTCTATGAGCACCTTGAAGCAGTTCTTAGCCACTAGTGTTTCCCTTTTCCACTCTTCAATTAATTTTGTGGGATATTTTTAGACATTTAACAGTTGGACTCGATGATCTTAAGGGTCTTTTCCAATCTTAATGATTCTGTGATTCTACGATTTCCACATATTCCATTTGAACTGCATATAGGAACCACAGAAGCTCATAGGGCTTTGCTTTGCTGAAGTTTTCTAGCCGTTTTCGGCTGCTTAGTACTTTGAAAAATGTTAACCCTTCAAGTTGAAATTTTATTCCTGATTGGCCCAGGCTGTCTTTTTGTTGTGGTTTGGGGTTTTCTCTGTTTTTTGTTTATTTTTTTTTTTTTTTGTTTAAACATGAGTTTTCATGAATAGATTTCAGCTATTCTTTGGAGGCGGGTGGAGGGAGAAGGAGAGGAGCTGATTGACCAAGATAAAAAAAAAAAGAAAAGTCTTTAGGCTGTTGTAACAGTTTGTCTGTGAATGTAACAAATGATTTATCAAGGAGATAACCTTCATGGCAGAGCTGATTCTTTCTTGAATTTGAAACAAAATCTTCCAGTTTTCTGTAAAATTGTTAGCCTTTGCAGACCGTGGTTCACACAAATTCAGCACAGAATTCTGACACTTAGCTGTCAATTTTTCCTAATATACAATTCACATCAAACATGTGATGTTTACCTTAATAAACATGCAATGCCACATTTCCTTCCTTTCAAGGAGCCATCCCCATTTCACAATTGCAGTTATATCATGCCAAGGAGGGATCAAGAACAGGAAGTGAGTACAAAAAGCCAAATTTCCTCTGTGCTCGCTGACTACTTTACTGTTGTCCAGGGGCATGAAAGACTTTTTGTGACTGAACACAGAGAACTTAAAAGCCAGACCAGAGGGAAGCAGATAAAGACTGTAGTTAGATAGATCAGAATTTCATGATAAAGGACTGGAAGAGATATAAAATTCTGTTTCCAAACCCAGACATTTGCAAAGATTCACACCTTGCAATAAAACTTCAATAGCTGGCATGGTTCTTACAGCTGGGAATTATGCTTTCCTTAGGTATTTATTTATTTATTTATTTTTACTTTTTATTTTGTCTGACTTCACAAACCACTTTTGTTCCATAGTTTAGGAAAAAGCACAAAAATCACAGGGAAATCTTCTAATTAGTTTTAAGAAAGTGAAACAAAGGACTTCCTTGTTCTCAATACCCAGAAATCAGTGAGGAGTCAAAAATTCTTGTCTTAGTGGATGTTAAAGATACATTGATAATAACTGAGTTAACTCACTACTGATTCTCTTGGTCATTTCTAGAAACCTTCAGTCTATAACCCAATGCAAGTGAAGTCCTGTCACTAAAACTTAACTCCTAATTCCTAGTGCCCTTTGAAATGAAATAAGTCCTTATATTAAGTCCCGTGATCATTGAATCAAGTCTGTATTTTTTTATAGATTCCAATTACATTTTGTATGTGTGAATTCAGTGGTGAAAGAGTACATGATTCAATAAAACATTAGAGTAGGACAAACTATAACAGAGACGTGATGGGAGAAATGGGTCATTTTCTGTTAGGCTGTTGTTATTCACTTTAAAGACATAAAGCAAAAACTATTAATTAACTAAATATGCTTCAGTAACACTTTTAGCTCAGCTTGGTCAAGGTGTACCCCATAGCAAATCAAGAAAGTAGAAGGGTATACCTTCAACTAGATAGGCAAATACCTTGTCGATTTTGACTGAAAGGCATCTTTTTTATCAAACAATTCAAAACTGGCAAGATTAAGTAGAACACATTCTAAAACGTCAGCAGAATCTGAAATTTGTGTGATCTTATGGGTGTTTGCTTAGTTGTATAATCTCAAACTCAAAGGTCTTTGTGTTCTTTATTGCCATTGAGTTTTGATGGGGATCTTGACAATACAGAATACATGTTGAAAAAGTTTTTAGTATTAAAAGGTAGTAATATATTAAAGGTTAATAAGAATGATCTTATAAGTAAAAAATTTAATTCAGTAATTATAATGGGTTCATTCTGTGAAAAGCAGTGAAAGATTAATGCAATTTGTAATGTAAACTGCAAATATCTTAAATATGTGCAGTAGTAAAATGGCAAGATTTTTAGAAAGGACAAAACAGAATTTATGTATAATAAGTGAACTAAAAAAGCTCACAATTTTGAATTAAAATATTTCATACTGATCAAGAACAGATAATTTCTCTTATTAGCATTTATTTTTTCCTGTGTAGGTGTGCAATATCTGAAAACTAATTTTATAACAGCATGAAATGTCCTTTCTCATTAAATATGTCTTACACTTTCTCATTGGATTATCAAATTTTCACTGTCTTTGTGCTATCTTATAATTTTTTTTTTTAATTTGGAATATTTCATTATATATTTACTTTTTTTCAGCTGGGATAACATAAACACAGTTTAGTACAATTTTTCTTGAGATCAATAACAGCATGTTTACCAAAAGGCAGAGTATTTCAAATGCAGTATTACCAGAAGAATGTAGAAATATTTTTTTTTCCTTCTAAACTAGCAAATGCAGACAGAATTCACACAGAAGGGGGAAGGGATTGTTTGTTTGTGTGTTTGTTCCAGTGATAGTTTTAACTTTGATTTCATTAAATGAAACTTTGCTGAAAGATAGAGGTTTTCCATTGGATTACATTTTACCCAAGGAACAAATTTCCTGTACTTGAAGTTAGAAAAGAAAAGAACACGCCTTTTTTATTCAAGGCAGAATTTATACCAAAATGTTTCAGAGAGAAATAAGCAATATAATTTAGTACCTAAAAAAAAAAAATAAAAATTATTCAGTCCAGGACTCTGGCAATGAAATTAAGAGAAGGAAATTTATATTCAGTTAAATCCCATCACCTGTCACTGAGATAACCATCTTTATAATCACGTTACACAAAGCAATCTTAAACAAACCACAAATAAAAAACTTCTTCATGTTTGGAAAGATACTACCCACTCTAACAATAATATAATTCAAAAGAGAAACTCACAATTTTTTCTTTTTAAAAAGATGTTTGAAATATTTTTTTTTTTATCTAAAGCTTTTTCAGATCAAAGGAAATTACATGTGTAAGATTCACCTTAGAACCAAAACTTCACAAACTGTCTTTTGCTGGATGTTAATCACTTTGCACAGTGTCTCTAAGGACACCTTTACAAATGGGTAGCATTTGTCTGAGTCTGCAAGATCCCGCGCACAGATAAAAACGCTGCAACACTGAATCTTCTCGACTTCACTTTCTGCTCCAGTCCTACAGCTATGCTCTGCCACTGATTCCCAGACAAGTTTTTACTGCAACAAACATGATATTATATATAATTCTATATGTATATATAATGTTATATATTTAGTAAAACTAAATTAACAAGCCATTCACTGGAAACATGTTATTAATGCTCTTTCTTATCTATAGATCTGGTTATATGTTAGGAGATAACACGCCTGCAGGACAAAACTCTACGTGCTGTTAAACAGAGTGGGGGAAAGGAGAGTGAATGGTGTTTAGGGGAAAATGATTATAGGTAAGAATGTCTAAGCTGTAAAAGTCTCATGATTTTACTACTTTTATCAATATTTACTTTTGTGTTACTGCCACTATATTGGCATAGCAAAATACTTCTCCTTGCAAGAGAAGTGTAAGAGTTCACAAGTAACTTCCTGTACACTAGCCCTAGAAACACAATTATTGATTAGGAGACCAATGCACCTGGGTCATTCTACATTGTACTGGATTTGCGACAATTGTTGTCAGGCATTGCATCTCAGCTAAAGGTAACTTTTAAAACATCTCTGACAATATCACTTGCAGTTATTTAATGAGACTTTAACAACTCTGGTGATCTTTTCAACTAAAAAGCACTTGCCTTCCATTCCCTAAGCTGAGGCTTCAGGGGAAGGAACAATAACATCAAAACTCTTCTGGCAGGTATCACAGAGATATAATTTAGGAGCATTTAATTTGGATGAAAAATAAAAACCAAGAGGGACGCTCCAAGGTGAAGCAATACTAGGCATGGCACTAGTGACTTCCGTTTATGCTTTGGTAAAAGACAGGAGGGGAACTAGTTAGTACTCTGGCCCCTGATCATTACATCCAAAGACACAGTGCTAGTTTTGCTCTGCTTGAAAGCATCTGGTACAAGCAATTAAACTCAAGAAGTCTGAGAATGCTGAGTGCAGTACAGATAAAATCCTTGTTATGGCACTGTAGGAAAAGAGAGAACGAGAAAGTGTGTACACATTAATTTCAGGATTAAAAGGATCAATACCAAATTGATTCCACCTACAGACTATAAAAACTGTCCCAGAAATGGAACAGAAAGCCAATAATTCATACACGCACACACACCATCTAACTGTATTTTACAATGTTGTAAATTCATCTATTTCTTCATGATTTTACAAATTTAAATATCATTACTTTTAGGAATTTTTTTTTTTTCAGAGATAAGATTTCAAAGATAAGATCTTAAGTCTAGCTTCAGTTGTAAGTCTTTGGATCTTGTTATCTTTTCTTCATATGAAGGAAAAATCTCCTGTCTTCACTATCAGTTATATTATTTCAAGTGCAAGTTTATACAGATGGTGATCAAGTCACCTCTCCAGTTCTTTAGTAAAGCAATCTCCTTTAGTCTTATTCTGTGAGCCTTATTTTCCAGCCCTTGCATCACTTTGCAGACTTAGTCTGAACAGTCAACATTTGCTTATCTTTCTTGAAGGGAAGCTACCAGCACAGGAACCAGTAGCAGAGATCAGTGCTGTGTGCTAAAAGCAAACTGATTCCCAACTTCTACTCGTTATTTCCTTTGTTCAGTTACTTTCATACACTTTATTTGTCAAGCCTTTGCCCATGGCATTACACAGGTCTTATTTTGAAGTTTTCCATAATGACCTCTTAAGCATTTGTTAGGTCAGTACTTCTTGGGATACTTTCCCATTTAATGGACATAACCTGATTTGGTAGATCCCAAATGTACACCTATACTACCCAATCTACATTTATCTCAATAAGAAACATGATGTTTTGTATTGTTAATATGTAAATAGACAATTCAGATCATCTTCTAATGACTAGCTACCTCTCTTTTTTTAATTATTATTTACATGATTTGTAATTATTATGTCATTTTTATCCTAGTATATGTCATTGACAAAATAGGACTGGATGAAGTACCTGTCTCCGAGGCATCCTTCTAAATAAAGCTCAGTCTATTGATTCATTTTATTTACAGCCACGTATTTTGAGATTGGCATTGAGATAGTTTTAATGCAATTTTAAGATGTCCTACATTGATGACACAGAATGCAATTCTTTTAATCAAAGTCTTATACAGTGATACATCACTTGATTAAGAGTTGTGCAATTATATATTAGAAGTGCTTTTATCATAGATTTTGAATTAATATGTCATTTACTCTTTCAGATTATTATTGAAAGTTTTAAGTTCAATTGATTCAAATACTAAAGCCCACTCTGAAGTCCTGTACTAGACTTGAACCCATTTACTACTATTCTAGTTTGTCTTTATATTTCATATCTAAATCTTTATGAAGGTATGTTTCTGCCATTAAAAACTATCACTATCACTTCATTAAAGTCCAAGTCCTTCTTTTCACTGACAAATTTGTTAATCACTTTATAATTTGCAAATGCCAACAATTAATAAACTGACATTACGAGCTTTTTAGAATGCATGGACACGCATGGACCTCAAGCAGTGATACTTTTTTTTTTTAATAATCAGGATTTACTGAGGTCTGGTATCATCATACATAGTAAACAATGTAATAGCCTGTGAATTTCACTGGCATGCATGATGAAACCTGACTTCATTAAACAGATGCAATGAAAACAAACAAACAAAAATTTAGGAAGATCAACTAGAAATGCCTGTTACATATAGAAATATATAGATCTTTGTATTTCAAAGGAATGCCTGTGCAGATTTACTAATTTTCTGAAAATGAAAAGTGCTCTGAGCATGGGAATTTTTAAATAGAGACAATATCTCCACATAACTTTGGTATTTATCTATAATAAATTATATACGGGTACAATTAAAATAAAAAAAATATGTACAAGTGCTTACAGCAGAAATGTTACACACTCCTTACAAATCTTGAAGCTTAGGCTTGCATACCTCATTGCATGTCACTGCATGCTACAGTGCCTTCTCAATTACTATACTTCCCTGGAACACACTTCTCTTTCTTTTTTGGTGCCATTTTTCCACCTGCCCCTTCAGCTGGAGTGGAGTCACATACTATTACCCTTTGCATGCTTTGGAAGAAGCATTTTGGAAGCTAACATACCTGTTAGAGTGTTCCAAACTACACACATAGATAAAAAATGTCTTGGTCTTATCCAGGTACTTTAAATCACATTAAATTCACATTCAATTAAGGCAGAAGATAAAAAAAAGTTTGCAAAATTTCTTTCTGTGAAAAAGTGAGAGCCCACACAGTCAGACAACTGACACAACCAGAAAGATTTCTCTCTCTCACTTTTTTATGCAACTACTTTGCTGTTCAATCCTTATAAAGCATAGTTACTGTTTCAGACTTTGTACATAATTTCAAGGTTTTCCTGTTTGGGTCTGTTAGTCACAGAAAACACCAGCTGGAGAAAGCTCCTCTGTCAATGAACGGGCTGTGGTGTGCCTCTTTGAGTGCTTCATTAGCTCTTACAGGCAATCTCATCTTCAAAGTCTCCTAGGGATCCAGAAGGACTTAATTTTTCTTCCCACATTGCTTTCTATTCCCTCCTTGAGCTGACCACTCCTCATAACTAAAATAATCCTTGTTCCACTTCCTTGAATATCCAGATGTCTCTTTGCTAGGCTGGCTGCCGTCTTTACTTTACTAGCTAGTAAACAGCTCTTTGCTCCAAAGACATAAAACCCTCTCCAATCCCTGATAACACACTGGAGTATGCTGCCACAAATGTCATTTGCACTGGATGGATAGTGTTTATCAGTTCACTAGGGAACATAAAAAGACCACTTAATCTGTTTGGGGTATGCGTGAATTTGAGGTGACCTACACTATGCAACGTCCAAAACACACTGTAAAACATCCTGCAGGTTTTGGCTATCCAGTAAATACTGATGATTAAGTGTTCTCCGATGAGTTTAAATATGTGCACCCCATTTGAGTCAGTGATGTCTTTTCCATGTTTTCCAAGAGAAGATATTCTACAACAATATGACTAATGTTAAAATACTATGGTGACTCCACAAATAAAAAGCCTCACAATGTGGGCTTCGCAGGGACAAAACCTAGCAATTTCAGCTGTGCACAGAGATCCAGCATAGATAAATCTGCTTTTATACACAGGTTTATCCATGTATCATTTAATTCCCTGTAAATAACTTAAGTGCTGTATAGCTCTCTACATAGGAACAAATTTCTCTAGAAGTTATTCAGGAGAAGTTTCTCTTAAATTAAAACACCTTTCTCACACATACCTTAACAATAAGTTACTCCCTAAAATAAATCAAATCAATATTTGGTGTGAAGCCCAATAGGCATTGATAAAATCCAAGAACAGTAAAGAGTAGAAAGCATAGGAAAATTACCAGCTGGCAGATTCCCACCCCTGGTTCAGAGCACAACTGTGTCGCAGGAAGAAGGCCAAAGGAAGGTATGTTCCTTTCCGTAACCCACTAGGTTTATAAATTCACTCAAACCAGCTCAGTGTTAAGCAGGGAAAGTTTCACTGCATGCTATATTTCTTTGGGATGTTTCTCTGAAAATGCCCCCAAATAATTTTCCCTGTTAATCTGAAATTTGGCACAGCTTTAACGAAATAACCAGATACTACTACTACTACTACTACTACTACTACTTCTACTGCTTCTTCCTACTACTACTATTACTACTACTACTTCTCCTCATCTGAGTGAAATATGGAGAGAAAATTATTTGTAAGACATTTGGATGAATCTTCATATAGCAATCGTAACTCCAAATTCTTTTACAAAACGGGTGGCATTATTTCTCAGAAAAAAACATAGAGGGAACTATGCCACACAGGGTAGTAAAACAGTGGACTGTAACTCAAATATATCTTAGCATTATGACTTCAACAGTGATTTGGATAATAATTTCCTTACAGGAAAGGACTTCCTCTTTTTTGCACAAGTTCAGCTGAAGCTGCCTGTGTGTCTGGCACCACATTCAAACTGTAGCCTAAGAAGAACAGTGGCACCACGCTTTGCCAAGTCAGTCTAGCCCAGAGAAAGGACTTTAACCACTGCTTTAAGTTAAATCTATCTTTCTGTTGCTCTAACACAGCAAATGGCATTGAATAAGGAAGCTCCCCAATATATGTCCAAATCACTGAATTACTCCTTGCACCAGTGCACACAGATTTAAATGATAAAGCATCTCAAAATAATATTCTACAATTTTGTTCTATGGTGTGTAGGCATACACTGAATTTAGTAGTTAGTTGGTGAGGATAATGTACAATAGAACACAGATTGAAAGAAAAAAGATCAGTGTTATATACTGTTAATTTTACATTTTCCTAAGTAAGTTACTTGTAGAAAGAAGGGAAATAGTTTCATCTTCCTTTTCTTTTTTTTCCCAAAATAACCACTTTTAATATTAAATTATAAAGAAAATATTTCAGAGATTTTGCTGAAAGCTTATTCCCAACTTACCTTTTTAAAGCAACTTAAAGCATTTCAACTGATGGAATGTTTTCCTTGAAAGAACAAATCTATAATGCACAAAACATGCCTTTTTTCCTTTTTTTTTTTTAAACTATATTGTTAAGTTATGTAGTGAATGGATAGCACAGAGATGTCATGTTGAATAGAACCTGATTTCAGGATTTTGTTTTGAAAACATTTTATTCATCCTTATTTGACATGACTTGAAGAAAGTGTACCCTAGATACCAAAATGCTTTGTCTCAGGAAGGGATGAGCACAGTATTCTGACTACAATAAAGCTTTATTGTTCAAATTCAAATAGAAGCCACACAATGACACATGGGGAAGAAAAACAGTGGACCATAGCCTATTTTAAATTATGGTGTCTTTGCATTATGACTTCAACAGTGATTTGGGTAAGAATTGCCTTACAATAAGGATTTAATTTTTTTTGCACAAGTTCAGTGGAAGCTGCCTGTGTGCCTGGCACTGCATTCAAACTGTAGCCTCAGAAGCACAGTGGCATCATGTTATTCCAGGTCAGTCTACTCACCACTAAATTTAGAAAAATGGAAATAAAACCAGTAAAATTCTATGTGATCATATTCTGAGCATTTTACCTGATTTAAACTGAAAAGCTACATCTCAGCCACTAATTTTCTGTAAGTATGTTATTTATCACTTTTTCTTGGACACAATATGGCATTGGCAGATTTATATTCCCTGGAGCCTATAATTTTCAACTAAGTTAATTCTCACCCAATCTTGGTATAAGTATGAAATAACCAGAAACAGCTGCCTCAGGTAATAAAGTTACATAGTTACATCTGTGTTGATTAAAGGTAAGAAGAATAATTCAATAGCATTGTTAATTTTTGTTATTTTACTGTGCCTGCAAAGACTTTTCCTCTCAAAAATCATGTAGGCTTCCCTTTAACATTCAGACCAGGAATGCAAGGCTAGAACTGACATGATTTAGGATCCTGTAAAAGAGCTCAAAATCATGCAGATCTCTCTAAGAAGGATGAATCTTCAGGTCATCAAATTGCCAGCTTCCTGACTGCTTTAAATTTTGAAAGCAAGAGCAGTTATCCGGTCTAAAGCATTACAGTGTTTCCTGTTTTCCCTTAGTAGAGATGATAGGCAAGAGAAAAGAATAAAAGTCATTATGACTGCATTGACTTCTGTTCAGAGTAAATCAGATCTTGTTTCAATCATTATTTGGCCGTCTGCAGCCATATCTCTGAATGTATTTTCCATATGAAAGGTCCTGCAGTCATTTAATGTACTCCTAGTTTATTCCCAATATGAATATATTTAATTTTTTTTTAAAAAAGCACTCAACTTCACAACTAAAATAAAGCACTAGAGAAGTTCTTTCATTTTAGAAAATTAAGGTGAGATCTTGTAGTGCTCAAAGTTGACAAGCATTCATTAACATACAAGACTAAAGAATTTTGGATACATTAAGTACAACTATATGGGGGAAGACTAACTTTATTGATTGGTTAGTAATTTTTCTTCTTTAACATTACATTTCAAAACCAACTGTGTGATCAATACAGCACTTCCAAAACATATGAGCACTTTCATTTAAATATCAAAACACAATATGTGCCGATAAAATCCCTCTGAAGGACGTAACATTATTTCTCTAAATAATTATGTCTGTTTCTTAGCTGAATTACTATTCTTGAGCTTGGGTCATCTTAGTATGTTTAAGTAAATATGGTACATATCACAGTTGCTTATGATTTATGCATGCTGCAGTTTGCCACAAGGTAAGTAGATACAACAAGTCCCATATTAACTATAAAAAATATCTAGTAGAAAGCTAAGTGATAATGGAGATACTCAGCTAATGTAAGAGACTGAAGTGTTAAGAACAACTGTCTCAGAGCTTGCTTGTGTGTGTTTATCGGATAAGACCACACAGCAGACCACTCTTTTGTCTGATAAAACCTGAGGGCAGACCATTCTTTGGCTTATCAAGTACCACCATCTGGCAACGAAACTTGTGCAAACTTGCTGAAGCAGCAGGCCATTCTTTGGCTTATCAAGTACCACCATCTGGCAAGGAAACTTATACAAACTTGATGAAGCAGCAGGCCATTCTTTGGCTTATCAGACACCACCAAGAATAGGACACCAACTGGTATCCGGGTCAGGCCGCTTGCCCACCAGCAATATATTAGATGTGCATGTGTTGGGTACGTGATGTTGCCCTGGGTAACCAAACGGAAACAAGAGGGCAAACTCTTCTACAACACCAGATAAAAGACGGCACAACGGAACCTGAGTGTGGCCATCCACCACTGAAAAACTGAAGACTGAGGACCAACCAGACGCCGCTGGATCCATGGTGGTGACTATCCTTTGTTTATCTCTCTGAATGCTTGCTTAATTTCCTCCTAATATTTCCTGCCTTTCCTATTGCTTTACTCTTTTCTATTTACCCAATAAAATGTCTGATTGGCAGCATATGACCTCGTTTGTGTCTTAATTTCACTCTTGGGATCATTACAAACCTTCCCCGAGCCTGATAATCAGGCCGGGATTTAAACAGCTAGTTACAAAACCCATTTCCACTTCTAGCTGTTGATTTTGGTTTAAATTCTTCTGAAAATTCTTAGTTGCTTTTTTTTTTTTTTAATATTTCTATGTGAGCATTGCAAATAATTTCCCCTTCTTAGAAAGTTCAAGGTATAAATTATTTTATTACAAACATCTTCTATGGTTACTCAAAGAGAAGAAAACCATGCTTGATTTTGAGGAATTTCACAGTTTTCAGACACAAAACAAATTTGATGCTGGCACATGGCTTATCTTGTCTAACTTCCTATGTTCCATTACACTTTAATAGATGTTTGAGGCCTCTTTTTATTTTCTTAGTATGGAAAAAGTTGCATTTCAAAAGAAAATAAGGTCCTGGCAGCTCTAAGAGGATGCCCAGACTGTAAGATATCAAAATTTTAATAAAGAGGGATTAAAAATCTTCACGTGAAACTACCCAAAGCTGAAGCACTACCCTAAGAATAAATAGTAAAATTTACTGCAAAACAGAAAAAAATCTAAAGGTAGCAGTGGTAAGAAGAAAATGAAAACAAACTTTTATAGTTTTTTAAATTAACTGAAAGAAATTATTTCACATATCAATTAATTAGATCCACAGTAATGTACTCTAGAAAAGAGATAATTCTATAATTAATGTCAACAAAAAAAAATCTGTTAATACAGCATGTAAGAAAACCTTCATTTCAAATCTTTTTTTGCATTAAAATGTGGGTAAAGCTGAGATAAAAATGAAGTCACAAGGTAAAAATTATGGTGGAGATGATGGTGAAATCCTAGAAGAGTATATGCTTTTCAAATAATGTAGTATCTGTCACGAAAGTAGTCATCTGTCACCAACCTGGTGTCTTCAGGAAATGCAAAGAATACAGATAACTGATGCTGAAAAATCTGTTCACTGGGTTCTCTCTCTCTCAGTCCATGATTCAGTCCTTTACTCATGCCTCTTGTTTTTCAACAACGTGCAAATTAAGGTGTCACTTTAAAATGTTTTATACAATTAATTTTAATCTGTGTACTAACTTGGAATAATGACTGTCTAGAAAGAGACAAAGTTAATTTTTATTCTTTATAATTACTTAAATTAATAAATCCAAGATGTATGATTTCTGTATATGTATTCAACTTGGGAAACAATTTTTTGTTTGTTTCAGATGAGAGTAACCACCCATAGGTTCCATTTAATTCTAGAAAAACTACATTTAGCTCAACATCTGAAAGTAATTTTATTTCTACATCAGAGTGAGACAAGGTAGAAAAAAAAGGCAGAGTATGCTGGCATCAAACAAAGGTTACACTCTGTTTCCCTTCTTTTCCCTTTATTTCAAAGGCTAGGGGTAAATGAAAGAGAATAGGCAAGTTTTCCACTCTCTCAAACAGGCCAACAATCCTAAGGCCTCTTTATGCAAGCAAATGCACTGCGAAGGAGTTTTCAGAACAACTTGGAATTTGGTAAGCTACCAGATCAAAATGATAAAATCTACTAAGAGATGCATGAATGACAGTGGAAATTCCAAACCATCATTCAGCACTGAAAAGAAGGAAAAGAACTTTGATTTTTTTAAGCCATATTTTCCTCTAGAGGACTGGCATTGTCACAGACATTGATTCAAAAGCATCAGAAAGGTTTATAGCTTATATAGGTTTATATAATTTACGTTATGTTTTATCTTCGTTTAGCTATACACAGGATAAATCTACTCTTGATTCCATGGATTATAACTTTGAATATATTAAATCAATAGAAGATTAACGGCCAAACATTGAAGTTGCTTTTGGAAGCAAAATGTGTTTGTATTCATTTGGGGATGTAATTGGTCTATTATAAAAGCCTGTTTATTTTTTTCCTAGAAAACAATTCTAATATTTGTATTATAATTAAATAGGATTTGTAAACTTTATAAATAGGTAGCAATTCATTGTTAAAAATTTAATGGGAATTTTTATTATTACTAATTTTCCCCTAAGATTTACTGAAAGATTACTCTATTCAACCATACACAATTTAATTGCATCAGTTATTCACTGGAGATTTGTTTTTAACTGATATTATGAGATACTTTTCAACTGTTTAATTCTGCAGAAAAGCCATTTAAAGTTCGATTTGGAAATAAGAGCTGCTATAAACATACTTTACAGGAGATTGTGATAAGTATAAGATGAGATAATTTGTGTTAGCAAGTATTCCCAAAGGCAATAATACTGTTAACTATTTCTAGTTTTGCAAAGACTAAAAATAGTAGTTTATCATTCATTTATCATTTTTGTTATTTCTTGGTAAATCTAGATTTGTCTTTATAAGGCATGACAGGGTCTCAGCATTTAGTAAATGAATGGGCCATAAAATTGCTCTTCCTTTTCCTAAGGAACTTATATAGGATTGTTCCATTAATTAAGCACTCTGAGGAAAAGACTTACAGAAGTTTTGGGTTGTTTTTTTTTTTTTTTTTTTTTTTTACTTGAAACTTTAACTTGATGTCAAATTATGCCATACCACCACTCTTAAAATTCATAGGATTCTTGGAAGCATTCTTTTTTGGACACAGTTTACCTTCAGAGAAATAATACTCCAGAAGTCCGGATGACCACCTTATGAATGAATGATTTGCACTATAAAATGGAAGGTAGAACAGTTTACAAATGGTACACTTACAATAATGAATGAAATATGCCTGTGATATGCTCGGTGCAGAGGCCATTCAGCAACAATGGTCTTCTATTCATATTGCTAAACTCTCCCAGCAACCCAAACAGCACGGCCATAGCCAAACTTCTGGCACATGCTAACTCATGTAGTGTAGCTGGGAATGAGTGGTGGAGGAAGAAGAGACTAAAAACTTGCTTATGACCACCCTGACAATTTCTAACAATGTAGATAATCAAGTGCCACTGCTGAAACACTCCCCCGTTAACACATAAGTATAATGATAGCGTTTAATTTTTAGTTCTAGTACCTGGACTTCTGCTTGAGCTCCAATTAGTTCATATATAGTTAGCACAAATATTTCTATGTTACTTCATAATTTTGTCCTGTATCAAGTTAGAATCCTCATGTTTCTGATTTTTGGAAGGTTATTTGCAGGAGTAGAAAGAAGGTCTATTTGATATCATACTTGTTTTGTACTTATTTTTATAACAGACAGGAAATTTAGAAATTTTACATAAATATATACATATTAATTACTCAATTTAAAAAAAAATTATAGATTTCAAATAGGTATATATATTTATTTAACCCATATCTCTTAACTATTTTGTCAGTACACCAGATGACTGCAAAAATCTTCATGGAAATGTAGAGATAAGGTACATATGAACTCTGTCTCTTGCACATGACTCTAGGCCCTATCTGCTTAATGCAGGAAGAACTACAAACCTAGGGAATTAGAGTACCTTGGAAAAAATGTTGTTGTACAAGTAGTTATTGCCATTCATATGCAAGATCATTACGGAAAACAAAAAAAATAATATTACTGTATAAAAAAATAAAAATCAAAATAGAAAAATAAAATTAAAATTAAAATTAAAATTAAAACTAAAACTAAAAATAAAAATAAAAATAAAAATAAATGTTTCCATAAAGTAATTCTCAGGAAAAAAATATTTTCAATGAAAATAATGAAATCTTCTTGGCAGGTTAGTATTTTATGTGACATTTAATAAATATTTTATTAAATGAAAATGGCAGAACATGATAATAACATCTGATAATTCTTATGTGACAAGTATTCATCCAAATCCTGTTTGACTGAACTATATTGTTCTATACATGCCAAGAAGGATTTATTAGATTAACAAAATGAATGAAGAAAGAAATGGGAATATTTCTCTCTCTGGACAACTGACCTTTTTTTCACCCTGACTGTAGGTGAGAGGTACATATGAAATGAAAAGATCCATAATTCCCAATGTTTGTGAAACAAGAATCTAGAATATTTAATTTCTAGTCAGTTGAAAATATAAAAGAATAAACTTCTGGGAGCAAGAGTTTACATATCCACATTTTTTCTGTCAGATTTGCTTGTTAGACTACTTTGCTGTGATACTCAGAGTGAAGAATATAATGTCTTACAGGATATACACTTCAGCCAATAAACAAGGTTCTAATGTTGCTAAGAGTGCCAACAGACATTACAGCAGCTTAGAAGGATAAAAATTATATTTAAGTCATGTGATTACAATATTTCTATCCAGCAGTAAATAGGAATTTGATTCAAGTTGAATTGATATAAAACTAGTATGTAATTTAAACAATACCAATGGATTTTTTCAATGAAATAAAATTCAAGTTTTAGAAAGGTAAAAAAATAAAATTTCCAATCAGATCCAAGAATGATCTATCTAAAGAGAAGTCATATTTAGCTCACTGTCATTGTTTTATCCTTAAAGATTATAAGTAAACTGCCATGACTGGAGAAAAGAAATGGGGAAGAAAAAGAACAAGAAAAAAACAAACCTATAAATCAGTTTAAAAATTTGATCCCTGAAGAAAGACTGATTAGCTTCTCTGTCTATGAAGTAAATATATTATGAATGAAGGAAACTACCTAATCTGGCATGGCAGCCTATATTGTATTCGTAATTTATTTCAGGTGATCTTTCTAAATCTCTTTTTTTTTTTTTTTTGGTCACATTCAGCATCTATTTTCATGGGAAATGGAATTGAAGCAGAGCTGGCAAACTTCAGCTGAGTTGTTAGGACAATTGTAAATTTCATCTGTACCTGTCATCTGGGCTGTGAGGGCTGTTTTTTGATACCAACTCATCAGCTTCTGAAGTCAGCCTACTAAAACCTGTTCTTTTTCATGGTGATTTCAGTTATGTGGCTGCAACCTTCTATTCAGCTTAATTAGAATTAAAATATCAGTGAGAACATGTTTGTCCTGTTGTCTTCAGAGGGGGGGGAAAAAAAGTGGGGAAAAAGTAGTACCTTCTGGGAAAAAAAAAAAAAAAATAAAATTTGGGTGCTTAATACTGTTTCAGTAGTAAAACTTGATGCTCTCAGAGGGAGATGGTGCAGGACTGCATTCAGGAAACCAGAAACTGGTTTTGCTCATTTCATAATATTTGTAAGATTCTCCTTCAGAGCAATCCCATAATATTTACAGGGGAAAAAAAAAACCAAACCAAACCAAACAACAACAACAAAAAACAGCAAATAAGAGAAAAATCACAGACTTATATTTATTTACATACTTTGAAGCAGAACTAGCCAGCAAGATTTCTGCCCATCTGCTTGTTCAGTTTACTTTTCATGACATTTGCTCTAGACATATTTCAAAATGCCAGAGGCAGGATGCTTCTTTTCTGCACTTAGACTTACACCAGTTTATCCTTTCCATGTTGTTCTGGTGCAACACGTATACCAAAACTGAAAGGAATTCATATCTGTCCTACTTCATTCATAATACCCTTTACTATGCTATCTGAGCATGTCAAATCTTCAAAATATTTACCTTCAGAAAAATTCTGAGGCATACCAGACAGTGTAAATGAAGCAAAGAAAAGGCTTAGTGGCTGTCTCCCAAGCATTATGCAACTGGACAGTTCTTTTCTCCCGATTCATCCAAGAACTTAAAAGATGTACATGAAGAAAGAAACACAGTTTAACTTGGTTCCATAAAGAAATAAGGCATAACAATTATGTAACTATATATATACAGTGTATATGACTATTTTTGTCTCCCCTTCATTCTGTTGTCCAACTTTTCTTTCTGTTTCTTAGTTTCAACCAAATTCCAACAACAGGAGAGGTTCTAAAGATAACAAAGTTCCTAAAAACTTTGTGATCATAAGGGAAAGGGATTTTATTAGTGTCCTGCCTGCAGACAAGACTTCCAGATAGACTTTCATCTTATAAGACACCAAAGAATTCACACAATCGACTGCAAATAATCACAAACCCCGGTAAATGTCTGCAATGGAAATGAAAACATCTTGTATCAGTCTATATACAGTCAGTCTTACACAGTAAGATGTAAATGCATAAAAAGGTGGCTTCTTTAGTGTCGACACTTTCTTTTTGCCCCTCAGACAGAAACAAAATGAATTCATTCACACGGAATATTTTGCAAAAACAGACCTGGAGCTGTTGGTCGACAGCTGGCTGAATATGAGCCTGCAGTGGTCAGGTGGCCAAGAAGGCCAATAGCATCCTGGCTTGCATCAGAAATAGTGTGGCCAGCAGGACTAGGGAAGTGATTGTCCCTCCTGTACTTGGCACTGGTGAAGTCACACCTTGAATACTGTGTTTAGTTTTGGGCCCCTCACTACAAGAAGGACATTGAGGTGCTGGAGTGTGTCGAAAGAAGGGCAACGAAGCTGATGAAGGGTCTAGAGAACAAGTCTTACGAGGAGCAGCTGAGGGAGCTGGGGTTGTTTAGTTTGGAGAAGAGGAGGCTGAGGGGAGACCTTATCACTCTCTACAACTACCCGAAAGGAGGTTGTAGTGAGGTGGGTGTTGGTCTCTTCTCTAACAAGCAATAGGATGAGAGGAAATGACCTCAAGTTGCACCAGGGGAGGTTTAGATTGGATATTATGAAAAATTTCTTCATTGAAAGGATTATCAAGCATTGGAACCAGCTGCCCAGGGAACTGGTTGAGTCCCCATCCCTGGAGGTATCTAAAAGACGTGTAGATGTGATGCTCAGGGACATGGTTTAGTGGTGGACTTGGCAGTGCTAGGTTAATGGTTGGACTTGATGATCTAAAAGGTCTTTTCCAACCTAAATGATTCTATGATTCTATGATATTTCATGTGCAGTGAACTGGAAGTTCAGTTCCACCAGCTGTTTGTTATTCCATCTCCATGCATTAGTCTCAAACACATATATTTATTTACAGGCAGGACCAAACCCCAGTATGACCTATACCTGCATGCACACATTCTCAGTCTTTGAAGGGTTAAAGAATTCAGTTAGCCACTTCTAAGCTCTTCCCCTTACAGAAAACCTTATTCATAGTAGTGTAATATTTTTATTATGATCATGTCTGATCTTAATATCAGTTTTTCTTTTTGTTGTTCATTCTCATTATCAGTTTTGTTTTATAATGTAAGAGAGAAATACAGTTTAAAAGAGTAGAAAGAAAATAAAATTCTTCTCCACTATAGTAAAGAATAGCATATGTGCACACACATACACATACACACACACACACACATAAAATCAGTGTGTGTGGTGACTGAAGGAATGTATTGATGGTGTCTTAAATATTAGTGGAAAAAAATAAGGTTAGAGAAGGCTATATCAAGATGGAGAGCTTTCAGAAAAGCTCAAGTTTGGACTGCCTATAAATAAGTTTTATACTCTTCATTTCACAGAGTCCTAAGAACCTTGGCCTTTAGCAGGAGAGCTCATGGTGAGACTGCCAAGAAATAAAACAAAACCTAAAAACAACCCCTAAAAAGCCCAAACATGAAAAGCAGAGATACATGTGGGAGGTGGATAACTAACCCTTTATTTCCCTGTATTTTTTAACAATAGTCAATACTTAGTGCACTCTGCTGAAACTCAGTCTACAGCAGGTCAAAATAATTTTGGTGAGTTTTAGCATTTTAAGGTAGAGCTAGAAATACTATGTTTTCTCCTCACAAAAGGCTCAAAAATTTACAGTCTGAAAGTTGGTAAAAGCCCAAGTCAATTACACAGTATCGTTAAGTTTACTTTCTTTCTTCCTTTATTTTTTTTTCAGGGTTGGGAAAGCACTGGGATACTATGGAACATCAATCTTCTCCTTTATGTAAATGAACAAACAAACAAACAAAACCCTAAGTCAAGTAGAGAAACAGCCACACTGCTTATATTATCAAAGGTATATAAGATAAATAACAAAGAAACAGTATGTCAGGATAGTTACCTTATGGGACTGAATGTCATATAAAACACACATTTTAATATAGTCCACTGGCAATTCTTTTTTCGTTTAATTCAATGAGGTACTATTATACTACTCATATTGTTGTTTAATGTAATTGTTAGCTAAAAGTTATTTAAATTCATATAATAAAAGTACCCTAAAAATTGGGAATGAGCCAAAGTAATTTCCATAAAACAATCATTACATTTAACTGCTTGTATTTATTCAAAATGATGGGCCATTACTGTTATAATGCAGCACAATTTAATCATTTTATTTTAAGTTTATATCTATTGAGTAAGGTTCAAAACTGGATCGCTCCAGACAAACATAATATTTTCCCCTATTTCATATAGAGCAATGCCTATATACTACTATTGTAATTATTTATAGTTATCAATGTATGTGTTATGTTAAGGTATACAAACACAGATACTTACATACAATTCAATTTTACACTTGGTGAGATGTAACATTTTAAAAAGATTTAATTGGCTGAGTGGCATAGGTCAATAACTTTTAGAACAAAATCAAGAATATTAAAAAAAAAAATAAGTCCACCCAGGAACTTGGAAGGGAGAGATATTTTTAATTATTAAAAAAAAAATAATGTTTAAACAATATACTACACAACTAAAACTTTTCTATTGGGCACAACACATTTAGGAGATTAGACAGAAATCACTGCTGTGTTACATTTGTTTTTGCCTGGTGAGGGTCTTCATGTTTACTAGGTATTTTTATTAAATTCAAATCATTTATTGATTTGCAGCAGCTCAGGTACATTACTTGATTTAAACAGCTTAAAAAAATGATAAAAGAAAAACTGATAGTACAAAATTAAATTGAATTTTTCCCTCAAAATATAACAAAAAGCAAATATAAAATTAAGTACATACAAATTATTTTTAGAAGCAATAATCCCAGAAACATTTCCAAAGTTCATATTACTTAAACATTTATCGGCCGTTACCACTCATATTTTATGACGTAATTTAAGAATGAATTCTGAGTATGTTTATCTTTTAATATTCATGATTCTGCAAATCAGTAGGTTTCACAAGTACAGTATGCTTATGTTTATTGATGAGACATTCTATTTTCTGTAACACACATCTCATTTATTCTTGAAGTATGAAAACATTTAATATTAAATGTGAAATTTCTTTGCTCTTCCTCAAATATGATGTTAGCTACTAAGTTCTATAACAATCTCTCTCAAAATATTTTAGAAGTGTGATTGATGACCAAAGGGTCAGAGGCAGGATGGATAATGTGAACAAATGAAAAAAAATTACAGCAGTGGATTACAACACTCCAGCTCTGTTCAGAATAAAGTCTGTATTCCTGAATTCTGCAAACCTCGTACAAGATACCACAGATTCAGAAACAAGCACTGTAAACTAATCTATCAGGGAGAAATGGTAGTGAATAAGTGGACAGTACCCTGTGTAATATAAATGCAGAATGGAGGAGGTGAGGAAGGTAAAAGGGGTGAAAAGCTGGCAGTAAAAATCTGTAAATCTGACTTCAATAACATGTGAGACTTTAGGACAATTTTGAAAGGGAAGAATATTTAAGGAAATGGAGGTAAATGGAAAACTAGATCAAATGGAACAAAGGTTATTTAATGTAGATCATGTCAGAGTTATCTGTAGTTTTCTATGACAGGCAATTTTTAGATTGAAAAGCAGTGGCTGATTTTATCTATTGTTGCATAGGAAATTGCTAGTCATTCATGAGTAGATGAGAAAAGAAGCTACAGACTGCATAAGGACAGAAAAATGGTAATGGGAGATACTGAGAAGGGGAGAATTAACTCTGGGAATCAAGGCATTCCTTAATTTCATGAAGACCATGAAACAAAAAAATAGAGATTGTGTTTATGAATTCATCTCCCTGTAAAATTAGGAGATGTTGTCAATACAGAGCAGAATCAAGATATCATAACAAAGAACTAGATGATGACAGGGTAAGAGAGAGAGAATAAAATCTGGCACCAGAAAGTACAAGGTCATGTACTTAACAGGAAATAACAAGAATTTCAGCTCAAGTCAGAAGCTCATTAGATAGACATGACTGAAGGGTATTAGTCAGTCATAAGATGACATAAAATTACCTACTAGTAAGAACAACTGTGAAAAAGCAAGTAGATGCTTAAAATTTATCACATTCAGTTGTTGTCTCAACATGAGGGATTACAAATCCACACCCCAACTTCAAAGATATGGATATACACGATTTACTGTAGGCCAGTGGTAGTGGGTAGCATCTCACCCACAACCCTCAATCATTTGGACAGACAAGCAAGAGGGAGCAGAAAATAAATCATGATTTTGTACACTCTGGATTAGGAGACTTATAGAAAGGAAAAAATTCCTTTTTCAGGGGTCATTTTCACATTTTACATTACACATTCACAAGGAAGAATAAAGTAGAGGGATAGAAAACAAAATTTGACATTACTGGTTGCTTGTTCTCGGATGAATGATAGAATACTATTGAACTAATAATACACTACAAAGCAATAAAATATACTGATGAAGTCAAGCCTCATCATATAAACCAGAAAATCTCTAATTTTAAAAATGGATCTTTTAATGAAAATCATCAGCTTACACTTAATGGTAATTTAAATTTTGCAAGTGCACTATAATTGTGGTCCATTGAGGGACATTGGATGGACATATGGATAATCAGTCTGAAGAGTTCCTGCTTTATTTAGATTGTTAACACTATCATATTTATGTGAGTATAACATAAATAAAGCTAATCAGCCTGCCTATCTGAAACAATGAAAAACGCAGCTAATGCACAAGGATCCTCCCTTTCCAATTATTTCTGGAGTACAATATTGCAAAACTATTATGAGCTCTATCAAAGAGACACAGAAAGATAAGAAAGGAAAAATGTCTTTATTACACTCCCCTCATGTTGTAATAGACCTGAAATACTGTATAAAAGTAGTATTCCAAAAGAATCTTCATAAATATCACATTTTAAAATTGTTTTAAAAGAATTAATAAGGCCTTTGAGGCATAATTTCATTTTCAATTTACTTGCAGAATAAATCTTGCAGTCCAATAATTCTTTTTGCAATAAAAAAAGATTACAGTTTGAGAGAAATTTACCTTCATAGTTATGAGACCAACCCACAAATCTCTGACTTTGTTAGCTAAATTATCACACCTCTTATCAGTATGTCAATTTTTTAGAATGAAAATTTTGTATGAGCTTCTACTGTTTTGTTTACTCCAGCTATAAATAAAAGGATCATTTTAGGCTGGAGATGATAAAATCTTAATCTCTTGATAAACACTGAAACCTCAAAAGTACAGTAGATAGCACAAGTATGGGCTCCTTTTTCTGAAAAGTATGCATTGTCTGACAGCATTGATTTTTCTCTTGGCTCCAGCTTCTCAAGTCTTTCTTCATGCTTTTCAGTGACAGCAGTCTTTGCATGCTGATGGAGAGGAAATCCCTTGTTTGATACTTTTATTTAGCACAGCCTTCTCACATTTCCATACATAGTTGTATATACCACTGCAAAGGCAAAAGGTTTGTGCTTTGCTGTATGCCTTATCTTGTTGGCCTGCTTAAAGAAATGTGATTCACCTTTAAAGAAAACAAATGGAATGACCTCCTAAAACAGCATGGTGCGTAAAAAACCACTGCATTTCATTATTGCTTAATGAATATTAAGTATTAAAATAAAGCTCATCTTGTCATTGCAATGAATGCTTCTGCCCTAATTAGTAATGTATTATCTACCCATTTTCTCTTCAAGACAGTTCCTGACTTTAATATCAGACCATGTATTCCTTGCTATTAGATAAATAAAAAACTGATGGCAGAAGGCAGGTGGGGTGGTGAGGAAAGCAGCTATGTTTGGGGGATTTTGACTGAATACGGCACTGTCAAAGACACAAATATCAAGATGAGGTTTTGAAATCAATGAACTCTTGAATTTGTACCACATGGTCAAAAGACAATTGTACAGTTTCACTTGCTGTTGTGGTACATACAGCAGAACTGTAACCTGCATAACCCAACTTCACAAGAAACTCTCTGCTGAGGCAAAGACATTGTAAAGGGGCAGAGGAAGGGAGCCAGTTATGCTACATGTACCACATGTACTTGCATACTCAGGAATGTTCAATCAGTTTCTCTAAAATATAAAGGCAGACCTGAGATGAGATCTACAAAAAGGAGTTACCATGTTTTTTTTGAAAGCTCCTAGTCAATGTGAAAATCTTTAAGACAAGACACAGTCCAAAGTTCATAACTATGATATCTGTTTTTGTTATAATTATGCCAAAATATAATTAAACCAGAAGGAATAGACAGAATGTTGATACTCTTCTTAAAAGCAGAAACACTATGTATGTGGTAAAGCATATACCCACAAATACACATAGAAAAACTTCAGCATTTGGTTGTTGGCACAGCTTTGCTGGCTTCTGTAGCTTGCCACCTACAGAAGGCATGCAGTGGTAGCATACTCTATAACCTGCCTTGCTCAGAAAATCCCACAGAGACCAATCAGGAATGCTCTCCATCTGGACTCCTGCTGGACCCTGTAATTGGAAGCCACCAATCTAATAAAGAGAACACCAATTGCCACTAGAAGTCCAAATAAAAATCAGCCCTTTCCTAACTGTCATGATTGTTTGTCTCTTCTTTTGACAAAAAACAGTGTTTTCACTAAAAAAGAAAAAGGCTCTGTTCAATGGTGTGACATAAAAGAGCCAAGAAATGGTCAAAACTACCAAATCTACCAATGAGAGAAAAAGAGGCACTAAAAAAAGAAGCTTTCTGTCATTTGGAAATGCATCACTTCTTACAGATGTGAGCTCAAAACACAGTAGCTATGAATGAGGCATCCAAAAAAACCCTAGAAAATGTTTGTGCAGGGTGTTCTGCATTTGTATTTTTTTCTCTTAATGTGTATCAAAATTAACTCTGAAACTTACTCAGAAGACCATCAAGAGATCTTTTACTTATCATCCTTAGGCAAGTTCCACATTGATATCTGCAATTAAACTACTTGTGTCCTGTATTAAATGCATGTATGCAATTACACATAAATAGGAAAATCATGTAAAAACTGAGCACAAAATAGAGGTCAAAGAGAGCTCTGCAGTGTGAAGCACATTAAAAAGATGCAAACGTACGTTAACATTTTCATTAAAATAAATTTAAAAAGCATGTTTTATTATAAAAAAATCTCACACACCCCACCTGTATGCAGTCATTTTTTACATCTAGATTTGCAAGTACACAGATGCAAGTGCAATCTTTCCAGCCTAAATAATTCGTTGATATTGTGCATAAAAATATTACAAAGTTTAACTAGTGACAATTAAATGATAAAGAGTTCTTTCTTCTTTGTTTTTTTTTTTTTTCCAGATTTTGATCAAAAAGGGCAGAAGCTACCTGACACGACAATCAATTCTCAAATCAAAAATCCAAAATAACTAAGATGCAAAAGCACTCTGAGACTGAAAACAAGGGAAAAACCAGGCAAAGTATTTAAAAGGTCTTGCTGTTTTACAGGTGCTGACATCAGCTAGATCCCTGCTGAAGTCCTTCCTTAGATAGTCATGACTGGAAGCCTAGAACAGGACCCACACTTAAAATCCTTGAGAGCTGCATGCAGATTGTTCATGCCTTCACTAAGATAACTCATTAAACGTTTTTATTCTCTGTTTCACAATTACAAAGATTAGACCATAAAAAAAGTCCTCAGAAAGCTTTCATTTTGTGCAATTGTTTGAATGTTCAAGTTTCACAGAACATGTATGATACCAAAAGACAGCATAAAAACTATATAAGCTAGCAACACTGTACATGCAAAGAGTGTTGACATGCACAAACAACCTTTCTGAGTAAACCCATTTGCTAACACAGAAGATGATGTGTTACAGATGGGCTATCAGCAGTACATATTTTAAGTGACCATTAGGCTCTTCCCTTTTTTATGAGTTGTTGCTTCAAATATTCAAGTACATGCAAGACTTCCAAGCCGGAAGGATCTATCTCCATCTACTCATATCACTACAAAACCTCCACATTTCTCAGTAACAGTAAGAAACAGTAAAGAGCAGAATAGCCAAGGTTGGTCTTGGAAGCTAAATCATGTCAGAAATAGAGATAATTCCAGCTCTTGAAGAACTTGCCAGGGAGAAAAATAAGTCCACGGTAAAAAGAAATAATCTGGCATCTGAATTTCTGATGCCTGCAGAAGGGAATGGAGGGAGTTTACAAAATGTTGTGTCACTGACAGAGCACTGGATCTGCAAACCTTTGTTTTGATTAATCATGTAACATTATTTCATACTACAGGTAACTTCACCCTTGAAAAATAGCTAAAACTGAGTCAATTAAAAAACAAACCAAACCAAACGAACAAAAAAAAAATCCTGAAAATGTTGTTTCTATGATAATTTTCTGCACATTAAGAAAGTGTAAATATTTCTAAGTAAATGAATGAATTTTCAGGTCCTTCAAAAAATCGGGCCAGGCATCGTTCTTTACTTTGAATTGTCTTTAGAAAACATAGTAGACTAAGCCATGGACATCTGTGTTTTGCCCACGTGCACATTCTAGACCTTCAACAGCAGTATTATATATCATTCTGCTGGAAATTCTATTTTAACATATGATCCACAAAATCAGACTTGTCAAGTATAATTAAAAGAAAAATATCTAAAAAGCTACACAAGTACAAAAGTAGTGAAGAGGGAATTCAGATAGTAACTCCTCAGCAGTGGTAAATTTGTGATCGAAAAATGACCTGGCACGGAGGGCAAGAAAGCCCAACTGCAGAAGGTATTAAACAGGCTGAGAGCAAGAATGCCGTAGACAGAATGATTCCCTGTTGTCTTGTAGCCATCCTGGAATACGAGAAAGCCCTCAGGGGCCAGCCTTGGGTGGCGGATTATATATTAGCATATATATAAGCATATAAGGCATCTGTTTGTGAGGCATCTTTGCAGACTCCTTTTAGAACTACTTACTGCAGTAGGATTCTGCTGAATGCATTTTTCATTAATTATTTATATACATATATATATATTTAAGCACAAATCTGTGTTTAATTCAGCTGGAGGGGTGCAATAAAAATTCCCCAACAGTAGTTTAACGAGTAAAAGAACACCATTTACTATTTTAAAGAATATTTGATTTTCTTCCGAGTCTTGCAGTTACGCTTTGAAAATAAAATCTCTGTTCAGTCTGAAGGAATAATAGAATTCCTCCTTCATGACAAAGTCCACATTCTAATGCAGATAGTACTCTATGATCTGGCATAAGACTTCTTCTCTCAGTGATGACAAAGATTAACTGTGGGAATAATGACAATGAATTATTTGATTAGAAGAAATTTAAGGGGATCATGATACTATCTTTCAAATACTTTTAGGCAGGCATTAAATGATACTATAAAATAGAACACTATTTATATTCCAAGTGGGTAACACACTGAGTGCTTACCACCCACTGCCATTTACCACCCATTTACCTGGTCATGTTTTATGAGAGATTACAGTTTAAGAAACATTCAGTATTTTACAGTGTTCTATTCTGAAAAAGGATTTTGTACTAAATAGTACCTGATATTCTGACTGAAACTGTCCATTACTGCAAGTGTGGTTTTAACAGGGTTTTAGCAGCAGAGTTCCAAAGTCAGAGGAACTCCTTCACCACCACCAGTTTCTCCTACACATACCTCTCTACTGGCAAGTGGCAGAGTAGGAAGATAAGGATTGCAGGAACATTTGAAAATCCTCATGAGTCTGGGTCTTCCAGGTTTAAGATTATTTTGTATTATATTTATCCAACTTGAATGACTGAGAAAAGGACACATATCCAACTTAAGATGTTGTTTTCCACATGTACTTCTACATTAATTAAAGCCACAAAAATAATCTAAATAATTAAATATATATGGAATCAGTAAATCATAACACCTCTGCTAATATCAAACAACAATACAGGTGTGAAAGATGAATCTCATTAAAAAAAAATCTGCTGATAAGCGGTTAAAGCATTCAACAGGATATGGATACAAATAACTAAAGATAACTACAAAAGCAAACATGTAAATATGAATGTCATATTCAACATTTCCTAAGTAAGACATTGTGATCCATCATAGTATCAGTTTACCTATATTAGTTCAGTAGTAGATTTTTGAATCATGCCTTTTAATCTATAATGTTCAAGTATGCACAACCATGCACTGAAACTTGACATAATTTGATTCCACTCAACATACATTTTCAGCACCTGCGGCAGTATCTTAGAAACACATCCACTGAGATATTACAAAAATATGTTAGAAACATCAAAACAGAAACTACCCTCTTCGATACTTCCATCACACACACACACTTTACTAGAGGTGAAAGTTAGATCAGAGAATTCTCTGTTAGAATTTCTCAACCTGTCCTTACCTAGAATATCTACAGAGAATACATTACTGCCCTTCCGAAGAAACAAAATGTTGTCTAATTTCTAAGTAGTAGCTGCAGAGATGGAGTCTTTGCCATGGTAAATTTTTATTTTTCCCCCCTGAAAACATGGCACAAGATGGTGGAAAAAAGCTTACTTTCAACCGCAGTATCCTAAGTATAACAGAGATCAAGTTCAGCATAACCGTGAATCTGTCCCTTACCCATTGCTCAAAATTTGGGGCAGTCTGACTGCATATCTACTACTTCTGGGCTACAGCAAGCTAGCAAATAGATATAGACATTTTGCTAGGGGTTCAAAAATAACAACTCTTCATTACAGACAGTACAAAAATGTGCATATTCATACTTGCACATCAATTATCTTTTTCCCTAATCTGTATCTCTTAAATTCTTTGTTTTCCTGTCCAGGGAGAATGAACCAGGACACAGTAAAGCACAGACTATACAGCATAAGAATGATCTATGAGATAATCACAGTTCACGAAAGTCAAAACAAGTGTTTTTGAGCCCTCAGGGAGGAAAGAGAAAAAAGAGAAAGAAGTCATCATGCCCCAAAGCACATTAACAATAGGTGAGCAGTAGATGGTAAAAAGTGATCTTCTGCAAAAGAAATTTACACATTTCCTAGCATATCTTAAAGGCTTCTTCAGGAGAGTTCTATAGTTGCCTTTAACCTGTCACCTGTGCCTAGGTCATCTGAGAGTTTTACACTTGTTTATTGCTATATGCACTATAAGCTTCACCCGGCCAAAAAAAGTACATTGATAGTCTCTTACAGTAACAGTGGGGCTATCAAATCCAAACAAAGGTTTAGTAGCTGATTCATCTTTCATTTAATTTCTTCTGTATTTCATTTTACTTGATTACTTACTGAAGTCAGAATAACATTTTACAGCACTGTGCCATGAGCAAAACCCTGTCATAGTCCTCTTCTTGTGGCAGGCTCATCCCTGTCATCCAGACCTTCCAAAAGTACGTTAGGAAATGAGACCACAAACCACCGTGGCTCTGTTTCTCCTGTTTTACAGGGAAAGAAACATATTCAGTGACATACATTTACATTTACAAATATGTTTTATGTAAGAGTAAACAAGCTAAAATCATGTGTTAGTGTTTGCAGACAAGTTTTATGATGATCCCTCCTTTCTCCAAGAGATCTGTTCTCTGTCTTAATTACTGGAGGACATGTCTACTCTGTGGAAAAGCAGACTCAGAGACAGACTTTGCTTGAAGACAGAAATATAATCACTGCAGGGTACAGTGGAGCTACAGAGCATGCTGTCATGGTGCAACTGCAAAACAGCCCTACAAATTCTACATTCAAGCTGATAAAACTAAGAGTTACTGCAACGCACCTTGTCAATTGGAGGGCAGAGCTCAGCAACCTCCAGTGCGCTCCACTGCATTCAGATACTCCTGAAAGTACTAAGTTTTGAGGGGCTATTTCACTCTTGGAAATTAAAATCAATCATCTTGATGGTTTTAAAAAAAAATGTTACCATTGGCTCAGAAAAAACAGAGCAGTAGTTTTTCACTGCAGGCATATAAATTCCCTAACCACAGGAACTATCTAAAATTCTAAATGTCTTTTTCTCTTCATATTTATTTTTTGTCATGTGCGACAAATGAGTAATTCTTGTTTGTTACACAGTTGTGTATCTGAGTCCTCCCAACAAGGCAAAATGAAAAGACTGGTACATAGAAAGGAAATAGAGACCTGTTATATTCAAACTATCCAGCATATCACTGTTGAATGAATATTCAGCTCATTCTTTCTAAATCTTTTATTCAATATTTATTTAGGCAAAGCTCCCATTGATTTCCTTAGGAGCTTTAGTTGAATAAGCACATCGAGACTCAGTGCTGTTTTTCATTGATTAAAAAAAAAAAAATCTTAGTTACTAAAGATTGCATTTTTTTCCAAAAAAGGAGTTGTAAGTAAGTTTCACCACGATTACAAAACTATTGCAAACTATGCTGCTGCATAGTAGATAGGCATCCTGTCATTGATTGGGAAAGGAGGCTACAGTGAGAGCCACAGTTTTCTCGCTTGGAACGTAAAAGGGCTTCCTATTCTGTACAACAGTCAATCTATAACCATCATCAGATTCTGGATAGTAAAAAGGCTTTAAAGTAACCTTAAAAGTACCAAGGTACTTTTATCTGCTTTATTACTCTTTTATGAAAAGAAATGCTGTAATATTCTGCTGATTTTGTTCATAATACAGTCTCTTTTCACTCTGTGCTTTCTTTAGAAGCAAAAACAAAAATATGTTTTGACAAGACTGTGGTTAAAATGGAGCTTTAATAATGGTTTGTCAAAGAAGTGGAAAGATCAGACTGTCAGGTGTGTAAAATGGGGAATTCCAGCTTATTTAAGTTAATGAGATTTTCACTTTACCAGAACATTATGTATGGTCAAAATACCTGTATATGTCATCCTTTCAGGAGTGAAAGACGCTCTCACTGGTAGGATGTTTCCAGCTCCTCACTTAGTCCCTATATTTTCTTTCAGACTATCAATAGCAGCATCCTTAACCCTTGGGAAATCAAGGACAACCCACATACCCAAACACAGACAAGGGAGGCTCTGGGAGCTTCAACACCAAACACAAATGCATTGGGTATAGCTGGTGATTACTGTAAAAAGCAGTCAGTACAGCTTGCTATGCTTATTCCTAACATTCGTTTAGAGTAGGATATCTCGATGGAACTGGAACCCATCTCACATAAGTTTTGATGTCTACAAAGCCTACAGCTGACCTAATTATCTATACTCAGAGTCATAATCAGTGATGAGACAAATGGCATTTCCACACTGCAAATCGCATTATACTAGGTAACTAACTTTGCATGCGATTTTTTCCTTCGATCTTCTGCATGACTTCTTCCTATAAGAACTAGGTTTTTTCTCTCATATGACTAAAAATGGACTCATCTAGCTCAGAAGCAAACATTTAAGTTTCAGATTTTTAATTTTAGACAAATAAATCCCAATTTTCCTGTCTCTGCAGAAGCCACCAGAGTTCATCATATATTTCAAAATTAAGGCATATTTGCTGATAAATGAAGCAGTGAAAATTCAGGAAAAATCTGCCTACTGCAGCTCCTATATAGTTATTTCTAATTCAAAATGTCTTCTAACTTTAAATTAGTATTTTCTTATTAATACTGCATAGCAGTAAACATCATATGACCTCTACCATAATTCGTAATCCTGAAGTAAAAAACTTTCCTCTCTCCTCTCCTCAAAACTTTCAGATAATTACAGAATATCCATGTTGAGCATATCCAGTCTAATGTAACAGAGGATATGCACAATGCCACAGGTGAATTGACTAAAGTGATTCGGGCTCCCTGTATGCAACTCAGCCTGTCTACAACATCACTTTTATAGTGTGTGTTACCCTCTGAAGGTCTTACTCTTGCTGTCTGGTTCAAAACCTCTGCTCTAGACCTTCTCTAATAATAACTTACTCCATTTACTCTCCTAGTGAGGTTGTTTATTAAGTTATATGGCATCTGAGTAATAATATTTTTTGTACCCTGCTTAACCACATACTTTATGAGACTTCATTTTTTTTGTTGTTTGGAATTTTCTTTAAATGTATATTTTCACAATAACTCTGAACAGGTCAACCAGATACAGCTGGGGATTTTTAGTGGCAAATTTTAAACATAATCGGGAAAAAATCTTTATAAAATCATATTTTTAGGAACAAGTTAGGTTTTGAAAAACACTTTCTATTTAGATTTAAGAGTGGACAAATAAATGCCTGAAAAAGAGCAAGATCTTCAGCTATCGGCTGAAGAATGATATTAAGTAATAAGAATAAATTCAAATATTCCAATGTACTGTTTTAAATGTATTTTTCCCTCAACACCAAATATGTAAATATGTTAATTGCTAAAAGATTGTTATAGAAATAAACAGTCAATCTAACTGCAAGGAACAAGCAATAGCTTATTCTTGAGCACAACCAAATAACGAGATCTACTTAATAAAAAAAATAATTAGACCCATTACCCAGCTGGATAGATTTTCTAACCATATTTTTTCTCTATCCTTTGAGATTTAAAACCCTACAGGTAGTTTTCTTCACTAGTCTATTAAGTGAGTATGGTATTTAAATAATAATTCTGTAGTTACTAATTTTAATCTACTTAAAATGTCAGAAGTTTCCAGGATTTCAATCACTTTTCAAATTATTGCACTGAAAATACTCATTAAGTAGAATATAAACAGTATCATTTTTACCTCCTAGTCCACACTACATTTTGCTTACTAAAAAATAGCATAGCAATTTGTAATAAACACTGAAAACTGCCTCCTGAAAAGCAGAGTAATTGGACACCAACCCTCCTCTGCATTTCACAGATTTAACTCAAGGTTACTGGCATAGCCTTTAACTGATAGAAGGATACCTATAGAGTATCCCTTTGACAAACATTAGTCTCTCATGCTATACTAGCATATATATAAAACACAAACACACAACAGATAAATAAGCATGATTAAATACATAAGTATAAAACACTGAAGAATTAAAATTTCAGTTAGCCACAATTGGTTAAACCCTAGCATTAAAGCTGCATCATTTTTTACAAACAAATAAAGGAAACCTATTTTCATCATGACAACATACTATATCTCCTATACATTTTATGTTATTTTCACGTTTAGAGAGACAGCTTTTATCATAAAGGCATTTATATAATACATGCTAGTAAACTGTGACATATGTATCTCTTTTTCAATTTTAATCTAGAAGTCATGCACAGGCCCTGACTGCCAAAGTTACAAGTTGTAAGTTACAAAAAGTATTTCATATTCAAGTACTACCAGATCAATCTACCAAAATATTTAATGTTAGTCATATTTAACAGTGCAAAAACCCAAGCAGTTGTACAGAAACTTGTAAAATCGATGTTATCATTATTGTTTTGTTTTTCCTTCCCTCTTCATAAATCAACTGAGAAGTGAGAGGGAAGAGCGAATTTTAACTTTTCACTTCAGAAACCTCTTAAATAAAGTTAATGTGTACTTCTGGAGTCACCGACAGACATGACTAATTTTAGTATTGACTATTTCTTTATTTTTCTTAACAAATTGCCTGGTGTGTTCTAAGAAGCAGAGCCCTTTGAAATAGTGATGGATCTCACTGTCCCCACCTCTGTTATCACCTTGTTAGATGAGAGCAACTCACAAGAAATAAACACATAAAAGTACTGAGAAGCAGTTCTAACTTTCTCACAAAACAGAGGTCTAATACTGTACAATACTGCACACTGAACTCTCAAACTTGCAAGTAGCACCAAAGCACAGGGTCATTTTGGGGGAAAAGAAAATGAATATTTTAAAGATGTAATGCTTCTTGAGCATTCAAGTGTTCTTTGATTTGCTTGTTTGAGGTGGGGAGGCAGAGGGGGTGAGAAGGGATGGGGGAGAGATTTAATCTATTTTTTCCCAGTTAAACTTGTTAGAAGCTATGAAATTGTGATTGTTAAGTTCTTACAGAAGAAGAATCAATAGACAGAATACTGGCAAATATATCATATGAGATATATTAATATATGACAAACTATTTGTTATTTTCTACTACAGCATAGAAGCAGTCAGAAAAAATACTAAACTTGAGCATTGTACCTGATATACAATGATAGAAGTCCACCTGATTTTGTGAGACATAGGTAGCTGGATACAACACCTTAGTTAAAGATTGTCTTTCTTGTGGATGAACATAGATGTATGCTTACATCTACTTATTATGGAAGAAAAAAAGCGGAATGACCATGACTGCAGAATTATCAAGATATGAAGAAGTTAGTGATTACTCTGGAACTCCTGTCTAGCACTTAACTGAAACACAGTAGATCCTAACACATAATGCAAATGTTATTACTAGCACTGACAACATACTTTACATATAATCTACTGCATTTTCTTTTTATGGTTGATCCTATCGCACTTCAAGAATGTCATTATTTGTCTGTCACTGTCCGCCAATCATGATCAAATTTGCTCCATCCGTCTTGCTGACTGAGCCCAGGGACAAATATGTTCATGGGAATTTGAAAGCCTAGAGCAATGGGAGGCAAATTGTTGCTTATACTCAGTGTAATCAACCCAAGGACTTTCTGTGAAGTCTCAACCTTGAAAGTCTGAAATAAATTTTGGTAGATTTTTCCATTGGCATTGGTTTAGATTTGATGTTGATACAAGCTTTTGATGTTACTGCACTAAAAACATGCAAAATATAGTAGAGATGTCTGTAATGTTTTATTCATGTAAATAATTGCCCAGAGGTGGCCTGATCTCTGATGAGGTGTCCATTGCTATCTCAGAGCAGAGATAGATAATAACAAACAGACGATAAATAATAACGAGGCTAAAAGAACATTAAGGAAGTTTCTACTTTCTCTTCCCCTACAGTTCACATCAACCACAAACTAATGGTAAAAGAATTACATTTTAATTTAAATTGTTTGTGATAAACAGCATTTTAATATATTTTTAATGCAATTCCATAAAGTTGTCAAATAGTCTACGGAACTGTTTGGTACCAATGATTAACATCAGAATGAAATTATTTTCTAAATTAAGATGCAATATTTTCCTTGTAGCAAGTATTCTCTTCCCTAGGGATATTACTCATACAATGACTTGCGTCTGATAAAATAATCAAAGTATGTGATCACTCAGTCCTCTATTTGAAAACGTCAGCATCAGCAGTAGTTCTCTGCCAGGTTTACAGTAGGTCTTCTAGCATTAGCAAGAAATCCCTGATATTTAAAAATAATAACAACAGTAATAACAATAATAAACATTTCTGTGTTTATAGAAATCATTGCAGTACAAATATGAAAATCTGAATGGATAAAAGCTTCTGTAAAACTAGAGAGTTTTAACAAAGAGAAGTAAGTATAAAGAGGTGAGAATTTACACAGAAAGTCCCTAATTTGTTCTCTTTATTTCCATTTACTGTCAAAATTAACCTTATAAATTTTTAGTTACAGTTGAGTTGATATGTGTAGAGGGTTTAATTATGTTCTGTGCAACACTTCAGTTTTAGAGAGTTTAAAACCAGAAAGTACTGCACCTATTAGAGTACCAATTTCTGGCAAGTTCTCAAGGGCTGATTTAGTAACTTGCTGATTTACAGCTATTGAGACAGTTCCCAATAAAATATAAATGTTTCCTAGCTCCAGTGAAAAAAACTTACAGGAGTACTTGCCTTAATCCTCCATTTAAAACTCACACTTGACCTTATACAGTTACTTATTGAGGGCTGTGCACTTCAAACTTCTTTCAACTGCTTTGGAAGTGCAATTCTTTGGAAGGAAGAAAACATAGGAAAGCATGAAGCAGCACTATTACAGAACTTTTAAAAGATTTGAGTTTCCAGTAGCAGTTACTACCTCTCTTGGTTGGAAGTGTCAGTGTTATTTTTCAGGGGAAAAAAAACCAATTAACAACAACAACAAAAAAATATAAACCCAAGAACAAACTTTCATATTGTAGATTATAGGGTCTGTCACCTTCAGATATCCTAAGAACTTCAAAATCATTTTACTCAAAAGAGGAATACTGTGATTCTTTTAAGACAGAAGTAATTCTTAACACATCAATTTTTGATCCAAGACATTTTCTTTGTACAACTGACTTAGTAACATTAGCATTGACACTTCAAGGTGAAGTGTAAAGGTCTTTACTTTGGTCTTTTCTTAATGGCAGCTGGTCTGAAGTAGGACAAAGGAAAACTTAAGTATTCAGGATCTGGTATTAAAGAAAGAACCATCAAGTTAAAAGAAGAAAAATAGATTCATTTAGAGGAAGAATAAAAAAAACAAAAACAAAAACAAAAAATATTTTCTTTGATGATTAGCAGCCTACTGGACAATCTAGCCATCAAAATCCATGCAAGAAAACTGAACTTTAAGTGGTTTTGTAAATGTATTTGAATTCATTAATGTCAATAGTAGAACCACCTACTGAAAAGGATTTCAGTTCCTGGTCAACTTCTCAAGAAGAAAGGAATAAATTAAGTTCAAGTGAGTATATAATGGCTGCTGCATGTATCGACTATAATCAGTAACTATGAAAAATCTTTGCTCCTGAGGTCATTTTATGAAACCTAACACATTAACAAAATTCATACTTTAATATTGAGATGGAAACTGTCACTTTTAAAACAAACTAACTCTCCCACTGAAATGTTCACTTCCAAAATAATATATATATAAAAAGAGATTTTTTTTCCAGATTAGATATTGAAAAGGAGTAATATGCATTATATTGGCTATGTTCTCTTCACATGTTAGCACTCACTCCTTAATTTAAATAATTTAATTTACTCTTCCCACAATCAGTTTCCTTGCCTGCAGCATGGGGAGATTTCTTACTTTTTTCAGTTCAGATGACTGCTTTGTCATAGGAGTTAGGACTTATTAATAAATAAAGATACTATACATTTACAAATACTTGAATATATGTGAAAAACCTGTTCATTCAAGTCACTCATTTGATACTGTAATTGAGTTCGGCTTGTTTTTGAGAAGTATTTGAGAATGACAGTAGTAAATGTATTTCATACCTGATTTGTTTTATCCTTCATAATTCTGTACTGGGAAGAAGCTTGAGCCTTTTCCTCAAACCTTGCTTCTTAAATTGTAAGAGTGACCTCTAGTGCTTCACCGCTTTGCTGTGTGATGCAAGTCTTTTTTGCAATGGTTTTAATATGCCTCCCTGTAAGCAACTGATTTAGTTTTGTGCATAGTGCCAAATGCTATTAATGTGCAATTCAATTACCATGGTCTTGTGTAAAAATGGATGTATTCATAAACTGTACAATGCAGAATGATGAAGAGAATTAAAGCTGTGGCTGGATTGCAGCAGGGTGTTTAACAAGAGGAACTTAGTATTCATGTTTAGGGCTACACTGTGCACTTGAGTACCAAATGAGATATCATTACTGAATGACAGCACAAGATCATTTTGGTGCTGCAATGTGAATGTCTGGCTTATGGGAGCATGTTTAGTTTACAAACTATCCATATGCAAAACCCTAGGCTATAGACCCACAGAGCAGTTCAAACTTCTCTCCCATTGCTCAAATGTTTCCAGGGAGCTGTCCCCTGCCACTGGGCTGTAAGGTTATTCGTGAACATTCCTCCTTGCTTTGGCGTGCACTTTCTTCCCATAGAGGCATTGCTCCTGCCCTCCCTGTTCCTGTGATGCACAACCAGTGCCTTAGCAGGAAGGGGAGAAAATATGCTCAGTTCAGGTTATGAGCATCTGGCATTTAGGCTACTGTTCTACCACATGTATGCAAAATGAAATCCTTCAGCTTGCTGAAGCCGAATCAAATGGAACAAGAATAGCTCAGAATGATAAAACCCCTCGAAATTAGTTTCTTGATAAGTTTTGTCTTTTCTTTTTAATTTAAAGATAATTAATCTAATTCAACACTGAAAACAGAGATTTTCAGGTATATATCAGATTTGCCTCCTAGAGAGCAGATTGTCTTTAAAACTGTAATCACTCTCTGTATTTTGCAATACCATCCTACTGATTAACTATGAATAACTCATTTTTTAAAAAAAACTTTCTGCTGGAACTGATAGTGTTCTCTTCTTTAGTCATGCATGAACAATACTCCCTAAGCAATCAATGCAGAGACCATAAAGTCTTGCTATCTACATTTTTCCTTGTTATATTTGTACTGCTCTTGAACTGCACGGTAATGTCCATTAGAGTTATTTGAGGGCCAGCTTAATTCAGGAGATGCAGACACCAGCTCTCAAAATTATAAATTGCTAAAAACCAAGCTGAAGCAGTACACAATAGAAATCTGCCAGTAATTTCCACGTAAGACACAGTTCTTTGGAAAATGCTGCAATTACAAACAGAAAACAAAGATGAAAATAAGGCTGAACATGCATCCCTTAGTAAAATGCTGCTTTCAGATACTCTTAGACTGTAAGCTTTATAAACAATATTCTGTACATAGACTCATGACAAAAATCTACAGAAGGGTTTTAGAACATTTTCAGCCTAGCAACTTGCTGTCATGGTTTCAAAGCAGTAAGCATTTGTCTCAAAAATAATATTTATTCTAAACACAAATAAAATATGATAGAAGTTTTCAAAACACTCTGGATTGAGTTGTAAATCATATGCAATACTTACATTTATTCCCTGCCACTGCCGTGTGCCAGTTATGAACAGACAGGAGAAACAACAGCTTCAAGAAGATTTCAGTGACAGAATCCATTTTCACATTCACTGAGGCACCCAAAAGAACCAGAGTATTAGGAAACAGCTGCTCAGTACTTCAGTCCTGCTCCTGCCTCTTCTTCTCACTGCCTCTCTCTGCCTCTTCTCGCAGTGCTTCCCAGTGGCCAGACACCTCAGTCAAATGCACTCCGCACCTCCTCACACATACACACACACCTCCAAATCTGCTTTTGCCTCTAACAGCAATCCCTGAAGAGCAACAGCGAGAATCTCTCCTTCAATTTCACAGCATCACTCAGGGCTAAACCGCCAGGCTCCCCTGCACCGCTCGGTGACTGAAGCCTCACGCTCGCAGCGCGTCCTGGACACCCCTTGTGGTGACAGGTAGGAAATGTGGGGCTCTGGTGAAAGCCAGACAATAAGACAGAGCAGCCAGCACATGAGCACTGAGACACAGCCGCTTGCTGGGTGCTCGCCCTGGCCAGTTCTTTGTCATTACCTTTTTCTTTTTTTTTTTTTTTTTTTTTTTTTTTCCGGGGGGCGGGGGGCGGGTGAGGGGAGCATTAGTTGTTCATGTTGCCGTTCCTCGTGTTTTTTCAGCGTGGTAATTTGTTACACTTTCAGCCGCGAAGCATTCCAAGTTCTGCATTTTTGCATGAACACATTTTACCTGTAGTAGAGAACCTAAGCTTACAAGTAAGAAGAGTGGTCTACCTTTACTTATGAAGTGAGCATAGGACCAAATGATCGGCTGCCCCTCAGAAAAATGCACCATGAATGTCCATGGTTGGGTTTATTACTAATACTTATTTATTACTTATATAATACTTATTTATTACTAATACTTACTTTAATACTTACATTAAAGATTTATATTCTCAACTCCTAAGAGTAAATACTTATAATACAGACATAAGATTGTGCCAAGCTTTCCCAAAAAACTTTAGCCCTCCAAATACCCACACAGAGCATATTTTGCTTTCTATACTTTTGCAAAGAGGAACCTGTCTTTAAACTGTCCTAATGTTTGTACTTACGTTCCATTGGGAAAAAGCTTCATTTGGGAAAGAGCTTCAGAGGAATTTTAGTTCGTTATATTTAAACTATATGCTAAAAGTGTTTTTCCAGAACAGGCTAAATTGCTGTGTATGGTACCTATAGAAAAGTTACAGTCCTCAAGTAGGAGGAATAACCAGCTTATTAGTGAACTCCTCATATTAACGAGGGCAAAGGCTGCATTAAAGAACCACATCAGTGGCTCCATCACTGCTACTTCTGGAGGGCTTCCACTGTACAGACTGTCTGTATTTTGGCAGAAATTACTGTGACAGTGCACTACAAAAGGACATTCCTAGTTACTGTGAAGTGCATAAACAACAGACTTAGCAATTACAAACTCAGCCCTGTGGCCCAAACTTCATGTGGGCTGTTTAGGAGCTTGGATATACCAACAGGTTTTTCTGTCCAAAAGGATTCTGGTGCCTGTGAGTCAGATACTAAAGAGCATACTGCTGAGTTTCCTTCTTGCATGTCGCAGAGACTATGCAATTTAATGCAAATTGCCATGTAGAACTGTTTGGTGTCAGGAACAACTGTGGGACAGAGATGAAACCTGAATTAAGCCCCAGAAGCTTCTGAACTTTAGTTGCTTATTTAAATCAACTTCCTCAGCCCTGAAAGGGTGTTCTGATTCAACTAGAGAAGGAAGAGTAAACTGTGTTTTGGTTTCATGCTACCTCGGCCAGGCTAATTTAGGTTTTACAAAAATATATTCAAAGTTTGGCCAAAACAGCAAAAATAAAAATGCTAAATAATAAAAAAATATGTTGAAAGGTGCTTAACGCAGCTTTTGGTTACATTCTTTATAAAATAGCAAATCAGTATGATTAAGATTAAAAAGGTGTATTTATAAATGACCATACTGGGCAGAAAGATTCAGGGGAAGTTAAAATAATCTATTGTGTATCCAGTCTTCCTCTCCTCCATATCAACTTTTATTTGTAAGAAAAAGGCATGGAGAAACTGTACTGGAGATTATGTGGATCATAACCTGCCTTCTAGCTCTCCTAAATCTTCCCTTAAATTCTAAACTCTATTTCCAGAGTTTAGTGCAACCATAGAGTAAGTTGTCCATAAACTGGATTTCTTTGTCATATAGTTCCTTGAGTTAATATTGACCTTCTGACTAAATTAATATGAGCATAAAAATGTTCCTTGTGCTACAGCCCATCTCTAAAGAATATCCCATGAGATGATCTTGGACTCTGCAGCCAGACAAAATTTCATGTTTAAAAATAGGACAAATATCACATAAAATCTTGGCAAGGACTTTCTATGGAGTGACGTTCTTTAGGATTAGCTCTAAGAACCCCAGGGCTTTGAATTAGGAAGAATTATTATTCTGGTAATGTAATGCAAATTCAGTAAAAAGGCCAGCACCATTGTGGGTAAATATTTGTCCTATAAAATAGCTTACAGTCACCAAAAAGGAACATCTGACAGAGAAAGGTCATAGTTTTTTTGTTTTTGGTTTTATTTTGTTTGAATTACAATTAAATATAGAGATGGATATAATGTACTTTTATAATTATGAAAAAAACAGTCTTATTCTTATAACAAAATAATATGCTGAACTGGGTATATATGTTTGTGTGAGGACAGAATTACAGAAGTCTATAGAACAGTGTGTATCTGGAATGTCAAGATAATCATCTTCTTTATCCAGTGATGAATCTATGGTCTCTAAAAAGTGCATAAAATAGAATAGCTTGAGTCACCCAGAATATTGCAACCTCCTCTCTGCTTTTACATCATATCTCCCTCGTGCATCCACAAAATGTTTCTGCTTGCATAATCTTATCTCTCTATTCCAGCATCTCATTTCCCATTTCTCTTCCATACAGCGTCCAGGTTTGTCATTAACTTCTGAGCTCCTCTTTGTGGAATGAAGTCTTTCCCATTCCTGTTTGGCTGCATAGCTTTTTTACAAGTCTCTTTTCCTATTCTCCTCTTTGATTTCCCTCACTCTTTTAGTGTTTTGTTTTCTTTCTCATATCTTGTTTTTGAAATTTCCCCTGCATGCCAAAAATCTTATTAATTTTATTTCTCTTTGAAATGTAACATTTTGACCATGTGATTTGATAGAGGATTTTTCCTGGCGGATCTGCTTATATGCATTATTTAGAAAGACTGCAAGTTCCCCAGAAGAACAACTATGTGTTGTTATAGATTCATCCACACAGTTGAAATATCTGCAAAATTTGGTTATACAAAAGTTGAATCATTCAATTTGGGTATTGCCAGCCTTCATTTACAAATGAAGGACTTTGTAATGAAGTCCTTTTTCTTAGCAGACTCAAACTAATAGAAAAATAATTCCTCTTTAAAATTATTCTCACTGTGACTTTTTGTCTTTAAAGAGGAAGCACTTTTAAATTCTTGCTAACAATACTCCTGATTCTACTACAATCTGCTTATTAATTGTAAAACAATTTTAAAAGATGATAAAGACACAGGACAGTTATAAGCTGTAGGCCAGGGAATGCACTTTCCTCTGCCTCTGGCAGAAAGTCTTTACTAGAGAACAATTATTTTCGTTTTCAGTGTGTCATAGTTATTCACTGCACATTATTTAATGACAACAAATGTAATAAATGAATCTTTGTTTGCGAAGCACAAGAACAGAAATAAGCAAAGTAAACAGCATTCATACTGGCTGGCTGAAAATATGTGCTTTAATCCTCCCTGGTAAATTCCGCGTTCCCCATGAAGTCCTGAGAAACCATCAACCAAACTGGAAATTAACTATTCACTTATTGCTTTCTGCATCTCACCTTTCATTAATCCAGCTCCATCAAGCCAACATTTTCTATATCCAACCAGCTGTGCCAGTTTAGCCCTATTTCAGGAGACTAGAAAGAAAGAGATACAAATCTTAAACTGTTCTGTTCTTTTTTGTCCCATTTATTTCTGTTTTCTTAATCCCCTCATCGGCCTCATGGCCCTGGTTAACCCTCCTTCTAGTGCCACCTGCTGTAGTTTTATTGGTATTACAGGTTATTCTTTACAGCATCTAGTCATGTAATGCAGCTGGAGAATGTATCTTTTTAATACAAACTGAACTCTTTCAAGACCATATAAAATCTGCTTCCTAACACTATTAGAAACCCTGCAGAAAAACACTGCTGTAATTGTCTGCAGAGACTGCAGAGAGAAGAAAGGCACAAAGACAAATATAAACCAAAAATAAATGAACAGAGCCACATTATGCTGGGTACACTAATAATGACATTTGGGTTATTTTTTTAGCCATTTGTAAGACAAAATAAAATTCATACCTACCTCATACTACTACATATATTTTTTTTTTAATCATAGATCTCTATAATATGGATGGCATAGAGTAAAAAATGCTTGTCAGAAATGAAGGCAACATAACTACTAGTCTTAACCTTTTTTTTTTTTTTTTTTTTTTTCCAGTAGGGGCAGAATAGTACAGTTTGTCTTCTGATCACAAAGCTGCAAGTTTCCATTCAGGCTGTATTTGTTAACAAGGAAAAAATTCTATCTGTGTATGGTACATTTTACAAATTATTGCAGCTAAATATGACTTCATTAGGGATTTAAAACCTGTTTATTTCTCAGGTGAGACACAGAACCCAGAACAGAACGGATGTGGCTCTATGCACCCCCAGGAGAAGAATTCACTCCCTTAACACTGTTGTAAATGTGGGTTTGAAGGATGGAACAAGATGTGTGGCTTCACAGACAGTTTATCTGCTGCTGCTGTCTGATCATTCAGATTTCCCACCTGAAAGGACGCAGTGAAAATCCTGGCGGTATCTGTTTTGAGGTTTTGTGAAAATACTTCCTTTTAGCCCTTGTGAATCTTTTCATTTCACAGTCAAGAGTTTTATTCCTTCCACAGTAAACACTGCATATCGTGGCTCCCAAGACAGGGAGTCACAGTTTCAATACAGGAGAATGAACTTATGCATCTTTTCATAAACATTTTTAACAAGTCTCACATGTGAAGAAGGTAATTTCTAAAGGATAACATAAAAAGTAATTTGTAGAAATAAAAGAAATGGGGAGATAATAAAAAGAAGCAAGAAAACAGTCTTGCAGGACTTGATACTAAGCTACTTTTGTGGCTTTGCTCCTAAGTGAAGCATGTCTTGAAGGACAGAATAATTAAAGACAGGGAGATTGAAAGGGGACAGTGAAGTGATAAAACATAACATGGATTTACCAAAGGCAGATCATAGTATACTAATTTGATAGCTGGTTTTGATATCTGATTCCTTCCTAAAGGTAAGGAATATAGATTCTTGGCATAGAAGGCATGTGACTATGATATCGTTATGATGTTTCTTTGATAATGTAAACAAGATGGAGTATAGAAAAGAGTATGTGAAATGAATGAGGGAAAGACGGTAATGGAAAGGGCAAAAAGGTGTCAAGGTATCATTAAAGTATAACCCTTATTTAACATATTTACTTATGGCTACAGTGGAAACATAAAGAACAGGCTTGTGGGGCAGGTGGTTTGGGAGATGTTTAGGAAAATATAGTCAGTGTAGGAAAGGTCTACAGTATCATACACAAGCATAGGATGACCTTTCTGAAGAATAAAAGTTAAACAATATGCAATAGTAAAATATGCAGGATGTGCATTATATAAGGTTGATAATGACATCAGCTGTAAGTTGGTTCTTTAGTTGGAAACACATGACAATAGAGAGGTCCTAACTGAATCAGCCAACTGTGAGCTGAATATAGGCTTCTGATGTGATTGAGCCAGAAAAAAAAAGACCAATTATAACATGCACCAGGGAGGTATTTGTAGTGAGAATGCAGTATAGTAGTATATCACAGTAGGAAGGAAGGTTTCTGAGCTGGAAATGGATTGAGAGTGAAAGTGCCTGACAAGAAATGAACAAAGGATCCAGAGAATCCGTCTCCCTAGTTTTGTACTGTTGTGCTAGGGTTTAGAAATGTGGATTCGAATATCTTCAGGGGTAGTAAAGAGCTGAGAACCCAAGATCCATGCCTGGGATTGCAACTCCAAACACCAGATGCTCTGGAAAACTTTTCAAATAACGGAATAGCTCCTGCTCCATTTTCCAAAGGAGACAATTAAATCTTGGAGAAGACTCTGGGCTGTGACTCCCATTTGATATAGGTATAGCCAGCTGGCCCAGAATCAATCTGTTAAGGCTTCAATAAGAATAGTATATTAAGATTATGCCCTTACTTTAGCGTTCCACACAGACTTACTTAGGTCATCTCGCACTGAGTGTTCAGGTTGGTGCAATTCTCATTCACAGCTAGCTTTCTCTGGGCATCAGATAGGGAGCTTAGCTGCCTGGCTGCAATGCGGAGATTTCAGGCACCTGAAAGTCAGATGTGGAGCTGCTTGCTCTCGTCATGACCAAGGATATGGCTACACAGACTGATGCAAATAAGACTACAAAGTATCCAGCCTGGAGCTATTTTGTGTCTGTCTACTCAATGTATGGGAAATATAGCTCAGGTCTGTCTGTACTTACTTAAGAAGATATTGCCTGGTTTTCTTTGTATATCAAGCCTAGGTTTCATTGCCAAGAAAGCAGAGTCATGAAACTATGATTCCATTACAAGCCTGGGTTTTATTCCCCTATGCAAAAGACAACCCTCCTTGAAGTAGAAATATTAGGAAGGTAAACAAGAATAAGTTGTTTATGTGAAATTTGTTCAGACCATGTGGAAAAACTGCAGCACCATTAGACTTTAGTTATATGTAATTGTTTTGTGTTCAAAATCTGTCAATTCAGTGGAAAGCAGACAAGGGTTCAGTTGCTATACAACAGAAGATGTAACTTACACAAGCCTGATTTGCACAATGTTAGAAGAAAAAAAACATGTAATATGGCTTCTCTGTCTTAATTTGTGTGAAATTGTTCATTTGCCAACTGAATTTGTAACTGCATCAGGATACAAATCTGGTGCTTTGTTGAAGCAATGTGTAACAGAGAGATAATACGAAAAAAGAAAGGCAGTAAACAGACTTGTGCAAGTTGAACAAGGTCAAAAATACGGGACTCGGCTTTTTAAAAAAATGTGAATATCTAAAATGAATGGGCAGGTCTCATCTGCATTGTCAGCAGTTAGAGTAAGCTGCAAATAACCAATGTTTCATTGATCTGGACTACATTTTACAGACCAGGGTCAGACTCTACATACTGTAGGTTAACTGTTGCTGACGTTGTTCAATGCATTAAGATATATGCACAATTCTCTGAAGGGAAATTATTCTGTTCCAGGTTTTTTTTTCCTTCAGGTATTATTTTGCAGGCGTCAGAAAAGGGAAAATCACTTTACTCTTTTTGTTCTTAGTTCCTTCTTTCTTTTATTATATCCCTATGGGGATTATATGCAAAGTATCCAGTGTGAACGTGTGGATTTGCTTATATATGGTTTATTAGTATAAACATCACATGATACTACGAGCAACTCTTAATATACCAGGTCCTAGCTGGTAAATATGATCACGATCCCTTCATGGAGTAGAATTTCTTTGTAGGTGTGTTGCAGGTAGGCAGTCTGCCTGTATTTTGTTGTGAAACAGAGACACCGAGGGAGAGACAACTGGGGTACAAGCAGTGACAGAAAGATTAGCAACCATATGTCTCCCCATCAGTATCAGGAAGCAATCGAGCTCTTGCCAAGGCTGTTTCATTCCGAATGTAAAATGAGGAATTGTCTTGTACAATTCTCTTTTATATAAAACCAAAAAGAATAAATTCTTCTTGTGTTTTTTTATTATTATAGACATGACTGGACTTACTTACTTGTTTAGGCTTCCCTTTTTGCTGAATACTGCATCAAGAACCCAGACCAGCTCTTGTCTGAGAATGAAAGATCCATGGGAATTATGTATTTCTATGTTTGATCTCTAGGGAAATCTCATGAGATACAGCATCTCAAAGTCCTGGGATGACAAACAAGATGCTAATGAATCAGAGGTGCCTAGCAGCTTTTCCCAGCTATTATTCTATCCTTTTTCCACTTACTGCCAGCAAGACTGTTCCCACAATATTAGCAAAACAACAAAAAAAGCAGTAACCAGTTGGTTTAATACACAGTATCACGAAGTATTGCCTTGCTTGCTCTAGTGCTCAACACCTAGCCTCTGCACGCTCATCTGTCTCCTCATCCTGAAGGAAGTACTTGTTTTTATATACAAATAGCTCATGCTATGCTACCACTGCAGTTTGCTTAAAGAAGCATTAACTTCTGAGTCCAAACATTGGTGTTCTTTGAAGCAAGAACTAATACACAACCAGGAAGACAGCAGCAGAGCATCGACTAAGCCTTCCACATTGCTAAGGGAAAGGATGTCTCGAACAGAGTACTGCGGAGACTAGGCATCTGTATCTTTGCACTAGGAATCAAGATTCCCTTCAGATCCTCACATTTGATGCAATTACAGGGAAGATTATATTCTTTAGGCCTTCCATTCTGTCATTTATCCTTCCTGAAACAGTAGATAATGCTCTGGGTTTTCCACAAATCAAGGTTTAATATTGATCTTTCTCAGTGCTTTTCCCGTAGAAGAGAATGATTTGTCTGTAATATAACCTTGATTGAGCTGTGCATGCCCCTGCTGATATCAGCAATACTGCTAGTGCAGCTAAAAACTAACCAGGGTTAGGAAACACACAGATTTTATGGAGATGTGGAAGAACGTAAGCAAATGACAGAAAGGCTGACAAGTGTAGACATTAATTTTGTGATGCTGGAAAAGACTGTAAGAGAATCTTACAATCAGCCAAAACAAACAGGCAAAGTTTTGGTCTTATTTATAATTTCAGAAGCACACAATGGAAGAAACTGGGCATAAATTCCTGAGATTAAAAAAAGAAAACCAAAACCTACAGAAAAAGAAGAGAGCAATTTTAGGTTTACTCCTAGCTTTACATCACTAGGGAGGTCCCACAGAGTATGTCTATTGTGGCCTTCTGCAGAAACTCTCCAACCTTATTTAAAGCAAACTGAAAGAGGTCCTATACTCTCTTTAATCCTCAGTCCTGTTTTTGTTGTGGGAGCCCACACAGGGATGGCAACACAGTGAAAGCCATCTATACTGGTAATAAGCACTTTTGTCAACTGGAAAATTCTCTCCCTTCTCGTGTAACCTCTTTACAAACTTTAAACACACAGCCAGTGTAATACAAGTCACTATTTGTCTAGTATCTGACAAACAGAGATTACAAAACCATGTTATTTTTTACTTTTATAAAGTTATTAGCAAAACAATACTTACAGAAGGCTGAATAAAATCATAGCCAGTGTTTTATACTGAAGGATCTACTTATTCATTTGTATGTTGTACATGATCAGACATTAATCTCATATATGTCACGTTCAATATGTTTTATAGTTGTTCTCTTTTGCTTTTTCATGCTTTAATAATGGGGAGGAAACAAATTAAGTATTCAGCTGGCTTTTCTGTATTTTGAAATGCAACATCATCATACACTTTCTGAATGCAAATGATAATAAGCTTTTTATTCTTATATAACCTATATGGGAACTAGGGATAATTAAAACCTGGGACTTTATATTGAGACAGAGTAATGAGCTCTCACTGATTTTTAAGTCCATATGAATAATGCTTACTCTTTGCTTTTAACATGTACATAGAAAAGAACTAGTTAACAACTAATGAAACCTTTATATGGATTTGGTTTCAAAATTCCCCATTAAGTGATACTTCAAGAATGTTTTCATTTTTACCTCAAATGATTTAGGTGTCAGACGTTCAGAATATTTGCACACAACAAAAACAATACAAAATTGTGTCTCTTGTGTCTACGAACAGGACTATACTTCCAGTGTTCCAGTCTCAGTCACACAGCTATCAATGGGAGTTTTATTAAGGCAGAAAACTGAGCCTTTGAAAGAAGAGTAATCCTAAAAAACATAACTTTTAAAATCTAGAATAATATCTCCAGAACAGGTGTTTATGATTAAATTTCTGTTGCCACATATGACATTTAAATAATTCTTAATCTTGGATATCAAGCAATTGATAGATTCTTGGTATCTTGAGTAATTAACTAATTTCACCTGGATACTGGCTTAAAATGTGATTTCCCAGCCTTTGGAAATTAGTTAACTTAAAAATTTCAGTCATCTTTAATAGGAGAGGAAGCATAAGCCAATAATTTTTGTGCTAGTCTAATGCAAGCTATTGAGTATACTTTGCTGGCACAGCTTTCCTAAATAAGTCTGAACCATTTAGGGCAAGGTCAAAAGGAAGCTATCAAAGACTTATGAGTTAGGTGTTGCATCCCAAATAGCACAGCTACAAAATTCAGCCACCCACTAGTCCTGAAATCACCTTTACACCCAAAACTGTCTCTGTATTCCAGTGTTGAGCAGCAAAGTGGCATTCTCTTACCTGGCTGAGCTCCAGAATCAAAGCATTCACCCTGCTGTATCTTTCACAGGGCAGTCATAGCCAGCGTCTAATGCACATGTGCATTAACGATCCACTAAATGTTTTAGCAGCAAAAACATCATTTCTAAACTGCAGCTGCTGTGGCTTTCCATCTTTTCTTTTTTACAGTAGCCTGAAGATTGGAGCATTTGCCCCATGAGCAGAAAACACCAAGCAGCCTCAATGGAAATTGAAGCCACATCTCTCTACTTCTTAAAGGGTCGATTTTGAATGGTAGAAGGCAGTCTCTCCCATTTTCTGAAGCTATTCCATTGTCAAAAAAGTGGCTTAAGATTCACTGGCCAGTAAGAAATGAGAATAAGTGCACAAGCAAGCATGATGTTGCAGCCTAGCAGTCAGGGAAATGCATCTGAACCCCCGTTACAGCTCCCTGGCCTGGGTCTGTCTTCTGGGTAGTTACTGCTCTATGCAGAGTGCAGAAACAATTGCCAGGGCAAGGCTCAGCTCCAACATTATGTCACCTACGTTTTAGGCACAGGGAATTGGGCCTTGTGCCTGTCCTAGTTCCCTTCCCTTTTTAAAAATACAGATAACTGGTATCTTCTCATGTCTCAAACCTGTATAAAAAGAAAACATTGTTAATTGTGAAGTGCATGGACAATGTGATAATGAAACCATTTAAATGCCAAAGATAAATTTAGTAATGCAGTTTTTAGTCAAAATACTTATGTCTTTGTGATAAAATACATTTGTTTATACATTTTAAGCACAATTATATTATAAAAACTTAAAGAAGCTGTTAATAGGATTGACTAATCAGAAATATATAGAGATAAGAAGTTGCCTCATATTAGTGGGACACAGTATCTGTAATAAAAATTCATCTTTCTTGAAGCAACCTCTTTGAAAGTTTACAGTTTAAAAAACCACAAGCTATATTTTATGTTTTTTTTAAAGCTATTCACTCTTCTCTTCCCTCATTTACAGGATCTTTATATTGGTTTGTTACAATAACAAGTAAGAGAGGTTGCTGATTATTCTTTATTACTTTTATAGTTTTCTCCTGTGTGCCAGGACTATCTTCAAGGAAATTAAGCTCAGGAAATACTATAGTAATATATACAATAGAGCTATCACAGGGAAAAGAAACACAAGAACAAGAAAAAACACAGCAAGACTTTGTGAAGGAGACTCTATGTAAGTCTACAAAATATAACATTTTTCTCATTTATTTAAAAAATAAACTAATACATTTACTATATGTATTATCTAATTCTATTTTTCTAGTACAGCTTTTTAGGCTGAGATATTTATAAAAGCACAAGTTTTGAGGATACCATAGAAAACCCTACCTGGTTTCACATGTTAATACACACACAATAAATCCACTTCCAGAAGCAGTCTTGATCCAGGATTTAGATGACATCACTGGAAAGCCTTATATCAGTTTCAAGGTTTTTTTTTTTCCTAGACCTCAACTGGGTCATTTAACCTAATAAGTGTGCAGTTAGAGCTGACAAATTATGTTCATATTTTAAGAATCAAACAATTGAATCTCTTCAAGCACCATTCAAATCAAAATTTAAGTACAGAAATGTTTATGTAAGACTTTAGGTAAAATAATTACTAAAAAAAATGTTTTTGAGAAGTAAACAAAGTAAGGTAATCAAAGCATGAATTTTTCAGCAAGTGGTACTCTTTGCCTCTCGTTCTAATTTAAGTCTCATTCTAGAATATTTTCAAGTAATTTAAGCACAACAGATTTGAATCACCTAGTGTAGGTGAGCTTTCAGGGCTGGTAGTTCAGATTCACAGATGCCTCCCATTCTTTAAATACAGGCTGCCTGACAACACAGATTAAACATATAATTTTAAAATGTCACTTTTACATTCTACTGTAGGAACAGAGTGCAGGCTTCTGGGGAAAGGATGGTTGATGAGTAAGTGAGATTGAAAAACAGTCTGGATAAAATACAGTTAAATCACAGATTCATAGAATACCAGGTTGTAAGGAACCTCAAGTATCATCTCTTCCAACATTTCTTTGCAAAAACACGGTCTAGACAAGATGGCCCAGAACCCTATCCAGTTGAATCTTAAAAGTGTCCAATGTTGGAGAATCCACCACTTCCCTGAGGAGATTATTCCAATGGCTGATTGTTCTCATTGTGAAAAATTTTCCTCGTGTCCAATCGGAGTCTCCCCAGGAGTAACTTGTACCCATTACCCTTCATCTTTTCCATGTAACTCCTTGTAAAAAGGGAGTCTCCATCTTCCCTGTAGCCACCCTTTAAATACTGGAACATGGTGATAAGGTTTCCCCTAAGCCTTCTTTTCTTAGGGCTGAACAAACCCAGTTCTTTCAGCCTTCCCTTATGTGGTGGGCTTCCCAGTCTTTTGATCATTTTTGTGGCCCTTCTCTGGACCCCCTCCAGCCTGTCCACATCTTTTTTGTATAGCAGGAACCAAAACAAAACACAGTATTCTGGGTGTGGCCTGACAAACAGCAAATAGAGTGGGATAATGACTTCTTTATCTCTGCTGGTGATGCCCTTGCAGATGCAACCCTGCATCCTGATGGCTTTCTTCGCCACAGCAGCACACTGTTCACTTATATTGAGCTTGTTGTCCACCAGGACCCCCAGGTCCCTTTCCACAGAGCTGCTCCCCAGCTGGGTAGATCCCAAACTGTGCTGCATCCCTGGATTATGTTTTCCCACGTGCAAGACCTTACACTTGTCCTTGCTGAACTTCATAAGGTTCTTGTTAGCCCACTCTTCCAGCCTATCCAGATTTCCTGCAGGGTGTCCACTTCTGAAGTGGCCACTTCCCCACTGAGTTTGGTATCATCAGCAAACTTCATCAGAGTACACTTGATCCCATCATCCAGATCACTTATGAAGATATTAAACAGCATTGGGCCCAATATCAATCCCTGGGGGACCCGACTTGTGACAGGTTGCTGGTTTGAAAAGGAGCTATTTACCTTTGTTGAGAGATTACTGAGCAATAGGACTGGTATTGTTTTAAGAAAAACTTTTCCTCTATTACATGGTCTATTCAACTGATTTTACTGGCATTTTTTACACATGCAATCTGTATGGCACACAAATGGGCTCTTATTATCTTGAAATAAAACACACAGAGAACTATTACGTGGGATATGAATGAAAAAGAGGGAAAAAAAAGAAAAAGAAATGAGTATAAAATGTCAGAAATGAAATATAAACCAAATTGATGCTTGTAGCTTGATGCCTAATGTAACCAACATCTCTTTTTCTAAAAACAACCATTACTAGAATCTCAGAAGAATCATGTTATAAATGTGCATGAAACAGAAATGTCTGGGAAGAATATATAGCACCATTTAACTCTCTTTCTTAAATTTAAATGTGACAAGATAACTCCTCTCATTTGAGAATTGTACAATTTGGAAATGCAGGGTTTGTACTATCTGTTTTAAAAAACAGTTTCTTTAATCTTCAGTTTCTACCATCTGCAGACAACCCTGGCCAAAGATGCTTCACTTGTTTTAGCTGGCTCTCTAGAAGCTCTAAGAAATTTTAATTCTCTAGAAGCTGTAAGAGAGCTGATTTACAAGATCAGTCATCAGAGTCACAGGGTCAACAAGTGTTGTGCAATGCACTCAGAGAGCTGGGTCTGAGATGAATAGATGCAAAGCCTGTTCCCCAGGCTGGGGATTTATATCCTGTCTGAATATAATGAGAAGTGGGGAAGGAAAAGGGGACTACAATAAATAGCAGAAGGTGAAAGACCAAGATACAAAGAGGTATAGTGGAAAGAGATCTGGAACAAGCAGAAGCTGAAGTGAATTGCATAGAAGGCGTCCAAAGGAAACCAAAAACCTTTGTACCTGGTAAGAAACCCTTAAGCTAGGCAACAAGTTTCCCACGTGTCTGTGCTCCTCTGTGAGAAGTCTGTGAAGCTCATGGCTGAAAATTTCTCTTTGTTTCAGCAGTAATCTACACAGAAGATATCAACCTACTCGTGCCAGTAGATGCTGCACTCATTTGTGCAGCAGTGTCTACAGTGGATGTAAGACAGCCCCAGCTCTGAGATTTCAGCAGTTCATTCAGTGACTATGTTTCAGTACTAACAGTGTTATCCTAACAGCCGTTATTAAGATGCCTGTGTGAAGGTGTGAGAATGTCCAAATTAACCAAAGCAGTATTTCACAGAAAGTCTTTGGGTTGATTTCTAATTCCAGAGCAGCTATTTTGCTATTCAAGCAAAAACCCACTTACAAGGGCAGCATAATGTATAAAGTGTGTTTACCCGTTCCACAGAAGAGTGACATTATTGTGCCAGAAATCTTTAAATGACACAATACAGTTTTCCCATTTTAACACTTTGAAAATGACTAAGCTTCTAATAAATTAAACAAATGAACACTCACACAAAGCCTCACTGAATACCTCTATCTACACTACCTTATTTTTAAAAAAAGTATTTTTTTTCCTAAGAACATACTTTCTCTATGACATTCTTATTTCCTGTCTGAGTTGGTTTAACCTACAGTAACTTTATCGCAGTGACTTTATCCCTCAGTACTAATTGAGGGGCAGAAAAAATAAGTAAAACAGAGGTTTGGGGAGACGAAAATTTATTGAGCAAAAGTGTAACCAAGCATTCAGAATTTTGTTATAAATTGGTTCCAGAAATAAGCAAATATTTGCATGGCTTCTTATGTTTTCTGAATCATCCTCTCATCACTAATTCAAATGTGTGCAGCCCTCTAGAAATACATTCACAGGCTGAAGGTAGGACTCAGCAAATTATTTCCAGGAAATAACATACTCAACAGATGTAAGCATTTTCCTGATGTTATAGAGAAATCATGAATATAAATTTATAAAGCAATTGTTGTCACATACAGCAAATGCCGCAAGATGAAGATCCTTGTGCAAGAGCCATGCACCATTGACAATGCCCAATCCATTCCGTACAGTTTTCATGCCCTCTACTACAGCTTGGGCATGGACTCCTCTGGCTTCTGAATATGACCTGTCAGGATTCAGGAAACAGATACTGTAAAGGTGATGTATCTGGTTTTTATATGATTGCCCAATAATGGGAGAAATGGCTAGCCAGAGATCTGTGTTTAATTCCGTGTTTAGTCTATGGAATGCTTCCCACATATTCTCCATCTTCCAAGAGAGTGTTGGTTCTGACTTTACAAAAAGAGTATTTAATGTGAAATTCAGGCTCTGCAACAGGCATCAAATCCCTTGCTTGTGAAAATCCTAAGCAGTAATTTGGTTTGTTGCACCTTATTCTCTTTTTTTATATCTTTTATTTTTGCTGGAGTCATCCAACTTCCAGTCAGGGAGTGCACAGTGCCTGTTCTTTGCCTTTGAGACAGCATTACAGTTAAAGCAGCCCTGTGCAGTTAGACGATAAAAACTGGAACCCTGTCAGATGAAGAATGACAGAGGACCACAGTTTTCCATCCCCTAGGGCAACAGTCCTATGAAAGACTTGTGGCTATGGCATCATACCACATTAGAAGAAATAACAGAAGTGGATTTTTTTTTTTTTTTTAAAGATCCTAACTTCTTCTCTGGAGGAAAAAAAAAAAATTAAAAGGGCATGTTAGGATCTAGCTAGGTTCCATCCATGGATTGTCTTCCTTGAACATTCTGATTCGTGCCCCTACAGAACATAAATGCTGGTTTTCACATTAACAGGTAAGCAAACAAGCAAACAAACAAACAAAAAACACCTTCATGTTCAGCATTTCTAGATAACAGTTTACACTTTTTATGTTGTTCCATGTCTGGTATGAAGAGGTTAAAAATCAGACTTAATGTTCTGGGTGGTCCTTTGGAAGACAAGTGCTTAAAATTAGGCATAGAATCCACAACTTTGTTGACATCTACATCATTAATTGACCTAGTTTCCAAGTCCTGTGAAAATAATTCTCAGGCTTGGCACTGAAATTGGAATTTTCAGGAAAAAAAAAAAAGGCACTGACTTGACATCATTCAGTTTAACAGCAAGAGTAAAATTCTAATTTCATATTAGTAGATATTAAATTCCACTATACAGCATGATTCAACACAAAGAAATTACTTATACCAAGGCTTATAATATTTTCTACATTTCTTGTACAAGTGACACTGTGGCTGGTATACACATATTTAATCATGATGGAAGTGACCTCATGCTCTTTGACATCAAAATTCAAATTATGGAAAATCTGCTTCCCCTAGTTATTTTTGTAGCTGTTGAAGCAGGTCTCACTGCAGCACAAAACAGAATGAAAAAAGGCTGTACTGGTACAGTATTTATAATAAAAACATATACAAGAAGACTGTGAAAGCAGTCTACTCTGCTTCTAATTGCAAACATGTATTAGTGGAAGTGGCACCATACAGGACAGCCAAATGGTACATGAATATATCCATTTGACCATTAGAGAAATGAGACTTTTTAATTGGAGGAAGGAAAGAAGAAATTGGTTCCCTAACCATAAATAACTTAATTTCCTGTTATAACAGTATGTACCACATACATTAATTTTCTTTGCTTATATCTTCAAGCAGCTTTAGATACTTTACATTATCCAGAGCCCAGCCTTTGAGTCACAGCCTTTGCCTTCATTTCTCATAAAACTTTGTGCCACAGAATGATAATCAGCTGAATGGGTGCCTACTGGGAAAAGATTCAGAGCTACAGGTAATATCCCTGCAGTCCCCATGTCTCCCACAAGTATTCTTTTATGATTGAAGTTGTAAGGGGTACTGCTTAAAGCTCCTTCATTTCTATTCTCAGTTTTCTCAGATTGGTAGTCAAAATGGACAGCTGGTTTCTTTACAGGAGGTGTTCTTTCCATAAACTGTTCCTTAGTGATAATAGGAAGAGCAGCAGAAGAGGAGGGAGTATGAAATACGTTGACCAGGCATTTTGATTGACATTCTAATACAATCAAAACATGCAGGAGGCAGAGCTATAGCTTGTTCGGTTTCCTTTTCTGATTTTTGCAGTCCATTATAGGGTACTAGCCTGTGGCTCTGAGTCTGGCAAACAGAAGTTCAGCAACAGAATGCACAAGGGGGGGGGGGACAACCCAAAAAAACCCAAACCCCAACATGTCTAATGCAACAATGTCAGCCTTGCTCTGATCACAAAGAATAAGCTGATATATCAGGACAGAAATGTCCTAACTCTGTTCAGTGGTCAAAAAGCAGATATTTCAGTCTAGAGTGTCCCTCTTCCTTTGTCCCTTATTCATATTCTCCACCTCCATATCCTCTATCTTGTCCCTCCCAGACTTGGTCGTGAATTTACCCTTCTACGAGAAAGACTCTGCTCTGGTTGAGAATTATATGCAACATAGCAAACAAGTTATAAAGCTAACCAACAATGAAATATGGGAGTAAGCAGCCAGGGGGGTGTTAAGATACATATAGTGTTATAGTCAAACTAAACCAGACATCTAAGATGATTTTAAGAAAAGGAAAACCCTGCTGAGGTAAATCTTAAAGAGGTGTCTCAGGCCTAAACATTCATCACCATGAAACTAATGAAGGTCCTTTAAAGGATAATTACAGACCCTTTTGAATACTTAAAGCCCTGCTAAGAATCTGAGAAGCATTTAAAGGGCTTAGTGGAATCATAATAAGATAAAGTGCATGGATAGAAAAAAAAACCACCATAAAGATGATGGTGCATTAAAGCTACAATCTAATAACACATCACTTTTTCACATGATATGTATCAAAATTATTTACAGATTTAAAAGTTTACAAGCAAAGTTTAGCCATGAAGGAAATGCCACTTAAACCAATTACCCCAAAGGTACATTCTGTGGAACTAGGATGCAAAATCAGGTCTTGTACGTATTTGTTTCAGAAAATGATTACATGATAGCCCGATGTAAAACAGTTCTACATATTTGGTAGAGTGAATGAGGATGGTTTTGGTCCTTATTCTGTCCTGTTGTGTGTGCCAAAGAGAGGTCCCGGAGTACTAGGATTCTCCAAATCCTCTGCTCAGAATAGATGTACAAATCAAGTAAGCATGGCTTTCCTTTGCAAAATACACAAGAAAAGGATCTTACTATGGCTGCTTATATACCATCTACACACCTGTGTAAAACTAGCCCTAGTCAGTCCAAAACCTATACTCAGGAATAATCACTTGAAATTTGTGATGTAAAATATTATCTGTGCAGTACCTGTGAATCTATTTATTTATTGTTTTCCTGCTCAAAAACCGAAAGAGAAATACAGATGTGTTAGAGATTTTAATCTCACAGTTTAATTTCACACTCCAAATATCTGGTCAAATTCTTTATTTGGTAGAATCTCAGCTTTGTAAAAAGGAACAGACAAATTCAGCCAGCTAAATTTGATCTCTGATCACATGGTGATCTCCTCATTCATATTTGTGAATCTAGGAGATTCTACAGAATTACTCTACTGTATTCTTTCATGAAGCTATGGTCTCTGAAATCAGTAATAATTAGGGTTTGATGGTTGGTGTTGGGAGTAGATATTGATATTATGTATAAACAGTCTGTAGTGGTTTGTTCTGTTTTTCGATATGCAAAATATCTACAAGGACCTCATTTTTGTCTTGATTTGCTTAGTAGCAGTTACCTCTAGTATGAATGCAACAGATAGAAAACTGTCAAGCTAAGTAGCTTGTCAATTAGTAAAACAGAATGTAATTTCTAAAAAAAGTATTCCTCATTATATTACTTTAAAAGTCCACATATTGGTCTATTCTTCCTCATCAGACTGTTCTAAAACCTAAATTTTAAACCATAATAACATAAAAATGTGTTTTATCAATTTTTGAATTTCTACTCTTCGTTTCATTTCTGTTGCTGATTTCATGGAACAAGGTAAATAACATTCCAAAAATTCAAGTAGCATGGCAGAACTTGTTTTTGAGATTAGGAAATAAACATCTGAGTATATAGATAATAGCTTGTATGGACACAGATTTACAGTTAACTGCAAAACATTTTATATAGGTTATAACTAAATTAATAAGTAGCACCAATTAAAAATTTTCTCCATTTGATAATAACTACATGTACACTGTGCACAATTACTAAGTCAGGTTTTCTTATGTATAAAAGTTTCTTTGAACTATCCTCACAACAGAGGTAGAGCTTCTGTAAGTATCATAATAAAGACCAAAGCAGAAATAATCCCTTTAGGGTGTGGAGACCTAACCAATCTTGGCTGTCTTGGTAGCCTAGAGAGTCACAGGCTGTGCGCAGCACAGTTGTGCCAGAAGCCTAGATGCAGTACAGCCTCACAATATCAGGAGTACATGTCTTCCACCATGCTCAATACATTCCAGATCAATCCTAAAGGTGAAGTGCAAAACAATTCTGAAACGCCAACTGCTGTACTTATTTTGAAGATATGCATGCTCAAAAATGCTTTATAGTCACACACAAATCAATACCTGACAGATTCACAGCATTTCTGGAAGGTGTACAGGAATACAAGCAAAAATGTCTCCTGGTAGGGATTGTGGTGCATAAGTAAGTATGTAGAAACTGCTGATACGTGTGCAATGTAAGTTACAGCTGGGCATGAGATGAACAGCAGCGTAGACACAGTTGCCTTGCACTAGTCACTCTTAAAAAGCAGAACTAAAACTAACCTAACCAAGAAAAAAGCCAGTGACGAATGATCTTTAAAACATATATGTATGTTATAAGGATTTTAGGTAGAGCATTTGATTATTAGTGCAAGATTGGTTTTCCAGATCTGATCTTGACTGAGTAAAGGAAGATTTTTTTTTTTTTTTTTTTTAAGGTATTGATGATTGCAATATGAATTAGCAACACAGAAAAACTCTGTGTAGAAAAATAAGACCATTCACTTCTCTAAAAATACTTAATTACATCTTCTAGTTATGTCCTATGTAGCCCATGAAAATGGAGCCAGGTTCCTCTCCTGTAAGGATTAAACTTTAAAAAAACTGGTTTTCAAGGTTCAGTTTGTTTCACACCATGATAAATCTTGGTTTATCTATACTACAAAGATTCATATCACAAAAATTAAGTGCAAATGCTTTAGGAAACAGCAAGTAAAAGGCACTACATCTACTCAGGATTCTGAGAATAGATGTCTAGAAAGAAAGTCACACCCTTAAATATTTGAACATTGTATTACAACCTGGAGATTTTTTAGGAGAAGAGGTTGTCACATATAAAAATTCAGTGTGGGTGTTTACTCTCCTAACTCCCTGTCAAGGTGAAGATAGCTGATGTGTATTTCACCTTAATGACTGTGTGTAGCTCCTATTAACTTTAATTGCTTAATGGATTTGTCAAGAAGAACAAGGCCCTGGAGTCAAGCTGCAAAGTTTCCCATGTATTTCCCTAGTCAGTTGAAGGTAAAATACAAAAATAATATATTTACCTTGCTTCGAGAAAAATGAAATAATGCTAGATGCTACAAAAAAGCAGGAAAAACTTAATCCTTTTATACCGTTCCCTGTTTTGCCAGACCATACTTTAATTTAAAATCAATTCACAGTCTGCTGAAATAAGTAGCATTCATTTAAATGGGAACAATTAGACAAATGGAGCTTCAAGCTACAGATGTGCCAAACTATCCACTGGTAATTTCATCTAAAGATGCATCAGGGTGGAAGACTAAGACTTCTGCATGTCATTTATTGCATAGTTAAAATTTGTTCACAGAAGATCATAGTAAGGTAAACTGCCAGTGCTGTGCAAGGCACCTCATATTTTTGTTACTATGTTTTGTGAATGTAAATTCCTACTCTGGTTATTTTGGAAAATATAAATGTGTCCTCCATCATACTTATGCTTATTTGGGACCTCTACCCCTTGTCTGCAATTATGAAGTTCCAAAGAAAGGAGGTATAAAATGTGAAGACATGCAGGTATTTACAGCCCTGCATTTGCCAACTTTAAGCTTAAACTATAAAAATGAAAATTAATAATAATTATTATTATGGAAAATACCTTACATCTTTTGGGCATTTTTCATCCTGAAAGTACTAGAAGTGCTTTGAAATTTTGCAACTTACCTACCCCCAGGAACCCAGCACGTGTTACAAACTGCTTGGCATGGAGCTTTCAGACTTGCTACAGTTACCTCAAGCCTGCTCCCAAACCTGCAGCACTGCCCACATTTTCCACATCTCTCGTCCTTAAAACTGATAATCTCTGTGACAATGTCATAACCCATCTGCCTATCTTGCCAGCACACCTTAACCTGGCTTTGTATTTGGATGTTGGAAGCTAGTTCAGTGAAAAGTTTCCTTACATCTAACCTCTGTGATTCCCCAGAACATATGCGTGCTGCAGCAACTCTACACATCTCTCTGCCTTTGAGCACAGTTAAGTTATACCACTGTTGATGTTGTTAGGGATTCCCAGACATTGAAAGCCTAGGACAAACCATACTGTGCTTTACTGTCTTTATATCAATGCTAAGCACACATATGCATCCTATATGAATGGAATACAGATGTACATAAAGGAATAATTCAAGTATTAATTTAAACACAGACATCAAATTCTTAGATTACTATTAATGATCATTTCATAGAGATAGGAAAACATGGCTAATGTGTTTGCACAAGGTAAAAATTTGGTTTAAAATAATTTTCACTCTGATAGAGTGCTAAATACAAAATATTTGGATTTTGATCATTATTGTTAATACAAGAAAAAGTGCTACTAAAATATCTAATTAATAGAGAAAAAAAAAAAAAAAAAAAGGTCTAAATCTTTAATGATGGAACATTATAAAAAAACAACCCAAAAGTAAAATCCATAGTGAAAAAGGGATGGCATGTACTGATTATGTTAAACTACAGTATGCTGTCCTATAAAGGTTTGATCAGAGCTTATTTAGGCTACCCTGCCAGTCTTCACATTCCAACCTGAACACATCCACATCCTGAACATCCATATCCTAACTCTGGTGAACTCTGGCCAATAAAATCTTCATGTCAATCTACAGTATTCAGTGCTCCATCTTTTGATTTATTCGTACCTTTTCTTCAAACCCAACATTTGTTTAAAAGATCAAGATTGGCTACTTGTGGTAAGCTCTTCAAAACGAAAAGCTAAAAAGTAGAGACATATCTTGTCATAGATGTTCTTTTCCAAAATGAAATCTCTGTCTGAGTTTGGCATGTCCACATAGATATCTAGCTATTACCTCAAACTTAACAACACACAAGTTTTTTAAATGACAGATAGGCTAATGGGTAATCAGTGCTGAAGTTGTTTGGTCTTCACAGATAACATCATGCAAGATATTATATTAAAAGTGGTATAACTTTAATTTACTTGCTGCTGCTAAGCTGTGAATTCTCTCATACAGCCAGGTCCCAATATACAGTCCCTTAAATCCCACTTGGAAATAGAAAGGGTTGGAGTGGATCTTCAAATGTATGGATCCATTTGACAACTGGCAGTCCCCGTGAAAGCTAAGACAGCCTTGAGGGTTCAGGAATAATTTCAAAATTTAGCTGGGTAGAGCATTTTGTTTTCTGTCAAACTGCATACAAACTTCATACAGTTAATTATGGATCTGAACTGTCCATAGGCAGGGCACAGAACCTGACCTTTTCCTTTCTTACACACTTGCCTGCCTATTAATCAAACACTTCAAATACGAACATGTTTTAATTTTTTTTCTCCAAACTCTCACTCTCTTTTCTAGCTGTAGTCCTGATTTCTGTAGTTATCAGCTGTGTAGGTGACATGTGAATGTGTGAGTGCACATGTGTTATGTGCACACTCGCACACTGGGAACAGAATAAGATCCTTCTACCACATTTAATACTCTTCCGATGCAGGGTTGTTTTTTTTTTTTTTCAGCTTTTAATGGTATATGTCTCCAAGTACAAGAAAATGCTCATTCTTGCTTTGCACAACATGAAATACAACTTTGTGTATATTCCTACAATAGAGGTATTAGAATTCTCACAGCTCTTCAACATTTCTTGTTTCTTTTATTAAAAACATACCCCAAAACTTTATAACTAAAAAAATATCTTAAAGTACAATTAGCTCAAACAAATCCTTTATTTCACTGAAGTTACAACATTAAAAAACAGAAAATTCATTAATTTCCGAGGAGCACTGTACTGGAATTAATAAGGGTTGTGTTTTTGTTTTTTTTTTTTTTTTTTAATAATTAAACATTTGACAATTGTTTAATAAGCAGATTTAATTTCACTACAAGGCTCTTGATTAATTTAGATTCTCCTCACAGTCTGCTGGAATAAGTAGTATTTAATTAAAAAGGAACAATTAGACAAATGGTGTTCTAAAAGAAGTGCCAAACTACCAGACGGTAATATAAGTACTTTTCTCTGAATGTGGAGGTACATGTACTATCACCCACAAGGTATTTTTGCTTTCAGGTAAATTCTGTGTACAGAAGTTAGCCATTTACCACTATGCTGAAATATGCTGCACATTGTCTGGAGATGCAAACCCTTTTCCACATGGAAACAGCAGATTTTGCCACACCTAAAATACCAAAACAATATTTAACTGGGCATGATGTTGTCTAAAAGTCAAATCTTCATCTAAGCCACCTATAGCCTTTAATTGTACAAGAATATTTAGCTTTAAAACGAAGAATAATTTTCCTGTTAAATTACAGTATTTATTGGATTTTTCATATAGATTTAATTTCATAGATAAGGGGGGGGGGCGTGCATTTGAGGTCATTCAGGGTAAAATTACATCAGCAGTTTACTCTATAGGGAAATCAGGGTACAAGACTACAGAATGCTTTTCCTCAGCCATAAATACAACACAGCTTACTCCATTTTAAAGCTCTGAACAAAACAGCTATAGAATTCAGACAGCTATGGGAAGGGAGGGTGAGACATCCAAACAGCAGCAACTCTTGTGGGTTTCCTTATGTTCTACAGCAATACCTAAACTTTCCATCTTACAAAGGGCTTGTATACAGGACTACCATGTGCACCTGCTACAAGCAATGTTATGCAGTAATCTTGCCCCAGGGACCCCCAGTGTTGAAAGCCAAATTGGAGGCAGCTGCTTTGGTCAACCTATCACACTGCTTCAGTGGCTGCCAGCACACAGGCTGCAGGGAAAGTCCCAGGGCAACAAGGGGCAAAGGCAAAGAGGACACCCACACATTTCTTTCTCATGCTTTCTAACAGCAGCAGGACAGCTTTCAGTAAACTGTAATTTAAACTATGTATTTAGACTCTGATTTTCCTGTCCCCAGAACCCTTAGACACTGAATATCTCATCCATTCTGCCCTGTGCCATAATACCTCCTCCAATTATTAAATGTTCTTGCTCTATCTTAGCCTCACGAGAAGTCCAGAGCCAAAACTGCCAGTTCAAATTAAACCACATTAGTGGCTCACTATCACACACACGGAGGCAAAGTACGTGCAAAAAATCTCCATGTCAGAAATTATGGATTTAATTGCAAAAAGACAAAAATCATGATATCTAACTTCCATGGAAAAGTGTGGCAACCAACATCCTCAGTCGTTACTATTTCAGACGTATCCAACCCTTGTCAGAAATAGATGTAGTTCATCAGTGTTAACAAAGTTTTAAGACAAAGGGAAATAAAGTTATCAGCAAAGTAGATCCACAGCATAAATCCACTAGGTATAATAGTGCAAGGAATCAAAAGGCTACACCACTCTTTAGGTCAGTGTTGCCAATCAAAGACGGAGTAGAAAGCAAAGGGAAGGTTGCAAGTCAAGTAAGATTTTATTGCCAACTGTTGCCAAAAGAAAATTTTTCTGCCTACATGACACTATTCATTGGGCCTTCAGAATAGTCTAAGCCAACTGAGAAGACAGGCACAATCAAATTGTACAAATGTATTGACTTCTCATGCTTACCGTACAAAAATAAAGGGAGAGAAGGTGTGTAAAATAACTGAATAGCAATCTGTCAAAGATTAGAAAAAATAGGCCAGATAAGAATGGACCAGGACATCATTCTTCCATCCCACAACAGTGTATATAAAATTTCAGTATAGAAAATTTTTAAGGGAATTCAAGAAAAAAGAAAGCATGAATAAACACAGAGCATGTGCAATGTGGGATAACCAAGCTGAAATCCCTACTCCAGTGTACACAGTTGCCACAGGAGGGATTTAAGCATATGTATCAGCTGAAATATTTCTGGTAAACTGTAGGTACAGTGTGGAGTACAGGAAGGTATCAAGACCCATTTGATGGAAAGCAGTGATTCTTTTTCAGATCTCTCATGTAAAGGGAAAGCATGCTTACTTCCAGGATTATCACAAAAGTCTCCTTACATTGAACTTTGAGTCCTTGGAGCATACAGAAATACCATTACAGTTTCTGTGTAAAAGCAAGAGCCAAGAAAGAAGTTTCTTGCATCCAGAAAGCAAAGATTTCTGTATCTCTAAGTGATTCAGAAACCCTAACAAAACTTGTACTAAACACTAATAAACACATATTTCTGTCTAGAAGATTTAAAGAGACTAGATGAAAGGAATGGTTGTAGGCTATTTGCCTAAATTCATAATGATATTTGAAAATTTATATCAAAAACTAAAAAAAAAAAAAAAAATTCATTTTTGTCATAGCTGTCAGGTGAATTACCTAAATGCAGTAGTGTATGTGGGAAATAAATCTGTCAGACAAACTCATTGTTTTGGAAACTCCACATGAAACAATATTGGAAAAACTATTTGGATGCAGCTAGTACAGAGTGAAGGATGAACAGATTTGTACTGTGTCTTTTAATGATTTTATCATGAGTTAAGTATAAGAATATTTACATTTCAAATGAATAGAGAAGTTAACAGTAACTTGAATCTTGAAAATGATAATAGTAATGATGGAATTATGAAGCCCTATTATTCCAATTTTTAGTCTAATTTTTGCCATGTTTTAATTAACTCTTTATCTTCCTCTGATGAATTAAGGAGATGGAAATTATGCTGTTGCTGCAGCTGTGAAAAACTGTGTTCCTGTTAACGTAAAGCTCTGTATTCTTTATATCAATAATTATTTTCACTCATTCTCAGAATTAATTTTATATATTCTTATTTTATATGTACCTCATGATGATTTAGGTCTTGACTGAGAGTGAACCTAGAAATATAGGAACATGATGTAAAAGGAGTGCATTTTCCCATTTGCTAATGAAAAATTAGCAAGCTAGATTATAAGGGTTTGACACCTAGAGGGAGGAGAAGCCTGGATTGTCTTCTATGCCCTGTCTGCTATACCTAAAGTCTAAACTGTGCCAAATTACAGGAAGAGTCCCATGTCAATGTGAACAATTTTATCACTAACGTAACAGCAAAGGAGAACTGAGAACTGATCTAGTCCTAAACTACAACTATACCCAGAGCTCAAGAGCACAAACCAGAAGCCTGGACACTGCAAAGCCTCGTGTAAATCTTTGCCTCCTTGAATACTCCCTGATATGCACTGTGTGATCTGACAAATCTCAGGATTTTACTGCAAATTGTGTGACACTGTGAAGGTTCCTGTTAGAATCGCAGCTGTTGGAAACATTTTACTACCCAAGTATATATTAAATTCACTTTCCACCCAGGCAGAAACTTAAATCTAAGACTTTTATTGTTCCAATAGAACTAGGGGGAAAAAAAACACAATGGATTTGATTTGAAATATTGTGATTTTTACACAAATCTTATCACTTATGTCATCTGCTGTTTCATCAGAAAAGTGAGGTTAACAAAACTGAATGAAGATGTTTTCCTTATAACTCTGCCTTTATGGTAGAACTTTTATTACTAGAGAAACAACAGTGAGACAATAGTGGAGAAAGACCCAGTACAGAACATTAAGCAGTTATTCAACTGTGCTATTTAATTGTGTTCCAGAAAAGTTTAATAATTTAGTGCAGGTGTATGATTAAGTACTTGTACCCATAAATAGTTTACTTATGAAAATGCATTTAATTGAAATTTAAGTAATAATTTTTCTTTATTGGGCACTGGGAAAACACAATTTCAGTTGCTCCCAAACCATATATGAATTAAAGATAACTTTGATAATATTTTTATCTGCAGTTTCTGTCACTAATTAACAAAATTAAAGACAATGAATACGGACTACGTCAAGAATAATAAATCCAGAGAATTATGATGGTTTCTTTGCCGGATAGGAGGAATATCATGTGAGGGATTACCATTATTTATTATGATCATAATTTTCAGTTTGACAACCAGCCTGAAAAATCTGTTATTCACCTAGACCTACTTTTAGGCTATGTGCTCTTCCTTACGATAGCCTATGCCTAACAGACACAATTTACTTTTAAGAGACAAAACACAAACTAGTCAATCTGTCACACAATGCTGCTGTTGTTTCTGCTTTACTCTTTTTTAAGACATTCTTTCCTATGGATAAAATATTGAATGGCTCTCTGGAAACGGAAAATCTTTACTGAGCTTTATGGATCCTAAGTAACAGTCAGTAATATATCTCATGGTGGAATGGCCAACCATGGCGCAGAACACTGAGATGATCAAAGTTCTACCACCTTAATTCATAAACTATATCAGTACTATTAGCATTCCATGATAACTTATTCTCCTGACAGTTAAATCACAAGAACAAAAGGGGAGAAATTAATCAAGTTATGTACTAAAAATTGTAATGAGCCTTGGAAATTGTAAAATGATTAATTCCTATCCAATATAAAATTAACCCATTTTCAATGCTTACAGGTTCCATTAACTAGAATATGGTCTTCTACAGCATGGAAATCACTGAACAGTTGAGATTTGCTGATCCAGCATGTAATTCTTGCCACACTAGCAAGACATCCAGACAAATGAATAAAATATTTTGTCTCTTCTTTCTATTGCCTCTTACAGTCTTTGGAACTAAGGTATGGCTTATAGATGTAACATCTTAGCATGCCACTACGTTTCAAAAAACACAGTCCAATAGATTTGAAGACAGCACATTCAAGCAATTTCACATGTACTTATTTCTTCAGTTTCAAGATTATCCCATAGCAGAAACAGAATACCAGTATCATTTATTCCTAAAGAACAGAAGGCAAAGACACCTCCTCTGCTTTTTGATTAATTAACTTATATTACACAATTTTCAAATCCTGGCTTTAAATATCAAAATGTTGACACTGATCAGCTTGAACATGTTTAATGCATTTATCTTTCAGCATGCCTATCTTAATTATATCAACCTTCATAAATTTAGAATCATAAATTTGTACCATTAGCAAATTCGTAATTTTAATAGCTTATGAGTGTCAGAAGAATACTTAGTTTAGAATATTCATAACTGCTAAAAGAGGATCTTCCTAATGAAATATAAGTTGTGATTAATAAAAGTGACATTTTTCTATCAGAGTTATGGACTTAAAATAAACACCTTCTTCCTCTTTTACAATGTGCTTTGATGGTAGGCATTGAGAAAATTAAAATGTCAGTATTAGGGTTACTTATAGTCCTATATAAATACAATTTTTCACAAATATTTCTACTTTTACTTAAAAATACAACTGATAATCCTAACACGAATGTTCATCTTTTCTCAGATCACTTTCCTAGTCAAAATACAATTCACTGAAAGAAAAGACCTTGTTTCTTCAAAGCTACTTTTAAACCAGTCACAATTCAAAGCTCGTAAGAAGGCATATGTGAAAAGGCTTCTCCTTCATCTTCAGATGCTTGGGAGAATCAGTGTTGGACCTACAACCTCCACCAAGACCTGCCCTGGCAAGAGGACCCAACATATTGCCTTCTTTCACAGATTCTTGCATCCTGAAGGGTGGTAAGCAGGCTCACACAAACTAGTAAGTAGATTCTGAATTATCTCAGCACAACATGCATTAGTTACACCACAATGAGTCTTACATAGTGCGCATAAAAATTCACTTAATGGGATTCAGATGTCTCAGAAGCTCCTTCATACAAAGAGCTTAGACATTGATATAAATACCTTTTCTTATTTATTGCTGCTAACACTTGTTTTTTAGGTGTAGTCAGCTGAGAAAGGTGAAGGTCAAAATAAAGTCTATGACACCAAATTTACCCTATCACAAAATACATGTCTTCACCAGATATAAATTTGGGAGTTTTCAATGCCAAGAGTAGCAGAGATGTTCATGCATGAAGTAATTTTACTCAGTCAACCATTATTATGAAATATAATCTCTCAGAGCATTAAGTTTTTTCAACCACTGCTATGAAATAATCTATCAGACCATCATTCAGATTTTTTTTTTTTTTCCAGCCATTTATTTCCATGTTTTTAGGTAGGGAAGGTTATAAAAGTAAAAGAAAGCCATCAGTTATAAAGGAGCAGAATGGAGCTTAATGCAGGTTTCTTATGAATACCCAGAAGTCTGTTTCAAGATCCATGGATTCAGAGAAATACTGCAGATAAGTAACATGTAGTTTGAAATGTCATTCTGTGGTATGTCAGATTGTCCAGGAATACTTGTGAGTACAAATACCTATGAATTTGAAATAGTCTACAAGTATAACTGATCCAAGAACATTAGTTTTTCTGAATTTAACACTGAATTAAAACATCCAGATGTTGCACTGACTTGCAAATATCGGAACACCCCTACACTGGCTTACTCACACCAATGCTTTCAGGTGTCTCAAATGGAATATGGGGCTGTTTTGAACAGAAACTTTAAGATCAGCTTAATAATGTGCACAAATATGCACATTAATCCCATTTATTTAAGAGTTATAAGCCTATTTCCACACCAAAGATGGCTATATCAGCCACAGAATTATCAGCATTTGGATATCTGTCAAAAATGAATGTTAGATGCAAAGGTAAATAAGCATCCCTTGTTTCCCAAAGGAACCTCCATCCTGAGAGACCTCTTAACTTTCCCTTATCTTTTTTGACATTGAGGAAAATACATTGAACCAACACTCAAAGAATTTGGCAATATAGTATGAACTAAAACAGAGCTTAAAAATTACTTGCTTAAATTGCCTGTGGGCTTGAGAAAAATCAAGTAATTCTGTTTCTAGACTTTTAATATAGAAATGAATGTGAGCATTGCTATTCAGGTATGTCACAGTTGTTTCATGTCAGTAGAGGTATGGCATTTTTTATGTGTATTACTTGTTTTCTTTTACTCATTTCTCATAGAAAGGTATTGACATTTATTTTATTCCAAATTTATCGAACCTGGATTTGACTTAATTCCACTAAAGACATAAAATACTTCATTATTGAGCAGATTCTATGAAAAAGATGGCAAAATATTTCTACAATCTTATTATTTAAAGTTGAGCAAATGGCCTTGGCTTTTAATTATTTTTCTACTTTTGAAGTTGATTGTACAGTAAGTACCTTAGACCGAGTTGTAATTTTTAATTTTATGTATCTCTCAATACCTAGAAAATGGATCTTTTAAGGCGCAGCTTCACAAAGAAGTTTAACCTATCACTCAGATCTTGCTTACTTAGTAATCTCTTTCCCATTCCCATCCTCAGATACTCATCAGTCTTCCCTGCTACTTTTGGAATACAAAACCAGCCTAATTAATGTATTTATATGTTGGGTTTCTATATTTCATCCTTATTTTCCGTTAGTTCTTTCTTAACTTAATCTTAAAATCTACCAGCCCTTTATACAAGAAAGTCTCAATGGAGACAAGAACTGTACATCATGACAGCACAGGCTATATGAAACTACGTTTATGTAATTCACGAAAGATATGCCAGTTGAAATGAATGCACACTTATTAAGAAATAAATATATTTTCTGTAATAAATTAATGTATTAAATTTGAATTAGGATGTATTATGTATAGACCCATCCTTACTAGAGCTACAACATCTAAAATTAAGGTACAAAAATAACACTCAGGCACTCAAAGGTTGTTGCTGAAGTTTCTAAGAAATTCAGATGACATATTCTCTCATCAGTTACGTTGTGCATGTACAAGTGTAAAACCAAATTTTGAAAGTTATAGTATCTTTTATAGTATCTACAACAAAAGAATAGGTTCAGACTGGATATAAGAAGAATTTTTTTTTGTCCTTAAGGGCAGTCAAGCAGAAAAATAGGTTGTCCACAGAGGCCATTCAGGCTCCATACTTGGAGGTTTTCAAGCCCAGCTGGATGAAGCCCTGAGCAACCTGGTGTGAGATCATGCCTGATCCTTCTGTGAGCAGGTAATTGTACAACAGATTTCCTGAGGTCCTTCTCAGCCTGAATTGTCCTAAAATTATATTCTCACTGCAGGGCAAAACTAGATGAAAAATATAAACAAAATTACATTTTCTAAAATCTTGAAGAACAGGTCCAAAATTCAGTATCTGCAGATAACACATCCATTGCTTAGAAGACAAGGCAGCCAAATAGGTTCTGAATTTTTTCCCTTTTTCTTGTAAATCTACTTCATTACGCAAAATTTGATTTAATTATAATTGTCCATCAACCTTCTAGAATACTAATGTTCCATTCATTTCTTAATACAACCTCTGAATATGAATTATCTCAGTGCCAGGAGGCACACAAGGCACGAACATCGTTCTTCCACTTTGATCGGTCCGCGGCTGCGTGCTCTGGAGTCAAGGGCCACAGCGCAGTCTTCTGTCGGTTTCCCCCTCAGGACACAGCCGATCCAGCTCCATCTCCTACTCCTCACTTCGTTACCGATTTTCTTCATCCCCGCCATTTCTGATGCTTGTCGTTTCTGCAACTTTTTATTTTTTTTTTCCGGGAGGAGGTAGTTGGCCTCCTGCCCAACCCCCATGACTTGGAGGGCCAGTGTTTTTTCTGTCAGGGTGGCCTTCCCTTAGGCTGCGTTGGTTCGCGGCACCTTCTTCAATTTTATCCGGTGTACCCTCCAGAGAGGGATCCCCTATCCACCACCCAGGGGACGCGCCTTCTAGCTGTGCAGCCCCAGCCAAAGGTCTTAATACAACAAACCCACAAAAAATTAAATAGACCCAAAGAGCTAAAGTGATGATTTTCTACTTATTTTTAATTTTAATTTCCATTTTATGTAATACCTTTAAAAATGCCTAGAATCATTAAATGGCCTTTATTTTTTCTTAATATTTATGTAATATATTATCATGCTGCACCAAAAAGAAGTACCAAATGCAGTACAAATACTATTTTAGTCACCACTCATCCTACCCAAAATTCTTACTAACTAGTGAGTTCCAACTTTTCTTTAGAAACCAACTAAATGTATAAATGCAAAACAAGACTAAAACAAATTATTTAAGTGCAGGCTTCTTTCTTGCTGATTTAAATAATAATTACATTTGGTGATTTAAATCCCTATATTTAAATAAACTCGTGGGCTACAAGACACAGGGTAGTGATATCGGTAGTGATATTTTCAACTAAAATTTGAAAATACAGGCACATTCTGTGATCACAGGGTAAGATAGGAGAGAAAGGTTAACTAGCAGGTTAATTAGTACATGCAGTTTAATGAGAAAAACTGAAAAAATTGTACAGGAAAGGTAACATTAATCTTAAATTAGTTCATATCTCAATGAGACTTTAAAAACAATAACAAAAATTTAGAACATTTCATTTCATGATCATGTTACCACATTTCATTTCCTTCTGTTAAACTACATTTTCCACATTTATAGGAGGAATAACAAGATATTTCAAAAAAAGATACTGAAATATACTATTTACATAAAAATGACAGGTCAATAATTTGGTTCAAAAGAGCCAGATATTATCAACAATTATTGAAACCAAGCATAAGCTAGACTTACAAAATAATGACTTATACAGCTGCAAACCACATGAATTTTCCTAACTATAAATCTAATTTAATACAATTTATTTCTCTCCACTTGTCAACCATGACAGCTGATATATATCTTGTCCCAGTTTTCCTGGCTAGTGGTGGTTACCAAAAGACATTTCTTCCTTACAGACCACAGCATTATCAGCTCTCAAGCTAATCCATCAAGTGGAAAGAGAGTTTATTTTGCCATGGATGTGCTGTGAAAAGTGCAGTGGAGACGGAACAGGTCACATTACAGGTGTCCTCGGGCTACATTGCTGAGGACTGCCATTATAAGGAAACAGCAAAGGTAAGCCATTTCCCTGAAACCACTCTTACTACAGATTAATTTAGGCTAAAATTTGAGAAAAGTAAACATTTATAAACAAAATACAAAATATTCACATAGATGACGTCAAGCATTATGTACTGGCACAGAAGAAAATGAAAAAGAATAGTTCTACTTCATTTCCTCTCATCCTTCTTAACAGCAGACAGACTTTAATCCTGATATTGTGGAAGTGAGTTTGGATTCAGTTATCCCCTTCCCTGCCCCAAACATTAGTGTTCATTAACCCAAGTTTAGACCTTCGTCTCACCAAATCTATGCCTGGAATCTAAGCTTGAAGGTGTTAAAGACACAGAGAACATGAATAATTGTCACGTATTTAATCCAAAGGCAGGATGGGAGTCATCTATTCCAATTTACATCTGGGCTAATTCTCTAAACTTCTTTTATGGTCAATACAGGGAAAGAGCTGCTGAAAGGCTGCAATTCATCTCATCCTAAAATAGATATCTAAAACAGGTTACATGAATCACTCTCCAGAAGTGCTTATTTCTCAATAGCAACTATAAAGAGAACTCAGATTAGTAGCTCAGGTGTGTATGCTACATTATAGCTATCTAAAGGTAGATGAGAAATTTCCATATCGGCTTAACTCAAACCGCTACCTCCCTCTGAAGTATACATAATGTTACTTGCCATTGACTACATGTTCAGATCCCTTATACAAACCTCACCTTGTGTATAAACACGTAACTTGCTGCTCACGGAATCACATAACTAGGATGTATTCATACAGTTTATAATAGATTATCATCTGAGCCCAAACACAAAGGTAACCAGTGTCTCCAAGACAGTGACTTTGGGATTTCCCATTAAATTTTCCATTTAACTCAGTATTATAAGAGAATGTGCGATCACAGAAAAACAAGTCTTTTGAACAGGGGAAAACAAACAATTCTAAAATTGCTGAGGTTTCTGAAATTGTCTCATATAACACCTTCTTAAGCATATTAGGAAATCTAACCTATATGAAATCCCTACAAGGTAGGTTGCAAAGCTGTTTGGAAATGGTAATCAGAAAATACTTATGAATGTTGTATTGTAGAAGTGAAAACCTATGAGGAGAAGGATTCCATAACGTTTCTCACTATGATGAAGGAATCTGTCAGTTCAATAGAAACCATGGTTTGTGTTTACAAGAATCATAACAAAGGAGCATTGAACACAATTCCATTTTCCTGTGGAAAAAAACCCCACCATTCAGTAAGTTCAAGTGTGAGACTTAGGCAGGAAAAAAATCCGCTGCAGAAATAGAGGGTCAGAATGATATCATAGACACTATGTGTGCAGAAAAAGGTCCAGAAAGCAGAACCAACTAGAATGGATCACAAGGAGAGCATGAATTAACAGTGTCTTGCTGATACAAATGGCAAATGGACAAGGCAATATAAACAGAAAGATAGATAGATTAAAAAATGCATTAATGTAAATGTTGCTCAGCATCGTCTCAAGAGCCTTTGTGAAATTTTGCATCTTGATACTTCAGAGAAATATATGATAGCTGGAGTCAGCAGAGGAGAACACAAATAACAATCAGCAACCTATCAGGAAAGACTGAAGAAATTAGGGTTGTTGAATTAAGAAAACTCTTTATTTATCCTCTGGTCTCTTATAAAGTAGAAGGAGACACTTTCTTTCACATTTTTCATCTTGGGAATTATTCAAAGTAACAGGCTTAAATTATAACAGGTGAGATTCAGGTTTGACATTAGAGAAATTTTCTAACGTTAACCGTTCAGCACTGTAAATATGTTGCAGTGTTTAACTGCGCTTTGATTACAAGAGGTACAACATTTCTGACAGATACCTTAATAGTTATCTCTACCAGAACACATAATCGTAGAAATTATCAAGGGGATGTTTTGTGTAATTAGATGAACTTCATACCACTGCACATTTTTCCCATACACCGTATACAGATTTTTTTGGTTTATGCATTTGCCTGACACAGAACAATTCTGATAGTTCACTATCAAAAAGTAGTTTCAATCCTGAAAGTAAAGTTACACTGAAAATACTGACATAAATTTAAATACAGAGGGCTGAACACTCTGCTATGATGGTAATAAGTAACAAAGTCAGGAGGATTTTCAGTAGTGATGTCATCTATCTACTCTGTTATTTACAGTGGCTGAACACACAGTTTAAAACACAATATATTGTGTGGGCTTAATTTCTGTATTTTGCATTAAATTTACTAGTAGACTTCATTAGTGGTGGTAACATAGATATTACAAAATAGAAAGACCTTGCTTCACTTTTAGTAGAATTTACGTGTTAGTAGAACACTAACAAAGTATTTTACATGTTATAAATAAAGTGCATACATGCATGAACAGTCAACCAGGCTTGGTCTTGAACAAGAAAAAATCTGAGTGTAATCAGACTGTAAAATTGAGTCAACATCTTTAAGAATAAATATAATGAATAAAAGTGCATAAAACAGTCAAACTATAAAAATATTTATCTTCCTAACTGCTGGATGACTTTGCTGTTTCTCACACATGCAGCAAATTCAGTGAAGGAAGCAGTGTATGTTTTAACTTCAAAGAGGTGCCTGATGGAATGTACTCTTGGATATTTAAATTAAGAAGCATATCCAATGACCTGCAAAGTTTTTATGAGACCTTCTCCTGACAAAATAGCTGTACTCAAAATAACAAATATGTACAATACCTGAGACTAATATTTAGGGACACTGCTGTACACTATGAAAATACATTGTTGAATATACAGGCAAAATTCACAAAGAATTTAGGAGAAACTCAAGGAATGTACCTGTTATAGGAGACATTAAGAGACCTTGACCCTTTCCAGTGTATACCATGAGCACACAATGTATGTCACCATTATTTGGTACAATGTTTTTCTTTCCAAGTCCCCTGACTTCCACTGTACAGACCTGAGAATGATTTGTCCCATTTTACAGACCTGTTATCTTTGTAGAGAAGATTGCTCCTCACTGTCTCCTCAACCTCAAATTCTGCTGTGCAAGAAATTTAGGAATGTCTGTGGACTGAGATAAGGGGCAGCTTTTTTGAACTTGAAAACCGGAACAGCACTATTTCAACTCTGCCCTCACTGAAGCAGGATGAGTATTTGGCTTATTTTGCATAAAAGAACTTTTAGGAACAAAAAATTACTGTCTCTTGGGTTTGGTTTTGTTGTTGTTTGCTGGTTTGTTTGTTTCTTACATAACACAACTTCTAAAGATATAGCATATTTTGCTGAGAAAATTATAGAAGTGGTGTAGCTTAGTCTAGCTAGTGCTGCTTCCACCCACTGTGGTTTTGTAATAGTTAACGAACTCCAAAATTTAAGCTGACAGTAATCTTTTTTTGGCCTTTATCTCTATTGCACACATTAATTCTGTCTTAAACTGCCTCCTTTTAGGTGAAAACAGAAGACAACATGGTAAAATGTTTATTTAGATGGCCTTTTCCAAGCTACTGCTTTACAGTTGTCTGATGGTCAACATTGCCTTATCCTCAAGACTCACTTGTGTAAGAGATGACATTTTCTAACTTGAACAAATGTTATCTTAGATTCATAGAATCATAGGATCGTTAAGGTTGGAAAAGACCCTTAAGATCATCCAGTCCAACCGTTAACCTAGCACTGCCAAGTCCACCACTAAACCATGTCCTCGAGCACCATGTCTACCTGTCTTTTAAATACCTCCAGGGATGGAGGCTCAACCATTTCCCTGGGCAGCCTGTTCCAGTGCCTTACCCTTTCAGTGAAGAAGTTTTTTCCTAATATCCAACCTAAACTTCCCTTGGTGCAGCTTGAGGCCATTTCCTCTCGTCCTGTCACTTGTTACTTGAGAGAAGTCTTCTGAACAAAGATGACTGTGGAAGGTAACTTTGCCACGAAGGATGAGGAGAAGGCTGAGGTACTTAATGCCTTCTTTGCCTCAGGCTTTAATAGTCAGACTGGTCATCCTCGGGGTTTTCAGGCCCCTGAGCTGGGAGATGGAGAGAGGATGCAGAATGAAGTCCCATTTGTTGAAGAGGTGGCAGTCACTGACCTGCTCCTCCACCTGAATGCGCACAAGTCTGGGGCCAGATGGGATCCACTCGAGGATACTGAGGGGGCTGGCGGAGGAGCTTGCCAAGCCACTCTCCATCATTTATCAGCAGTCCTGGTCAACCGGGGAGGTCCCAGATGACTGGAAGTTAGTAAATGTGACGCCCCTCTACAAGAACGTTCAGAAGGAGAATCCGGGGAACTACAAGCCTGTCAGCCTGACCTCAGTGCCAGGAAAGGTCAGGGAGCAGATCATCTTGAGCGCCATTATGCAGCACATGCAGGACAACTGGGGGATCGGGCTCAGCCAGCATGGGTTTATGAAAGGGAGGTCCTGCTTGACTAACCTGATATCCTCCTATGGCAAGGTGACCCGCTTAGTGGACGAGGGGAAGGCTGTGGATGTTGTCTACCTGGACTTCAGTAAGGCCTTTGACACTGTCTCCCACAGCATTCTCCTGGAGAAGCTGGCTGCTGATGGCTTGGATAAGTGCACTCTGTGCTGGGTTAAAAACTGACTGGACGGCTGAGCCCAGAGAGTGGTGGTGAATGGAGTCAAATCTAGTTGGCGGCCGGTCACAAGTGGTGTTCCCCAGAACTCAGTGTTGGGCCCGGTCCTGTTCAACATCTTCATTGATGATCTGGATGAGGGGATCGAGTGCACCCTCACTAAGTTTGCAGATGACACCAAGTTGGGTGGAAGTGTCGATCTGCTGGAGGATAAGAAGGCCCTTGCAGAGGGACCTGGACTGGCTGGATCGTTGGGCCGGGGCCAACTGCATGAGATTCAATAAGGCTGAGTGCTGAGTCCTGCACTTCGGTCACAACAACCCCATGCAACGCTACAGGCTGGGGGAGGAGTGGCTGGAGAGCTGCCTGGCTGAAAAGGACCTGGGTGTGCTGGTTGACAGCCACTTGAACATGAGCCAGCAGTGTGCTCAGGTGGCCAAGAGGGCCAAGGGCATCCTGGCTTGTATCAGGAATAGTGTGGTCAGCAGGACCAGGGAGGTGACAGTACCCCTGTACTCGGCACTGGTGAGGCCGCACCTCAAGTCCTCTGTTCAGTTTTGGGCCCCTCACTACAAGGATATCGAGGTGCTGGAGCATGTCCAAAGAAGGGCAACAAAGTTGGTGAAGGGTCTAGAGCACAAGTCTTAGGAGGAGCGGTTGAGGGAACTGGGGTTGTTTAGTCTGGAGGAGGCTGAGGGGAGACTTTATTGCTCTCCACAGCTACCTGAAATGAGGTTGTAGCGAGGTGAGGGTCGATCTCCCCAGCAAAAAGTGATAGGACGAGAGGAAACAGCCTCAAGCTGCGCCAGGGGAAGTTTAGTTTGGATATTAGAAAAAACTTCTTCACCGAAAGGGTAGTCAGGCATTGGAACAGGCTGCCCAGGGAAGTGGTTGAGTCTCCATCCCTGGAAGTATTTAAAAGACAGGTAGACATGGTGCTCAAGGACATGGTTTAGTGGTGGACTTGGCAGTGCCAGGTTAACGGTTGGACTTGATGATCTTAAGGGTCTTTTCCAACCTTAATGATTCTATGATTCTATTCTATGACGTAAACTTGCTTTTAGGAGGTGGAAAGAGGACGAGTTGGCAGTGTAAGAGAAGGTAATAAAATGTTTCATTCTTTAGCTTCTTACTAGGCATGGCTTCCAATGAGATTTTCATTCAGGCACATATGATATCATCATTTTGCCAGGACAAAAGCCTTTTTTACACAGTTAGACTCAATCCATTGCTTATTTTCAATATTACAAAATATATTCTACCTATTTAACAACCTTCAATGAAGAATGACTCTCCAGAGACAGTCTACATAATTTTAATTCTCAGATGGTCTACTGTACCAAACTCATAGACAGGTTGTCACCTCTTATGCATTCACCTCTGACTAAATTCAGTTCTAAGGACTTATTTCAAATCCAGTTTCTTCTAACATATTTCATCTGCAACACCTAAAAAACATGATTTTGAACCTTTTCGTAGTAATTATTTTCTTCAAAGTGCTAGCAGAAATCCATTCTCTTCATTGTATTCTTAGGGGAGCATTATCTTATCATTCTCGCTGCTCAATCCCCACTGTTTGAAGCAATCCATACATACGTGGTAGTTTCAGAAATGGCACTTCAATGATAGAAAAATGCTGATTCACTGGCACCAAAATGATATTTACAAAAATATCACGTTCTCAAAGGCATTAACTAATGTTCTTTCTTTGCCTCTTGTTACTTTACACAGTTTACACAAAGGATACTGTGCAGCGAGAAGGAGCATAAATCTAGCTATGAGGTTATCAAGCAGGATTGAAAAAAAAAAAAAAGAATGTGGTTAATTTAAAAAAGGAAAACAATAAAACAATCAAAGCAAAGCAACAACAAAAAGCCAATTCATGAATCTGAACTGAATCATTCTTCCATTAATGCACCATTTACCTAGCCACCAGTTAAGAGCGTCTATTTTTTATGTATGCTGCATAATTTAACAATGGTTTCAACTTTCCCAGTCAAAACCATTTGGCAGAAGGTGGACTTACAGAGAAGTATCATAATTTTCAGCTAAGAACTGTAATGCATATATTTTATCATGTTTGAAGTGATTTATGGACTATTGTGTGAAAAAGTATTTTAAAATTCCATAATTTAGAAAAGAAGGGTCACCTATTTCTATGCATTTGCACTGTAAGCTGATACAAATGAAAAAAAATGTAATATTTCTCAGCTAGGAAAAACTCTTGAAGCATTAGCAAAAACTTGGTTGGAAAAAAAGGTCAGCCTGAGAAAATATGTCTGATTTTGCAAAAGTTTTCTACAATTGCTGTAAAAATTACTGATATTTTCATCTAATTCTCATTTCTTTTTTTCAAGAAGAGTCTATGCTGCTCCTGAAGTAAATGAAAAAACATCCTGCTGTCCACCTTGCCACCAAAGTCAAGTCTTTATCTTAGGCCTTCTGCATTGTAGAGGAATCTGATCTTGCATGCAAATAAGTTTAATTTCTGCTAGTCCTGGTTCAGAAATGGCAGTCATGGTTCTTTTAATCTGTTTTTCTATTAATAAACTTTCCTTTTTCAGTGTCTCTGTTCTCCAGTTTGGCCACTCTCAGGCTGCATGTGGTGCCTCATTCTTGAATCATTGCAATTTCACATCCTTTGAAATGTATTGAATTTAGCCTAACTATCCCCATGGTATTCAAGGCCTACTAAAGGCTAGAGCTGGATTTTATTCACCCCAATTTACAGTTCACAGAATTTTAAACTTATGATTGACATAGATACCAAATTTTCCAAAGAATAAGCCACTACTTAGAATAGAAATAAACAAATTTTCTTTTTCCTGATGAGGGCTTTAGGTTAAGTAGCTTATCCAGTGTTCATTATATTTTGTAAACATATATGAAAATGGCAGGTTATGCAATGGTTCCCTGTAACATTAAACTACTCCATTATCTAGAAGCTCATGTATTCCTTCTTTTCTGTCTACCAAACATGCATACTAAACTATCTGTCATTTGTTCCCACAATACAAAACAATTCTTCTTTAATAAGAGGGAGAAAAAGTATCGGTATTAGTCAGGCACTCTACTTCTTTAGCAATAAGGTAAGAAAAACATCTGGTACCATCCAAGCTTTGCTCTATAATATAGTCCACAATTTACAGTAATAATGTATCTCGTAATACACACGCTGTGCACTGCAGCACATTAGAAATTCGTTGTCTATAACACTATGGTAAGTTTCCATGCTATACTTACGTATTTTCTTAATCAATCTCATTCAAGAACCATTTTAACCAAATCTTATATTTCTACATCTTATCACATTCTTATATCAAAGAGGCATGACACAATAGTCAGCTAGAATTCATTACTTGTGGTACAAAGAGTGAAATCACTCTGAAGTAAAATACGCCTTCTGTTCTTGGTTTTGATAGTTTTACTGAGAGTGGCAGAAAACCTGGGAGGGGAAGAAGTATTTCCACACTTATTCATTTCTTCACATTTCTTTGGAGTCTGTTGTAGAACCTTTTTTTAATTTTCAGTTAAATTATTTGTGGCAGCTGTACCCATTTATAGTTGTGCCAAAACTGACCATCATCCCATACAGGTCTAATATAGATTTTTTCCATTGCTGCTGCCTACACTCTGGTATATCCCTAGTCAACAGTCCATCCCTACTTGACCTTTATTTTATCAGGTAGTGTTAAACTCAGTCCAAACACTTGGAAAATTCTAACTGAATGAATCAGAAATACAGACTCTCAGTCTCTGCTAGACTGGAAGAGTTCCTGTAAATGGGAACAACCAACAGGAACACCTTCATTATTAATCATGTATCTGAAATTAAGATTATAAGTTTCAGTTAATTTGTTTACTGAGTTTAGTTTAGGTAGCTAGGTAAAGAGTCAATGTATCAGACAGCAGTAGTATTTAAAGGGAAAACTGTAAGCCATACTCTACCAGTAGTTGCTGGAAAGAAGTTTCTGGAGCAGGCACTGTAATGTGCTATTGTGTTAAATGCCATTTAAAAAGCAGGCAGCTTCCCTTCTGTCTCTTAAATTAAAAATTTAACTGTTCTTAATGTGTGGAGAATGATCTTGGACAGAGATCACGAAGTTGTAGGTAACCATACCCAAAAGAAAAAGCGACAAATTTATCATTGAGCACATGCAAAATTACAAATTAAGAGGTATTTTAAATACTACAACTCTTAGTTTGAAGCAAAAAAAAAAAAAAATCTGGAGGAAAAAAACATGAATGGCAATTAAAAGCCAATTAGTCTATGTAAAATCACTTCTGTTGAAAATTTGGTGTCTTTTCAAGAGAGTTTTAATAGCTCTATCTCCATCTATATCTCCAGCTTTCAGGAGCTGCTTCCTGAAAATATTCTATTTTTCACTATATACATGTGTATTCATTTAGCTCTTAGTTAAATGGAAAGAAAACACAGTTTTGATTAATTTTTTTTATTTTTTTAAAAAATAGATAATTCGGAATCTGAAAATATATTTAATATATAATAAAATGATTACTTTAAGTTCTACAACTGTTTAATTTTATTTGCCTCCTGAAGCCTTTGCTTACCCCACACCCACCCACCTAAGGGAGAAAAAAATATAAATCCAAACAGCTGACTCATTTGTGCATATAAAATAAACAACAGCAGGATTTGCATGTCTTAATATTTTAGTACTTATGAGGTTAAGAAAAAGATAAAAGTATCCAAAAAAGTAACAGAAAAACCTTTCATTAACCTCACTCAGTTTTGAAATATTCAAGCTTAACTATATAAAATGGAAGCTATGGCTCTTTGCCTGAGAAAATTAAAATGCTCACCTCCCCCTCTCTAGAAGGAACAAATAGTGTTTTTGAAAGATAGAACATAGTTCAGATATTTTCCCTGCGTTTCACTGCTGACTGTTACGCATTTTCTGCTTTTTCTCAAAAGCCATTAAAAATTAGGGTTCATGGGAACATTATGGGTAACAGAAAAATCGTTCCCTTAGCAACAGAAGCAATGTGAAAATTCTTCATAGTCATGATTCTGTTATTATCTGAGATTCAGATGTTTTGGACAATGCATATTAATTAATATCTGGTCTGGCAGATGTTCCTCTGCCAGAGGAACTTCAACAAATAACTATGGTCAGATTCACACCAGTATTAGAAATTCTGAAGCTCTATGGAAAGCATTGTGTACAGTACACTTCCACTCTTTGACAAATGCAGAATATAAACATTTAAAAAGATCTCTTCAGGCCACTCAGTGAGAACAACCTCTAATAAGAAAGCTTTCACCTTTACTTTGTTTCATTTAACTTCATGGAAAGAGAAATGTCCTGGGGTAAAAAGTAGAAAAGGAATAATTTTCTTGGCATTCCCATACCTTGTATGTCTGTCAGTTGATAGCTCTCCTGTAAGGATAACTGGGGTGCTGTAGACAGAAAAGGCAACTGCTTAGTTTGAAATAAATCAAAACAATATAGAATATGAATATTGATTTAAAGTCGTCTTTTCTTATCTTGAAAAAGAAGGAGTATGTTACTCAAATGCATAGTGATAGAACTATGGCAGATTTCCGGCTTCCAGTTTAGGGTGGCATAATTATAATATCTCTCACAAATATGTGGCAGTCTTTGCATTTAATTCCAACAGGCTTACAAGTTCTCAGCTGTACTAATTGGATCACAGATTTCTTTCCCTGTTAGTACCCTGTTACCATTCATTCTCTTCAAAGGGGCCATTCTGATTCAGGGGAGGCAGCAGTCAGTACACTGCGTTAGAGATTGCAGTCATCTCTAAGCAACACAGAAACTTTAGTCTGACTTTCTGCTTACATGGATACCCAGAGTATTTACATTTTTATTCTTCTAGTTTTCATTTGCTATTCATATTCATTGTATATTTTATACCCATATTTGGAAGAGTAGGAATTACTCTTACATGTTTAATTTTCCCTCTAGGCTACTGATTTGTTTTTCATTACTGGAGACTTGCTTATGCAACTTGTCTCAGCTGCAACTGCTTCCCATCTTTCCTCCAAAGACACTGCCATTTGCAATTTATCTGTTTTGCACCAGGACATGCTGGTTTGTTATGGTCCCAGTAAGAAAGGCACTCAGACTCTCTAAAGTATCAGTTCAAATACTGTTTATTAAAAACAACACTACACAGAAAGAGAAGATAGTATAGGTAATCTTAGATCTCTCAGATGTTGGGAATCTTGAGCTGTGCAACATCAAATGTGCCTCTGATCAGGACACAGCACACAGCGCAGCTCCTGTCTGTGGTAGAGTACCCCATTTTGACCATTTACTAAAAAGAAAAAAAACTTTATTCATTATTTCCACTGCCAAACGCCGAGGATTTTCACACAGAGCTTCTGGCTGAACTTTTAGATAAAGACAAGGCCGCACAGGTGGCATAATTGCCGGTACCAAGTTGGAGATGCCTGCAGGCTCATCTATTACCACCAGCTGGCTGAGCTTTCCTTGCAGCCACAAGATCTGTGCCACACAACGCATCCTGAAGCCCACGTGGGATGTGCAGGACAGCACAGCACAGACCTGTACCTGTACAGGTTAGTTGTTGTGTGGGTCACCAGCTCCTCTGTGTACAGTGGTCTTCTGCTCAGGATCACCTGGCATCTTGCTGCTTTGTCAGTTGGTTGTAATCTCATATCTCATAAAAAAGGCAGGCTTGGTTTGGTCATTAAGAATCCATTAAGATGGATATTTTTCCTTAGAAAAAATACAATTTATTGAAAATAGAAGTTCTCATGGATTTTTTAGGTCCAGGATGGAATTGTGGATCAAAATGGCAGTGGAAACAGAGGCATCATTAGTCCTAAGAGAAATGGATGACTGTAAATCAGGTGGGAAGAGTTAAAATTCTGGCCAGACTGTTACAAAAATTTACAAAAATATTTCCTTATCAACTCCTGTGGCTAGACTTATTTTCTACATTCACACTTAGTGAATTCTACATTCACACTCATATTACTCAGTGTCATCAGGAACAAGACAAGGAAATTTTTTTCTAGGTTATCAACTGGCACAGATGAACCCAATGAGACTGCAAAGTCTCCAGAATTAGGTGATGCCAAATGTAATTGCTTTGAAGTATTAACATCTTCCACTTCTCTTTGTATTAGACAATTCTAATTTACAATGCAAAAACTGTTACGCCATCTCGTCAAACACAGACACATTACACAATTTGTACTTTAATGTTCTAACTATCTGGAAGAAGAGTTAGCATGTTGCTGTCAGGAGAAAAGGTGTTGTATTAACGTATGAGATTATATAAATTATTGATGTGTTTTCTCTTCATAAAAAGGCACCAAACTTCACAACTTGTTACAATCTACACAAGAAACAATGGAAACACAAGTAAACAATGTAGTTTAACAGTAATTATATTTAATACTCCTATAGGACCTTATAAAATGTTATCCCTCATGTTACTGAATGGGAATATTAGAGAGAGAAGTTAACACAAGTGGTCTGAAAACACAGAATAAGATAAAGAGACTTTGGGTTGGTGCTCAGGAGTTGCAGGCTCTCTAAAATATTTCTCTTGCATAGAGACAGGATTCTTAGAAATAAAAATCCTGAATTCAAGAAATGTGATACCCTACCCTGTGCAAATATTGAGAGTTCTAACTGTTCCTTTACACTGTGAGTTACTCTAGATAATTTCAGGTACAGCAAAAGGGAAAGACATTTTTTCATTTGTTTCTAGCTGCCACTCAGCTTACCTTTGTAATTATATAAATGCAACAAGACCACTACATATTTGAGAGTTGAAAAATTATCACAGGATGGCTTGATAGAAGGGTTTACTTCTGAAGAATTAATGGATCTCAGAATAGATTATCCAAAAAAAAAAGGAGAGAGAGAGAGAATTCATTGACTTATGGGACGAGTTTGTTTCCATTGTGATTGATGAAAAACTAGCAGAGAGTGACTAAGTCTGTTTTTTACTAAGATGATTCATAACTCCTTTTATCATTTGCATAGAAATAAGTGGTGATTAGGATCTTGTTCAAGATCCATGTTAGGAAATTAACAGCTTTGCCAATTATCCCCTTACGAATTTCTTAGTTTTATATAAGCACTCTCATGAGATGGCAACAAATTGCTTTCAATACAGGAGTCTTTACCAATGGCATGTCAGTCTGGAGGTGTTAGTAATGTCTCCTCCTATTTAATGATGTTTCAATATTTTCTTCATAAAGAATTGTATTGTAGTAGTCAATGGAACAGTCATGTTACTTAGCTGGTGAGGAAATTTTCTTACATGTTATTCTGTTAAAATCACCGTCTAAATGGTCCTTTCTGATCAACGTACATAAAGAAATAGTTCAATTCCCTGTCCATACAAAGTCCCTTCTGTTGAAAGATGGCTAAGTTATGTGTAATGATCAATGCAAATTGAATTGTCTAATAAACACAGACTACTAAATAAAAATATGAGATCTACTGAATGCCACATAGGAAATACCTTAGTTTGTCAAAAACTTCAAATATCAGTTGAATTCAATGCACAGAATTGTTAGCAATAGCAGGGTCTATTAGCTATTGCTGACAGACTTCATCACACTCAGTTTGGGGAATATTTGACATATTCAATACAAAAATAAAAAAAAGTCCCAGGACCATTGCCTGGTAATGAAAGGAAGTGAGTAACATATATCATAAAAGACAACAGAATATAACAGATAATTATATCATTCCTGAAAGGACCAAGTTTTGTAAATTATCATATACAGTCACTAAACAAATATTTGTAGTGGGTTGACTTTGGCTGGCTGCCAAACCTCCATCCAGCTGCTTTCTCACTCCCCCTTCCTCAACAGGACAGTCAGATAAAATAAGATGGAACAGTTCATGGGTCATGATAAAGACAGGGAGACCGCTTACCAGTTACTGTCACAGGCAAAACAGACTCGACTTGGGCAAAATTAATTTAATTTATTGCCAATTTAAAAATAGAGTTGGATGGTGAGAGAAAAAGACAACTGCTCTAGCATGGGTCCTTTCCAGAGACTACAGTCCTTCAGACACAGACTTCTCCAGCGTGGACCCCCCAGAGGCCACAGTTTCTGCCAGAAAACCTGCTCCTGCATGGGCTTCTCTCCACAAGGCACATCTCCTCCCAGGAGCCCTCCTGTGTGGGCGTTCAGAGGACTGCAGCTTCCCTCAGGTCATGTCCACCTCCTGCAGCATGGAGTCCTCCGTGGGCTGAATTGTGAATATCTGCTCTGGCATGGTCCTCTTCACAGGCTACAGGGATTTCCTGTTTCACCATGGTTCTTTCCATGGGCTGCAGAGGGACACATGCTTCACCTCAGTCTTCTCCATGAACTGCAGGGGAATGTCTGCTCTGTTGCCTGGAGCATCTCTTACCCTTCCTTCTTTGATGTTCATGTCCAAAGGGTTGTTTCTTTCACACTTTTTCTCACTCCTCTGTCTCACAACTCCTCCACATTGTTTTTTAACCTTTCTTAAATATGTTTTCCCAGAGGCATTGTCATCTTTGCAGTTGGGCTCAGCTGCGTCTTGTGGTGAGTCCTTTCCTGAGCCAGCTGGAATTGGCTCTGTCCAGCATGAGACAACCCCTGGTCTCTTCTCACAGAGACCACCCCTGCAGCTTTCCCTAACTCCCGCTACCAAAACTTTGCCATGTAAACCCAATATAATTTTATTAATAGAAGATTTTTTTTTAAAATTTTACTTTAATTTTTTAATGAAGATTACTTGCTTTTAAACTTACCAAAAAGTCTGTGGCCTAAATGACAGATTCATCAACTTTAGCAGCAAACCCTTATTTATTTTCTTTTCTGTGATGAAAATATTTCATTCATTTTCAGACCTTACTTTAAGATTGGTATTTCTCATACTAGTTCTCATTAACTACTAGGGTGAGTTTCATCCTACATCTTTTACCATTGCATAGCGGCATGACAATCACTCAGAAGGGGGAAACCACACAGAAGATGCCTGATAGATACAATTTAAACTCATCTCAGCTTTTGAATGTCCTCCCTGTTTGTCTCTTTATTAAAATTTCTATAAATCTCATTGCATTTCTTAGATATTTTAATGGAGAAACTCAAAATTTTTGCGTGACTAATTTTCTGACTGGTGTGCATGCATAAACAAAAAAGAAGTAACCAGAGTTGGAAGATACGTATAGCAAAAAACAGAACCAAACACAGATATCCTCCCATTGCAATAAAACAAACACTTCTTTTCAAGCCAGCATCACAGAATGACTGAGGCTGGAAAGGACCTCTGGAGGTTATGTGGTCCAACGTGCCTGCTCAAGCAGGCTCACCTACAGCACATTGCGCAGAACTATGTCCAGATGGCTTTTGAAGATCTCTGAGAATGGAGACTCCACAACCTTTCTGGGTAACTTGTTCCAGTGCTTAGTCACTCTCACAGTAAAAAGTTTTTCCTGATGTTCAGGAGGAACATGTTTCAGTTTGTGCAGATTACCACAGGCCCTGTTACTAGGCACCGCTGAAGACAGTCTAGATCTGTCTTCTTTGCAGCTTCCCTTCAGGCATTAGTACAGATGGATGACATCCTTCCTCAGACCTCTCCTCCAGGTTGAACCATCCCAGGTCTCTCAGCTGTTCCTTCCACGGGAGATGCACGAGTCCCTTAATAATCTTAATGGCCCTTGGCTGAATTCTCTTTAGTAGCTCCTTCTCTCTCTTGTACTGGGGAGCCCAGAACTGGACACAATACTCCAAGGATCTTTTCCTTCACCTGCTGGCAACATGCCTCCTAATGCAGCCCAGGATATTGTTAGCCTTCTTTGCCACAAGGAGCACCAACTTGTCCAGTTTGGTATCTACCAGGACCTCCAGATAATTTTCTGCAAAGTTTTTTTTCCAGCTAGGCAGGCCCTGTGTATACGGGTGCATGGGGTTATTCTTCCCCAGGTGCAAGACTTTGGACTTCCCTGTGTTGAACTCCATGAGGTTCCTGTCACCTCATTTTTCCAGCTTCTCAAGGTCCCTCTGGATGGTAGCACAACCCTCTGGTGTATCAGCCATTCCTCCTGGTTTTGTATCATCAGAAAACTTGCCAAGGGTAAACTCTGCCCTACCATCCAGATCATTAATGATGTTGAACAGGATTGGAACAAGTATTGACTCCTGGGGTACATCACTGGTTACTGGCCTCCAGCTAGACTTCATGTCACTAATCACAACCCTCTGGGCCCAGCCAGTTTTCAGTCCACCTTACTGTCTACTTAGCCAGTCGATACTTCAACAAGTTCTCTATGAAGATCAGAGACTGATGTTTTGTTTTCAAAACAAGACTACTATGCTGGTTTGGTTTTAGCCCATCAGTGGCTTTGAACATTAAGAGAGACAGTGACAATTAACTGTCACTGACTTGGCCCTGTGCTCTTGCTGATGAAGTGTATGCTATATGCAGCATCCCCTGTACTATAAATGGCTCAGTAGTATGTATTTTCTGTAATCTTCCTTGTATTCTTTTTGACTGCTATAATACACAATATAGTACGTGGCTAAACATTGGAACAGGCTGCCCAGGGAAATGGTTAAGTTCTTATCCATGGAGGTATTTAAAAGATGTGTAGATGTGATGCTTAGGGACATGGTTTAGTGGTGGACTGGATAGTGCTAGGATAATGGTTGGACTCGATGATCTTAAGGGTCTTTTCCAAACCAAATGATTCTATGATTCTACACCAGACAGTCAGGAGCCGGAAAGTGAATCATGACACACAGCAATGCTAACTGTGAGTAATTTGTTGCTGTACATGTGCTCCAATAAACCAGATGTGTTTGTTCATACTTTTAACTTCTAGAAGTGAAAACAGACACTAGAATTGACTTTATTAGTTTAATCAAAGACAAGAAAATAGTCCAGTATTGTTCACTTGATTTTTATATAAATGGAAAGAATAAATCCTGATATTAGTTCTGTTATTGAATGAAATTCTCAAATGAAGTTCTAATTCTTCATTAAAAAGTGACACAAGAATGAAAGGAAAAGTTCTCTCTTTCTCTTCCTTGTTCCCCTACCTTTCCCTTACTTAACGGACTAAAATTATTCAATAACCTCACCTTTTTCTTCACCAAAAGCGCTCTTCTCTAGGTCTATAAACAGATTTTTAAAAATCTACCAATTAAGACCTGCTTCTGCTCTTCTCAACTCCTCAGGGACTGCATATGCTGTCTTGCACATAATGAAAGAGAAAAGAACTGCTGTCATGAAAGATGTTTGCTGGGGAGCAGACCTGCATCTCCCATTTCTATAGGCTAGAAGATGCTGTTGTCTCTGCAAGTGACAAATGACAAACTGAATTGCAGAAGGTAAGTGTGCCAGCACTTGAAATAAAAAAAATAAAGTAGAAGTAACTGGACAAAATGTATCTTTAAAACAAACAGTGTGCAGTAGGTAACCTAAGCTCTCCTTCTGCCTTTTATAGGTATCTTAACTCCTTTAGGATCCCTTTGCACTTTGCTTAGATTATTTACTGAGTGCATTATTTTTAGTAGCAGCATATTTGCTGTCAGTCAGCCTCAGACACACAGCATCAGACGTAATATCTGCAAATTTTTAGAGATTTTTCAAAGTAATAAATCTGTTGTGTACTTTTCTGGACTCTTGCCTTAGGTCAGCTGAAGAGATTTCCATTTCTTTTCTCTATCACTTCTTTGCTCTTATTCACATTTGCATAGAAGCTTTGCAATTACTTTAATAACATTCTCTTTTTGGAGGAAAAGAACAGAGAAAAGGAAGGTTAATGTTACCTGCAAATTTTAGGTCTGGTAACCTGTGAAAGAAGAGAAAAGGGGGTTTGTGCTCCTCCCCACCTCCTCCTACAGTGATTGAAGTTCTTAAAACTAAAGTGATTATCAGATTAAAATTTAATCTCCCTATCTCTATGTGTGCTCTGAAGAATCCCATAAAATATTACCAACAATATTTTAAGCAAGATATATTTCTAACAGAAGCTTGCTTTAATCAAGCAACCTGTTATCAACTAGAATTTTAAAATGAACTCTATGGAAGAGTATGTGGAAGTTGGGAGAATCAGCTCCCTTAAGGCTCTCTGTCCAAGGACCTTTTAAAGCAAAACGGGTTAATAATTAAAAGAGGAATCCATAAACAAGAAGACACAGGGACACAAACCTGACCAACAAACAATAAGGGAGGCAATAATGAACCCGGTCAGTTGTACTCATTGATAAAGGTACAGGAACATGGGAATGTTCATTTCAGTAGGATTACCTGATTGACGACCTAGTCATAGGGGATGGGAAGGAAAAGGGAGAAGCCGTGAACAAAAGATACTGAGACACAAAGCTGACAGGCAGACATAATGGAGACAAAGACAAGAAACAAACCTGGTCAGTCACACTAACTGATCAGCTACCAAGGAACTGCAAGAAAGAGGGACTTTGCAGCTGACAGAGATGCAAGCTTGAGGGTACAGAATGTTGGGGGGCCAGTGGAACTGCAAACTGATGAAGGACTGTGGAGGAGAAGGAGACAAAGGGGAGGAACAAAGGGGAGGTAGGCAGAAATGGATACAAAAGGGGATAGTTGAATGTAAAATGAGACGGTCAGTGTGCTTTTCTGACTAAGACCTCTACTTGATCACTGCAGTTCATTCTGTCTTCTTATTAAATCCTTTTTCAGCTATGTCTCTGCGTAATCTCACTCCATCATGTCTCTGTGAGTCCTTCAAGGACTAAATGACAGCTTCTTGGGAGACTGATATGAGTGAGGAGCTCAGCACCAGTAGCTGGAGCAAGACCACAGGTCATAGCCCATGTGCTTGGTGCAGGCCACTGGAAGGGGCTAAGTGTTTGTACCATCCCCAAACCGTGCAGGGAGGGGTAGCTGTGTGTGTCAGTAGCTCACAAACTGTAAGCTGGACAGCCCTCAACACTATGTCTGTTTTGAAATATTCTATTTGTTCTCCACCAGGAGGTCAGAACCTCAATATTTTGTTACTATTGGGATTGTTCATGCTAATAAAATCTTATTCCAGGTAAGCGTGAATTATTGAGTGCACCATTGCTTGGTGTCGTATTTATAATTCTCTGGGCATGCCTCTCCTTGTATGAAGAACGCCATTTGGTTCTACTTGAGGTGAGAGAAGTCACTGTACAAATTTACTGATATTTTAATACAAAATGGCAAATGTCAGGTGGATTGAGTGAGGACAGACACCACCTGATTTATTATGCTTCACGTTTATGTACTAAAAGTCCAGAAAAATATAATTATCAGCATGAATGACTGTTGTGAGTTTTCTTTGTATTAGAGACTTCTGTTACATGCTGGTGCCAAACCAAACTGATCTGCTTGCCAACAATGGTTCATACTTGACATCTTCTTTGCTGATAACTACACAAATACTTGATTTTTGATCTGCAAGAGAATTAGCACTTCTGCCTGAGCCCAAGTGGGATGGTTCAAAAATAAAATGGTAATCCTAAATATAAATATTATGGGAAATTAATTTCTAGGAGTACCATTAATATGACAGATAACCACAGGACCAAATTTTAAATATAAGTTATTAGACTGAAATCAAGGAAACTTCTCCATTTTTTAATCTAACTGGCTGCTGTAACTCCAAATTCCATGTATGGTCTAAGAATAGATGTATCATGAATAAGATTATTCTTTAGGTTTATGTGAAAAAGCTGTCCATCCTAATGGGTTTTCACGGCAACATGGGGATCTGCAAAGTACGTAAGTAACTGGGAAGGATGAGTTTACCCTCATCTGAGAGGTATAGCTAAGTTCTCTGTCCTTGAGCCTCTGTTAATCTACATTTCTTGCTGAATACATAGTACAGAAACTATTTACGTTGGCTTTGCAGGGAGTGAAAAAGACTGCACCATGCTGACCCTAAGCCTTGCTTCCTTTAACCCATCAATGGGGAATTCTCAAGTACTTATCTCAGACATAAATCCTGGTGCTGCTCTAAACTTAAAAGGTAGACGGCGATGTGAGTTCAACTATATTAGTATTTATGCTGCTGTTCTTTAGGTGAACAAAAATTTTAATTTTCAAATAAAGTTTTGTTTGTTAAAGTTTTGGCTGAAATTAAATTAAAACCATTAAATTAGTTCCTTTTTTGCTTGTTGTTTGTTTGTTTGTTTGACAGATTCAAACTGGTCTCAATAGCTTTCACATCAATACAATTAATTTTCAGAAAATTTCAGGAAATATTACTCTATATATAAGGAGTACATTTTTTCTACTGTGGTAAATTTTATAGAAGCAGATTGAATCTCGAATTGGATTGGGTTGTGAAACCAATCTATTTTGACTGTCCAATTGGACAGTGTCCATATATACATATTATATCTCCCTTTATACAGATGTAAAAAAGTATATATTTAAAATTTAGAAGTATGTCTATAATGTATTTAGTAGAAGTACATGCACTTCTATATATTTTTGTATAACCACTGTGAGTATTCCTGAGTTAGAAATACTGATAAAAATGTCACATTGAGTTTCGAGGTAAACCCATTATTAATTTAGTGGAGATTTTATTTTAAGACTCACAGAGAGAATTTGTTTCTGCCCATTTCATGTTGTTGTCAAAACTGCCTGCAAACAGAAAGGAATGTACTCATTTCTTTTCTATACTGCTGACAGTAATACAACACATACATGCTTACTTATATAAATAAACACTGTTCTGTATCAAAACATGAAACTCATCTAAACACATTTCAAACTAAGTAAAAATAAAGTCTCACCAAATTACATGACCTATCTATTCAGAAAAAAACACAATGTTTAGTATTATTTAACATTTTTGAAGAGTTTGCATACAAGAGGATGTATTTTTCTGGTCCTTCAGACTGTTAAACAGTATGCATTGACTGGAGCCAGAATGCAAATGTTTTGTTTATCCTTTTGTATATAAGCCTTTTTTAATAGGGAGTTTCGTATTTTATGACCTTTTTAGGTTTACAGCTTTATGCCGAGTCATGGAGTCTTTGTTGTTATTTATGTTCAGCTGGAGATTAAATTTCCTGTTTGCAATGATTAAAAAGTAAACTCTTAAAAAGCATTAGAAATCTATACCGGCAGTTCCAGCTGCTGTTCTGTACACTTTTCCCAATAGTTTCTTAATGGAATGTGCTCATTTCCACATGTCTGAATACGGATTTTTAAAAGAATAGTTACCAAGATTTTTTTTTTTAATGTAAATTAAATCCATCTTTATAGATTCATAATGAGCAAATCCACATATGTCTTCGAGAGCATGTAAAAATACATATCTTCTCAAAATACAAAGCAACATGGAAGGACATGTTTCATATCTCTCTTACTTCAGATTTATATGGTAAAAAACTGGGTTTATTTATGCTTACTGTAATTAACAGCAATAATTTATAATAGCTGAAATTATTTTAACTCTGTCACCAGAGCCAATTCAGTGAATTTCAGGCTAAAAAATTGCTAAAATTTTTATTGCTGCATTATGCCTGCTTCTGCATTTTTACAACACAAATAACAGAGAGGAAACAAATGCTACTTTCAGGTTTGAAGATGCCCTGACACCAAACTAGTATGCTACTCTGACAGAGAACCTCTGCTCTTTTATAGTCATTTTTATTCCAAAAGAAACAAAAATGTACTAAAAAGTTAAATATGCACTCAGCCAAAGTCTAGTCGTTGAAAAATTAAATTGTGATTTTAGACTGCATCTAACAAAATTCCTGTGTAAATGACAGAGGAAAAAAATCAGATTTAGGAGGAATTTGTAGACTCAAACTGCTCAAGTCCTCCTGGGGAAAGGAGGCCTAGTTTACTGCAAAATCAGCTGAGATAACCTGAATTGCTATCCTATACAAAAGAAAGCAGAGCATACCTTCTAAGAATACTTTTATCCTGAACTTACTTCCATGTCAGATAATTGGAAGCAACTTTACACATATCTACACTGCTGTCAGATATGGAACATCAACTCTGGGGCTTCTGAACCAGCCCTGCCACCGCATAACTACAGAGAGAAGAAGTCAGGTGTTTGTCCTCTGCTGCTGAAGCCACCAGATTGTCAGTGCCCAAGCAAGATAGCTCTAACCCACCCCAGGTACATCGCATGTGAGCTGCTGTCACACTTTTCAATTCCAACATAAAAATAACCTCAGCCTCTTAGTGCCCCAGATACGGATACAGTAACTTTTCTGGATGGGTGCGTAGTATAGTAGAGTAACTGACTATAACATAATCTTTCAGTGCAAAATCAAAGTGTATCACTCATTCCTGGAGGAAGTTTTAACTTGTGTTAAAACACCATTCAATCATTGACTTTTCCAAGTTTCAGATTTAATTTTAAGTTGGAAGCATGCGATATCAAGGAACACAGCTAAGTTAACATGGAAAAGTTGCAAAAAGTTAAATAATAGGGAGATCACATTTGAGTTAATTGTGTAAGTTGCCAATATTACATGCAAAACTCATTAGATCACAGCTATGGAGGGGATACAATAAAAAAATAAAGTAATATTAACTAGAAACTGCACAGAAAAGAATTTCTGAAAATTTCCTAAATATTTCTACCATGAAGTGCCTATAGAAATACTAACATGGGTTAATACGTGCATTGTGTGCCTGAAGTGGGAGATCAGTTCATTAATAGAGCTCATGTGAGGAGCTATGCAGAACACATAAGGAGAAAAAGAAGTCCCAACATTGAGAGGACAGCTGATAGAGAAGAAGCAATAAAACAGTATCAGAAAATTGTAAAGTTGAAACTTCTAAAGTAAAAACCCTTTATAACAGATTTAGTACAGACGCATCACAAATTCAGAACAGTTTTGTTAAGATAACTTTCTTGTTATGTAAATTTTTCATTCTGGCTTTTTAAATTAACTTTTTCTTTTTTTCAGTTAACAAAAAAACTTTTAAGATGTTATGGTTTTTATTTTAATTAAAAGGGATTAAAAGAAAATACTTCTGTGTTATCAATTCAATATTTTCTTACTGACATTAACCCCAAATAGAAGACTAAGACTGCAAATTTTGGAAAAAAGACTGTAAGAAGGAAAGTGAGATATAATCACTAGAAATTACTTAAACATCAACTACAGAGAGCAAATTGAATGTTCTCACAAAGAACAGGAGAAAGTTGTTAGCAAAGAGAATCTGGAAGTCTAGCAAAAGCAGAGAAAAGAAGAGCAAATAACTTGGTGTGTAGACAATAGGCTCATGAAAGCATGAAAAAATGTATTGTCACTGACAAAATCAAGGTGAGACATATTTTGTCCTAATTTGAAGACATCATACAACTTTGCAAATACACAGTAACACTAAATTCACTTACTTTATATGTAAGAGATTCAAGAAACAGCAGAAGTCGTGTGGATCAGCATTCCCAGTTGTATGATTATAATGGGCAATCCTTTAGCAATAATTTTGCAGAGAATATGTATAGCATACCAGCAATTCCTGTTTAATGCATGCTTTATATGCATTGATCTAAATGTGTATGGTCATGTTTCAGCAATAATTCACAAGTATAGTTGACTCTGTAATAATCCTAATCTACAAATAAACTTCAAATTTGGAAATGTTATGTTGCTTTTTAACAGAACTATTGATATCTTTTTCTATTATTTCAAAGGTCAATCAAAAAGAAAGTTTAGTTTTACTTATACATGAAAACTAATGTTTCCGTTGCTAGATAGATCAAAGAACTAGTCTTCTAAGACTGCTTACATTTCAATAAAACAGATTTCAAAAGCCCAAGATTTGTTAAATAATGTATCATGTATTTCACAAATGAAACTTTGAAAGTAACATCCAAAATTACCTTGGAATTTTACAGTGACTAATTTGATACTTTCTCTAAGGGAAAAAATTAACTAGTTCTTTTAATACATTTCACCCTGCAATTTGGGCATATGATTTAGGCATCTAATCCCTTCTGTTCTGCTTGGAGGCACATTGGTACTTTAATCCCGGAATTTTTGTAGGGTACTTGTGCAATTTTTCTATTCCTGGAAAAAAAAAAGGAAAATGTTTTAGGGACACTAATATATGACATATCACATGGGAAGTATTTCCCTCCAACTGCAGTCAGTAGTCATCAAGCTGATTAACAGTCACAACTCCCAGATGTTTGCAGACATCACTGAAGGCATCACAGATGCTGAAAGACAAACAAGGTACATCTCTGTGCACCATTAATTACAAGTAATTACAAATGGCACAAATGCCGTCTTGTGTGTATAGCTCAGATCTTAAAAGAGGCATTTAGGACAAAGTCAGTTTACAATTTTAGGCTAATCATGAACACAGAATATAGGCTGCATGGAGGGAAACTTAGGATGCTAGACCGAACTTCAGGAAGACTGATCTTTTAATCTACCTAGACACTGTCTTTTTGAGTCTCCCCAGCTTTAAGGCCACTTTCACCACCTCAGCACTGTAGCAGGTGCTTAGCTGGAGCATGGCAAGGATATATTCACATCTGTGCTAAAAGATAAGTGCAAAAGGAAAAAGAAACAAAAGAAAACCCAGCTGAAACTTTCAAGCAGAAGCAGAAGGATGATGACTAATGGGAGACAGTGAGGAAAAATTTTCAAAGAGCTAGATTTCAAGAATGGTTTTGAACTAGGAAGCGGAACAAATGTTGTGAGTACAAGTGTTCAGTATGAGTTGGGTAAGGGCAAATGAGGGAAGAAACATCTCAGCGAATAGTGATTGTTACTTCAACAACAACGCACTCAAAGATTTCTGGACTACAAAGCAATACATCACATATTCAGTGAAAAACAAAATCCAGAGACATAATTATACACAGATGTAGCCTCTTCCTCTAATGAAAAAGGGGCTTCACCAGCTGGTGCTGATGGGTGAAGAACGGGACATTATAATATCCCAACACATAGTTTGCTGCAACTTCTGGATAGTTTGGCTTAGTAATTAAGTGAATTATATTGAGCTTTGTTTTTGAGACCAAAGACACATACACCAAATGCTATTTTATTGGTTGTGTGTTGTTTTATTTTGTTTCCGGTACAAACCTCCACATCCCCCCTGCCTGCTAGGAATGGAAAGGAGTCTGGCAATAATTCTTTCTACCCAGGAAGGTACTGGACTCATACACAAGTGTAACCAAATATTATTATAGCCAAGATTCTCAGGCAGTTCATCAGATTAGTTGTTAATATTCTCTATAATATTACTTAAGTCAACAGTTCTCAGTAAGGTGGAGTTCAGATTTAAAATAAATTTATGAGAGGCTTTTTTTTTTTTTTTTAATCTTCACATGATACCCTTGGTACCTCATCCTTCTTTTCCTGACGTCTTCACAAAGCAGATGATCTTTGTCACTGATGTCACTCATTCCTTTATTTTTCATAACTGAGTTTATTAGTGTTTTATTTCTATTCACCTGTATATTCCCTGCACCTATAATGTTTGTTACATTATAGGAGATGTTCACCTGCACTGCATCTCAGTAATTAATTTATCCCAACAACACCATTTGCTGAAAGTGAAGTACTGGTCCTTGTCTTCAAAAATTATGTATTGCACCAGTACTTAAAAAGTGATGATCTTCTTCCCTGTATCTGAGTTTATGACACTTACTGTTCCATTTATAAGTTGTTTTACACAGGTGTTTCTTCAGTCTTCAAAAACATGTACTGACCACCCTTACAGCCTGTTTCAGTTTCAATTGCCATTTTCCATATGTTTTTAGTAGATCATCTGACTTTAATTTATCTCCAGGAGCTTTTCTGCACTGACCTGCTACACCAACTCCTTGCACTGTTGTTCTTGGGGCTCTCATTTCCATTTATCTTTGCCAGCCTCGTCACTGTTGACGCTTGTTTTGCATGTTAGTTAGACCAGACGGTGTACCATCTTGAAGGATCCACCCTGCATGTCATCTAGCTAATTAGGGAGGCTTAATTTCTAAGGCAACAGCTTGAAGTGTCTGAGGGATCTTCTGTTACAGACACCACCACAAATCATTATCCAGAGTGACATTAATTAATTGGTCTCTTCCCAGAATTTACTCTGTTTTGGCAAAGACATCACAGCATTTTATTTATGCTAGCTCCCCCTTCTCTCCAGTCTATAATCAACTCTACTGAGGGATACTAAATTTTTATTATTCATATTGAAAACAAATAATCTTGTTGCCTATTTCTGAATTGTCAGTCAATGCTTTGTCATGGGTTTGTGGCCCTTTAGTTGCTTGGCTGACTGGCTCCTTCCACAAATCCAGTCATTACTCTCCACAACATATCTGGAAGGCTTTTGGATTTCCCTAGTGGTTCATTCACTCATTTTATGGTTGAACTGTTTCTTTCTTGGAAGGGAGACAAAGAACTTGCAACATAGACAAGTTTCCTTCTTCCTTTACAGGGGAAGAGATGATGAATGTCAGCCTAATCACTAAATCTTCTTCAGTACCCTTCTTTTTAAGTATTCATTTTCAAAACTGCTTCCACAATCACTATTTGCTTCTTAATATTAAAAGTGCCATGAAAACCTGGAATATGTAACTATTACTTTAGAACATTAAAAGAGCAACCTTACATGATTCAATGCAACAGTGTCTGCATAGAGGAAACACAAATGTCCCCAGTCCCCTCCCACCTAGCCCCCCCCCCCAAAAAAAAAAAAAAAGGCAAAAACATTGGGCAACAACAAATGTCTCTAAGGAAAAAAAATTAAAAAGACTTGTTGGAATATACAAATTCATCCCAATTAGAGGGTAAGTATAATAATGAAGCATCTCAGTTTGCAATGGCCAAACCTAATTTGTCAATTCTATTGCATACGTTTAAAGTCAACTTTAGATTTAGCCTGTTCACTAGAAATGATTGCAACTTGCTGGTTAATTGTTAAAGTAACCTTTGGAAAACTATGTCTTGTATCATGTTCTAGGTTCAAGGTTACTCTGAGATACAGGAATACAATATTTCAGTAAGAAGTAGAAAAATATTATGGAATACCTCAGTGTTCATGGGCATCTATCACCTGAGTTCTGCTGCTGGTGTACTGTTTGTGGTGTGGGTTTTTTCCTCTCCTTATTGAGATTGTAGCTACCCCATTTGCAGCCATGGTAACTGCACATGCGAATATCAGGACACAATTGCAAGTCTTTTTTGTGAGTGGATCATTACATTTCATTACTGACTGACAAGCCAATAATGCCGGTGTATAATTGTTTAGAAAAACTTAGTGTTAGAAAATAATCTTACTTCTAAACTGTGAAAATTATCATTTAATTGCATTTATATTTTGCAGGGCATTTTATTTATATTACATGAAGAGTTAACAGTGATAGTGGAACCAGCAACATTTATTTAAATCCATATTTTTTGCACAATCAGTTTCACAGTATGAGGAATTGTATTGTATGGCGGCCATAAAGCTTTCCGAAATTGGCTTCTATATGTTACATTCTCAAAGAAACATTTTGCTTAAATTTTTTAGGCATTTTCAATTGACAGTTAAAATTTTAAAAAGCTTTATTATTCCTCTTATTTCATCCACTATCATAAAATAAGTACTTTAAAATGGAAATTCCCACACCCCATCATTTCACCAGAATTATTTGTGACTTTGGCAAGTCCATTATAATTATTAACAACAACAACATAATAATAAACATTATTATTATTATTATTATTATTATTATTATTATTATTATTATTATTATTATTATTATTATTATTATTATTATTATTATTTATTTCCTTTTCTGTGCCAATAATATACACCTGTAAGAAAAATGCCAGTAAAGGATTTCGGTGTGTGGTATTGACACACAAAACAGTCATGATCTTTTGATTTAAATAGTTTAAACTGTGGGATTGGGAGAATGAATTTAAACCTGAATGTGAGATCTTCAGTTTTCTGAAGGCTTGTTGCATGGTGTGCATGTTCACTATACAATTAAACCTGATCAATAAGAAACTTTGAGTACAAAGGTGAACCTAAGCTTCCCTGATGGCCTTCCATTAAAATGCATGGAGATGCCTCCTGTGAGTTGATATGCATAATAGAGAATCACTTCAGTGTCTATGGCACTTTATCACAGATCTAAACACAGTTCCTTTTTCAAGGAGCAAAAAGAATGATTTTTTCATACAGCCAGGTTTCCCAAAAGCTAAGAAAGAGGTTCTCTTCTCTTTTCCCAGAGAGTGGCTCAAGCATTAGGCTACAGGCAACAAAAAAAAAAAACCAACATCCTTCCTTCCCTTCTTGAAACGTACCACTATGCATAAAATACTGTGCAAAAGAACAAAAAGAGCAAGACTACTCGAGCAAGAGATTGAAGCTTTGGTAGCAAGTCCTGGGTATGCTTTTGTCATCATCCCTAATTATTAATTTTTGCCACAGTGCTGTTCTATTACTCCTAGTCTTTTACTCCTAATTTATTTACTGCATACTTACATACAAATTAAAAAACAAACTACTCCAAAACCTAGCAGATTATAGTGATTTTCATTTAAGGCATAAAGATCATAGATATCTAAATTTCATACAGCTGGATAAACAGGATATTTTTTCCAAGTATTGAATTATCAATGCATAAATGTAGAAGAGCATTAGAGCATATTAAGAATCTGGTAGATGATAAAACACACTAATTAAATAAGCTATAGTAAAAACATAAATGTCTGCTTTAAAATACTAAACTCTGAAGTTGATCAGGATATGAAATATAATAACAAAATTCTTGAGGAAAGCTTTAGAATAAAAATCTATTAAATACTTATTAGCAAAATTAAGAAGTATGTGCACATATATAATTGATAAATCATACAGGAATGTTATTAAGTTTAGAAAAGGTATACTGTGTTTAAAGTGCTAATCAATGTGGACAAGAACTTTGAATTACTTTACTTGTTTTCCATATATCCTAGATTTTCGGTTTGACTGTAATACCAACTTTTAATAAAGAATATTTGACACAAAAAATTCCAAATCATTATGAAGTTGGGGTTTTTTTTGAGTATTTTAGTACACACTTGTTTCTCCATCTGGTAACCCAGTAATTGAGTTTTCTCCTAACAACTCATAATTTTATGACTAATAAAATAATTTGAGCAGGTAATGTTATGTGTTTTAACTAATTACTTAGAAGTAAGATCTGCCAAAAAAAAAAAAGAAAATTATGATGTGAGGAAAAAGAGATTATAAACCTCTGCTTATTATGACTTACCTCAGTAGTCTTTAAAACTGATTGCAATACAGCTACTCAGACACTTTTAGTTATCTTCCTCTTCTTCTGAAATATAAGCTGTATATTACCCATTCAAAATGTGCCTCAAACCCTGTGGCAAAGTGTTTGGTTTCAGATATTTAAAAGAAAAGGTATGAAAAATTCTAATGTCAACATGTGTGATTTCTACTTTTTAAAACTAAAATAGAATTGCTGTCTTTATTTTTTTTCAATTTTGAAATTAAAATAATTGCAATCATCTTAATTATAGTATGATAAAAAATCAAATCATTCTTTTTTGAAACAAAGTTATCTGAGTTCTTTGAAAAAATATCAATTATTGGCAGATCAAGACTGGTGAAGTTTTATAGAATCTCAAAAAACTTTTGTGTGGAAGAAAGAAAACTGTAGCTTTCCTGTGTTTACTGGATTATTTTTCAGTCTCCCATTACTTAAAAATGTACTCAGTTGATGTCTATTCTGGCTATTTTGTTATTGCTCTTAGAAACAGTACAGAATCTATATCAATCTACCAATCTCCGAATTCATGTTACACTGTGTGAATATACCATAGCACAGCAAACAACCTCGATATTCAACACATGATTAGTTCTGCAGAATCATTTTTTTTTCATCAGATCCTCAGAAAGACAAGAAATCTGAGAAGGAAAATTGCTTGTTTATAAAATATTCACAATAATAAGGAAAGAATAAAAAGCAATTTTCATTCCATTTGGAAATGTTCAAAAGTAATTGGAAAATACAGAGGAAGTTGTCTACCCCGTCCCTTCATTCCTATTTAAAAATCAGAAGTTCAAGCCTAACAAAGATGTTCTTTGAAAGACATGATTTTGAATTATTCACTAACCCATTCACACACTTCTTTATTTAAAGCATCTTAATTCCCTAGTTCCTGCACTTTCAGAGCACAAAGAATCAGAGATTCCAATACAATCCCAGTGCTGACTATTGAATAAGCCAATTTATACAGCCAATTTATAGTAAGCCAATTTATACAACCAATACACCAATTTATACAACCTTCTAGTCTTTGCTGCATGGAAAAAAATTCTGTTTCCCACTATGCATGTGTAAACACTTCTGCTTGTACAAATGGGTAAGAAGAATGTTTACAATAATATTCAAAAGGCAAATTTTAGATTTATTTTACATTAAGAACACTGTTTACATCTGCCATAAAAATTTATAAATAAGGAGAAATATGTATTCAAATAAAAAGTAGCTAAAGTAGCTAAAAATAAAACATGAGTAATGACTTCTGATTTTCTGAAAGGGAATGCATTTGCAAATTTGGTTGCTAGATCCTTGTGATACACATCTATTCATCCACCTGTAGGCTTATCCTGAAAGAAATCTATGTGAGTACATAGAATGAAACAAAAAAGAAATCACAAAGTAATTCATGCAATAATTCTCCATAGTTAATAGCACGTTGGAGGTGTATTAGTGCTTCTTTAAAAAAAAAATCAAAAACTTCTACATAAAGGGTAGCGGTACTGAAAGGTAATCTAAAGATTTCATATACCTGAAATATAGGTGCATGGTTTCTGAAGATATTATTCTGAATCAGAATCACCATAACAGGTATTTTTCTAAAGTTACTCCTTTCCTTTAATAATCACCACTTCAGAAAATTACTGCAGCAGCTTCTTACTTTACCTATATTGTTCTTCTCATAGTCCCAGGTTTTTCTAGCAGTTAACTCTCTTATGCTAATAGTACTGAAATGCTATTGGACCACAAACACTGATGCACAGTACCACCCACAAGGCCTATTATTTACTTTTGTTAAAGGGATAACTTCTACATGTTCTTCTCATTGTTCTTAATTTTAAAAAGCTTTCAGAAAAATGCCTTAGGCTTTCCACCTGTTTCTTGCTATCACTGTTATTGTATGGATGCCTCAGAGGATGTTACTGCATGCTCTGAAAATAAAATCATAAAATCAAAGAATTGTTTAGGTTGGAAAAGACCTTTCAGATTATCAAGTCCAACCATTAACCTAGCACTGCCAAGTCCACCGCTAACTATTTCCCTAAGCACCACATCTACCCATCTTTTAAATACCTTCAGGGATGGGGACTCAACCACTTCCCTGGGCAGCCTGTTCCAATGCTTGAATAATCCTTTCAATGAAGAGATTTTTCCTAATATCCAATCTAAACCTCCCCTGGTGCAACTTGAGGTCATTTCCTCTTATCACTTGCTACTTGGGTAAAAGGACTGACACCCACCTTGCTACAACCTCCTTTCAGGTAGTTGTAGAGAGCAATAAGGTCTCCCCTCAGCCTCCTCTTCTACAAACTAAACAACCCCAGCTCCCTCAGCCATTCCTCATAAGACTTGTTCTCTAGACCCTTCACCAGCTTCGTTGTCATTCTTTGGACACGCTCCAGCACCTCAATGTCCTTCTTGTAGTGAGAGGCCCAGAACTGAATACAGTATGTGAGGTGTGTCCTCACCAGTGCCGAGTACAGGGGGACAATCACTTCCCTGGTCCTGCTGGCCAAAGTATTTCTGATGCAAGCCAGGATGCTATTGGCCTTCCTGGTGACCTGGGCACATTGCTCGCTCTCATTCAGCTGTCTGTCGACCAACACCCCCAGCTCCTTTTCTGCTGCCACTCTTTCCCGAGCCTGTAGCGTTGCATGGGGTTGTTGTGATCGAAGTGCAGGATCCGACACTTAGCCATGTTGAATCTCATACTGTTGGCCCCAGCCCAATGAACCAGCCTGTCCAGATCCCTCTATAGAGCCTTCCTGCCCTCAAGCAGATCAACACTCCCACCCAACTTGGTGTCATCTGCAAACTTACTGAGGGTGCACTCGATCCCCCTGTCCAGATCATTGATAAAGATCTTAAACAGAACTGGCCTCAATACTGAGCCCCGGGGAACACCACTTGTGACCGGCCGCCAGCTGGATTTGACTCCATTCACCGCAACTCTTTGGGACCAGCCAGCCAGCCAGTTTTCTACCCAGCAAAGAGTACATCCTTCCAAGCCATGGGCAGCCAGTTTCTCCAGGAGAATGCTGTGGGAAACAGTGTCAAAGGCTTTACTGAAGTCCAGGTAGACAACATGCACAGCCTTTCCCTCATCCGCTAAGTGGGTCACCTTGTCATGGAAAGATATCAAGTTAGTCAAGCAGGACCTGCCTTTCATAAACCGATCCTGACAGTGCCTGATCACTTGGTTGTCCTGTATGTGCCAGAAGCAAAATAGAGGCAAGATAAAAGAAAGAGGAGTTGTGAGTTTTTTTCCCCCTTCTAAAAAGTTCACATTAGTATTTTTTTTGGATCACATCTGTATTTCATGACTGGTTTTGAGCTTTGATGCAGTTTCCCAAATATAATCTGTTCTTAGATAACCTAATCTAAGGCTCTGCTTTCAACAGAAGGTTGAAAGAATACAGTGTTATCTTGTTATCCGCTATGTTGCCAAGTATTCAAATGTATAGTTACAGTAGTGACACAAGATGACCTCCAAAAGTACCTTCCAAGCTGGGCATTTCTACGGCTCTATAGAAAATTAGAAAGAGTTCAAATCTCTGATTGAGTAAGTTCCAGGACAAATGAAACAAAAAATACATATACAAATTAGTTCATGTACATTAGTTAATGCAGAAATACCCATCAAACAGAGAAACTGGTTGGAACAATTTAACAAAAGATGTGCACAAATATAAAAAAAAAAAAAAAAAAAAAAGGAATGTATTTACTATCAAATATAAGTTGTCATAAAACACAAAGATTATTCTCTTTCACTAGTAATCACATACTTTTAAATTATACACTATAATACATACAACATGACAACAAAGGATAAAGAAAATAGAACATGTTCTGGATGTAAGAGTACAAATAGGAAATTGGAGTGTGTAGAGAACCGGTACCAAATGCGGTTTTGTCTCGACATTGCTGCTGTAGCGCCATCCAGCGCAGCGCTTCGAGAAGACCATCTTCTCCACAGCTTTGAGAAAAAACAACCTCGTGCGCCTGCGCAGGGACTAAAGGCGCGAAAAGAGCTGAGGCGGGGACAAAAAGGCGCGAAAAGAGCAGAGGCGGGGGCAGCACGGCCGTGGCGAACCGCACGTACACATTTGTGATCTGCGCATGCGTGGGAGCCCCTATATAAGGAGCGCACGTGCCCCTCGGCGGGGGCGGCAGCAGCGCGCGCGAGACTGCTCCATCCGTTCCTGCACCCTCAAGGCTCCCCCCCGCTTCGATCCCCGCCGGAGCCTGAGGCCACCGAAGACCCTGCGGAAGATCACCGGACTCGAAGTGGTGGTGACAAATTCCTCCTTCTCTTTCTCTTTCTCTCTCTCTCTCCTCTATTCTTTTCCTCTCCTCCCTTGCCCTCCCTCCTCCCTCCGTTCTCTTCTCCCCTCAAATAAAAGTAAAAGGTTGTACGGCATTTGACCTCGTTTGCGTCTTAATCTCGTCCTTGGGATCGTATCGAAACCTCTCCTGACATTGGATCGGGACAGAGTGGAATAATAAAGGATGGGGTGAAAGCAGGATAGAGAGCAAAGAAAGTGAAAAACACAGAATGAAGACAAGTAATTAGCCAGATGCTACGACTATCTAATGCCTTAAAAGTAACCTTTACACTTTTTTCAGTGTAAGAGAATGGCTGTCAGGAGGAATGATACAGAAAAAATGATACAGAAAGAGTTTCAAGAGTACACTAATGCAACTAAACACAACACTGATAAATGAATATAAGAACAGATTCAGACCGCTGTTCAAAAGTGGCTATCAGTCTAATGATCTAGTGATATCTTCTCTGTACTCCACACATACACTCACACTTAAACAGATTTAGCCAAATGCTCAATTTTAAACATTCAACTTCTGAAAGAAACTTGTTTAGCAATTACACTGCAGAGAGCAGTCAAGTATTTCATATACTCGGTACTGGAAGCTTGCAAAATTCTTTGTTGTGGGCACTGTTAAAACCTTCATTGTTTTTTGCAGATATACAGCAAATATGCCAAGCAGACTGGAGTACTCTAACCGCAGTACACTGTTTATAATTACTGCAGATTAGCTGTCTCATAGCAAAGGGTTATGGTCTGGTCAAAACAAGCATTCACAATTCACCTAGATGTAACTCATGTTAAGGAAAAAAAGACTCACTCTTTACTCTGGTATTGCATTTAAGACATCCCTTGGTATAGCTCTGTAATTTGCAACAGTTTAGTAATAGTACAAATGAATGGTTGTTAAACAGATTCTGAGACGACAGCAGTCTCCAAGTCTAAATTTAAAGTATTTTGAGATGATTTCCTGCTGACAGATAAATGGTGGATCCATACTCTCAGGTCCAGCCAAGACATGACTGGGACAGACCTATAAGCAGTCAAGAAAGCTTTAAAACAGCTTTGCAATGTCTGTGACAAAGAGTTTCTCTGGACAATAGCATGGTTTATAGCTACTCAAGGTTGCACTAGATTGCTTGCATGCTTGTCTACACAAGTTATAGTACTATAACACAGAACGTGAATTAAAGTCATTAAAGATATAGCCATATAACCTATGTGTATTCTCTAATTCCAATTTAATTTATGGAAATGATTTAAACAACAAAAGTCAAGAATGACTTTTAATTCACAATAACAGACTGTATAATTTGGTATTGCACCAATATTACTGTAATGGTTTCGTACTGGTATAATTATACTGTCAAAATTAAAAAATATAAAAAGTCTGATGTAAACCAAGACCAGCTCCAATTTGAACACCGCATTCCCTTTTTTCAGCTGCTGAAAAGCTTGTGTGTTACTTCTACTCTTCAAGGAACCATCAGACAGCTAATTTCAAAAACAGTTACAAGGTTGAAAAATATATGAGAGGCTGTGTTCATATCAAGAATTTCAGTCTAAGTATTGAAAGCTCCTTTTTATGTCCAAACAAAATTTATATGAACTACCTTTCATGCACGTCTTTTTTAATTAAACTCTAATTACTTTGGTACTTCAGAGTTATATCCCTGACCTAAAATTAATCCATTGTTTACATTCGTTAAGCTCATTGGAAGCCCAAGAGGCTTCATGATCTGTTCTCTGACACTAAACAGAATCATTGAATTATTCACATATGCAGAATTCTTACTAGCATCTTACCTGGTACATCATTTATTATGACTGAACACCTATGACACTACAATAAATAATAAAGTTTGATTTATAGTGCATTAGGAGTATCTTCCTCTCCCTTGGAACTAATGTGTTCTTAATAAGACATTTTTGTAAAAAATCTTTTTCTGGGGAATGAAGCACCTTTTTCATTTGTACCAATGTACCTGACAAACAAGGAAAGTGGAAGAAACAAAAAAAACAAAAAAAACAAACAGAAAAAAGTAGTATGTCAGCTTTAAAATAGGAGCACTGCTAGGGAGTTTATGCTCCCTAGCTGTTGTCCATGCAAAGCAGTTTACCTACAATTTCTTTTCTTCTAACTATAAACCTAGAAAGTTTCCTGTGCACTGAAGAAAGTGGGAGCCAACAACTGTACAAAAAATGTCAGCCAGCAACCCAGAATGATCAAAAATGAAGGCCAACCATAAAACTCAGGTAACTGCAAAAGCCTGGATGGCTGAGCCTTTTCCCTTATTTGGAAGAGGGGAATGCATTTTAAGCAACAGAGGAATGGCATTCAGGGCACAAAAGAGCTTAGATCCACATAAAAGAAAGGAAGAAGATTTAAGGAACTAATAAGTATAATTATTTACTTTCATGTTTAAGACAGTTAGGATACAAGTTTCCATAGTGAGGAGGTAGTCCATAAAAGTAGCAATGTGACTGGACAACAGTCTACACTAAAATCTTGGGAAATTATAGCTTCTTCTACACTGATTCATTTTTCACTCTTGTAACAGAGATGATGTCATGTGCAGATGAATGTAGTGTGCATAGAAATGACATTTTCCAAAAACATGAATTGAATTACCCTTATACTGTTCACTCAAAAATAAGAACCTTATATTTGTTATACAAATATGTCTATGCAAATATCAATTCAAACTACTTATTCAGAATATTTTTCACATTGGTTACATTTCCCACTTGGAAAGCTTTATGCTTAAACATTAACAAAGCCTTTCAAAACCAATATGAATAATATCCTAACCTTTATGATTTGAAAACACTGGCTTAGAGACTAATGTCTCAAGTTGCGTGTGAATATGCTTGGGAAGGTAAGACTCTTGATTTCCTAATACCAAAGTTTAATCAAATAAAGCTCTTCAAATGTTAATGGTAACAAGAGAAACAAGACCAGTAAAGTGTTAATACTGTCTGAGAAATGCTAAGAAAAAATGTAACCACATCCATATTCATAATTACAGTTATTGCAGAAACATTCTCCAGTCTCTGAGTCCTGGCTCCCTCCAGGAATGTGTAGAGTTGGAGTTTATATATTTAACAAATACAGTAAGTAAAAATATCAAAGTAGTCTAGAAAGTGTGATAGAGGAGCAAGAAGGAAATATCTTACTCTGGGATCCCTGCACAAATTTTCACAGTAAGAAGTTTCTGAAGTTTGAAATAAAAAGTAACAGGAAGACTTTAAGTACAATTATCTCCATTACAAGAAGGTAATATTTTAAGTGCTTATTATCAACAGGAATGTTGCTAAGGAAAATACCTTATTATATCACTTTCAGAACACCATATCATTATCAAGTAAGACTTAAGAGACAACATATTTCACACAATGATGACCATTCCTTTATAAAGAACATTTCATACAGCATGTTTCCAAGGTAGATACAGATGCTACATAAAATGTTACAGTGTGCCAAGGGAAAAGAAAAAAGAAAAAAATGCAGTCTCAAAAGAGGAGTCTGATTCTGCAGAGTCTTGGGAAATGAAAACCAAGGCCACAAGGGCTAAATTCCTTGCTGATGACTTATCTTCCAAGATCTTACTTCTCCATTGAGCCCCAAGCAGTCTTTGAGGTGCTTATTAGAAGGGACACAAACTGATAACAGTAGCAGAAAAGACACAGAAAGTGTGCCTCCAGAACTGCTAGACAAAGCATTTAGTTTAAAGAACTGAGGGGCTGGCTAGTGTATTCAATATTTTTAAGAATGATTCTCCAGCATTTCTTAAATTATATGGCTTTTTCAAAACCTGGTCTGCCAATGTGCTTTAAAAATGCTTCTAACACACCTCATCTTGTTGCATGGAAAATTGTGTATTAGAAGAGTGAACTACCAAGCTTACCCTAGAAAATGGGAAGCCAAACACCTGTAGTGTACTGTCTTGCTGTGAATCAGATTAAGTTGTATCACATGACCAATTTCTGGAAGATAACTGCAAGTCTGTAGTAGTAATGTCTGCTTCTCCATGTGGAGAGCTCAGGTCCAGATAAACATCTCCAGGGATGGACTACTGTGCTCGCTGCATTTTTTATGAGATCATCTTGCCCGTCTCTAAAATAGGATCAGTATAAAAACAGATGAAAGACTCCTCTAATTCTGTGCAAGCACACTTGTGCTCACTCTAGAGGTGTATATAGTTATGAAGGACTGGATAATCCTGCATCCTAACATCAGAGATCATACCCAGATTTGGGTACTGGTGGAATGAGATCTTTAATCTCAATCTCCATAGTAGCAGCAATTTTTCAGTCCACCTGAGAAGAAAGAAAGAAGAAAAGAAAGAGAGAGATAAGAAAATGTGATGTCCTACGTAACAGTGGACTCTCTAAACTCTTTTTTCTGCACGTTAGTGTATACCCCATTTTGTATGAGGTAATTTACGAGTTCTGCTGTTCTTCAATGCTAAATGGTTAAAGACAAGACAAGATTTATCCATTTATGTTGAAGGCATAAATTTCATAACACTAAGGTAATATTAGTACAGTGCTATATAAACATCTCAGACAGCCATGAGTGTAAGTTTTTAATTCATCCTTGATTCAAAACTCTTAGAGTGGAATGAATGTTAAGCACAAATTCTAAAGTTAAATTATTCTGTATCTATAAAAGAATGTGTAACAACTTACTATATATCCATTCTAGTAAAAAATCTGATTGTGTATCTGTACAATAAAAACAGACGAAAGAAAAAAGTTGAAGTGACCTTGAGTGTAGAAAGACTGTGTCGTGGTTTAACCTCAGCCAGCACCTAAGCATCACACAGCTGCTCACTCACTCGCCCAACTCCAGTGGGATGGGGGAGAGAATTAGAAGGGTGAAAGTCAGAAAACTCGTGGGTTGAGATAAGAACAGTTTAATAATTGAAGTAAAATGAAATAGAATAGTAGTAGTAGTAGTGGTAGTAGTAGTAGTAGCAGCAGCAGCAGTAATAATAATAATAATAATAATAATAAACAATATAATAATATACAAAGCAAGTGATACACTATACAATTGCTCACCACCCACCGACCGATGCCCAGCTCATCCCCGAGCAGCGATTGCTGCCCCCGGGCCAACTCTCCCCAGTTTACATACCGAGCATGACGTCATATGGTATGGGATAGCCCTTTGGCCAGTCGGGGTCAGTTGTCCTGGCTGTGCCCCCTCCCAGCTTCTTGTGCACCTGGCAGAGCATGGGAAGCTGAAAAGTCCTTGACTAGTGTAAGCACTACTTAGCAACAACTAAAACATCAGTGTGTTGTCAACATTATTCTCATCCTAAATCCAAAGCACAGCACTATACCAGCTACTAGGAAGAAAATTAACTCTATCCCAGCTGAAACCACAACAGACTGGAAAATAAAACTGAAGAACATTATACATTCATTTTAAAAGGAATATTTGGGAGCTCCTAGTAAGCAAATATGGAAGTATCCTATTTTTGTTATTACTGTTCAGCTCAAAGGACAATTTGATAAAAGAGCAAATACAGGATTCTAAACAAATATTTTTAAGATAAATTCTTTAATTTGAAAAAAAAAAAAATCAGAGGTAAAGAAAGGACTTCATAAAATGGGAAATTAAAAAGAAAAGACCACAGATTAAGCGGTTCAACTGAGAAGGAAGCTTTGAAGAAATGTAAATCCTTGATAATAAAAGCATTGTTAAAGGAAAATTATTCTACAAAATATATCACCTATGCAAAAAACACTAGTGGTTAAGAGCACATGATGATTTCTTTTTATTTTTTGAACTAAAGTTTAATTTTTTTTTATTTTTTTTATTTTTTTTTTTCTGCTGAAATAACTCTTATAGCAAATTCCCATGGTCAAGATGGACTGGTTGGTCAAAGACAAGGAATAGACTTGGCCTGAAAAATTATAAATTGGTGCTGAGAAATGCTCAAGTTATAGGCCCTGTTCCAGAGAGAGACAAGTTGTGAATACTCCATAATCCAGAAAACGTTTCTAAGAACTTAACTTTTTGTTATCATCACTCTTGTCTCTGGAGGAGGCTATTTCAAGGAAATTAAATCTCACAGTCATCTCATTGCAGAACAGAAATTTTCAAAGCTTCCACGTTCACATAAAAAACCAGAATCCTTGTTTTCCAGCCAAACTTATTAAGAAGAAAACTGATGAAAGGGAAAGGAATAGATCCGAAACATTCTGACAACTCTATATGTAATATTTTAGCATTGGACTGCACTGTGATAAAACAGTGAACAAAGAACTCTGCTGTTATTCTTTATTTGTAACTCTAGTTTTAGCAGTTACCTATGTTCTGTAAAACTTTATATCAGCAGATATTTCAAAGTGTTATATTTATGTTTTATGCTTTGAAAAGAGACTTTTTTAGAAAGCAGCCTACAGTTATGAATGCTTAGAAATTACTCAAAAAATGGTAGTTAAAAAACAACTTGGTATTTAAGAGTTTGGGCTCAAGTGAATACCTGTGGCCTTGCAGAGCAATTAAGTGAACTTTTCTACGTATGATGTATAAATGATGCCTGAGTATATGATGAAATTGGCTTAGATTTCAGCAGATTCAGTTACAATCCAGAAGAAGGATGAGATAAGGAAAGAACATTGCTTTTGTAAAGCCCCGTTGCTCTCTGTTTACTTTGCAAACTGACTGCCTTGAAGGGGTTCTTGAGAGGTTTCAAAGCTGTACAAATAAAGTAAGTTGTTAAGCTTACAAAGCAGCAGAATTTAATTGAAGGAAAGGCTTGAAACCCAAGATATGAACTAATGCAGCAAGAAAGGAGCTATACATGACTGACCTAAGTAGCAGAACAAAAGCTTATGTGAATTCAGTTCTGTTATTTTTGGAACCAGAACCCCACCAGTGTGTGCAAGCCTTAAGGGCGATGTTGAGAGAAAGCCACCTAGTGCTCAGAGACATCCTTTTCATAGTCTTTACAAGTAGGACAACAAAGCAATGCACGGGAGACTAGCTCATTCATGTTTTTCAAAGAGCTGTTTTTTCAAAGAAACAATTTGTGTTTCTCACTTCTCTCACTGAAACGAACAATAAGAACAGCTTACAATCTCAATAAATAATATCTAATCACTGTAGGTGCATTGGAAACTTCAAAACAGCATGAGAAAATACATGGCATAATCACAGCTGGAAGGGATTTTAGGAGGTACAGAAGAAACAGTGTGCTATCACCAGCTAACATCCAGCTACATTTTCAGAAGTCAGCAAGTGTTTGCACCTAAGTATATACAAGCAATATCCTAAAATAGCCAAAAGACATCTTTTGTTGATAATCTGTTTGTAGATTAAATGGAAAATTATCTGTGCAGCATTTTTTGACATCATTGATTAGAACAAAAGGTGAATAAACATCAGAATTCCTCTTTTGAGCTTTTAGAGAGATGTAAAATTTAACTTAGATGTAAACAGGTAGTTGCTTGTCTGTAGACATGTACAGCATCCTGAGCTATGCTCTTAGTTTAAAAGAAAAATCTCACTATTATGAACTATACTAAAACTATAAACTGAATGATTCAATTTTCAAATTAAAGTCAAAATATAACTCCAGTTATTAAATCAATCAGGTAACAAGTACACTGAATTAAACCCACTAAGTAGTTCACTTGCCAAGAGGACAAAGCCTCTTAAGGTTGATATAGTCAATGTTAGTTCTTTAACACCAACATCCTAGAGTCTCAAGACACAGTACCCCACTTTGTTCTAAACTCCTATTAGGGGATTTTCTTTAAAGGAAGTCAACTAAACCTTGTGAAAAATTTACCATGTAAAGGAAATTAAGTTACTATCAGACTTCAAAGTGAAGCTTTTCCAAGGCTTCTGTGAATAAAACAATACCTTACACCCTTCTTTCTGATCCAGTCCTAGGAACACAAACCACAAGGGGATTCTCCAGCTTTCATTTGTTCTGTTAAGTCATATTTTCAGACAAAACCAGACAGATATTCCAGTTGAAGGTATACACCTTAATATTTGTGCCTTAAATTACACGTGCCAAACTGGAAACTCAGCTTTAGGTTTTCAGGACTCAAAATATAGAATATTTGTAAGGTCTGAACTCTTCAGCTTGCTTGAGCTTTGGATCCATATGTCAGAGTACAGCAGTCAAAATGACCAGGTGGCAACATGGCTGCCAACTTCCAGAACAGCAATCAGTTTGACTGGCCTCCAGTTGCAATGTGTGCTCTACATCACACCTGGCCTATGTGTCAAAGGCTGACGGTCTAATGTCATTTAAAGAAAATCTTACAAAGTTACCCATAAATTTCACTAGAGTCTTTCATCTTGTATGGAGAATCCGAAGATCCTCAGTGGTCATATTCTTTTCTCCCTATGGCCAGTTTTTTAGTAAATTTTCACATTTGTTTCCTTGATCTTCCCCTAAAACTTTCTTCCTCAGCTTAGCATTTTGGTTTGTTTTGGTGTGGTTTGTTTTGGTTTGGGTTGCGTTTTTTTATATGAGAAGTGAGTTACATTTTCCTCTTCATTTGTCTTAAAATTTTACAAACACATGTCATATATCTGAGAAATTCTTTCTGTTTCTAGTACATTATAGACATTTTCACCACAATAGAGAAAAAATACATGCACATACTTTGTATACCATCTATGTGCAGAACTGTATGTGGAATCACAACAGACTTTCCAAAATAATCTCTGCAATCATCAGTGTACTTCAATATAGTCAGGAAGTTCTCAGAAAAGTGTTTCTTATTTTCCACAGAAACCAGCAAGTTATTGATCTATAAGAGTATCTGATAAAGGATACACAATAATAAATATGTGCAGATGCATAGATGATAGTGGAGAAAGGCACCATGTGGGCTTCAGGGCACATTGTCCTGTATCTCTTCTCTTAGATGTAACCACCTCCCAATCCTTAATCTTCCTCCTTTGTAGGCCTCATGGCAATTCTGATGAATGTTCTATCTTTAAGGAAACCTTCCATTTGATATAGGTGGCTGTATCAGTCATAACTACATTTTTGAAACTTGAAAAGAGTAAAAGAATGGACTAAATGCATTAGAGTAACAATTACACGACTAGTTATGATGTGTGTGCCTTAGCTTTCTAGGCTAATAATTGAGTCTGATTTTTTTTAATAGCAGTCCAAAGAAAAGCACAATTTAGACAGCACCTTCTCTCTGCTGTTTATATACCACAGACAGACACTAATTTTGTGTCAATATCTTCTTTCTTCTTTTTTTCTGTTGACTGTGTTTTTGCATGAAATACATGTTATGATAGTTATTAGGTGCAAAACAATAAGAGACACTGCAACCTGCTAAAAGCCTATCTATCACATGCCATAAATGTGTAGTAACATTCTACTGCTGTACTCAAACATCACTAGGAAATATTTATGTGCCTGATTCTGTTATACTGAGTTGTGTCAATCATGGATTCTTGTATAAAAGCAATCTGCTGCCTTAGTTGCCCCTGAGATATCACTAGCATTTGGAACAGAAAATTCTTGATGACTTTATTGATCTTTCTGCCTAAGTTTTCCACAGGATACATCATTAAAAGCTTGACTCTAATTCCATTGAAGTTAGTGCAAGAGAGTTCTGAATTGAAAGGCAGTATGCTGAATCCTAAGACAGATTTCCTTTATGGCTCTAAGATGTGTTTCTTTCTATAACTAGGAAAAAATCATCCTATAAAATGTGAACATTGACTCTGGTTTCATAAAACATCTACTGTAACAGCTACAAACTTCTGACCAGTTTGCAAACCACCATTCTGTCGGTTGCTAGTAGGCTGTCATCAGCTTGTGGAAAACACCTCTGCCTTCTTTAGCACTAGCCTTATATAATTTCTGTGTTTATGTTGTGCTGCTTCTTACTGAATAAAAATATACAGACTCCTCACCATCTACAGTTGTCAGATCATGCACCGCATATGTTAATACTGCATATGTGCCAACTCACATATGCTGAAGCTACCATCAGCTTATGCCTCAGTTTCTCTTCTCTGGTTTTGATATGTGAAATTTAACCCTACTTAGGTTCATTCACGTTACTCCAGCTAAAAGGAAAAGCCAGTAAGTATCTGCAGGTTTCCTTGTTCTTTAAGCTCCCTTTCACTATGTCACATAGTATATGTTTACATATACACGCACACGTACACATAGTCATTGGTATGTATGGAAAATAAACAAACAATAAGCATGAAAATCCTTTGACTGCTGCTATGCTAAATTGTTGTATTCCTAACTACATCTATCTCACTAATACAAATACTGTCCTATACTCAGGCAGTACAATGTTATTACAAATCACAACATAATAAATTGTGCGTTTGATGAAAAAGGGCTACAACCTAAAGAATCACTTTTATAAAAACAGAACTATGAAATGGGAAGTTATAAAAACAAGAATATCCCCAAAGGGGTGGTCTTTTAAGAAAGAAGAAGTTTGACTGAGCCTGTAACTGTGGCAGGTACAGTGCTCCATAATCGCTACCTAAGCTTCCGATTCAGATAGAGGTTTCACTTCATAAATCTTGAACAATACCAGAGGTGGGTAAACATTTTGGTTGTTTGTTTTTTTTTTTTTTTTTCTCATCTAGTGACTGAATTGAAATGTTCTGTAATCACTAGGTTACAGATCCTCATTTACTGCAAACAGCAAAACTACATTGACAAAGGAATTATACCATATTATTAGCAAAGGATCTAGGTCATGTTGACTCACAAAATGAATAACACTTGCAAATTTATACCACGTAGCTTTATATAAGCATGATTTTACACAAAAACAGATACTTATGAAGGCTTTTGTCACACATAGATTATCAGAAAAGCAGACCCTCTGGCAGCACAGTGGAGCCACATGTATTTTGATGAGCTTCTAACTAGCCTGTAAAGAAAACCTACATGTGGAGTTAAGAAGTTGTGTTGTTACTAGTTGAATAAATCTTTAATCTTGTTCTTGACATATACATAATTTGGCTTTTTGATAAAAAAACAGAACAAAATGCTTGTATTTCACCTCATAGCCAAAAATGGTAATACACATGGTTATCAATGTTTTTTTTATCTCTAGCCTGATATTTTTGTGTTGTAAACATAACACTGGAATAAAAATGCAGTTAAAGAACTTCTAACTGTTCTATGTCACTTTGATATGTACCAATGAACCTACTGGAGCTGAAATGTTTTCACCGTGTGTGGGAGACATTTTTTCCGCTATGTGGCTAAAATATTAAAGCACACAATGTATCTGGCATGGATAAACCTGATACAGGTTGAACAACCTCTTGAAAGAATCATGCATATTCATGCTTAGATTTCTCTATCAAGAATTAATCTTCTGACAGTATTTTTAATGAATTAGAGAAAATAATTGTTTTCATATAAGATAGTTAATAGTAAGGCAGTAATTCAATCATTAAAATAACAAGCCTTTTATCTGAAAATAAATATTGTCAAATCTATACATTTGTGATTTTCTGCATTTTTAAACAAATATCAACCTCTGCCTCATTTTAACAAGTTTCATTTTTATGAAACATGCAGTTTTACTTTCCTGCATTTTTAGTTGTTGCAATGAAACACCTGTACTTTGGGGCATTTGTTAATGATTTTTTTGGTTCCTAGTATTAATTGTTCTAGACTACTAACCTTCTTGATGCCACTACATCAATAGTCTGGCAAAATCTACAAGTTAAGCACTGTAACAACAATACATCATTAGGTACAGAAAAAAGCAAGAATATAATAATAATAATAATAATAGTAGTAGTAGTAGTAGTAATAATGATGGTAGCAAGTTGGCAATTAGAAAATTAAGTCTATTCCTTATTTTCATGTTTAACGATAATAAATAAAATTATAAACTAAAATTAGATCATTAATTTCTGGGGATGCTGAAGCTAGTCTATGTTTGGCCCAACATGTACAAGTGTAGACTGAATATCATCCCCTCCTAAAGGTCACTTCAGAACTTCCACAATTTTAACAGGGGCTTAATCCTTCAGAAGAATTTGCAGAGAATGAGTCAGAAGACTTTGCAGAGAATTAGTGACCCGCAGATATTCCCAAAAAAGACACCGCAAATTTAATTTCACTTCTCTGCACGCTGTCAAGTGCCACCATGACTTCAAGACAAAGAGGAGGCAGGCACTCATCACAACATTTCTCAAAATAAAGCTGAGTATCAGACACCCTAAACTATTTTTTTCTACAGAGTTGTTATTTGCCAGTGTGTCTGCTCTCAGTCATAAGCCATGCATTTGTTTAAATGGTTGCCAGTTTATATGCTGGTACAATAAACACAGTTTAGTACACAGAAAGGCTTCTTTTTCATCATTACTCATTGCCTCACTGAAGAGAAGCTTTTCTCTTCTACAGTTACTGAGAATTGAGTCACAAAAAAAAGATGGCACCTGACCTGATAATTCACATACCCATTTCCAGTTACAAAAGACAATAAAGTGGGTGTCAAAGTTCTCTCTTAAATAAGCTAAGGGTCAGTAATCTCTGGGCACGTCCTACACTCTCTCCTTCTCCACGCTATAGGCTATTAATAAGATAGCTACTGCCCCAGGAATTTTACATCATCTAAAAGACTACAGAATACTAATAAGGAAAAAAAAAAAAAAAGATGGTTCAAATGCACAAGTTGAAGGGGAAATCCCTCTGTGATTCTTTTACTGTGTCCACCATGAACTGTGTCCATGTTCTAGACCAGGGGTGTACAAAGTTAAGGAATTTCAAGAAGCCTGTCGTAACAGAAGCAATGATAAAATGCAAGAGCATTTGTATGCAGCAAAGACTGATTTCATTCAAGGTTCATAACTCAGATTTCATAAGTTTCATAACTCTGCTACGGAAAGGAATTAAGGGCAAGAAAGCACTAAGGTATGATAAACAGATCCTCCCATTATGCCTGCATAACTCTTCTGCATCTGTGACAGCTGTTGAGATAGGGCTATGTGTAGAAGCATGTTTAGCAACCAGTGCACAGCAACTGGCTCCAAAATTCTACGTCTCAGGAAACATGAGGATTGTAACATGGCAGGACTAACAAGGTGGGACCATGAGAAAAACATCACTCTGTCCCTCCTGCAACTCACTTGGAAGAAATTAGCAAAGTCAAAAATAAATTGCAAGATACACTTTCAATCAGGGGAATCTTTTACCAGATCCCTTAGGAATCTTCTACCAAATCCCTTGTGCTTAAGTGAGGACTTATCCTACAGGATCATAATTCCCAGAAGAGATTAACAGCCAAAATTCAGTAAAAATATATAGGCAAAATATCTATTGAAGCTATCATAATCTGTGAGTATGAAGTTCTATGCCATGGTTACCAACTAGCATGTCAATCAAAACCTATTTTGAAAATTTACTTAGAATAGTAAACATGTTAAATTTTATTTCTGAAATCCCCCTATAAAGAATGGGGGAGGGAGGGACAGAGCAGGCACATGGGCAATAAAATAACAGTGAAAGGCAGGTGGCAGAAATCCACACCAGTAAGTGAGGGCATACAAAGCCAGTTATTTTTAAATGCATGTGTAAAAATTAAACTTTCCTCAGAAAGCAATTTTTTTTTTTTTCAGTCTATTGCAGTGTCTTAGTGCAAAGGAAACCACAAAGAAATTTGTTACAAACAGACACTTCACAGACAGGCTTACGGAGGGGATGCTCCCAATGCAGTCTTTTTTAGCAGTGGTACTATCTAACCATTGTAACGCTTCACACATAAGCTTTACAGCTTCATACAGCTGCTCACTTGTGAGATATCTAGATTTGGAGATATCTAGATTTGGAGAGAGCTTATGAAGGTTCAGGAATATTTCTTCTGACCTGCCTCACATGTCGAAAAAAGAACTACTGTCAATCCTATGATCTTTGCCAAAAGGATTTATTGCTTTATTCAAAAGCCTCCTTTCTCTCCTCATTTTCTCTGTCTAAAGAAATAATTATTTCATACTCTGTAGTGGTTATCATGAGTTTATATCTTCATGTCTAACCTAGAAAATTAATACTAATATAACAATAAAGACTCAGAAACCAGAAGCAGCCACTTTCCTAAAACAGAAGCTGCATTTGGAGCAAAAGTTCTGTTTACTATTTAGTAATCAAGCAGGTTGGCCCATGAAAAATATTGTCTGACAGAAAGGCCAACTTTATGGTTCCATTGTTTCAACATTATAGGATAACATGGACTAAAAGGCCCAAAATCTGATTATTCTCACATATGTTCCTCTTCAGGCATAAAGGAAAGATTAATGAAATGTATTATATGGTAGGATAGTTAGAAACATTTCTGAATCCACACTGGTGTACATTTTAAATCATATATGAATTCAAATTTTTTTGACCTAATAGGTTTGCTGTTTAGGGACTTTAGTATTGGCAGACCTGCAGAAAAGCTGGTGAAGCAATCTCGAACTTTTCAGGAAGTGAATATTAGAGCTACAAAACAAAAGGAGAGTTAACATTGGTTCCTATTATGTGGCAAAACAAATAGATTTATGTCAGATTCCATCTAGAAAAAGACTTTTAGCATCAGGAAAAAGACACCTCAAGACAACCACACCATTCATCATGTATACAATAAACTGTCTTTGTAATCTTTATATTTCTGTCATTTTTTTTATGAGGTGACCTAAGAATTTTTCTATTTTCAAAACATATAAAATATCTTTGAGCTTTTAAGCATTGTTCTTCTTCCCAAGAGCATGATTAAAAGGCACCATTTCTATGTAGATCTATTCAGATACAGCATGATAAAAATTTAACTTGCCTTTGTACTTCTGACATTCTTGCAAAAAGCCAGAATTTATGTTTCTTCATCCAATGTGAATATACTTACATTTATATGAGATAATATTAAGTTTTCTGTGCTTCATCACTTAGTAATATAAAAAAACCTCAGTAATTTCTGAGTTTTTCTGAGTAATTTTCTGAGTAATTTCTAAAGTTTTCAGACATATTGCAAACTTGCAACTTTTTGAATCTCCAATGTCTTCTTTATTTTTATTTCTCATTTCACTTCCGTGTCAGTACTTTCAAAAGGCTAAAACAGCTACTATCAGACAATGTTTCTGATACACTGTTTCTACCCCCTAACCACATTTCAGTATGTATACCTAGTTAACAGCCAACCTACTTTTAATGTTGTAATATGTACCAGTGGCATAATTAGCAAAACCTACAAAGCTTGCCAAGTTGAAAGTAATACTGCCTATTTGAGTGGAAATTCTTAATACAGGATATCATTCCATCTTCTGGAAACTGTTTATTGCTGCATACAATATATTAGGAAGCACTACAAATTACCAAGTTTTACAAAAAAATTCACTGAGACTTAGCTAAAAAATTTAATATTTTTGCATTAGAAGGAGTACCAAGAAGATGAAATCATGTTTAAAAACTAAATTATATTCATGAACAGCTCTTCTGTGACATATTTTTTAAATAATTAATTCAATCAATACAAAGACAGAAAAGTGAAAATCCTATCACAAAATTCAAATTTCAAAGTACAGGAGGCTGTAAAGATTACTGGTTTATGCTTCCTTTCTTTCTTAAATTACTGAAAATAGTCACCTTACCAGAATATTTTATTTCAGCTACCTCTAGTATTTTCAGTGGAATTCTTTAGTCATAGACAGTTATGATCCCATAAAAAGATCAAAGAGTTTTTCATTGAATAAAGTATTAACTATTAAGCTTCAATAAATAAGTTTTCAATAATAGCCATGATCAGAATTTTCAGCTATTGATATCAAAAAGGCAAATTGTAATGAACTAGCTAGGTAGTGATAATGGTGCCCTTAGCAGTGGTAATTTTTACACTATACCAGCAAAGTTCACATAATAATTGTTAAATAGACCTGCCAAACAGAGACAAGAGAAAAAATGAAATGGACAATAAATAGACAGATAAACATAACACTTTCTAGTAATGAAAGTATGTCAGATGTTCAAGAAAGCATTCTAGCCATAATAGAGCATCATTCAAATATTTCAAATATCAGAATTCTCATTTTTCTCCCACTGCTTTACTATTCATTGTTGTTATCCCACTTGCCATTGTCGCAATCATAAGTCTGTTCACTGCTGAGGTTTGTAACTTGCAAACACATCAGTGCAGTTTGTCTTAATAATGCATACATATGTATAGATTTATCAGGAATAGACATTTCATAACTTCTGAGCTGATGTCACTGGAGTGATTCCCCACTGACTGTTCAAATCGCTTCTAGCATCAGCTGTCTGGTCACTATTTGTTAGATCTTACCTAAAGGATTTATTTTTCAGGAATTTTGTGCCTTATATTTTGTAGCAGTACAACAACAAAACAGAGAGTACTATTTCATGAAAGCTAGATGAGGTTCATTATATACCTTCTGGCACAGATGATAAAAATATGGCATTTGTAAACCTTGGTTATTGAATGTTCAGGAACATGCAGGTATATTCTGAAAAATTTGGCAAAAGGCCTCCTATCTTTTGAAGTGTGATTGTTTTACTTCATTTTATGCTCCTCAGTTTCTTTTGGCTGGACCTGGATTTGAATGGCCTGCTATCAATTTTCTGCATGCACCACCCAAAGAAGGTACTACATTAAGGGTTTTAAATCTTCACTGGTTCCATGTTCCAATTTTCTAAACTGCAGGGAAAAAATTATTTCACTGAAGGCAAAGCAATGTCTTCAGTCATAATGACACTTTTCTACACATTGCCAGGAAACATTGCTGGAAATTATGTGGTTGTTCATCAAATAATTTGAGAAGTTCTGCTTCCTCACAGGGGTCTTAGGGTTAGCTTGAAGAAGCAGAGTTTACAAATGGTATCAAGAATGCTGTCATGTAACTTATTTTTATAATTTTTTTTTCTTTTCTGTTCATCAGCAGTGATTTTGATGGAGCTTGGCTTTTTGGTTGTGTAACATAAGCATTTTCTCCACTGGTAGATTTTATGACCTCTAGCTATGTTCATTAAATGAATGTGTGTGTTGGATCATCTGTCACATGCCTCAGCTCCTGTTAAATATTTGACATCAACTTGAGGACGTTCTGCCCCTTTATGCAGTGCTAATATTCCTGAAGTTCTACAATGTCCTCTTAATGTCAGTGCAATGCCTGACCATTTCATCTTTGGTCTAGACCCTCTTCATCAGTGATTATAACAGATGACCTGGGGATGTCTTCTGAAGGATGCATATTCTAAAAATCACTCTATGGAAAGTTACCTTCTTTGTTTTTTTTGTAGGGGTCTGTCCAGTGTTGACAAGTCACCTTGAAATACAGGCTAGCATATATGCCAGTATTTTTCTAATAGATAACTCTGTATTTTAAACAACAGCTTTCTAAACAGGTTCTAATGTCTTTTGCAAATATAGTCACAAAAATTTAATGAGGGAGAACCATGCTAAAAAATTCCTCTGGAAACATTTGTGCACTTGCTTCCTGTTGTGGTTTAACCCCAGCCAGCAACTATGCACCACACAGCCGCTCGCTCACTCCCCCCTGGTGGGATGGGGGAGAGAATCGGAAGAGTAAAAGTGAGAAAACTCATGGGTTGAGATAAAGACAGTTTAATAGGTAGAGCATGGGACTCTCAATCCCAGGGTCGTGGGTTCGAGCCCCACATTGAGCGCCATAGGTAAAGCAAAAGCTGCGCGCACAAGTAAAGCAAAGCAAGGAATTCATTCACTACTTCCCATGGGCAGGCACGTGCTCAGCCATCTCCAGGAAAGCAGGGCTCCATCACGCATAACAGTTACTTGGGAAGACAAACGCCATCACTCCGAATGTCCCCCCCTTCCTTCTTCTTCCCCCAGTTTATATACTGAGCATGATGTCATATGGTATGGAATAGCCCTTTGGCCAGTCTGGGTCAGCACCCCCCCGGCTGTGCCCCCTCCCAGTTTCTTGTGCCCCCGGCAGAGCAGGGGAAGCTGAAAAGTCCTTGACTAGTGTAAACTCTAGTCAGCAAGAACCAAAACATCAGTGTGTTATCAACATTATTCTCATCCTAAATCCAAAGCCCAGCACTATACCAGCTACTAAGAAGAAAATTAACTCTATCCCAGCTGAAACCAGGACACTTCCCTACAATGTTTCTGAAAAAAATCTGCTGAAAAAAACAAACATGTTGTAGGAATATCAAGTCATCTCTAAGTGTTTTAAGCAATGCTTCAACAACTGTTTGGTCTTTTCAGGTCTTTTGCATCTGCACAAGTTCATTTAGATCATGTAATTATGCCATTCCTTACACACCTCATAAAAAGTGCTTAGCAGTCAGAATAACTGACTTGGTTTGGGACTAAATGAGTATGAGTGCCCCTATTTATTTATCTACTTGATTTTTCCTAGGGTATTTAAAAATCAAGGCCAAACAAAGTTTTTGTTACCCTAGAGTACTGACAATCAGCAGAAAAAAATAAATGCATCATTTGTACGTTGTAAGTTGGCAAGTAACATGAACTGTTCAGCTTATCATATAAAAAATCAAGCAAATCATAGCTCAGATTGAATTCAGATATAGAATTTTGTCCCCTTCCCTACAGACCGATCTTTAACCCCAGCATAAAATGTACCTCAACTGTACAAGTGCAAGAACTCCAAGTCACCATCAGGTTTCTTTGCAGTTGTGATATACTTTAAATACATGTCATCTGTGAATGTTTGTGAAAACAACTGCTCCACTACAGTTCACAGATGCCATCATATAAATTTCTAAACCTATTTCTGCTTCAAACAGATAATACATTGAAAATTGTGGGTGGAAAAACAGGTCCAGAAACATCCCCCTCATCAGCAAGAACAGGATTACAATAAAAATTGATATTGTGTCATCCAATTTTAAGTTTGTTACTGTTTTGTAAAAGACTCCTTTTCCTATGTAGAGAAGGTTTTCAGTTGAGAAAGCTTCATAAAGCTGTGCAAACGGATCTGATCTAATTGTCTAATACAAATACTAGTTACCACTTGCTTTACGGATTAGAACTGAATTTTCCATAGTCTTTTTTTTTTTCTGGCTTGCCCTCCTTGCTCACCACAATTTATAATTAAAAAAAGAAATTTTTTTTACACTTTGCCACAAAGTCTACAGACAACTACAAAAATTCTTCTGTGTTCCACGGACTTACACTTTCTTTAGTAATTTCAAATCAGAAAAGATAGGGGAAAAGGCAATATTCCAGAAAATAACTCTATCAGCAAAAAAAGAAGAGACATCTTGGAAAAGATGTTTTGGAGTAGAAATGCGTATTTTATATCACTGCATACACTGAATTTATTTTTTATGTAAGAAGGACTCTGTCATGCTTCTTAATCTGATAGACTCAAAGAAATTACAACTGAAAATTGATCTTCACTCTCTTTGTTGTATGGATCAGCTAGCTAAGCACCTTGTAAGTAGCATATACATAAACATATATATGTTTATATCATATATAGCAAAATCCCAGAATGATATGTAAAACAAAATGCAAAAGGAGAAGAAAAGGAAATTTCAGCATACCAGTTCCGTATAGCCTGACACTAAGCTTCCAAATATTTTTTTATTTCATGCTGCTGTTAAAGAGTAAAATGAAGATCAGATTGTACATGAGAATTGCTATCTGAGAGATCCACCTAATTTCATAAACTGCCTGCAAGAGAAGGCAGTGCTGAATGACTGATGGAGATACAGTGTCATGCACAATATTAACACACATACCACTAGCACTGTGTAATATTTTCTTGATATTTTTTGGTTCTAATATTGTGCTCTGCATGCACCCATTACCATTTTTCCTAGATAACACTATTGAAAGGCCAATCCCTACAGATACATTCTAATTTTTTCTCTTTTTTAGCAAATCAGGCAACATCCTATGAAATAATAGGTAGTGGCAGAATTAAAGATCTCTATCCATAATACCATCATCCTGGTCAGTGATGAAGTTTTACCAGTTTGTTCTTAGGCCATGACCATGGGCTTCTCTCAGACCTCAGAAATCTTCCACGTCTCCAGATAATAGACTTCCCACTGACTCAACACTAGCACAGAGAAAGCTATTCAACAGGCTGAAGCATTCTTAACATAAATCATTACATAAAGAAAAATAAAGTTAGAATAAAAATCACATGATTCTCAACACCTCCTGAAAGGAGGTTGTAGCGAGGTGGGGGTCGGTCTCTTCTCCCTAGTAACAAGTGATAGGACGAGAGGAAACAGCCTCAAGTTGCACCAGGGGCGGTTTAGGTTAGATATTAGGAAAAACTTCTTCTCCGAAAGGGTGGTCAAGCATTGGAACAGACTACCCAGGGAAGTGGTTGAGTCTCCATCCCTGGAGGTATTTAAAGAACGGATAGATGTGGTGCTCGAGGACATGGTATAGATGGACTTGGCAGTGCTAGGTTAACAGTTGGGCTTGATGATCTTAAGGGTCTTTTCCAACCTTGACAATTCTATGATTCTATGATTCTAGGAAAAATACTCACCAAACGCCTATATGTGAAGAGTTATCAATGACAACAGTTTTCTCCACTGTCTTAATGCCACTGTCCTCATTTTCAAAACCCTGTGCACATCTTCTGCTGAGTAAGACAGGTTCTTTTTCTCACACAAAGACTTCCCAAAACAATTGCCTTGACAAAAACAGAAACCATGCTGTAATAGATGAAGCCCTAAAAGCACAAAAGACAAGATATACTATAAGATTTTTTTCTGTAAGAAACAGGAATCACCACGACAAAATAGTATTTTGTGAATAAAGAACAGCTGTTTCAATAGCCTTCCCTTGAAAAAAACTGTATTAAACACACAAACAAAAAATAAACTGTAAACCATATTCACAATATGCATGAAATTTAACAAGAACAAATGCTGAGTTCAGCACCTGAGAAGAAGGAGCGCCAAACATAAGTATAAATTGGGAGAGGAGGGGCTGGAGAGCAGCCCTGCAGAAAGGGATCTGGGGGTCCTGGTTGGCAGTAGGCTCAATATGAGGCAGCAGTGTGCCGTGGCAGCCAAGAGGGCAAACTGCATTCTGGGGTACATCAAATACAGCATAGCTAGCTGGTCAAAAGGTGATTATCACGCTGTATTTAGCATTGGTGTTACCTCACTTTGAGTATTGTGTGCAGTTCTGGACCCCAAAGTTTAAGAAGAATGTTAAAGTATTTGGATGCATCCAGAGGAGGGCAACAAAGCTGGTGGATCCAGCGACAGGACCTGTGGTTGGGAATGGTTCAAAGCTGCATCAGAAGAGGTTCAGACTTGATATCAGGAAACATTTCTTTACCAAGAGGGTGTTCAAACACTGGAACAGGCTTCCTAGAGAGATGGTGGATGCCCCATGCCTGTCAGTGCCTTAAAAAGAGGCATTTGGACAACGCCTTTGATACCATGCTTTAACTTTTGGTGAACCCTGAATTGGTCAGGCAGTTGGACTGGATGATCCTTGTAGGACCCTTCCAACTGAACTAAACTATTCTATTCCATTCTATTCCATTCTATTCTATTTCTATTTCTATTTCTATTTCTATTTCTATTTCTATTTCTATTTCTATTTCTATTTCTATTTCTATTTCTATTTCTATTTCTATTTCTATTTCTATTTCTATTTCTATTTCTATTTCTATTTCTATTTCTATTATTTCTATTTCTATTTCTATTTCTATTTCTATTTCTTTCTACTTCTGTTATTTCTATCCTATCCTATCCTGTTCTGTCCTGTCCTGTCCTGTCCTGTCCTATCCTGTTCTGTCCTATCCTATCCTATCCTATCCTATCCTATCCTATCCTATCCTATCCTATCCTATCCTATCCTACCCTACCCTACCCTACCCTACCCTACCCTACCCTACCGTACCCTATCCTATCCTATCCTATCCTACCCTACCCTACCCTACCGTACCCTATCCTATCCTACTTGTCAAATAACAATATGGATTAAAATACTTTACGTTTTACTTCTATAAATTTAAAGGTGATAAATTAACATAACTGCTAATTTGAGATCTCTTTCCTTTCAAATTGCTTTATTCAGTTTTGAATTCCAAAATGTGGCCTCTGTGAAGGTTACTGGAGAAAAAATATTGCACAGAAAAAATGTAAGGCCTTTTCTGCCACTATTCACGTTAGTGTTTGTGTGCTTTTTTAAAGACTGAAAAAGGAACAGAAGAAGGAATTTATCGTGTTAGGTTGGATATTAGGAAAAATGTCTTCACCGAAAGGGTAGTCAGGCATTCGAACAGGCTGCCCAGGTAAGTGGCTGAGTCTCCATCCCTGGAAGTATTTAAAGAAGGGTAGACATAGTGCTTGAGTACATGGTTTAGTGGTGCACTTGGCAGTGCTAGGTTAACGGTTGGACTCAATGATCTTAAGGGTCTTTTCCAAGCTTAACAGTTCTATGATTCTATGATTCTGTGTTATTATCAATTCAGATCCACTAAAGCTATGCTAGAAATTTTTGTTTTTCTATGAGTTACTTCAATAAATTTAATACAAAACTGCAGTCAGGTAACTCCCTTTTCTATTTTTATGGTGAAAACACTGGCATGACCATCAATTATTTAATGGAAGAACTAATAGCTATCCTCCAAATTTTATTTCGTTATGTAAAAAAAAAGGGAAAATTGTAGGTATTTGTGTGAACAGTGCTTTGCATTTAATTTGCTAGTTATTCTTATTTTAAATGTATTGCAATTATAACCTTTGCAATGGATTTGTAATTAATGTTTTGAGTTTGGTTTACTGTATTTTTTAAACTCCTGAACAGATTTTTTTCAGTGGTTATTCTTTTTTTTTTAATCACATTTTCAAGACAGACTTTTCATGACAATTCAGTATAAACTTTCTATTCTGGTTGGTTTGGTGTTTTGTGTTGGGTTTTGGGTTTTTTGTTTTTGTTTTTTTTTTAAATCTATTCTTTTTTGTGTCTTCTTTTTCTTAAACTAGACTTAAGTCCACATCTATTCATAGAAGTTACTGTAATATTACACTAAAAATATTGGGTAATGGTAGCCCTCAAGAAATTCAGTAACTGCTCCGACAGTATCCAGGTACATTCTAAAAAGCTAAGTAAAATAAAAACTACAAGAACTGCCTATTCAGTACAATTAGCTATATGCAAAGCAATAACTGTACCTTCCTTGCGGTTTCAAAATCAATTTTTCATTTTTACCTTGCTGTGTACATAGAGATTCTTTCAAGACTCTGTAAATTAAATTTCATACTAAATACGCTCTAAGATTTCTAGTCCTACATTTTTGCACTTGTTTTTAGGTTTAGTTTATTATTCAGAATTCCTGGATACTCAACCAAACAAACAATACCAGTTGTTACCTGACTTTCACAATGGCATATTATAAAGAAACAGTACCAAAGGAAGGATGGAAAAGGATTTCTGTGTCTTTAGTATGCCTCATTGCCAAATCTCTGTAGCTTTATAAGTAGTGTGTCTCAGTGTGGGACAGAAGATTCAAAGGTCAAAACACAAGCTTAAATAGGCATAAGATTACCTGGACTGAGAACATTTGGGCTTTCCTATCACTTTATGCATGAAAATGCTATGCTGTGAGGCAATCTGTTGCAGCATGGAAGTGTTGAGATACCACAGGGACTCTGATACTTTAATGTCAGGGGACATGAAATGAGGAGGAAGGGTTATCCTGTTGAATTTCTTGTGTCACTAATCTCAGGTGATATCGCTTTGAGACAATAGAAGAAATGCAAACATGCAGAAGCACTGGCTTCTCTGTGTGGTCCTGGGCTTCTGATTTCATTATTGACAGCAATAGAATTACTCACACAGTCATTCACATCAATGAATTAGAATTACTCAAATCAGGTATAAGTAGTGTGAAAATTATTTGGTCTCCACAGGATCTCCTGACATCCAAAATTACAGTTTCTTTCTGTTTGTTGATTTATATCAGAAAAGTAGCCAACATTCTTTTAGACATTTGTATAACAACATGAGTAAATCTCCAGTAGAGGAAAAAAATAGGTATTTTAAAACTACTTATACATGAAAACCATTTTCCAATGTTTAAAACAGCAAGTATCCTGACTAAACAGACAGGTAATAGGGAAAATAAGAAATAATACATTTATTGATTTGAATAACTAGTGTAAATGAAGGCTCCTGCAACATTTACCTATTTTTTCATGCTCAACAATACAATTTTTCACAAAAATGAGAAATATTAACTCACAGTACACAAGCATCATCCACAACTGTGTTGTACACATGTACCTTTAAATCCTCTTTTGCACTAGGGCAATTGAACCTGATCTCTGTGCAGATCCTTATAGCATCTCTGAGACACCAGAAGAATCAGGGCCTGATCACTGCCCCTGATTAATCCAAATCATAATTAAGAAAAAAAAAAAAGTATGTGAATAAACCCCAGCCAAATCAATTATTGGCTGAACCAAAAACTAATCCTGACCTAAGGAAGGGAACAAGAAGCAACAAAACAGAAGGACCCTGTTCAGTTGCAGAATTATGCAGGACTGTGTATTCATGAAGAAGTCATCTCAAAAGCCTTAATATAGGAGTAATGCCAGAAGATGGAGATAAAAACATTAAGGTTAAAAGTCAAGAGTTCAGTAGAAATTCTAGGGAAATAAATAGCATGGGGCTGGAGTCTTGCTATTGGGTCCTAAGAGCTACAAGAACATACTGTGGGAAGTGATCATGTGGGGACAGAGCTCAGAGGTATTGTCCAACCAACCACTGTCGTCATCACTAAGGACAGTCACGCAAAGCAAGCCTGAGAACTTCAAACTAATCTGTAGTGCTCTAAGGCGCATTAAGAAATCTTTATTGCCAGCATTAGTATTTTTAGTACTTTTAGACGATAATGTAGGAATAGACTGGACAGTCAGAAAGCAATGCAGCACCCTGAGTAAATTCACTAACCTGAAACAAAATGACTTTTAAGACTATCAAACACAAAGTTGAAATTCAGGAGCTAGGATGGTAAATAACATAATTTTTTAAAAATAGAATAAAAAAAAAAAAAAAAAGAAAACAGAGTAAAAGAAGGCCCATTTTTTCCAAAACAGGGATGGATTCCATCATGACTTCCTGATCACACACTGTAGCAATAGGTGTTAAGGTGTCCAGAGACACCTTAAGAAGAGACAAGAAGTAAAGCTAAAAGTTAAATTTTACAACAACAGTCATCTTCAATGAAACCAAAACCAGAATAGTTAGTTTTAGTTGTTGCATTTAAGATTTAAAAAATGGAGAATGTCCAGTGCTTGGGAGGACACCTTATAAAAGGTAGGAAGAGCTGTTTCAATAACCAGGTGTAAAGATGAGCTAACTGGGAAGCAATACTAAATACTAAAGACTTTGGGGAGCTGACAGAAGAACCCCATAGGTGGGAGCTATACATGTAGGATATTAAAAGCTTTTTTTTTTTTTTTAATAGGTGAGACACAGGGACAAAATTCTAAGGAAGAAAATAAATTTTACAGTACATTCTTCGTCTCTTACCACCCTTATTTTAAGGCAATGATTTAGGCAAACTTTAATCAGTGAAATGTAAAATATCAGGTTCAAAATAGCAGCAACTGAGAGGAGGTAAGAGGAAAATATACACTGATTCATACAATAATATCAGTGTTTATTATAAACTTGTTTTTATTTTTAAATGGAAAATTCTCAGATAATAAAACAGAATGAATTACTTACTTGTTTTTGCTATACTAGACTTTTGAAGGAATAAAAAAACCACCATGAGCACAACATATTACTGAAGCCAAGAACTCCCAGATCTAAAAACGCATTTGCTAAACATCTGGTGGAAGTGCCTAATCATATGGCAAATTGTTTTAGAATCTTTGAAAAGAACCTCTTATCTACAGTACCAAAATGCGAAATGCTGTATTAAGCAATTTGATTATCTAAAATATCCCTGTTTAGAGACTATAAAAATACTAGTGTAAAATCCATGAATGATCTCAGACACAACATGATTTTAAAATTTTCTTTAAGAGAAAATATTAAGAAAACAGTAGTGTTTTAATCATAATATGAATTGAAATAGTGTGCTAGCACCGATGTTCATACAAAAATGCTGAAGATGTGAATAGATGACTGAAGACTAGTGCCTAACTCTTCAGTGTATATTAGGTGTTTAGTAAGTGTTGCCACCTTTGCAGATTTTTACCTACTGTATCCAAATTAACTGGGGTGTAACATGTAACACGGGCTGTTTGTTGCTTTTGAAATATATTGATATTCTTTCTTTGAACACTGAGATTCTCTCAGAGAAAACAATGTTGTCTGCTAGACAAAATGTCATGGATATAGAATGATCTTTTTCACTGAAGGAGGTGGGAGAGAGAGAAAAAGACATAAGAAGCACTGCACTACAGAAAGAAAAGGCTGTAGTGTGACAAGGACTAAGTATAAGCATATATGTACACACAGATACACACATATATATACACACATAAAAACAACTCTGGGGACTGGTGCCGCTACAGAGGGCATCTGAGTCACATACAGAGATGAAATCTGTTCCCAACTGCATTCACATCTGAGGAAGAATGGCTACTTTCACATTTCTGCCAACAACAAGTACTTTGATGCTGCAGAGAAAAGGTAGAAAGGTAGAAATCTACCAATTACTCTTAGACAAGCCTTATCTAATCCTAGAAGACCAAGGTGGATACACAAGAAAAGGGGCAAGAAAAAAAAGAAAAAGAGACAAAGAGAAAAATCTCTTCCTGTTGAGGTCCAAACTAATGACATTTTCCAATGTCAAATGTAATGCAGATTATCACTATAATCACACTAGACCTTTAAAATCATTACTTAAAAATACAATTTAAACTCTGTTTTCATAATGAGTGATGCAAGATATTTGATTATAGTGTTTTTCATTTGTGAACTTTATGTTAGTGATTAATGGTTACAAAATTATGCAACCCATTTACAAATGGAGTTACATTATTTAGCTAAGTGACCTATTACTGAAGTAAATTACACTACTAAAATGGACATATACATGCAGCTCTAATATTTTATTGCTGATTCTAAAGTTTTTTTTCTTCCCAGAACAAGGTTAAGAGAATAGCATGACCAGTTTTTAGTTGACAATGAAAATCTTAACACTTTGATAATTCTTGTTCCCTTAAAACATTCAATGATGAAATATTCATTGTTAAGTTGTTTTATTATAAAAGAACTCACACTTCCTTGGAGTTTGTATGTCCTTGCCACATCTTCTGTCATCTGATCTGATCACATCTGATTCTATTCATTCTATTCTATATGCACCTGAAACATGTGTCAGCAGGACATACAAGCCTTTGTATAATGGAGATCTAAATAATAGCAACATTATTTTCTTCCCTAGCCTGTCTTGGTTTTGTTTTAAACAAGAATTATGTTGCACAATACTTTTCCTTGAATTGGCCACAGTGATCTAGAGTCTCTCAAGGCAGACATTGCCTCAACTTTCCATACATTCATAAAATAGGTCAGTAAAACAAACTTTTAAGAGAGTGTAACTGCTGCTATTGCTTCATAATTTGTATTTTTGGTTCTGGGTTTTTTTATGTGAGGAATAAATCTAAAAAATAAATAAAATTCTGTATGTAAGAAATAAACAAGAACTCATCCACTAATAGTATTTAACCATTCTACTAGGAAAAGGAAAAAAATGATGTTTTTATCATTGGTTTTGAGGAACAGAGTAAAAATATACACTAATGACAGCTTTTTCTTCCAGCAGAGAAAGCAGTCAAAAATTGATGGATTTTTTTTCAATAGATTTTCAAAGTAATTTAAAAATCGATTAACTAATTGATTTCCTAATTCATGTTTGTGTTGGTACTCCTGAACTACTCTATCAGATGACTTCCAGCTATTTCAAGAGGTCAATGATTTCATCTTATGACACAGTGAGATATGAGTTTAATAAATTGCAGTTAGTAATTTCCTTGTGCTGTTTCATAAACATCTTTGTAAAAAAAAAATCTTGTGTGATTTAACAATAAAAGAGGAATTTTTCTGGATTGACTAGCCACAACAGAAATCCATAGTTTTCTTAACTGTAAAGTAATTGATTTGTAAAATATTACTTTTGTATTTGGTGTTACGAGAAACTACATTCACTCAAATAGCTATACAATCTTTGGATTTAACATTTTCAGTTAATGATTAAAAATGTTCTAAAACATGTTTATTTGTCTTATTTTTACTATCTAGCAATTCAAGGAGTAATGCACATAACCAAACCCAGTTATGAATGGGCAGTACGAGGGAATACAATTCTATGGGTCAGTCACGGATTTCTAGATATCCAATCATGTGTACAACTGTATGTCTACTGCTGTAAGAAAGAGGAGTGCATAATCACTAATAGAAGAATAAATGTAACTTGTATCAGCTATAAAACTAAGATAGAGATACTTCAAGTAAAATTGACCTAACCCATTAAAAATAACTTCTTTTTAATTCTTTATGACTGGAACACAATTGAGTTTTATTTCAATCTTTCCCTACCACATTCACGTTGTGTATTGTACAGAAAGTGAGTGAGAATGAGGAGGTAAAGGGGAGATATGCTATAGCTGATAAATGTAGTTTAACATACAGAAAACAGGGTAGAGAGACCACGACCTCCTTCTGAGTCAAAGAGTTTCACAACAAGCAAGAATGAACAGTGAATCCTTGTCAAGAGGGCTAAAATTAGAGCTAAGTGGTAACTGGCAAAAACAGCATGTGAATATTCACTTGCATTTGAATGTAATGGGGTAAGTTGTTCTCAAAGAGGTTTAGTCATTACACACAAGCTGATAAAGTTTTAATGTTGAAACAAATCAGCATGGGAAGTAACCTAGTATTTTGCGTTAGGTCTTCAGGAATTACAATGGAAAACCAAGCAGACATCTGTCTGTTTTCTTAGTTTCTTGCACCTCTATGTTGCTTTAATAAAATAAGGGAAAAATAGATGGGATAGGAAGTGTCAGGATGTATAGCCCTCTTTTTGCCTATTGAAATGTTCAGACTTGGAAGAACAATAGCCAAGTATCCTCAGTTTCCTGTCAGACCTAGAAACCTGCTTTAGCTGTAGCCAAATTAAAACACGCACCTTAAAATACAATCTTTATCAGTGTCTAGAAATGTGTCACAGAAAATCAGGGACATTTTCCTTTCAAAGTCATGCAGAATTTTGCCCAATTGTCCTATTAAAACCAACACTCACACATCACAGCTGGTTTTTTGCTTATATATGCCATATATATAAGCAACTGAAAGCCATGACAAAATGCTTCATCTACTTTTTAAAACTACCATATAACTAATAAGTTTAAAAAGCAGGTTAAGCATTTTGCCATGGCTTTCAATGCTTTTGTGTTCTCAGTGTAAATTATGTTTCTTCTACATCCTCTTTTAAAGTCAAATGTTTGTCGACAGTATTATGCAGTATCAAATAACTATTTTACAGTAATTTTCATAAGGAGTTTTTCTTGTTTAATTACATTTCACTAATCTATTTTTTCCAATTATAAGCTAACTCAACTGATATTTGAAACTTTAATTACTAATGAATAATTTATGCATTTAAAATAATTAATATTAATATAATTTAGAGAACAAATCTTTATCTTCATTAACGTCTTACAGACAGTCTTTTCCAGAAACTTTTCACAAAGTAGAATCAAATTATTAGCCTAAAGATGCATCTTAAAGGCAGAAATTTTCTGAAAAGTTTAACCAAAAATGACCAAACATTACATTATTTGTTCTTAATAACTAGTTATGTAATTTGAAGCCTGTCCAGTGCTTATATTCCTCCCTGAAAGTTCATTTAATTCTAAGAGAAGTGACAACAGAGTAATCTTACACATTTATTTCTGCTACTATGCAATTAACTTTATACATTGGCAAAATGCAGAGCAGGTACTGTTAATAAGCACAAGAGTGTGAGTCTGTAATAACCTCTCACATTTAGGAGAACTTTTCTTATGAAACATCCCAATCACTTCTACATTCTCTTCTCAAACCATAAAAAACATTTTGAAAGATGAGTCAATGTGTACAGGATGGATTTGCAGAAGAGATCAGCTCATCAGTACTGTTGATGTATTTTGGAAAGATAATAAAACCTGTTATTATAGCATCTCTGACAGACATGACCTAGATTGAAATTGGGTGGAGAAGGCCAAAATGGTCTATTCACAACAACAAACAGATCCACAGTACAGCAGAGGAACAAATATAAGGACTTTGGGCTGAGCCTTGTGTTGCTCAGGCTAAAGAGCAGCAGGTACACAGATATTTTAATGTAATCATACTTTTGAAAACAAATTTGTTATACGGATGTAAATTTTCAATATATGGATAATTCTACAACTGCCCATAAATGTAAAAGATGAAAGGTGGAAAAATATTGGAAGGACACAGTATTGTTATCTTCCTTAATCAATGTGGACAAGTAATTTCTGAAAAAAAGGATGTTCTCCAGAATGTGTCATGTATCTCCATGCTTTATTCTTCTCACCATGGCAAAAAGCAGTATTTTATGAAAAGTCTGGTTTCTAAAACTCCTCAGAATGACAGAGAAATGATTGAGGCAAATAACAAGAAATGTTATGCAAATTAGGCACAAAATTATTAAGAGGATTTGGGGGTACATTCTGTGTAAAAGAGAAAAGAAGAATACAGCTACAGCATTTCTCTTGAAATAAACCTGGTATTGAGAATTATTCTAATTTCATTGAAAATCCTCTAACTGGCCAAAACTCAAAACATATACATCCTGGTTTCTTACCACCTGAGGTGCAGAGTATTTTGGATTTATGCCACCTTTGTTAGAGGAATCTGTGCGATAGTCTTCATGAGACAGAGTTTTGATAGTAGTGTCATCATAGAATATGACACTGGAATGGTAGTTTGGAACACTTAATTTAATATTACTGCAAAGGTAGTATTGATCAAAACACTAAGAGAAACCTTCCTCTAACTCTGAAATTCTAGACTTGCTCAATTTATCTCCATCAAAGCGAAGCGTAATTCAGCAAGGTAAGATGAGGTACTAATAAAGTGACAAAATATAGTAAAGTTATAAAAATTTGCTATGGTACTGCACTGAATCAGCAACTGTTAAAAACACATATTTAATACGTATCATGAATATATCAGATTTCAAGGAAAATGGGCGTTTATGTCTAAATGTCAATAAACCAGTGTCCTGTGTAGATCCATACATTATAAAATAAGAAAACAATTTTGAGAAGTAATGAAATATGTTCAATTGCTGGAGAATTCTGCAGGACCACCGAGAAGCATACTCACGGAAGAGCAACAGGAAAGACTTAAGATCTATGAATTATAAATTAATGAGGGAGAGGATATTACAGTTGAAAAAAGCAACTGTAAACCATATTTGATCAGAAAGAAAAAGCCAAACATACTGGCTGTCAGACCCTCTTTCCCTCCCTCCACACTTGCAGTTTACAGGATTAATTGGAAGTCTTTTAGAAGACATTCTGGATCCTGCTTCTTAGAGATTTATACAGTTTGTAAATGAGCTTTTTATTTCCAATTTACCTAAGAACTCAAGAATTAATGTGGTTGTTGCTCTTTAGCCAAACTTACTCATGTCACTAGCATTTCCTGAAAGATGAAAAATATTGACCATGGCTTGTGTAATACCCTGTTTAAAGTGCATTCTTCAGCGTTCACCTTCCAACAAATGGGATGCACAGAAGGACCAGGTATCTGATGCACATAACATTGTTTAAGGGGGAAATAATACACAACTAGCACTTTGAAGAGACCTTGAGTTTTACATCCATCAGCCTGCAGGCTTTATTTATAACGCAAAAAATACCTTATGAAAACTTATTCTCTATACTCAGCTTGTTATCCATTCCCTTGCTCCCAAAGTTGTTCTGCACCAAGTAAATTCTGCTTCTCATCTTCCAGTTGAAGATTTAATTGCCTTCTTGTCCCCATCCTAGTTTCCTGCCACACTTCATTCATATCTGTACAAATACCTTCCCCTGCCTCACTAATCCTTACCACTTTCTCCTATCCTTTCTCTTTCGTACTGAGCTCTGTCCCCCTATATGGGGACAAACTTATAGATGGTCGCGTCATACCTAGAAAGGCATAATTCCATAACTTTGTCAACCCAGTATGGAGACGTTAAGAATCTTGCAAAAGCTGTATGTTACAGAGAACTCAGCAGATAAAATTTGATATGTTGATTATTTTGTGACTTCATATTTTCATCAGGTAGGATTCTTTCTTTTTTTTCCTTCTCTCCCTTTCTCAGAAGGTTTCACTGTTTTGCTGCTATAAAAATATCTGCAAAACAAATGGTGCAATAGTGATATTCAGCATGTTCAAAAACAAAGATTCTTCACAACCGCACCTCTTCAAAACATGTAGCAGCCGAGAAAAAGGTTTCAGCAGCTGCCTCCCTAGTAGCTTTCAAGAATAAGATTAAGCCATCAGCTATGCAAAAATAGTATTAGAAATAGATTATCTTTGCTTTGGTTTTATTTTATTTTAAAGGTAGTCATTTCCTGTAATATATTTGATGTGAGATGTTTGATTTAAAATAATTGATTTTCTCACCTTTTTTCAAATGAGAAAGTCAGCATAAAGCACTCTATTTCTTCACTATAGACCTGATACTGTGGTTCTTTTTGCAATGTTTTGGTAAATTCATTATAAAAAATAAATTGAAATGTACAATGAGAGTCACTTTTTTTTTGTGACACTGAACTTACAAAAGCTATTTAATTCTTGGTTTAGTATTTTAAAAAAAATTTCAAGACATAGAATCATAGAATGGTTTGGGTTGGAAGGGACCATCAAAGATCATCTAGTCCAGTCACCCTCTCATGGGCAGGGACATCTTCCACTACATTATGTTGCTCAAACCTCCATCCAACCTGACCTTGAACACATCCAAGGATGGGGCACGCACAACTTCTCTGGGCAACCTGTTCCAGTGTCTTACCACCTGCATCATAAAAACCATCTTCCTTATGCCCTATCTGTCACTACCGACCCTGGTAAAAAGTCTGTCTCCATCTTTCTTATAAGCCCCTTTATAGATTGAAAGGCTGCAATAAAGTCTTCTTGGAGCCTACTTTTCTCCAGGCTGAATAACCCCAAATCTTTCAGCCTTTCCTCATAGGAGAGGTGTTCCAGCCTTCTGATCATTTTCATGGCATTCCTCTGGGCCCACTCTAACAGGTCCATGTTTTTCTTGTACATGGGAACCCAGATCTGGATGTAGGACTCCAGGTACGATCTCACGAGAGCAAAGTAGAGGGGCAGAATCACCTCTCTTGACCTGCAACCAAGGATATGGTTGTCTTTCTGGGTTGCAAGAGTGCATTGCCAGCTCACGTCCAATTTTTCGTCCACCAGTATCCCCAAGTCCTTCTCTGCAGGGCTGATCTCAATCAATTCATCACACAGTCTGTATTGATAAATTAATAGTGTAGGTGTTATAATTCCCCAAATTTGCATATCATTATACAGGTATGTTGTTTGGTAGAGGTGGTTGTCAGGTTATACTTTTTAAAAGCTAGACCATCATTTAAATTTCACTTTAGAAACAACCAAAAAAAGCTGTCCCCCAAAACATTTTTTCATACTGAATAACTAGGGTATGCAATGGTGGACATTGTCACGGGGCAAAATGCAAACTATGTGATATAGATATACTTGTAAATTGATGCTAACAATCCCTAACAATAAATAAATAAATAAATGAATCCACGAGCAGTGATAAACACAATATGTCATTTTTGTAGTATCTTGTGGCACATAAAATCCAATCTTGTATGAAAATCCAGGACAGTATTTCCACAGAACTATACACAGTACTTAAATATACCTGACTCTTAATTTTCAGTTCACCAACAGAAAAAAAGGAAAATGCATGTTTCAAACTGGAAGAAGACTGTCTGCCATTATCAAGAGTAAACTGTGCTATGATTTACAGAATTAGCTATTCTGACAGAAAGGTTTTAGTCATTTTCCTGCTACTTTAAACATACCACATTTCAGATGCACATCCTTATGAAAGGTCACATTGACAAAACTGACCAAATAATTCAACAAACCAAGAAAACTGGCAGTTACGCCATTGTTTAATTAGTAGCATGTAACCTCATGTGTGAGATTAAATTTAAATTGAAATAAATTCAAGTGGATGTTCATACCCACCATACTTATGTAGTCCCATCGCTAGATGACTGTTAGACACAACCAACAAACAAAATAATTTAAATCAAATGTAGCAACTGCTCTCATGGACATCAAAGCTTATAAATCAGTGCTGATGTGTATCAGTGCCCTAAATTTTCTTTTGGTATGGAGCATTTACCTGTGTCGCTCAGAATCTCACAAGTTTCACTATATTCACAGCATATTTATTTACTCAGATTTTAGTATTTTTTCTAATATTAAAGTAATAGATTAACACAGTTTCTTCATTTCATAAGTTCCTAACAAAGTTTTGATTCCCTAGAGCAAGGTATGTATATTTGCTGCTATCCTTTGTTTACTCAGTTCAAATCAAACTATTCTGTTTTTGAGACAAAGTTTTCCAACAAATCTTTGAGTTAATCTGTTTTGGCATTAGGTGTCTTTTGGTTAGTTAAACTTAACTAAACACACTTACAGCTATTATCATCTGTAGTTTGTATCATAAAGTCACCTTTTTCTTTCCAAGTGAACTAAGGTCCCTGAACTGCACAATGGCTATGCATCTAAGTAATTTTCTCCTTAACTAAGTTCAAAGAGTCAAAGATCCATCCTATGAGAGGCACTGTCATTGATATTAAGTATTATTAACAATACAGTTCCTACCATTGAATGAATATCAGGAATTTTTCAGAGCATGGTATTTTTGTTACTAACATCAAAAGTGCCAGGATTTCACTCATTTTTATTAGATTGCTTTTTCTCAGCAGGTTCTTACTACCATACTTATTATTTATTCCTTCCTTCATTCCTTTTCCCAAGGAAAGCCAAAAGCAAAATTCTTTTGTATCACAGGAGTATTAGGCAACTCATGCTGCCAGTAATCTGGCCTGCAGATGATATCCCTTGAAGCAAACTGTCCTCTATCAGGAGCCAATCAATAGATATGCTATTAACTGTTACACGACACTCCTGCAGAAATTAACAAAATTTCACAAACATATATAAAAATAAAAAATAAGGCTAAAAGATTGAGAAGAATTGTACATTAGAGTGGCAGGAAGCTGTACTACACAACTTACTTAAGAGAAAATCATTAAAAATTACAGAGTTCTCATGCTTGTTTTTAATTTTATTATAAGGAATTGTCCCATTTGATCTCTCTCCCCAACAGAGATTCCTTAAATTTTACTGGATAAACAGGGCACTCTAGAGGATCTTTTCAAACTAAAATGATTGTTACCACAAATATTTAACAAAGAACAGCTTATCAGAAAAATATTGTCTCACTTTTTTTTTTCTCCACTTTATATTCTGAATTTTTTCTATGAATTTTATAATAGCTCTACAGACTCACACCTAAAATTCTCACTGGTTGTTTCTCTTAACAGACACAGCTCAAAACCATGTTTGTTTTCCTGTTGCAATGGGTTTTGCAATTATTGTTAAAATAATTTGTACTTTTACAGCTTTTAATACTCTTACAGAGTTCCCATCTTGTTAGCTGTACCATTCTCCTTCCCAATCAAAATTAGACTAATACTTTATATCTATCTTTAAAAAAAAAAACAACAATACAACCCCATCTTGGTTATGTGACTTAAGTTTCATTAAGGACTACAGTTCTTTCTGGCTGTTGTAGTGATATATTTTCATTAAGAAAGACCAACAAGATTAAGGAACATTGCATGTGTTTTGATCTAGTGTGCATGTATATCAAGAATACGTATTACCCAAGGATAGTTAACATTTTCTCTGCAAAGTCCTGTTGGAAAACAAGAAAACAAAAAAGTCCTCCTAGAAGTGCCATTATTCTGAAATAAAACTTTGCCTGCTGAAGGTGTTTACTGACCTTCCCTCAGACCCCATAGAAAGTATTTTGCCTCCTGTGAATATGAATTATCAGTAACTCTCTTATCTCTCTTTTTCCAGTCCTTAAAATCTTTGAATTCCCTTTACATATGTGCTTTATGAGGATTTCAAATACACAGCCTTTGGAATATACATTACTAAGCCCGCTGGGGAACCAGTTTCTGTGAGCTCACACATTTACTTGTATGTAGAATTACTTCATCTACAGACATTTTTCAGTGGATTACAAATAGGCAACTACTTTACTAAAAATACTAAACCTATAACCAAAGCACCCTGCACTCAGGTACAGCCCTTTTTTCTGAGTATGAGGATGTTAAGCTTTTTACCATTGCTAGCAATGGACCACTACAGAGATAAATATTCACAAAATTTCTGTAACTTAGGTGAATTTAAATTTCAGTTTCAAGGCATAAAAATTAGGAAACTTCCTTTTTAAAAAAAGAAAAAAGGCAAAAAGGATAACTAGGAGAATGAAACCTTTAGCAATGTCATGAAGACCACTTAAGGACATCCTACAAGAAGCACAGGTCAGTGGATGCCACCTGGGAGAAAAAAATTGAGAAAGGACAAATTCAATATGGCTAAACAGCAGGGTAAGGAAGATTATTAGATAACAGAGGTCATGCTTCAAGAAATGGGACACAAATCCAAATGACTACAATAGGGAGAATCAAACTGTGGCATATTAAATGTTAAAGCTCAATAAGGCTGTCCAAGAGTTTGTGATGCAGCTAGTAAAAAGAGTCAAAACCAGTAAGAACTTTTCCTCCAAATGCTTCAGGAGCAAGAAGCCCACCAGGCTGTCTATAGGGCCAACTCCTGATCAAACTGTAAAAAGAACATTCAGAGAAGATAAAGTTATGTGGACACACTAAAGATGTTCTCTGTTCTTTGCAGAAGAAATTTGGAAGATTCCTGTGCTGGCAGCCTCCCACATGGGAACTCAGGGGATCTGTTTGAATGTAAGGCAACTGCAGAAGAAGTTATCTAACAAACAGATAAAAATGGCAGTAATAAGTTACCAGGATGAGACAGCACTTATGAAAGAGTTTTGAAAGAATTCAAGCATGAAATACGAAATTTGACTGCTCGGTTACTATTTCTTGGTACTCAAGAATAAGAAGATAGTATACCTGTATGGTGCCTTCTTTTCTTCTTTTTTTTTTTTAAAAAGTTTGCAAAGAGATCTAATCATCAGGCCCATAAACCTGACATCTGTTTGGGGCAAACTAGAAGAAACAGCAGTAAGGAAGAGAATGAAAACCTACACGACTGATGTGAAGGGACTTAATCCATGTACTCGGCAAATAAGTAGAAACTGTACCTGCACATAGTTAAAGCTGTCTGTAAAAATTTTTGAAGGAAACAAGGATGTTCAGAGGCTTGGAATGGCTTCTATACAAGGAACAACTAAGCAGGCTAAAATTTTTCAGTCTGGAAAAGACTGAATTTCTGCTGATTTTTTCTGGAGGCTATATAGAGAAATCATAACCATGAGGATTACTTGTTCACCATCTCCTTAAACACAGCAATTAAGAGGAATCAGCTGGTTCAGAACAAAGGAAAGAGTGTACTTCCTCAGAATGCTTCTTCTGTAGTACACCTGTGATACTGGTTCCTAATGGACAAGTTCAGGAAAGACTGAAAAGTATGTGGAAGAAACTCCCCTGGGAGGTTACTAAATACACAATCATCAATTGCCTCAAGAGGTGCTCTGAAGTGAAAGTAGCTGGACACTTGAAAAATACAGAAGAAAAGTAATATATGCCTGTTTTCAGCCTCTGTTTATAGATACTGTTGGCATTAATGGTTCTTTGGTCTGACCCTGTACGGCTATTCTGACACATGACACTTGAGAAATAACAGATACACTGTAGGGCAGTAAAAAGCATTAGAACAAAACTGAAGAACTAGGCTTAAACTAATCTAAAAAAAAATGTTTTAAACTTAATATAAGAAAAAGTTCAAACATTTTTAATGCCCTAGATATTAAAAGTTAAGAAAAGTCAGATATACACCTTAGTTTTGATCCTCCAACTCACTTCTCATTACCTGACCATTCCAGAATAAGCCTGCATCTCTGCTAATCAGCAAAAACCCATGCCTCACTAAACACAGACGTACAAGGTAATTGTGCTCAACAGGCCAAACCCAGGATTTAATCCTGGTTTAATTCATAAGGTGAATGTCAAGGGAAGAGACTATTCTCCCTGTCCTGAGAGACTGCAGTTAATGGAGTCTCCTCTTCATGTACCATAATAATTAGCAATAGACTCAGCATCTTCTCTTTCACCTCATGACTGGCAATCTTGAACAATTATATTCTGTTTTGCTAGATCTAAACATCTATTACAGCATGTTAGACTGTGCTTTCTTCTTACAGTGTTACAATGGGCATCACACAAACAGCTGGCAATCTCCTCCATTGAACACTGCTTCCTATTGTCTTAGCTCTGTAACTCTATTCTTCCAGAGCTTCCAAAAAATCATTAGAAACTTAGTCTTTCCCATGTTTCAACTGAAGCACCAACAACTCTTAGAGACTAAGAGAAGTTTGCAGTTAGCACTGTCTTTTGCACTGGTGATTTAGATCAACAGCTATGAATCTTACAGTGTTAATTCTCCAGTAGCTACGTAATTGCAAGCACATCAGTAAAACTGTATATATCTTTTTTTTGTCAGAAGAAAATCAGTCAAGAGTTCTCTTACTATGTCCTGGACTTTTCTCATTCTCTTTCTTTTAATCAGACACAGGATTTCTGCACACAAGTTACATCCTGAACTTGTCACCAGATGTGACAGGTAGGGTCGGGTGCCTGAACTTCACCCAACTACCACATCCAAAACAGACATTCTGTTCCACATCCTGGTTCTGTTCAGTTCCATGGCATTTCTCTGCCTGAGACATGTTCGTAAGGATTAATCAGGAATTGTTTAAAATATAAGACCTCCCCAAAAGATTGTCCTAACTTCTATTGCCTCTCCAACCAGAGAGGCTATAGAAGGCCCACCAAGGACTCTGTATGAAAAAACTTCAAAATAGAATCTCACAGTTTCCTGGAAGTAAAGTCAATGATAACCAAAATACAAGGTTAAAAAAGCTTCAGTATTGGATAGGTGGCACTTGGCATTTGCAGTTTTTCCCCTAAAACTCTGAAACACAGAATCATGTAGAAAACCAAAACCACAAATACATGACTTAATAAACAGAAGACATTTTCTGCTTGGAAGCTAAGGTGTTGTACAACGATAAGTAACTTTTAACTAGAATTTCCCATCCCTCCCTAATGTGGCCTTGTTTCTGCTACCAGACTGCAAGATGGTTACCCTTTTACTAAACCTCTTGTTGATGATTTGATGGATCTGCATTTTTAAAGAGAAAGAACACAAAAGGGAGGAGAGGAGGGAACTGTCTAATTAATTTGTAAAAATTTTAATAAGTTCTAATCTTATTTGGCATCCACTCCAACAATAATCTAAAACAATAGAAAGACTTGAATTCAACGGTAGCTGAATAAAACCTTTTAAATATAAGTCTTGACACTGCTTTAATTATGGATCTTCTCTGGCACCTCCATGTAAAATAATACTTCTGCAAAGTGGTTTTCTCAAGAAAACACTATCTCCTTTTGATATACAATGGCAAGCAACAATTAACATAATTACTCCCAGTTCTCATTAAATAATTATGTAATTTATTGTACAAGTAATTAAACTATTGCAATTTAATAGATTGAAGATGCAAAACATATCTAATTTATATTCATAACTGCACTAGCTTTTCATTGCCATTGTAGCTAGCTAAATTTTACTACAAATCGCAATAGATTTCATTATTCATGTAGACTTTATTCACAACACTGTCAAGTGTCTCAAATATTTACACTGAGCAATCAGAAGACTATTTTGGAGAACCTTATGTATAACAACTATTCTAAATTTGCCCAAAAATTAGTCTGAAAGTTATGTATAAATTTATACAGAATTCCAGTACCTGCTGTTACATTTAAGCAGTTTCCAGACATAAATTATTTGTACTGCATCTCCATGTTTGGTGTAATTTATGGTTTGAAATATGGTTTTTCTGCAGTGTTTTGCCTTGTCTAGGACAATTTATTTTTCAGTGCATCTGGGGTGGTCTTCAACTGCAATATCATTCATAGGATATTAAGCTTAGAGGTGGTAGTGTGAAACAATTTTATCTTACCTCGTCTTATTTCTCTGATCAATATAAACATGCATCCCTAATCAATTTTAAGATAGTACGCTCTTCCGTATACTGATGGGTAGTCCAATTGCAAGATTAATTTAGCAGGTTCTTGTAATGTTTGACTCATTAGATTTTAGATTCAATGTGAATTTTTCTTTTCTCTATCATGGATGGAATTAGCTAATTACTCATCTTGAATGAGGGCATATTCAATCTTTAGTTCCCTTATTGAGTTCCCTTTCCCTAATGAAAGCCGACATCAACTCATTTAATAAATGTACAAAGTTTATAAGCATTTTAGACAATGCAATTTACAATTTAAACATCCAAATTGCTTTCTGGCAATGTCAGAATTGCCACACTGGTTAGTCCAGTAGTCTGTTTATTGACATGTCATCTGCAGTGTACATCTCAGATCTATTAGGAAAAAATTTAAGATCCCTCACTGTATTCAGTTACTGTTTCTAGAATAAAAGATAATCTATAAATCAGTCTTATCTTCCTCATCACCCAATATTTCAACAATCTTTGTGCTATTCTCAGATTTAGTAATTTCATATTTACTTTGACCTACTTGATGAAAAAAGAACTTGGAATCAATCTCAGCAAAACCACATAAAGTAAAACCCAATATGACTACTTTTTGCGATCTGTGGTAGAAATACAGGAAAAAAATATAAACTGTAATTTTTAAGTGATGAAAGGAAAAAAACTCCACCCTTGCCTTTCTCTAGACTGGTCTGCAAGAAATTTTGTATTTTTACCGTGTAAATACACATGTCGAATCATAAGATACTAATTTCTCTTTTCTCTCTACCAGCTTAGGAATTTACAGTTATATATACCAATAAAATCTGTATAGGCTAACATACCGAAATATACTACACAATACAATTTCAGACTGAGTTATATTTTTAGGTCAAATTGGAAAACTACATGGATGGCAAAAAATAGACAGGTATTGATTGCTAGCTGTGTACACTGTAAAAAATATACACCCACTATTTTAAGTCTTCATATTTGTATTCCGTGAGTGTCTTTTACAGTCAGGACTATTCATCTGTTTTGAATATAAATGAAAATGTTTCATGTTGCTCCATTTTTTTTCCAACTTAACTGTAATATTCTGCACCTTGAAGTCCTTCAGATTTCCCTCTTACTGTTATCATAGCAATGATACTTTTCAATACAGCATTGACTGACTTAAATCTATAGTTTATATCTTATTTATATCTATTTATATCTTAAATCTGGTTTCTGTAGTCATTGATTACATACTGCTAACACAAACTTGTGAAATGGAAATTAAATAGAAAAGTAATTTGGAAAGAACTCTTTTAAAAGGGACAAGCAGTGCCCATAGGTCTTGAGTTTTAGTGGAAAAGCAATGTTACTTTAAGCTATAAGAGATGTCTTGTTTTGTTTCTTTAACTCAGTTTCACCTATGGAAATGACATTATGACATCTTAGTATGAATTATTTTACTGTCATCTTTTTATCCAGATTCCTATTTATCTGAATGATTTTAATATACATCAAATATATAATAATACGTTCATCACAATTTAACCATAATTATTTGGTATTCTATGATTTTATAATGTCAAACTTAATTACTGAGTTTCAGATTCTGTAAAGTCTAGTGATTAAACAATTTTTAGCATAATCAAGGCCAAGCCTGCAACATTGTAATTCTGAAGGCAATTGAATGGGTAGAGAATTATGTATGTGCAAGAAGGGAAAGAAAGCAGCTTAGATTTTGCATCTCATTAATGATAACAGCAGACTCCCAAATCTTCAGACTTGGCAAAATTGGAGAGCTAAAGAGGACAACCTACCAGAGAAACTGTTTATGAACAAGTGACCAGAGCACAGCGCTGTGAATCAAAGCTCAGAGGTCAGATAGAGCTTTATAGAAATACTTCCAGAATAAATATATATTTATGTCTGATTAAAGAATGGGTTTTGTGAAACTAAGCATGCAAATAATTAAACCCATAGCTAGCAAGCAATTACTACCTTCGCTACATAGACTAAATTGACAATCATCTTATTTGTGGCAGCTATAACATTAGCTAGGTTGAATGCAGAGAAACTGTCTGGGATTGCAGACTCTTAGGTGCTCTTGCTCCTATAAAGTGTGATGTGGGTGGCTGGAAAATGGCAAATGATGAACAAAAATAAAGAATCCTTTACACACAGCCAACACTGTAACGATCACTTTTCGTCCCACTTCCACTCTTTACAGAAAATACTGACCTTCAAGAGCAATAGAAGCCATTGTAGCACGTTGCTTTCATCTAATTTCTTTAAATGTCAGAGGTGAAGTAACTGCTTGAGGAACAGAAATTAAATGCAAAATGATTTTTGAAGGCAATGGAAAAACAATGAAACTTTACAATTTAGATCCCCAGATTTGCATTATGGAAATATTCAAATCCATGATGGTGAATTCTGCAAACTTTGGGCATACCTCATATGTATTATATATTTTAAATACAGTTAGCACTTAAGATTTACTTTACTACATAACTCCATTCCATGGTTATTCTTGATTTCTTAATTTGTCAGAAATATTGCCTCATTCTTTCTACCTTCATTTTTTTCCCACTGCCATGCACCTTTGTTTAGAAATGGCATTTTAAGATATCAAAATGGTAAAAGTATCAAATGAAACTAATAGTATTATAGAAACAGTTATGGACCAAAACCACTAGCAGATATGGGGGAGCCTGTAAAACTAAAACAGAGCACTTTTAATTTATAATTTAAAATTGTAAACATAAAAATAATCATAGAATCATAGAATGCTTTGGGATGGAAGGGACCTTTAAAGATCATGTGGTCCATCCCCCCTGCAATTGGCAGAGACATCTTCAACTACATCAGGTTGCTGACAGCCCTGCCCAACCCGACCTTGAATGTTTCTAGGAATGGTGCATCTACCACCTCTCTGGGCAACCCGTTCCAGTGTTTCACCACCCTCATCGTAAAAAATTTCTTCCTTATATCTAGTCTGAATCTACCCTCTTTTAGTTTAAAACCATTACCCCTTGTTCTGTTGCAACAGGCCATACTAAAAAGTTTGTCCCTGTCTTTCTTATAAGCCCCTTTTAAGCACTGAAAGGCCGCAATAAGGTCTCCCTGGAGCCTTTTCTTCTCCAGGCTGAACAACCCCAACTCCCTCAGCCTTTCCTCATAGAGGTGTTCCATGCCTCTGATCATTTCTGTGGCCCTCCTCCGGACCCACTCCAACAGGTTGATGTCCTTCCTGTGCTGCAGACTCCAGAGCTGGACACAGTACTCCAGGTGGAGTGTCACCAGAGCAGAGTAGAGGGGCAGAATCACCTCCCTCAACCTGCTGGCCACGCTTCTTTCTTATGCTGTTTAAAAACTTCTGAACACTGCAATATTTAGGATTATCAGACTATCACAGTTATAATAGGCACTTTAAAAAAGAATAGGATAAGACATGTAAATTAATCATTTTCTCTATACCAATGTTTAAATATTATCTTAATGTATTTATTTTTGGTTCTTCTTTTTAAGACTAAGAAAAGGTAAAATTCTCTCCTCTTTGCTGTCCTCCTTGTCTATTTTATCTGTCATTTTTACAGCAGTAGGACTTCTGCAGTTCAATTTGAGAGTTTCTCTGATTAACTCTGATGTTTTTTAATTCAATGACCAAAGTGAAAAGGAGAGCTCTTTTCCCCCATCATCATTCTGTATATGAAGCAGTCCTAGTGCATTGCTATCATTAAAGTCTGTTCATTTTTAAAAAAGTGCTGAAGAGAGCATTGAACTGTGCTTAAATTTGGTGTTCTCCATGTCTTAGGCATAAAACTTTGGTCTCAAGAACATTTATATAATACTTCTGATGTACAGAAAGACTGACCAGTGGACCTCAGTTGATATGTCTTCAGCGTTTCTCTCCTCTCTCACACAATTCTCCCACCTCCATCAGCATTTTCCCGCCACTGGTTCTAACATGTTGTAAATCAGCACAGTTTGAAACATAAAACAAAGAGGAAGATGAAATAGCAATTGTTTATCTATCCAAAATGTAAAAAATCACCCATGACTGATGCTAGACTGAGAATTGAATAGGAGCAGCCACATATGCTGTTCAAGACTAGCTATTTTTGATACTGTCAAAATCATATGCAGTCCTCTGTGTGATTTGAAAGGAGACAAACTCACTTTGGTCTGTGTAGAGTGCATCTCTTCCATAATTCAATATGTGCTCTCTTTGATTCATTTAACATAAAATATGAAGGTTGAAAACATACTAGAAGGTCATAGGACAAAACAAGAGAAATTGCATTGGGTTTAAGTGTCAAGGTGTTGGCAGTGGGGTGGGAGGGCTGCAGGGGTGGCCTCTGTGAGGAAAGGCTGGGGCTGCTCCATGCTGGACACATCCAATTCCAGCCAGCTCCAACAGACCCACTGCAAGGCACAGCTGAACCCCTCAGCCAAGCCAATGTGTCTTTGTGAAAGCATCTTTAAGAAAGGGCTAACCGCTGCCCAGCAGTGTGAGGAATGAAGAAAAAAGAGTGTGAGAAACAAGCCCGCAGACACCAAAGCCAGAGGAAGAGGTTGAGGAGGTGCTCCAGGCACTGGAGCAGGTGTGGAGCACCCCATGCCAGATCAGGTGGATACTCCCTAAGGAACTGCTGCCTGTGGAGACCCCCAGCTGGAGCAGGGCAAAAGTGTGAGGAGGAAGGAGTAGAAGAGATGAATTGTTATGAACTGACCATAACCCCCATTTCCCATCCCCCTGTGCTGCTTGGAGGAAGGGAGGTCAAGAAGCTGGGAATGAAGGAGAGAAGTTGAGCCTGGGAAGAAGTGGGGAGTGAGGCGAAGGTATTTTAGTTTTTGTCTTTGTTCCTCACCACCCAACTCCATCTTAGTTTGTAAGAAATTAAATTAATTTTCCCCAAGTTGAGTTTGTTTTCCCTGTGACAGTAACTGGTAAGCGATCTCCCTGTCTTTATCTTGACCTGTCAGCTTTTTCATCTTATTTCCTACCTTTGTCCTGCTGAGGAGGGGGAGTGAGACAGCAGCTGGGTGGGGGTCTGGTTGCTAGCCAACGTGAACCCACCACAGAAGGCCTCTAAGAGAAAAATTCCTGCTATCTGTGTGTTTCATGTAAATGACAATTCTGCTAGATTAGACCATAAAACATATAGTTGTCCCTTAATATATGGAGTATATGCATAATATAGCTAAATAATATTAGTTTGCGCAAAATATTTCATCCTATCTGTTTTTCACTATGATTCTAAATAGCAAAAATCTTACTCAAATTATTAGTAGTATTTACCAGCTTGGTGTTATGCACTAGAAATCAGGACCTGCATTTCAATGTCATTAATATGTAGCTGTGGTTTTCAACTGTATGCTTTCTTGTATCAAGTACACAAAAAAGGAAGAAACGTCCACTCTTTCACAACATGTTGTAGTTGGTTTGAATATTTGATGATCTGGTAAATTATTTTGTTAGATGTTACAGAAGATAAACAAAACTAGATGCCTTCAGAGCCCATGAGGAGGAAACTCCTTTTCTATACAGCTGCTCAGAATAACTCTGAATGAAATCTTCGCAATATTGCTTTTCTGCATTTTGGGAAGGAAATGATCCCAAAAAACATAACCTCCAGAGCACATAGCAAAGTCTTACAATTCCCCTCAAAACCTGTATTGTGAAGTAAATTAATATTTACTGCACTCTGGAGAAACTACTTCCACAAAAGCAATGCATTCACAGCTACCTTCTTGTCCTGATCCAAAGTCAGGAGAGGTTTCGATACGATCCCAAGGACGAGATTAAGATGCAAACGAGGTCAAATGCCATACAACCTTTTGACTTTATTTCGGTGAACGAAGGGGTGAGGACCGGGTAGGGAGACGGGGGAAAAAAAGAAAGAGAAAGAGAGAAAAAGAGAGAAAAAGAGAAAGAGCGTGCGCAGGCGGGTGAGAAAAGAGCCACGTAGGGGAGCTAGCTACCGCCACTCCGAGTCCGGCATTGTCCCGTCGATCAAAGGTCCAGTCTGTCCAGTCTCTGTGTCCGCAGGAGCAGCTTCCAAGGAGTGCGCGGGGTAGGACGAGGAGAGAAAGAGGGCAGAGGACGAAGAGGACCTCAAAAGGCGCACACGGTCCTTTTATAGGGCCACGCACATGCGCAGAACGGGTCTGCGTACATGCAGTTTGTGCTTCTGCTTTTCGCGCCCTGGTGTCTGCGCAGGCGTGCGTGCAGTCCATGGCCCCACCTTTCGCGTCCTGGTGTGTGTGCAGGCATACGTGCAGTTCATGGCCTCGCCTTTCACATCCCGGCCTCTGCCTTTCGCGCCCTGGTCTCTGCGCAGGCGTGCGTGCAAGTTCATGGTCCCGCCTTTTGTGTCCTGGCTTCTGCATGGGCATCCTGTGGTGGTTTCGTCGGGGGCTGGATGTCGAAACCAGAAGATGGCGGTAGGACGGCAATGTCAAGACAATTCTGGTTCCATAACAGTCCTTGACACTTCTGTTTAGCAGGAAAAAGCATAGTGACCTTTTAAAATGTGGAGGGATAAATTTCACAATTAAGCTCAGATGAGTAAAGTTTAACCACAGCTATCGTCTGGATTTTTTATTCAGAATAAACTTTTAGAAGGATATCTAATATTTGCTTTCATTACTAATTTTGCATGTTTCCAGACAGTGTGATGAGTAAGTGTTGAATTTGGTTCTAGACAAAATTTTCAGTAAATGCAGCTGCATTTGCTGGCAAAGAGTGCACTCATTAGTACACATGCTCAAGTTCTCCACAAAAATGAACATATAAGGACATTCCATCATATATTTTCAGCTACATCTCACTGCTCAACTGCGCCAATTGAGATAAACTGATTGCAGACATAAAAACATACAAAGACTTTTACTTAGGACTTCTAGCTCCCTTTTAAAATTTATAACTACTTCTGCACAATCTTTTCTTTACAAACGATGCGTCTAATTTCTTGCAGTAGAGTAAGATATATTTTGAAGAGTATCCACTGGTAATGAAAACTTATGCCCTTCCTTTTTCTAAATTATTCCATGTAAGTCTGACCTTCAGAAGATTTCTATCTATTTGCAAAAAAATTGAAGACTTTGCAACTTACAAGCCAACTGCAAGTGACTCACATATTCACTACAGTGGTGGGTTGACCCTGGCTGGATGCCAGGTGCCCACAAAGCTGCTCTATCACTCCCCTTCCTCAGCTGGACAGGGGTGAGAAAATATAATGAAAGGCTCATGGGCTGAGATAAGGACAGAGAGAAATCATTCACCAATTACCATCACAGGCAAAACAGACGTGACTTAGGGAAATTAGTTTAGTTTATTACCAATCAAATAAGAGTAGGGTAATGAGAAATAAACCCAAATTTTAAAACATCTTTCCCCCACCCCCACCTTCTTCCCAGGCTTAGGTTTGCTCCTGATTTCTCTACCTCCCCTCCCGCAGCCGCACAGGGGAACGGGGAATGGAGGGTGTGGTCAGTTCATCATTTTTTCTGCCGCTCCCTCCTCCTCAGCAGGAGGACTTCTCACACTCTTCCCCTGCTCCAGTGTGGGGTGCCACCCACAGGAGACAGTCCTCCATGAACTTCTCCAACATGAGTCCTTCCCACGGGCTGCAGTTCTTCACAAACCGCTCCAGTGTGGGTCTTTTCCATAGAGTGCAGTCCTTCAGGAACAGACTGCTCCAGCAAGGGCTCCCCACGGGGTCACAGCCTCTTTCAGGCACATCCACCTGCTCTGGCGTGGGGTCCTCCATAGGCTGCAGGTGGATATCTGCTCCACTGTTAACCTCCATGGGCTGCAGGGGACAGCCTGCCTCACCATGCGCTTCAATATGGGCCGCAGGGGAATCTCTACTGCAGTGCCTGGAGCACCTCCTCCCCCTTCTTCTTCACTGACCTGAGTGTCTGCAGAGTTGTTTCTCTCACATATTCTCACTCCTCTCCTCCAGCTACTGTTCCCCAGCAGGTTTTTTTTTTCCCTCCTTCTTAAATATGTTATCCCAGAGGTGCTACCACTGTTGCTGATGGGCTTGGCCTTGGCCAGCAGTGGGTCCGTCTTGGAGCCAGCTGGCATTGGCTCTATCAGACATAGGGGAACTTTCTAGCAGCTTCTCACAGAAGCCACCCCTGTATCTCCCCCACTACCAAAACCTTGCCACGCAAACCCAATACAGGTACCTATGTTTAAACACACATTTTGTACTGCTTATGGCATCTCTGTACCATATTCTGTGACCTCTTTTTCATACTATATGAGACTGAATACTTGGAGTATTTCATCACGGGAATGGAAGAGATGAAAATACTATAGGAGACTCCAACTTGAGCAGATGGGCATGAAGGTTTCTCCAGTTCTCTCACCAGCGAGAAAAAGAAAATATTCCTGACCACTATTCTCTCAGATGCTGTGTATTTGAAAAGCTTCCTCCCTATGGTAGTTACCCTCATCCTTCTTGCATTGAACTTAAGCTAGTCATAATCCACCTATGGATTTGTCCATCCAGACACTGTAGAAGCCTTGATTATCCATTTTGAAAGAGGGTGCGGTGCATCACCAGTGTGATGCATCACCAGTTGTTGGACTACTACAGTATTCTTCTTATTAAGCCATAAGAAGATGTAATGATAAGTAATGATGAGTAGAGATAAGTAAGATGTTGAAAAGGAAAGTAAAACCCAGAATATTATTTTCCAAAATGGAAGAAAAACTGGCTAAGCTTTGTTTCAGAAAGTCTGAAAACGCGTAGATTTTTTTCAACATTTTGTTCATCATGAAAAGAGCTCATATCAGTATTGTGGATTCTGATATTATTTTTGGAAAAGAAACTGTTGTGTCCTTTTCTACAGATGTCCAAATGGCATTTATCAACATAAAAATCTACCCACAGTTCCGTTCAGACTAGTCCAAGTATAAAAATTCCCTGCATGTGTTTAGAGGTGACTTGTATTAACATCAGGAAGTCAGTTCCAGTCTTTAGTAAAATCAGCATAAAATTTCTGCCGTATAAATTTAAGAACGATTTATATCAGCAAAGATATGACACATTTGTAAAGCTCTACCTTTGCATTTCTTTTTCACTTGGAAAACATATTTTATTGATTTTTTTTGTTTGTTTTGGTTTCACTTCAAAACACTTAATGTTTTTCAATGAAGAAGAATTTTACGAAAAAAATAGATCTGATTATTATTATTCATTCTTTGAAAAATGTTACAATATAGAAGGCTTTTGTCTTTTATCAAGGCTTATAGTTCTCACTGAAAGCATATGTTTCCATCTCTTTGACACGAGTAATAAAATATTCTTCTCAGTTTGGGAATAATATCAAATTATGCCCTTAATCTCCAAATGGTAAAGTTAAATAGGCTACTGGTTTATTTTCTACCCCCAGCATTATAAATTAATTAACATGACTAATTTAACCCAGCAGTTCAGCTCCTTTAAGAACACAGAGTACAAAACATTTATAGTTTAAACATTACCTTGAGTAATACAAAACAAGCAGAAAACCACAATCTACTAGAATGTAATAATAAGGGACTTTAAATTGAAAGATTAGGAAAAACTTATTGCTTTTCATTAGAGAAAGCTGCACAAATTTTCAAGCCTTTCTTGAAATTTGGGATCATATTCTCTTGAGCACTTGTAGAGGGATGCAGCATCATTTGTCCTCTCTCATGCACTGCTACTATTTTTCTTTCAGAGCAACTTGGCCACTACTGATAGCAAGGAAGATCATGGAAATAGCATCAGCTGAAGCTCTTCTCCACCTAGGCTTTAGAAGACTAATATCCATAGCTCATGGTCACCAAAGAACCACAATCATTGACCAGACCTCAAGCCTATGACGTACCTAGCACAGCAATAACATTACCATGCAGTGTTATCCCTATGTAGACATCATATGTCAGAGAAGATGCAGATCTTCTAGTTATGATGTTGTAAGGTTGCTGGCACTGAGTATCCTTGTCCGGAATATTCATATCGCCACTGTCATTAGCAGTGAGGAAATCCATTTCTGGCTACTGCCTATAAACTGTGTATTTTCACCAGATCTCAGAAACTGTTGGAGATTCCTTTTTTTTTCATGCCCAGAAGAAAAAAGTAACAATGATTCTGTCTGCCCGGCACAGTTGCTTTAGAGTGAGCTCAGAAAAAAATCAGTGTTGTTTCCAGAAAGTCAATGGGAACAAGTATTACTCTGCTATGATGAGTGAAACTTCCTGCTTTTATCTTTCCAGCCCAAGCCAAGGCTAGAAAACACAATTTAGCATAAGTGTTTTACCACTTTCACCTCTTTTGCAATTATATTTTTTCTAACTGGCAAGGTGGGGGATGCTGCTTCTTCAGTTCTTTCCAGCTACTTTTGGGCAACAGGCTATATTTAATGAATCCTACTTTCTTTAGCTAGTCTTCCATGCATAGATTAGCCTTCCCAGTGACAGAGGTCTTATTAATAAAAAAAAAAAAAATGTGCCCAATAGCTACTTCCTAAAAAGTTGAAGCTGGGGAGATGTCACATCATAGAATCTACCAAAATCAGTGAAGCACAAGACCAGCTGAACAACAGTTGACAAAGAGATATGAGAGTTTTACTCTAACTCATTTTTCACTGTCATCCAGACCTGATAGGCAGTCATGCTGGAGAGGAAGGTTAGGCCTGTTAGAGAGACAGGATGCTACTAGAGCAAATTCAGCCCAGGGCTGCTTAGGTTATGATGGGCCTTAGGTATCTCACATAAGAGTAAATTTTGAAAGAGCTGCAGACTGTTTATCCTAGAGAAGAGAAGGCTCATCACGGATATCATCCACACATATGAACATAAAAAGAGAGAGTGCAAATTAGACGGAAGCAGCATCTTTCAAGTGACAACTAGTGAAGATACCCACCCTGGGAGATCTTCAAAAGCTGTCTGGAAATGGTCCTGGGCAACGTGCTCTATGTGAGACTGCTAGAGCAGGGGCATTGGACAAGATGACCTCTTGAACAGAGGTCACTTCCAACATCAACCATTCCATGAATCAGTATCAGTTCCTGCCAAAGAGCTGTTATGATAGTAACACATTCCAAGTAGCTTCCAGCTTTTAAAATAATTTAAAACATCTTACAAAAATAGATAATTGGAATCTTTTCTGCATATATTGGAGAGGCACAGATAACACTTATGAAAGAAGTAACAGCAAGTAAATGGCAATAGAGTTTGGTGATATTGCAGAACCTGACAGCAAAACCATGCTGCTTTATGATATTAAGTGTGAAGTGGTCATTCCAGTGAAAGGGACACACATAATACCATTAAATGAGATGTACATAACTCCCAATGGGTTTTAGGGTTCTTACAGAAACTATTTCCTCTTTATGTGCACTAAAAGGGACACAGAGATTGTATTTTTGTGTGTGCAGTGGAACCCAAAAGTGCTCATCTCAAATCTCAGATTGAATGTGCTAGGAATTTTAGGATGAACTCTCTTGAACTTGACATTTATTTCCTTCCATCAGGAAGGAAACAGTGGTATGCATTAATTTTCACTAACACATACCAAGAAGATGAAAATGTGGTGACTTCCACATATTCAAATTACATATTTAACGTATTTTGTGTGTACTAGGAATGGAAGACTTCTCCAAAACATTGAAAAGATACTAAGATTACAAAACTGTTTGGCCACTATTATAGGAAACCTGTGGCATTTGAAGTGCCCAAATACTTTCTAATCTAACAACATGCGTAGTTTCTCCTCTGTGGTATGAATCACATCTACAAGGTGTCTCAATGAATGCTCTATAGGTAAAAATGCAATAGCTGCCATGCTTCACAATTTCAGGAAAGTCAAGAATTACACAGTTCAGTTTTTCCCATAAAGGGAAGTAAGATTATATTTTTAAAATCTATTGTAATTGGACATTAACTAATGGCTAGAATTTACATATAACATTTCATAGAAACATTGCAGAGGCACAGCTACTGGATATAAATGCCACCTCAGGTGTAGTTATATTTTATTATTTGCTGATCTACAAAATTTTTTTAGAGATAATAATTGAAAATAATTGAGAAAATAATTGAGATTATTTACCCTTTTTACTCAGTAGCGGAATAAAGTCTTGCTATTAACTCTGTGTAAGAACATTCCATAAATTACACATTTTACCTTGAAATTGCCCAGTGATGTGCTTTATTTTGCTAAATAAAGCCCTATTGTACGCAGCACCATCTGGGTTTTTGTTTGTTGCAGTGCTTTTTCTTGCGTTAATTATTTTACATTAATATAAAATGTGCCATAAGTAGAGCCGATTTATTAAAGTAATTACGTAGAGAAATTGGTGTTGAGAGCTGAGGTTGCTTTTCTGTACATTATACTGTAATATGTCTAATGATGTCAGCTATGTGGCTGACTAATCTATAATTCTGGACAATTGCTGTATGCTACATTTGGTAATAGAAATAAAGATGAACAGTAGAAAAATGATTTATAATATATTTGGTTATGATTCCATGTAAAAGCATTGCTTTATAGTGCAGTGACCTGCAGTATAAGTTTCATACAGATTCTAACACTTTTACCAAAAGCAAATAGTAATAGAAACTTTGTTAAATGTAGAGATAATATAGGTGTTTGCATTTAAACACTCAGAATTAACTTTCATGAGATCTGATGGTTTACTTGTAGTATATCATTCTACCATGTAGAAAGACAATAAATCGGTTCCTTTTAATGAGTATGGCCTTACAGAATCAAAAACTATATTGCTTGTTTGGGATGCTGTTGTTAATATCATGGAATAGTAGAGTTCTCCATTTAAATACTAAACATATTAAAAAGTTCCTAATAAAGTAAGATTCATGTTAACCTGGTTTACAAATCTTTCGGTATATCTTTCAATATTGCACATTACAGTTAGTGTAGTACTGCATTAATATTTTAAAATAATCAAAAAGAATTCAGAACACCTACAGTACTGAATATAAAGTAGTTCTCAAATGCAGGTATAGCTGATACATGTTAGTAAAAAGATTTATTGGTATCCCAAGAAGCTGTCTGTAAAAATATTCTCACAAGGAATATTGAAAGTGTTGGAAAATACCTGCGTACTAACGGAGATACTTGAATATATCGAGGACATGAATTTACTGCTTTATTGCATAGTTACCAAGAGATAACGCAGCAGCATTAACATGTTACTAAATAATTATAGTTGTTTCTAATGGAGATATTGTGTTGCCACTGATAAATAATGCATATTATATCATGGTGATAAAGCAATTAACTTATATCACCAGCTTCCTCATATTACTTGCTCTTATGCTCTGGGTTAGCAAGTCTCTTCATATTAACTGCTGAATATTCAGAAGGGCATCTTTAACAGCTCTAATTAAAATGTTTTAAATGCCTACTAAAACCCCTAATGAGAATTACTGTTGTGATAAGAGCAGCCAAGCTTTACTTTCTACGGTCATGTACATTTTCATGAGCACTTTTCTCCAGGAAGTATGGAATTAATCTAATCGCTAGGAGGAGAAAGGGTTAATAACATCTCAAAACTAATTGGGTAATGGGAACAAGACTAGATCACTATTTTTTGATTCCTTCACACTAGATTGCTGACAAGCAAGATTCAATTAGAATGGAAGCATATGGTTGCTAATATACAGGTTGTGGTTTGGGTTTTTTTGGTGTGTTTTTTTTTTTTTTTTTTTTTTTTAATAAGGATTTTGACAATCTGAAACCATGATGCAGACCAAATGGAAGGAATTTTGGAACTCTAATCTTAGCATCTTAGATGTGTGACATGCTCTGTTAAACATCAAGATATTTAAGAACCAGAACTAGAGGTAAGATTCCCGATTGGCATATATACCTCACAGAGGATTGGGGAAATTTCAGTCACTGAACAAACATGACTGCAAGTTTGCAGAATACTGTTTCTTCTCACAAGATTTCCATAAGAAACATCTTGTGAATGGATAACAATTCTTTGAAGGCTTCGAGTTTCAGCTGCAGATCAAAACTCAAAGTTTTAAACTCATCACTTTAACAATTGAAAGTTTGGCTCAACTTCAATAACTACCAACACTGCTTCCTGTTATCCCTGTTTATACATTTATTAATACTAGTACTGTGCAAGCAATGCAGGTGTATTCTAAGCCCAGTATCTATACTTCACTACAAGTCGATCTCTTTGTTTCAGCAATTTCTTGTTCAAGGTTAGAAAGATATGCATCTTTAATAAAAGGAAATATAAGTTTTCACAGATTCCATGCACAGAAAATAAAAATAGTGAAGGTTATATGATGCTAGTTTTATTTTTGGCTTTCAATACTGGTATCCAAGCAATCTAAAATTCACTAAGTAATAAAAGAGAAAGGCAACTTTTCCCTTTTCTCAATAAGTGTATTACCTCTGTGTCCTTGTCATACAGTAATAAAATGAAGTTTGAGAACAGAACCAGGAATGGCCAGAAGTGTAGCTCAAATGAAGTCTGAGTCACCTTGGTATCATATTAGTACTCTGAAAAACAATGTTTAAAATAGTTAAAAATGTAAACAGCATCCAAAGATGCCACCTAAAGAATATAACTGAGAAAATTACTTTCTATGTATTGTAAACAACTATTTCCTTTCAATTTAAGGCTGGTTTGTGGTAGGTTACTCTTGTCTCACATCAGCCAAAGTATCCTGGAATGTACCAGAAGGAGTGTGATTGAATCACAGCTACACAGTTCAGCCTTTTTCCATATTTGCAGACTGCATCTGCAAATTGCTCTTTCCAGATAGTTGCTTACAGAAGCATTTAAACAGACTATGAACTTTCACGAGTACAGAGTGGTAGATGAGTTAGCACTATAAAGAAGAGAGATCCTGTTTCATATTACTCAAGCTGAGCTATAAATGCTATAGCTGATTAACCTCTAAAAGTCAGATGGATTCTACGGTCACTCTACCTCCTTAGGTTTAATTTGTTATGCTTTTTTTTATTTGTCCTTGCTTTATAGGCTTGGAACCAAATTGTTGCTTTGAGAACTGGACCTTAGAGACCATCATTGTGATTACAAAGGGAAAGGACAACTGGAACACAGGCAGAGAATGAGTAGTGGATCTCAACAATTTTGCAAGAAACTTTGCTTACTTTGTTCTCTTCTGTGCCATCTGTGCTTTACAGTGCTCTGATTCGTTACCAGCTTATGTACCCAACAACAGCTTCTGACATGTCTCTCCCATTAGCTGGCATCCCTGATAATATTGAAGGGCTGCAATGACACTAGCTAATATTGCCTTCAAAATTATGTTTGTGTCTTGCCAAAGTTCACAGGGGAAGGAGAGGTTAGAAACATCCATGGATTTCCTTTAAATCAGACATGGAACACTTCTTCAGCAAAATATTCTGTGTGTATTTAGCTACTATCCACAGATCTTCACAAACTGTGGTTTTTTTTTAAAGTATGCAATTGATGTCCATTGCAATATAAATGACCATAAAACCATAAGACCTTTTGAACTTTCCAGATTAGAAATTCCCAGGAACTGTGGAGTGCTTGTATTACTGTATTTAAAACAAACAAACAAACAAACAAACAAACAAAAAAACCCCACAATTCTCTAAAACTGGTACTTGGGAGTACACTTCTGGGAGTCTCTTCTTGCGATCTGGGGGTTAAAGTGTTTACCCAATGCTGTTATTGTATACCAGAAGCCTTTGATGTCACCAACAGTTGCCTGGAGGTTACTTGATTTTTCAGGCCTTTGTGAGGATATATCTCTGGCTTGTATTCAAACGGAAATGCACTCTATTGCTGCAGGTCCTACTTTTTAAAATCGTCAAATCCTTGAATGGTAAGAGCCCTTCTGTAGTCCAGTTACTTTAAATTACACATAAGACAAATGGCACAAAACAAGCATTTATCTGTAATATCCAAACCAGACAGCATAGTTCAAAATATTTTAAAAAGTCTTAAGCAAAGAAACAAAACAACCCACACAGCTTAACTGAAGTTAAAACAGAGATACTTATTTCCTTCCTGAAAAGGTGGCAATCATGGTTTCTGCCTCTGTGTAGGCATTTTTGCTCTGTGGAAGCTGGAACTCATCTCTAATACATATCTTTCAGAGGTTTTACACTGCTAATTGTTCACTACAAAAATACTTTTTGTTTTGGTTTGGTTTTTTTTTTTTTTTTCCCCTTTAGGTAGAGGATGTTTTTGGTCTTTTCAATTAAATTGTTTATCTGCCATAGTTACTTATACATTTGTTATACTAGAAGTCCTCACCTGCATTTCACTCCCTAAAAAGAAACTTTTTTTTCAGGGAGGTGTAAAACTCCCTCTCTTCCCTTTCATAATTACTTTGATACAATTTATCTTTCACAAGATCTTATACTCAGTATCCTTTTGTAGATTAAAACAATATATAATGCAAACATCTAAACAGGCTTAATACAGTTTCCTGCTGTCTAACTAATGCAGTAACTGAAAAAAAAAAAACCAAAACCAAAACACCAAAACAGATATTGTCACATTAAGTTCAGAAACTGACTCTTTGCTTCTCTTTCATTCATTATCAAGAGACAACAAATAAAAATTATTCATGAGTAAGTTAAAACCTTGTGGGTTTTTGTGTCTCTCAACTAGAACATTTTCCTACAGTTAGCCTTACCAGCAGATGGAAATCAAATAGATATTTATGGTTACACTTAAAATTCAAAAGTCAACTCAAGTGATTTTGAGGTCTCTTGCTCTGAAGAATTTAAAAAAGTTATAATAAATTGTACTTAGATTCTGAAGTTATCATGTAGATACTGTTGTAAAGGGAAAACATAGGCTGTCAGTGTAAGATAACATTTTAAAAAGTAACCCAAAAAATAAATAGAAATATTAACTAGCTATCATCTTTACTTGAAAACAATGCACTTAAACTGAATCTTCAAACCTTGTCTGAAATGTACACAAACTTTCTGATTGACTTAAAAACTATTATTTTTCATGCCTGAAATTTCTGATGCCTGCCTGCGCTGCCCCAATACTTAGTCAGATGCTCCCGCTTCTATGCATGGAGGAAGTGCCACACTCTTGTAAAAGCCAGCTCTTGTAAAATGTCTAGGCTGGTTTTTTTCTGCTTTTTGTAAAAAAAAAGAGTTTTGAGTAATATGAAATGGGAACAAAATAAGCATTCAGACTGTCTTCAGCTTCTGAGAGCAATAATTGTTTTTGTGACTGGTGAAGCAGAACTTCAGGACAATGTTCTCTGGACCACTCGTCTATCCCCCAGCCCTGTCAAGCTTGTCCTCATCATTAATGTGCCGATCCTGGAGTCTCTCTGCTGAAATACCACATGGTGCAAATTTGTTGGAGTACAATACAGAATTGGAATTAATTACCCAAAAGAGGACAGATATTGAACACCCAGAGATGATTTGAAAATGAATGGAAATCTGATGCTTGATTCCTTGTGGACTTGCTTTGAAAATTCCTTTTACTTTTAGATATACATGTACTGTTTAATTATTACCTGAACTTCAATATGTACATGTATTCCTAGCTTCTTTATAGGTTATATTACTTCAGGTTTTATGTTCTCAATAGTTTTCCCCAGACTAAGTATACTTGGTACAATTCCATTAGTTTAAGATTATAACAGTTGAAAACCTGGGTGTTTCTGGAAGGAGCCCAGGGACCCATCAGAGCTTTTCCCATGCAACTATTCAATAGGAAAGTCTTTCAACAATCACTCTTGGCCATACTGTATACATTTTGACAGCACTAGAAGAGGACACAGGGCTTGTTTCTCCTTTCATTTAAAATAGCATAACTTCCAAAAGAGTGGAAACTGTTCCACTGTGCACTATCCTAAGTAAAAGGGATAGTCAGGCTCTATCTGTGCACATAGCTAACCTGCAAACAGCATGTCCGCCTGGCTTAGAGCTATGTAATCTGGGAAAGAGTAGTCTCATCCTAAGCAAATGTTCCAAAAGTATATTAGCCTCCAAAATGCTATTTTTCCAATTTCATTCTCTTGGTTCACTACACAGTATTTTGATGCACACAGTCGAATTTATTGTTCCTAGTTTTAAGAGATCACAAAGGGAATAAAAACCAAGAAGAGGTCGTGTCGAAAGAACACTTTCTTTATAGCTTAAGAACAGAGAACTATGATGATTTGTGGAAGAAGAAGCAAGACAGCTGTGACAAATTCCAGTAATGGATTATAATTCAACTCCCTAGAAACAGGATCAGAGAAGCCTACTGTCAAGAGATACTTTTCTTCATAGCAATATTTAAGTAAAAAACACACTCAGAGAATGGACTGCTACCTTGTAAAATGCTTGGAATATTTTATAGGACATGCTTCAAATCTCATATTAACAGGCTCTCACTTATTTCATGCAGATAGGTTTTTTATTGCCATTTATATATGAGGCACCTTATTGCTATTTGTTCTTCATGCTTCTGTTTTCCTTTGGCTCAGATGAGCCTCACTTATATCAAACTGTTGAAGTCTGTACCCTGTATTTGTTCTAGAGTGGGTGGGAGAGGTTAGAAAGAGGAACTCAACCTAGCAAGTCTTTACTTTCCCCATATATAAAATGGCCTAATAGTGCAACCCACTAATAAGCAGGACAGACTATTTCAATTCAGCACACACTTTAGTGTATTCTGTTTCACTAAATTTCTATCATTTAATTCATGTCAGCCAAATAGCAGTTTTGTCTTTTAAAAAAATTTTATAAAGACAAAGGACTCCCATAGCAATCACAATCTACATGTTACCCAGTGGACACTTTCTTCTGTTTGCTTGTGGAGACATGTTTAAAATTGAAATGAATAGCACTTATACACAAATGGCTCTGCAATTCTCCTCATCAAATGAATAAAAGCAAATGAATAAAAGATAGAAGATGAGCATTTCATTAGATGAACAGTTAAACAAGAGAGCACTTTTACAACTTCTTGAGGCTATCAGAGTGAAAGCACTCAAAGACTGTGTTTATGCCTTATTTGCTCTAAAAGTATTCCAGTGTCATTTTGGGATCAATAGACAACTGATAGGAGCAAAGTATTTTATTACACCTTACCCATCATTAATAGCGGTTTGAGTATATTTCTCAAACTATACTCAAGACCCATATAAAACTAAGATCAAATGCAACTGAAAGTCAGATATTACCACAGTTCCTCAGTGAGATGGTTCAGCAAAAGCAAAGCAAACTATAATTAGAGAGACTGCCAAGCAGATATTTCTGGAGAGAAAGTTCCAGGTTGATGATTTTTAAATAGAAGTTTTCAGATTGTCCTTACTAAGAAGTTTTTCCCCACCAACTAAGTCCACATTAATAAATTAAACACTGTCAAAGTGTGGGCCTGGGTACTGATGCTCAACTACTACCCATACTGACTGTCAACATGGTTCTTAGTACAGTTTTAGTCTGTTCCCATCTAACAGGACTCTCCCACCCCCTTCACAGAAAGGTCTGAGGATTAACCCATACCAGGGAGTATACACAGTAGGCAGTACAGATAATACCATACCTATATGGCATGCCCCCAAGGTTCAATTGTCCAGGCTGACTGAGATGCCTAAAATGTCATAGTTAAAGGGTTCATTATTTCTTGTGCAAGAGTCAAAAAGAAGACATGCAAGGATTGAGTTCTTGTGGATTCTTGTATAGAACTGGGCAAAAGTTAAGGAGGTTTAGCATAGGCCAAGAGTCTCTCACTGTTAATATCAAGTAGGAAGAAGCCTCGAGGGAGGCATGGTGACTATTAACACTCCACCACAGCACTGGGATTAGCTACATGGAGGTACACAACCTGTCCTACTGCTCTAGTGCTGCTCGGCAGTGCTGTCTACATTAGCAAGACTATGTTGAGAAGGGAAGATGTAAGTCCTTGATGGACTCTCTCACTTGAGACTGCCAAGCCAACAATTCTAGGCTGTCTTTTCAGATTCATCATATGCCATGAGAGGCACTGCCACCTCAGATCTGTTCAGGACATCCCAAGTGACAGACAGTCAAATGTGGGAGTGCGATCAGGCCTGAAGTCAGACTCTGGTGAGTGTAAACTGCTCTGTTCCTGCAAATAGAAGAGGGTGAATGGGGTGACACGTACTTGTCTTGGGGTCATAATCTTGGGGTCATAATGGATAGACCCAGGAAGAGAGGATGGCATGAATTGTCACTGGAACAAGAAGACATTCTCCCACAGCAACTGCAGTAGATAGAGTTGCATCTGTCAAAAATTACATATGCATAGCAACCTGCTATGCCACAGAGCAGGGTGCCATGGCCTGTGTGCAAGTGCTGATACAGTAGATTACAGATATGCATGGCATGGTGGAGACTCCTGGGCTTTGTTCAGCATACTAGAGTAAGATGGCAATCACTCAGGTCCTCAAGTAGCACAGGTTCAAAGTGCAGCAGGGGTAGCAAAGAAATGTGAATGAAGGGAGGCTTCTTCCACTAACTTCTGGTAGGGAACCTTTGGTTCTCCAGAGTGAGTCTGGAAAACATAAGGCCATCCAGATCATGAGGGAGGATGTGAGAAATGACCATGTGATAAGTCATAGCTGTATTAGGCAACCAGCACCTGTCATGATACAGAAATACGGGCCTATACACACCAAACGCAGAGAATTGCATGGGATGTGTTTTGAGCAAGGATGCATGCCTGCTAGTTTAGATCAGACATGTTAATATATCACTTGACCTCAAGGCCAGAGCATAGTGCCAGGTCATCTTGTTTTCAGACATACGCAATAAGTGTATGTTTGCTTTTCTACTGTACAAACACAGGAATTATATCCCTTCTGTTCACATGGCAAGATTTCTGCCATAGTGGCAAACTATAGATTCACAAATTATGACAAGTGAGTTAATTAGTTAATATTGCTAATAACTAGAAATGTAGTTAGTACTAACCTCATGCTCTAAGAACTGCTTCCAGAACACAAAGACAGTCAAAAAATTGGAGAAATACAGCAATTTCATGAAAACAACTGCTGCACTTCTTTGAAGTTGCATAGTGCACTTGGTCACCAGATTGTCCCCAGCATGTGAGCCTGATATTTCCTCAATAGAAATTATCCATGTATTGTGAAAAAGAAAGTTCAAGACAAAGTTTAACCTAACTACACACTATTCAAAAAAAAAAAAAAGAAAAAAAGAAATGTGAATGGATAATGCAGGTGACAGGACTGAATTTCATACTTTTATTCATGTAAGAATTTGTATGTCCCGAAGCTTTTTATTATAAAAGCAACAATCTTTATATTTCCTCTTATATACATACACATACACAAAAGCAAAAAATAATAATCAACAGAAAAAAAAAACAACAAATGAACACCCCCAGATAAAAAACACAAAAAAATATGAAAAGTATCCTAAGCTAAGAAAGTTGGATTTTGGAGACATCTGACTCAGATAAAGAGAACAAAGGCAACCATGGGAGAGGAAGGAAGAGAGTAGAATAAACCTAAAAAATTTAAGTTTATCTGATTTCTCTTGTAGCTTCAAACATGTGTAACAATCTATCAGTTAATACTGCTTTGTCCTTTAAACTGCTGTGAAAATATTCAGGAAAATGCAAAATTTTCTATACATTCTGGAAAAATAAGGTTTCAACAACCAGATTCTCTTATGTACTTATTTTTCCTGCATCAGTGTTTTCCTATTTCCCTTCTATAGCCAGCTTATAGTCAGGGTAAGCTGACTGAGGACAAATACAACAGATACTTCGAATACTAGTTCTTGGCATTTTCTCTGCCTGATTCACACATGTAAAGTTTTTGTTAACAATCTGAGCACATTCATCCTCCTGCACCATGAAACAAGTTAACTACAAACAGCAGTCTATTGTTATGCTTTTCACTCCCACATTCATATTCACCATGTGAAAAGCAGACTTCTCCCAATTTATATTTCCCTCTTCTTTTGCAACAGCAGAAATATAGTTTGGAACTCAATTAACCAGAACTTTTGCAGATGATAAAAATGTCTCCAGATGTCCTAGATCCTTTCTGGGAAAGAAACAGGAAGAGTTTAACTTTGACAGACCCTGTCCCTGAAACCACATCCTGCTTTACATTCTGTTTCCTGCCTGGAGGATTATGATGCATGGAAGAGCACACACCTGGTTTACTACGTTAACAGGTGGTTGCTGTCTCTTTTCTTTCTCTCCCAATAGCTAGCAGGACAGTTTAGCTACCTGTTGGTAGCTAAAGTCCCCATAGAGTTACACTAGTGTTCAGTAGTTTGCCATGAATAAATAGACTAAACAATATCTATCTAAACCATTCATCTTAAGATGCGTATGTCACATTACACAAGTGACAAAAGCAATTGCTGCTCGGAAAGCAGAATTCAGATCAATTCATATAGTAAACCTATGTTTAGAAATGTTAAAATCTTAGCTGATTGGTACTTTTTTCAAGAACAACTGCAATGAAGGTAGAGTCTGTCTGTATAAACTGCAAATGCTCTGAACCATGGGCTGACTGAGTGAGTACAGAAAATCTGATTTAAATAGTGACTACCTGTTCCACATTTTTTCTGTAGAAATGTATGGTTTTTTCTCCCCTAATTTTCCACCATAGGCTGGGTCACTCCTTCTCTTAAGCCTTGTTTTAAGGTCAGCATTTTCTTAGTGGAAAGATATGACCTGCTTGGGAACTGACTCAAATGAGTTCTGCCATCAAATAGGAGAGGGGAAAAAAAAAAAAAAAAGAAAGAAAACCTAGGAGTATACTTACGACAATCACTTCAGCAGGAAAGTTTTGTCTGTTTATTCCATTTAGGCTTTGTACTCTCCCCACATGTCCTCAGTTTGTTTCATTTGATATTTTCATTAATTTCTTTGCATGCTATCAGAGTACTGTGGCCGATTGTTATAGATGCAAACATACACACATATTTGTAATAACCTCTCAGAGGTGCTTGATGGATCTGATCTACAGAGATCATTGTCACAATCTGGCAAATTTGTGTAACTGACTAAATGAATTCATCTTTTTCTTAATGTTCAAACTGAGCTAACTTTTTATTAAAGATACATGTGGCATATTCTCCAGTGTCCAATTTCCTTGTAAATTTTTTATTCTCAAAATTCAGCATTTCTACTTTCATGATTGCAAATATAAGTATTTCTTATTTTTTAGGCTAGTATTTATAAAGCAGGAGAACCACCTAAGCTGTGTAAAACCTGTGTAAAAGAAGTATGGTAAAGTTATTGAAGACAAACTTTCCTTTATAAAGAAGACAAGGGAAATAAACTTGCTTTATTCTTAGGCCCCTCAAAATGTATTAGGGAAAATATAATTCTTCCTCTGAGCAGTGCAAACCCAGAGCTTAGAAATACTACATTGATTTTTGCATTTTACTTCATTTTGAAGTTCAGCCATATACTGCACATGTATTTAAACCTAAGTATTTCACAGTCCTTAAGGTGAAGGAAACAGGATCTCTATTTATAAACCTTATCAGTAGCTGTATTTCAATCTATAAAAGGCTATGGAATGAGGACTTAAGCTTTTTGAAAACTTCAGTATGTAGAAAGATATCAAATACTGTAATAACTACAATTAGCTACAGAAAAACAAAAGCAGAAAGGAAATTTTATCAGGTACATCTCATAGTATCTACTGTCAAAAAAAAAGGCTAATACAATATGTAGATTATAAGCCTACATGATACTACTCTAAATGAAACACTAACAAAACATCTTTAAAACTAAAATTTGTGAGCAAAAATCTATTTCATGGAAAATTTAAATATATATTGCTTTCCATGTACTTTTAAAGCAGATAAAGTGGAATCACTCGCAAAAATTGAAATTGCATTTTTGATCCTCTTTTTCCTCATAATTTCTTTTCAAATCTCAGCATTACATAACCTTCTGATATCCTATCAACAAAAGTGTACTACATCTCTTTGCGGGAAATGTTCATACAGCCTTCCCTATACAAGCAAAAAGTGTGTGACTAAAGCTTCCCATTCCCTCACCAAGAAAATTGTTCCAAGTCATAAAAGAACAGTTTGTGTGTTTGGCAACTGGTATTCCTGCATATCTGCCAGCAGATATTTACAGTAAGCCCTAGGTACTCCTCTATCCTTGTAAAAGAGTATAATCAATATTCAGAAAATAATCAAGTAGCATAGGATTAAAAACCAGTATCTTAATACCCAATTGAGACTCCACTTCTGGTAGAACAAATGAAGAAAAACAAATATTTTAACAGTTAATGGGATTTTGTTTGCATAAAAAATATACATTTGCCTTTATTTATTAGGAGCGACTGCTATAAAAAAGCCTTGCAAATTCTAAACTATGACCAATCATAGCAAATTTCCATAGATGGGCCCATATTACTAGACAGGGATTATAAAGCACACAAATAACACTTTTAGTTCAGAAAATCTCCAAGTTACAAATCACTGAAGAAGACTTCATTAAGAAAAGTACCACTACTTTATTTCCCTGTTCCTAGTTCTTTAGATATCTGACATACCTGCTACTGGACATTGCTGGAAAGAGCTAGATAAGGACTTTTGGCCAAAGCCAGCAAAATCATTCTTGTATGAGACACCCACACACACTGGTCAACTAAACTGGGCAGTAGCTCTACATATTCATTAGGTTTTATCTCACTTTTTCTTTTTTTCTTTAAAATTAAAGGCACTGAATCATAGAAATGTTAGTTTAAAGAGACTTCTGGGGATCACCTAGCTCAACCTGAAGCAGCAGTATCCCCAATATTATGTCAGGTCAGCTATAGTTTTTCCTGGCCAAATCCTCACAGCTTTGAGGTGTAGAGTTTAAACCACCTCTTTGGTGACCCATGCCAGTCCTACACAGACCCCATGGTGAGGAGTTGCTTTCTAACAACTAGGGTGGCTCTCCCAGGCTACAAGTATTGGAACTGCCCTTTATTATACCACCTATCCCCTTTGTTTCCTCAGCCTTGTAACCCTTCTTCAAGTAATCAAACGCTATCATTAAAATGCTTCCCTTGGTCTCCTCTTCATTGGAGTAGAGAAGCCAAGCTCCCTCATCCTCTCCGTCTGTGCTCTAGGTCAGTGGTCTCCAAACTAGGGTGCGTGGGTGTGCTAGATAATCCATTGGGGTATAGGAAGAAAGTGGGTTTTGTACCATTGTTAAATAAAGTAAAATAAAATAATATTTTAAAAATAACATTTATTTTACCTTTGTCTCATACTATTTTTGTTTCCATTTTTGTGTATGTTTTATCATGTACATAATATATCAGTACAGTAGTACATACATATAATTTATAAATAAAATATACATATATTGTGGGTGCATGTTCAAAAAATTTTAATGATACAGATGCAGAATCAAAAAAGTTTGGAGACCAGTACTTTAGGTGCCCAGCCGTCTTGGTTGCCCTACTGTTTTTAACATCACTCTTGAACTGGAGGGTCCTAAATTGGGCATAGTATCCTTGCATCCTTGCAAGCACTGAGTAAGAGGAAGAACTTTCCTCAGACTTCTAACCATGCTTATCCTAAAGTACCCTGCTATCTGGCTTTGTTTGTTTGCACTGAGTGCACACTGCTGGCACACATTCAGTATTGAAATGCCCAGATCCAGTTTAGCAGGGCTAGCCAGTCAGTACCCAGGTTATACTGATATGATGTGAGTTATTACTTCTCAGATTAACATATCTCTGTATTCAATGTCATAAGAGTTCTGTTGGCCCCAATATATGGTTTTCTCAAGGTCTCTCTGGATTGAAACTTTATTGTTCAGCAGGTACACCTTAATTCAGTATCATCTGCAAATTTGCTGAGGGAGCATATTTGCAAACTTCTAGTAGCTACATATGAATGCAGTAGCCTTGCCACCATTTAGCTGGAACAAACACCTTTTCCAATTGCCTCTCAGCAGACCTCCATCTCATATACAGTCAGATCTTACGTTACTGTAATTAAAATCTTCTGTGAGAAGTTAATGTGCAAAAATATTAATCTGTAATTCAAATTTGAAGGTTTTCAAGTAGTCTCAGTCCTTCATTCAATCTTCATTCAATCAATTACAATTTATCAACACCTCTAAATGAAGCCCTAAACCACTCTAAAAAATCTTTGCAAAGATCTACCTTAGTTCACAACAGTGGGACTATATATGACTAATTTATTATCAATTATGAGTAACAGTTGCATAAAAAGATCACTGATGATAAATGCAGGCATACTTTATCAATGCAGCAATTTTTTTTTCCTGTAAACACATAATGTAACTTACTGTAACTTATGTCCCACCTACCATTTCTAAGGAACAAGCTATGAAATAGTGGACAGAATCTCCTGTTACCCTTCAAGAAACTGGACAATAAGAAAAAGTTAGTTGAGAATCCTGATGTGTCTTGCAAGTCAAACATTTTGACCTAACGTGTATTTCAATCTTCAGCTGAGAGAGGTGGTGAGAAGAATTTTTTAAAGAATAAATATACCAAATGTGTGTACTCAACTCGCACTGCCCTTGAATTCCACCTTTCCCTAATCCTGGTTAAAACAGCAAAACATATAAATGTTTTAATAGCAAGGGAAGAATCTGCTTTCATATTGTGAGGCACACTGACTGAGAACTCAGAGAATCTATCTTCTAAGGCACTGCATGCATATTTTGATTTTTTTCCAGGTTGTCAGTATTTGCACTTATTTAATTTAAAATTTTGTTCTTAAAAATTCCAAATTGAATATGGCATCTGTTATTGGTACATTTCAAGTGATTTTTCAAGGGAAGGGTCTTGGAAACTGTTGCTAAACTGAGTAATAAGATCATTTGTATGGGAAGTTTTACAGAGACTCAGTGACTCTTCCTTTAGAAAAGAATCCATATCTGCACTGTATCTTTTATACTTCATTGCATTTCTTTCTGTCAGGCTATTATATGGTAGTGAGGTACAGTATATTGAACCTATATTACAGATACGAAAGAGCTTGGTTTTTTAAATGTTTGGAGGAAACTCGCTTCTATCCTACTTTAAGATACTCATTGACAGAATACTACCGTATTATGCTTCTACTTTCATTATGCCTGACTTCCAATCTGTAAAATATGGTATGTTCTGTATTTGACCATTGTGTTCTATTTTTTGTGTGGTAAAACTTAATGAGATTCCTGAAAATCCCAAAATGATAAGTTTAAAGCAAAACTTTGAGAGCAGGTAGCCATGTTATATATGATGGGAGAGATTGTCAGTGTTGCCAAACCAGAATTCTCAAGGCAAGGTTCTGTCACCACAATAAAGACAGTATCGATCACAAAGGTCTTCTATTTATACAAAAAAGTATTTCTGCTGAAACTAGGAAAATCGCCTATCAGTATCATCACAGAAATTAACAAGGCTTGTTTATTACCATGCAGAATCAAAGTCTTAGGACTGTTTAAGGGGTGGAAAATAACGAAGGCAAATATTTTAGGTACAGCAATTTTTTCTTGACCATGTATCATTACCATACATCTTCTAATCAAAAGTGCTAAAAGAACACCTTGAGCTATTAGGAGAAAGGCTGTTGCTGTCTAATTAGCATAATAAATTATCCAACATTTCTTCCAAAATACAAGGAGAATCTTAAACCTATGTGATTGTTGCAATCACACAATCACCCCAGTAGGAAAAAACACTGTCCTTTTCAGCCATGTGGGGAGAATGACAGGTGTTACACCTGATATGACTCAGGCAACTATTTTATATCTTCATTAAAAATAGCAGTGGAACGTGATTTACCTTACTTGCTTAGCGTGACTCACAAAATGCAGGAAAGTTTATTGACAAAGTAATACACATGGTCAAATTCAATTGGATTAGTTTCAATTATATTCACTGGCAAGTGTTTCTTATTCATCCTTACTCAAAATAAAATAATTTCATTACGAATTTAAACTAAACTTCTTTACTTTTTATTAAACAGGACTGAAGAAAACCCACACAGTTAGTACCTCTTAGACAATTGAGCAGGCAGTACCTTCAGTTGAACAAGCAGCTTCTAAGAGAAACAAGCAGAAACTTCTTAAATAACTCTCTGAGTCTGCAGGATTCTGTCTGTCTATAATATCTGCTTATGGATTTGAGACTAAATGATTTTTTACAGAAAATAAGGTTCTATGGTAGAGAATGAAGAAATGTACTGCACATGAGTTTTCAGTTCAGATCTAATAAGTCAATGCTTGGAAATACTGTCGTAGCATCTAGTCATAGTGATCACCTTGCCTGGGCAAAATGAGTGGGTTTGGTTTGAGGATGATCCCAGTACAAACATATCTAAACTACAAAGACTGCAGTCATAATGTCACTGACTTGCCATGCACGTTGAGAGGCCAGACTGAGTATCTGCATTCTTATTAGTTTTAGTGTCAGAGATGGTCATTCCAAGCTTGACACATACTGTAGAAAATACTGTTACTTCTGATTCATAGAGAACTAGATAACCCCAGTCTTCAATTATGTCAGACTAACATCTTCTGTAAATGACCAGTCAATTTAGAAGGAGAAACCAAACGAGATGATGTTTTATGTTACGCAATGACAGGAACTTTAAACTCTGTAAGTTTATAAAGTTTCATATATAATTGATTAAGGGCACCAGAGAAATGTAAAGTGGGTTACTGATGTTGATTCTGCCATCTTTTGCCGCTCTTCCTGTGTATACTCTTCCTCTTTCTCCTTTTCTCTCTTGAATGTTTAGTCTTAATAGTATACTTATTGTAGCTTAGAGAGACAAGAATATGATCCCAGATAGCTAAGAAAAGGAAAAGAACCTGTCTCTTCTCACTTCGGAGCCTTTTAAAACATTTCTTCCTTGTAGGATATTGTGATAATCATGATATGGTAATCAACTCAAAATCAAGTGTTATGTCCTTTTTATTTTTGCAGATATCTTCTTATTAATTATAATTTTATTTTTCAGCTGTAACATTTTCTTTTATTCTTTCTAAGAAGATAAAATTTAAGAATTCAGAGAATGAAAATATCCAGTAGTTTTGTGGGATTACAAGATAAAACAGGAACCAGCAGCAAATATCTCCTCCCTCACATCCTCCATCACTGATTTGGCCTGAGTTATCTCACAGGTTAATGTATAAATCAAACATGGCATGATGTTCCTTGATGTCACAGATTTATTTATACTGTTTGAAGCAGACTTTTTTACCCACTCATGGTTTGGTTTCATTGTGTCACTTGTAACTGATGTGCCTAATATTTCAAGGTAGGTCACACCAGAAGAGTATATATCCTCATCCTCCTCAGCATACTAGACATGCAGAAAATAGTCATTCAATGTAGCATGCAGAAAGCAGAAAATCAGACAGAATATGTTTTCTCACAATTTCCTCTAAATTTGCTTAATATGTTAACAGGGTGTTAAGGGATTTGTAAAAATTATCACCTGCAAAATCCCTCATGTATTTTTCATTAGAAAACCCAATTGCTAGTTAGTAAATTAACTTCAATATCAAGTTCCTTAATTTTTAAAATTTCAATTGTCACACAAGTGAAGAACAAGAAACAATATTCTGGTATGATCCCTGGAAATAATCCAGATTGCTGTCATGTACTTGCTAAAGGTTCCCACTTCTTTGATTTGTTTGTCATGTACATATTCCAAAAGAGTCTATCAAAGCATCACAATTTACTTCTCAAACCCTACCTCAATGTCTCTTCGATTCTCCAAGGTCTTGGCTGTTCTACCAATCTTGTTTAAAATCACCGATGATTTAGCAGTCATGCCCCTTTATCCCCTGTTCTAAGTGGTTAGAAAACAATGGGAAGTCATCTGGGATTTGAGATGCTATTTTAGAAATGAGTTTTTTAAAAAATCAAGAAGAGTACAGATTGGATTAGCCTTCACAGTCTTCCCACAGTTTATTTCTACCATCTGAGATGCAGAGTAAATTAATATGCAAGTTTCACATCCCTACTTACACATAATGACTGAATTGGCAGAATTACCTTTAAATCCTCCATCTCTTCCCCTTCCATCTGTTCTCCTCCCATCCTCCTGCCCCTTGGTTACAGAGAGGTTTTCTCCCTCTAGGCCAAGATTTTACTAGACTAAAGTAGAAAAATTTAGAATAAAACATATGCTCAGAATCTGAAAGATTGAAAAAATATTGTGAAAACCAAGAGAAGAATGTATTAAAGTGTGCACTAAACCAGACTCATTCTCACTTCATTGTGTTTCCTTGGCACTTTCCCTAACTCTTTCACATGTGTGATACACTAGACCTCCTTGCAATTTACTTTGGTGGGGATTCACAAATCCACCCATGATAAGCTTCATCCTCCTACACGTATAAAAACTTCAATATGCTGCTTTTACTGTTACACTTCTAAATAAAGATCTACTAGCTAAATATGTAGCCAAATTCCCTTTCCCACAAAATTGCCTGATAAAGGTAACATCAGATTCATAGCACAGGATTTTGGTCAAAAATCAGGATGAAGAATTTCCATGACTTTTTTTCATTTTGCTTCTAAACTATGAACGGTCAGAAAACTTGTGACTCTGTGTGTAATCCAACTTATGTCACTTTGTTCTTTCCTGTTTTACCCTAAGAATAATTTGTTCAAATCTATGCACAAAATACTGTAAAATCTGTACCCGTGTTCTGGTGTTTGGTTTGGTGTTTTTTTTTTTTTTTTTTTTTGGTAACCAAGGCTGACAAGGTTTTGTGAGAGAAGTTTTTTTCACATAAAGATTTCCTGTTACACAACAACTCTTACAAACCAGTGTCTTACATGCTATTATTCCCATATGAACTAAGACTGAAATTAAATAATTAAACCTAGAGCTTCAAATGTCATAATTTAACACCACTTCATTAACTTTCAAAAGTTACAGTCAGGTCACACACAGGAGTTGTCCCATAACCTCACACTCAGTGGCAATCAATGTCACTGGGAAGCCTAAACCCTACAGGGTGGAAGCCCAGTATTGTTCAGGAGCAGCACAGGGAGAAAAGGGCCTGACACAAGAAAGGCTGAAGGTTCCTGGCCATTCACCAAATGTAAGGAAGATCTCTTCTGAAATTCCATCAGGGTTTTGTTAAACTTTAGTTAAAACTGCTTTTTTTTTTTTTTTTTTTTTTATGAAAACTCTAGGCTTTGACAAGCAACATTTTAAAATGACAACTCACTTCAAGAGAAAATTCTGAACCAGATTTAGGTATGAACAGTGCACCCTATTCTATATTGCCCTTGAGGCCAGTGTCTTCAAAACACCATAAGGGTCCAAACATAAAATACCTTATCCAGTGTAATGAGTTCACACCTAGAATGTTTTTAAATGAGCATACTGTTCGAAGAGATCATGAGACTGCTGTGGTAGAGAAAGAGATTAACTAAGGTGTACACTGGCTAACATTCCCAAGGTTGAAATCATCTGTCACTGGGAAGATTGCTGGAGACAAGGGTATTTTAAGACCTCTATAACAAGATTCCTTCTCAGGAGATTTGTAACAATATTGAGAATCTCAAAAGAAAATGAAACACATATATTTATATAACAGGGTTAATGAGAATGACTTAGAAGGTAATAACAAATTAGGGGATTATAGAACTTTCAAATATTTAATTAAGATTCTAATAAATATAGTGCTATAAATAAGTTATATCATTAATGTATTTGTTATATTGTGACTACCCAGCTTTTAAAAGATAACACAATCAAGTTTTTGGAATATTCAGATGCTCTCTATACTCCTTTCCCACTTTGTAATAAGGGTCAAAGATGATAAAAAGATGAAAAGAAGGATCCTATGCACCTCCTTGTGAGAAGTCTTTTCTAACATGACTATTTTGATGAATGAAAGTATAATCTAGTTAACATCTTATCAGATATTGGAACTAAAAATCAATGCTAAAGCAGACTGCATGTACTATTATTTCAAATTAATGTTGAAAAAAGCCAGTGATTTATATTCTGCACTTAAAAAGGCTTTCCCCCCGCCCTGTTTCATTGTCTGCACTGTCACGGTCTATTTGGAGCTCTCAAATGTACAGGACAATGTACTCTGTCAATTAAACTTTACTTTATGAGCTCATTAGGAAAGAAAACAAACACGACGAAAAAGGGCTCAATCCCCTTCCTACAGACTAGTCTAACACATGAATTCACCAATTCATCACTGAATTCATGAGGTTTCTAGCTCACCAGTTCTCTATTTCATAACTCCTAAATTGCAGTTTGTAACTTGTGACTTGTAATTAACTTGCACACCTATGACCAAAATCATAACCTAGCTGAGGGTGAAAGTGCTCATCCTTCCTCCTCCGTCAGGGTGCAGGTATCCCCTGTATCACACAGGGAACCATGGAAGCCTCAGCAGTCCTGTTGGATCCGCTTCAAAAGCTTTTCGGATAAGCTGACGTATTCATACCTTACAGCTTGGAAGTTGGGTCTGTACCATTTCCATAAGTTAGTGGATTCTAAAGAAACTGCCAAACAATAATACACAAGGATGATGACTGCAGGAGACAGCAAGCTGCAGGTGACAGTGGCTGCATAATGACTTTTAACTCTTCCTGGCCATCATGTCGCCTACATGTCTCTCTCACATGGACCTAATGATGCTGCTCCCAGAATACATGGAGCCTTAGCACGGGCTATGTGTTAGCCAAAACCTGAGTAGGTGTTGAATGAATGCACCAGTTCCTTATCATATGACCAACCAATTGCATAAGTCTGTGTCCTGGTTTCAGCTGGGATAGAGTTAATTTTCTTCCTAGTAGCTGGTATAGTGCTGTGTTTTGGATTTAGGATGAGAATAATGTTGATAGCACACTGATGTTTTAGTTGTTGCTAAGTAGTGCTTAAGCTAGTCAAGGACTTTTCAGCTTCCTGTGCTCTGCCAGGTGCACAAGAAGCTGGGAGGGGGAACAGCCAGGACAGCTGACCCAGACCCAAAGACTATTCCATACCATATGACGTCATGCTCAGAATATACATTGTGGGGAGTTGGCCAGGGGGCAGTGATCGCTGCTCGGGGATGGACTGGGCATCGGTTGGTGGGTGGTGAGCAATTGTATAGTGTATCACTTGCTTTGTATGTTGTTATTGTATATTATTGTTATTACTACTACTACTATTACTACTACTACTCCTCCTCTTCTATTTCATTTTACTTCAATTACTAAACTGTTCTTATCTCAACTCACAAGTTTTCTCCCTTTTACCCTTCCAATTCTCTCCCCCATCCCACCGGGGGGGAGTGAGCGAGCAGCTGTGTGGTGTTTAGTTGCTGGCTAGGGTTAAGCCACAACAGTCTGACAGAGTAAGGAAGAGATTGTTAATACTGTAAATCAAAACCAAACATGTTCCCCATAAATCCAAATTCTTTACTATAGCGTGTATCATTCAGCAGACCATAACTGCAATCATTTTCTACTTTACTATTAATCATAGTACCACAATATTTATTTTACATGCTTTATAATACCCAAATTAATTTTATTACAATATTTTATAAATTGAGACCATTTAATGAATTATATGCTATTTTGTTAAAGCTTTTCATTTTTGCCAGAACTACCATGGACACAATTTGCATATTGATGACATTTTCTAAAAGCAACAATATGTCTTAGATGTCTACGAACACACCTTGCTTGATACACATATGCTTACAAAGGAAAAAATATAGTTTGTAAATCTATTGAATACATGATATATGTGGGCATCAAAAAAGCACCCTAATTTCTTTGCCTTCACACTGGTAACACCAGCAATTTGCTTGGAGAATGACCTAGCATTCTCCCCTCTGTCTCTTGTTTCTGAGGTTTCTTCTGACGTAAATCATTACAGGTGGCAAAAGAGGGAGAGGTAAATGCATGAATTTTGTCATTCTGTAAAGTCAGAACATGACAGAGCACCCAACAGAACATTGTTTGCAGATTCCCCAGATTTAGGTGACATAGTGTCACAGGGTGAAACCTACCTGAAAGCATTTTTCAGATGAAAAGAGGCTGGACTGTATCTGTCCAACTCTGATCGATTAGCTGGTTCTGGTATGCACTGGAAAAGCAAGGAAGCAAAGAGAAGTGTCATGGGGGAGGACTACGTGAAAGCACTACATCTAGCCTGCTATAATTGTTCAGATATGTGTGGGAAAGATAAAAAAAAAGCACAGGTGAACCACTAACCCACAATTTACACCATAGTAACATACTCTGGATGGGAAACAAGAGGGTGATAATACCTCAGGTAATAACCGTTAGTTAGCTTTAGATATGGACAAAGTCAAATAGGTTAGCATGGGCTTCACCACCAGCAAGGCCACTGGTGGCTTATGCCAACAGTCTAAATTAGAAAGCAATAAATGGAGATGAACATTAGCCCCTCAGTGGGCCAATATCCATGACTATCCAACAGCCATCCAATGCTGTGCAGAAGGTCGAGCCTGAAGTGGAGTCCCTACACAGGGAACCTAGGCACTAGCCAGGACTCAGATGTGTAGACTGGTTGAGCACCCCATTTCTCCAAGTCTGTGGTGCCAGTTATCATGGAGGAGCAGGGACCTTGGTATCTGTCATCATGTCCTTAAAATGAGTGCCCATGTGTGTGTGACAGAAGATAGATCACTATCTACCTTCTGTACCAGTCCCACTTAGAAAAAAAGGTCTACATTTTACGTCACTAAGCAGCATGGTTCTGTTCTTGCAGCTTCCCCACCCTAAAATCCCCAGCGAAAAACTGAAAAAAGCTTGTTGCCCCAGCAGAACATTGAAAAGAAGTAAGCACAGCGTGGCTGAATTCCTGATCCTGTGCTTCCCATTAGGCACGCCTCAGTTCAGGAGTCCGAATGTGCAATCCTTCTCTAGATATGAGTAGCTAAGAGAAAGAAGACTTTTCCCACACCCACCCACCTTGTTTCAAAGTAGCTTACTGGTTTTGAGAACTGAGAAGGATATCACTTCTGCCTGTACAGATTTGCTCTTCCAATACAGTATATTAAACACCAGGTTAAATTGGGCACTTTTAGCCACTGGGTGGTCACAACTACAAGATTCACAGGTCCAGATGGAAAATTAACAATGCCACAATCCTCTGTGGTAAGGAGCTTGCCTTGGATGAAGAATTCCCGACAGTGTGTGATCTTTGTTTTAGTACTGTTAGTAGAACATACAGAAAGAGGGTCATAACATAAGTATCCCTGCATACACATCTCTGAGAATAAGGATACTTTTTACCCCTACTTTCCTTACCAAATATTTATTCCCAGAATACAGAATGGAATACTAATTCATTTTAGGTGTCCAAAGAGATCAGATGGTGATTGAGACTACTTTTAACATTTTTTCTCGAGACTTAAGGGCTCAGTACTTCCTGACATATTCTGTTCTCAATGAGTGAATGCTATGATTCCTGTGATGTAACTCAAGTGTGAGTTATTTACTTTTGAATATTTCTTGGATCATTTCAATTATTAATCTCTAAAGAAATGTTGTTCTTCCAGGAAGATTTATGGAAGAGGTTAGTTGTCCTTTTATCTCTTCTGAAGAGATAAAAGAATGATGTAAAGTATCAAAAGACAATCTGTTCAAGGTTACATCAAGAGATATTCCTGTACCTGGTAAACTCATGTATCAAGATTACATTAGCTGTATAAGCATTAAACCTGGAGTGCTTTCCTAGTGATTTGCATAAACATCACACTTCTTCCTGGGATCTGACATCAGGAGGTCAGCAGTGAGAAAGATGTCACAGGGTTGACTCCATTTTTGATGATCTGAATTACTCTAGCTACAGAAAGCTACTCTCAGCTGTATGCTAATATCACTAAGCCAGGGTGACATTTTATCAATCAAATCTAAAAACATACTTTAGTCACAGCTCTGCTAAGTGAAGTACAAATTATTTGTAAATGATATCTGCATAAACTGTATTTGAAAAAGGATCAGTAAGTGTCTGTACTAATTTGCAATTGGAATTAAATTATTTTTTCTTGAAAAAGGACACCTAGGTTTAACTTCATTATCCACAAAATAATTGTAATATAATTCTGACAGTTTATTAACATACATAAACACAACATTCTTTGCTGATAAAGACCATGAATATACATAAACACAGAAAGCATGAGGTTTTTTTTTTAAAAAGTTATTGAGCTAAGATGCCTTGTACTAAGGCTCTAACTAACCAACTGCCATGTTATTAGTCACTGCAGAACAAGCATAATAATGCCTTCAAACCATTTTCTCTCTTTCATTTTTCTCTTCCCACATACATGTGCATTAGATTTGAAGATAGACTTCAAATCATTTTCTCTGATTTGAATAAGTTAACGCTGAATGACTCCCATCCCTAATGGGGAATTTTATAGCACATGGTCTGTGGTGTATCATCGCAGTTTTAGAGATGAGATCATTGTCTCCAGGAACAGATAGCAGATACGAAGTTTTTATTTCCTTGGTTTGGAATAGAATATGAAAATTTTATATGTACATAAAATAAGTATTAATAAATATACATTTTTGCATAAAATTGAAGCAATAAGCTTGGTAAACACCAAGGAACAAAATAAATGTTTTCAAATAATATGAGCGATATGAAGAATTAATAAAAGAATCACATTATCTTTGGAAAAAATGGGAGAAACTCAGAAAGTATTTCTGATTCAGATATTTGCAGCCCTTATAAAAGGAAGGTCCATTAGGACATTTAATCTCCTGCCCTCTCAGTAGAAAATTACACTTGCTTGTTAGCTAATTTTTTGAAAGTAAAAGTATTATTAAAGTATTGTGAGAGAAATACGAAAATTTCATTTCCGTTAGATAGTAATAGTGAGGGTAATGAATAAACTATTTAATTACCATTTTAAAATTGCATTAATAATAATGATAATGGTGTGTGAACTGTGCTAAATCTCTTCACCATATGATAACAAACAATGGCAATAATTTAGTTGGAATATAGATAAGCGTCTGTCCTGGTTTCAGCTGGGATAGAGTTAATTTTCTTCTTGGTAGCCGGTATGGGGCTGTGTTTTGGGTTTAGGATGAGACCAATGTCGAGGATACACTGATGCTTTGGTTCTTGCTAAGTAGTGCTAAGCTGTTGCTAAATAGGTGCTAAGTGGCGCTCACACTGGTCAAGGACTTTTCAGCTTCCCCTGCTCTGCCGGGGGCACAAGAAGCTGGGAGGGGGCACAGCCGGGGGGAGGGCTGACCCAGACTGGCCCAAGGGCTATTCCATACCATATGACGTCATGCTCAGTATATAAGCTGGGGGAAGAAGAAGGAAGGGGGGACATTGGGCGTGATGGCGTTTGTCTTCCCAAGTAACCGTTACGTGTGATGGAGCCCTGCTTTCCTGGGGATGGCTGAACACCTGCCTGCCCATGGGAAGTAGTGAATGAATTCCTTGTTTTGTTTTGTTTGCGTGCACGGTTTTTGCTTTGCCTATTTAACTGTTCTAATTTATTTTACTTCAATTATTAAACTGTTCTTATCTCAACCCACGAGTTTCCTCCCTTTTACCCTTCCGATTCTCTCCCCCATCCCACTGGTGGGGAGTGAGCGAGCGGCTGTGAGGTGCTTAGTTGCTGGCTGGGGTTAAACCACGACAGCGTCTATACAAATTCTGGTACAATCTAAAAGTTTGTAACTGTGATGCAAAACATTACTACACATGAACAAATGCATTACAACTCATGAAAAAGAATGTATTTGCTGTGAGGTAGTGGTGATCTAGCAAGAATATAAACTAGCTGTTTGTCGGCATTGATTTTATTCATCAATTAGCACAATCATTTGCAGAGTGACTGTGAAACATTTCCTGCATAATTTAACAAATCTGTTACTGAGTTTATGCTGTTTTAAGAAAACTATGTGACTGCAGGGTGACACAATGCAAGCTCTCTATCACAACATTTTTTTAATGATTGCAAAAAATTTCACATTTCACTATGTGCAGAGGATCCTCATTGTGAGGGAGCTCTGTAATCTTTTATGGTACATTTTTACTGCACACTCCCTAAGAGATCTCTTTGAAGAGCTCCAAGAATTAGGCTGTTTCTCAGTCTCTCTGAATCTGTAATGCCACTGTCTCCCTAAATAAATACAGAGAAAGTTAATGGTCAGTACCACTATTACTAACACTACTTATCAAATCAACCTGTAGTTATTGACAGCACTGCACTGAGTGTCTATGAGAAGCAAGCTGTTCAGTTTCTACCTGGTTACAATGACACCAGATAACATTTCTATCAGCTGGAGATTCTCTAATCTTTTTGATTGCATTTCTTGGACTATAAGAGTGACTACTTGAAAGCCTGAAGTAAACCTAAACTTTAACCTATTCATTCTTTTTGAATTTAGGAGACACTTCTTTCAATGGTTAAATTATGTCTGTCTTTCTTTCTTCTTTTGGGTCACTGAAGAAAGGGAGGAAAATCCACAATTTCTCCTGCATATTGTCTCTTGTCATTTTCTGAGAAGAAATCTGATTTCTGTACTCTTATGAGGCTTGTGTATTGCCTTGTATATGCTTGATTCCTTACAGCATCTGTCTTGTGCCTCATCTTCGATTTGTCGCTTGAATGCTGATTTAAAAGGTGATTTGGGTGATTTTAAGTTCCTGCTAAGAATGAACAAATTTCAGAAGCATTCAGTTCTTGTTCCACCCTTGATCTCCTTTGTATTATTTTATGTAGTCCTTTCTACAGTGCTTTCAAATCACTTCAGGTGATAACTATACCCTGTGAACCTGTCCTCTGTGTATAAGCACCAAAAAAGGTTTGTACAACATAAGTTCCCCGTATTTTTGTGTTCTGGTTAAGCAAATATTCCAATGGAGTTATATTTCAAGTGAGTTAAATTTTCACTTAGTTGTCTTATCAGTTCACATTAAAGTCATGCACATGACCAAGATGTTTATGAATTAGTCAATAATATCCATCTGAAATGTTAGTATTCAAGTGCATAAAGGGAACTCAAAGCATTTTTATTAAAATTGAAGTCTCTGAAAAGCACTTCCTGATACATACAGATAGAAGGGAAGGACTCTACTGTTTCACTGAGGACTGGTTGACTTTGTTCTTATTTGCAATTATAGGGCAACTCTTAATTTACAGTCTATTGAGAGTACTGAATACATACGAAAAAAATCCTATATTCTGTAGGAGTTATTCTCCATGCTACACTAAAGCAATTGTTTAGAGAAATTGGGGTAGTTTATGAACAGAAAGACAAGGGAGATTAACATGAATGTTAGCAACAGAGCAATCAGCTGGCACTTTATTTTATGGAATTATTTGCCAGATTCACTGACAATACAGTGCTGGGAAGGACTACCTAGAATCAGTGTTAAATCTCTATTGTATTTCTCTGGTTTCATGCTACAGTAACTTCACTGACATTTGAAAAATTATGTTGGAATAAAACTAGAGTAACAGGGTAATGTGTCAAGCTCTAACTAGTATTCCAGTATATATATTGCATTTTTTTTTCTAAAATATTTACTGCAAAAACAAAGGAAATATCTCTTCTTAGAGAAAAGATGATTTGTGGCTAACGTGCTTCATATCAGTCAGCTGAAGTGATGTAGTAAGCCTCCCTTAGATGAGATAAGGAATCTATAAATACATCATCCATCAGTATGTACAAACAAATATAAACACCTACACACATATATTTTTAAGTTCCTTTCCCTTCCCACATTGTCCCAAACTGCTGCTTTGTGGCAGTACATAAAAGCAGCAATGATCTACAGAGGAGGCAGATAAGATTTATAGATTCTCGCTGTCTAATTCATTCATACTTTGTCAGTAGATCCAGGATACCACAAAGGGTTCCTTTGCTGTGGTGGCTGGGAGTCAAAGAAGGAAGAAAAGGAGGTACACTTACTTCAGGCAAAAGATGCTACAGAGGCAGCAACACAGAAGGTCAGAACAGTCATGCTGTTTCTTTCCAATACAGAGTTTACCCACAGGGACATTAAGTGGATTAGTGGACATGCCTTATAGCACTTCTAAGAAAACAAGCAGAAAAAAATGTGGGAATTATTTCACATTAACTAATTTGATTTTAGTCATATATTGTATCAAGGGTATGTTACTTTTAGTTAGTGATGAGGGCAATTTTGTTTCAAACTGGTGCATCTCAGCAACAAACTGAGAAAATCTAATCTCAGTTTTGATTGTATGATCAAATGGAAAATTACTATGAAACACAGGATGCCATCCTTTCATTTATTTTAATTCCAGATGAAGAGAGTCTGCACAGAATAATTAACAACACAATGTTCACTAACTACTCTCCAGCTACTGAAAATTGGCATTAATTCATTAACTGTACTTGCATTACTCTAAGTTAAGTAAGTAGTTCCATAGCTCAGATTCTAGTTTTTACCAGATTCTGGCCAAATAATTTAAGATTTCAACAATCTATGTTTTTATGCTCTAAACAATTGCCCTAAACATGTGGTTTGTGTTTGGGGTTTTGTTTGTTTTGTGTTTTTTTTTTTTTTTTTTTTTTGTAGAAACGTAATGTGGTTTCATCAAAATGTCAGACACTCAGGAGGCTGGAGGTGAAAGAACCAAACAAGTTAGAATTCAGCTTTTCCTGTTATCGTAATAGCTTCTCTTTGAGTGTTTTGTCAGCATTACAGGTTATTAATGTTTCATAATCTTTCAGATTAGCTTTTAGTCTCTTGAAAGTAAAAAAGGAATATATCTGCTCACTTTGTAAAGACAACCTTACTTGATTAGGCTTAGCTTGCTTTGAACAAACGACGGATCACAAAACAAAGAGTTAGCTATTGTTGTATGAGCTACTTTGTTTTACTTAGTTTAGTCAATAGAATTGAAGTTCCAATTGTTGAAGAAACTAATTTTTATTACACTTATGAAACATTTACAAAGAACTTCCTTAGTGACTGTTAACTCATGAGTGCAAACATGCACACTAAAAGGCTTGTTTGGGGGTTTGTGTGTTTGTTGGGATTTTGCCTAACTTAAAGGTCAATTTTCAGAGCAGTTCTCTGTGAACTGTTACACATTTTCAATATTTTATTAAACCAATAGCCTAAAATCATCCAATGCCACACTGAGGTGTCATCTTTGCTTCCTTTCCTTGCCCACTCTTCCCCTCCTTTGTATCCTTTGTACTGCTCACAACATGGCCTTTCTGCTGTTCCTTTAAGATATTAAAGACTGAGAATAAGCTTCAGATAAATCTAATGGCAAAGTCTATGTACATATACAAACATGCAAGTCCTGAGAGACAAAAGGACAAATATGGGGTATATGGTGTAACACAGACACTAGTCATATCCTAGAAGTAATAAAACTACCTTTTTAGCTATTGCTACACCAAGTTCTGGGCATGTTTGCTAAAAGCAGTTGAAAAAAAAATGGAAGATTATACTAGAAATTGTATAATTATTATTACAGCCCATGATGTTATAATAGATACTTTTTTTTTTTTGTCCTGCTGCTGTATTTGTAGAAGGCACAAAGGCTTACACAACACCATTTTGTGTTATTAGAATGAAATGTGTTGATGAATGAAGACACTTCAAGATATTGATATACATTGCTAACAAGTTTAATTCAGACCTTTAGAAGTCCATCCACCTTATGCAGGCCAAATGGTCTTTCATGCCTCTCGTAAGTTGGCTTTCAGTAACTGTAAACATGTGCCTTTTAACCTGTTGGCTTTGCAGTACTAAACTATATATAACACATTGTAAAAACTTTATTTTTTAAAAAAAGGCTACAAATAGTATAGGTCATCCCTTGACACAAATTAGGCTAAGTCATGCAAACAGGAAATAAAATAGCAGGCATTTGTAATGGGACATAACAGAAGCAAGAAATGAGCCAGTGCTTGATCAAATCAGTCTGACCACAAATAACAAACAGGATGTGTCTATCTGTCTTAAGACAGAATAATTTTTTATTCATGCAAATGCAACAAAAGAGAAACTCCAGTCCTGGCTCTGAATTTACTCTCATGTAAATATTCCCACCTGGCAGATTTCCTAAGAATTTCATTAAAAAGTTACCAGGTATTACCAATGTTAGGCAATCTTTTTGTTCATTATTTTTATCAAACAATTTATAGCAATTACTTACATTCATTTATATATTTACTATGTTTTATTGACCTTGAAATTATTTTTTTATTCACTGTATTATAGTTTATTGCAATTAAATTAAAATTTCAAATAATGTTTTGAAAACCTTTTTTCTCTGCATCAGGATCCTTGAACTCACTTGTTTCCCAGGTCTTGCCTGGGGTCTACATAGTCCAGCCAAGAAATTCCAGTTCAACTCAAAAATGAATAGTTTCAAATTCAGAGAGAAACCGTTTTAGATTAAAATTAAAACTGTAATTTTGTCTTCAAACTTTAATCATTATTTTAGATAGAGGAAGAGAGGATGCATACATTTATACTAGAATATAACCATAATTTACAAAGTCCAGGAGAAGGATGTAGACAGTTTTGCTGGTATACATACATAAATCAGCTCAATACTTAGGAAGGTCTTTGTTCCGACTTAAAGAAGAGTCCGAAATTAAGATCTGCATACAGAAACTTCTGCAAGAGCATGATCTCAAGACCAGAGGAATGCGGTATCAGAGTGAAGTGGCTTTTTGATTGTCACTCACACAGACCTATCCTGCCGTATAGAAGGCAAGCAGACATACCATCTCCTGGATGCTTAATCAGTGACCTATGGCATATCAGAAAAATGCAACACATACCCCTCCCCGCTCCAAGTCTGAGAGTGGAGCCTATAGTTAGCCTCCAAATACATATACATTTTAGAAGTAGCAGAAATTAGACTATTCATTATTTCTAATTTTTTCCCTTTTTCTTGACAAATCCATATACTACGGCTAACACAAATTCCAAGGCTAATTTTTCTTGTCTGAAGAGCTTCATTTTTAAGCAGATAAATGTTTTACAAAATCTCTCAAAATTAAATGCCCTCTGACATGAACCACCTGCAGACCCAGAGACAGGAAATGTACTCAGCAAAGATTACAACATCATCAGTATCATGTAGAGATATGAGGCCCAAGACAGATGTTATTAAAATAATCAACAACACAGGAGGGACAGATTTTCCTCCATTTCTTCACATACAAGTAATAGGGAGTTCCATATGAAAGGAGGAGGCAGATTAGGACAACACAGTGCAGAAGGTTCTCCTCAAAATGTGTGGTAAAGCTAAGGAACTCCTTGCAGTCAGAAGACACAGGTGCTAAAATTTTACAACAACACATGGGGACACTAGGCAATCTGGTAAAAAAGGAAGACAGTAGGACTGGACACTATGAGAGTACTGAGGAAAAATATCATGTATATTCATCCTGTTTCACTACACTCTATTAGGCATCACTTTTGCTTCCTATCAGAAACAGGTTAGATGGACCATTGCAGTGATGCAGTATGTTCACCACTATATATTTAGTAAGTTCCTAAGCCCTCTGGGAGAACTCTCAGCTATTTAAATACTAAACTTAATGGTCCACTGTGGATTAAGCTACCTCTGAAAAACTACAGGCTTAACTTCTCTCCATCCAAAGTTCCTTTCACCTTAGATATGTTTTAACACAACAGAAAAATCAGTCCATAAACTTCAATTTGCTTAGATCTGTCATCAACAAAGCAATCAAAGGAAATAATGTAAGGGGGAAAAAAAGCTTTCCTACTAATCATCAGCACTGAGAAGGGACACACTTCTAGCTTCTAGACAGCGTATGTTCATATCCTTTGTCTTCTCCAGATTCATTGTTCCCAGCAGCTGGATGAGATCCAGAGATGTTTTTAACATCTTTATCAATGACCTAAAGAATGTAATGAAGTAATTGTTAATAAAATTTGAAGATGACACCAAATGCCTGCCCTTTAGGTTGAGGACATTGTCAACACAAATTATCCTACGATCCGATGGGCCTTCTCTCCTTCTTCCAGTCCCATTGTTCCTTGCAGCTGGGTCAAACCAAAAGAAGAAATACCAGAAGTCCACAAAATTCAGCCAGATATTTAAAATTTTCAAACTTTTGTGTCACGAAGCATCTACATCTATGCAAACAGTATCTGACTCCACATACTGTATTTTACTAATTGGTGGTAAACCAAACCAAAAGTTTAAAATAAATATATATTGAATTTAATAATAATGAAAAGGATTCATTATATGCTAGTCAGAAATCTCAACTGTAAAAAGAATAAGTAAGTTTTCAAATTAATTCAGTGTTAAAATTCTTTAAATATATATGTAGACATATATATATATTACGGAGTAAAGATGTTTCTTGAACATTAGTGTTGAGAATATGTATGGGCTACATTTTAAATGTAAGCTTGTGCAATTAAGGTCACTAATTTTATTTTTTTTTTTAATAATGGTTAGCCATGTATTTCCTTTCTAGACTTGCATGTTGTTTTCTTGTTTTTCAGTGTGCTAACATGAATACTAAAAAGACAGGGCATGTTTTTCATTACACTGTGAAATGCATTGATACTGACTTTCAGTAAATATCATATTCTGAATTCATACACCTCATGCAAAGGTAACTCATAATTCTAAGTCTTTGGAAATAAAAGTGCTCTGGCACTGCTGCCTTTAAATTGACAGTCAAATGGGGTTTCCTAGTCTCTTGAGATCTAATTAGACCTGCAGTGTTTTACGTGCCATTCCTAAGGGGATGGGAGCTACAAAGCATCTTCTGTTTATGCTACTGGTGTCGCTGCTCTTCTGTTTCAGAAATGGTTTTGGCATAAGCAGGATTACCATTCCCTCTATAAAAGAAATTGTCATTACTTTTATGTAGTTTATATGAGCTGTTGTGACTATGTTTTCTAATGCCCAGTATACTGATGTTTTTCTACATCTGTGTATATTAAAAAGACACCAGAGAAAAGTACACAGAAACAAAACATATCGGTTTTAAAAGCATATCTCAAGATACTAAGAAAAAAGTCTGTATATCAGTAAGGAATTAGGTTGAGAGTTGTAAAGAATTTTTTAAGAGACAGATTTCATTTGGGTTTTGTTTGTTTGTTTTTTCTTCTTTTTATGTTGAGGGTTTTAAATGTATTAAGTATAACTATTGGTCATATTACTTGGATTTCCCCAAAGCACAAAGCATGAGCAAGTGACAAAATAACACCTGCTTTTCAACTCATAGGCATAATGTGCTCAGCTTTGTGATGTATAACAGAAATGATCACAAATGAAGAATCAAAAAATGACATGTCATCAACCAAGAACTAGGGGAGGGAAAGGAATGCATGGGCTTTGTAATGGTATGACTGAGGAACATGTTTTCTACTGAGAAAAATCAATTTAATAATAAGAACAGATGAGTTACGTCCAGCAAGATATTTCGTAATAGAGTATTAGCTATATTAAAAAGGGCACAGATGTGGTCTTTCTTTCCTCTCTTTTTGTGGTCATTATTTTACTTACATGGCAGATATGGATACTTTACTTTGAGTGCTATAATAGCCACAACACAGGGGCAAAGAGTGAGAAACTACTGCAGAGACATTTGTTTTGTTGTTGTATAGGCAGCATCTGAGCATAATTAAGGCCCTGTGTACTTTCAATATCAAGACTGCTCCTGTCTTGACACAATTCCATGGCTAGTTAAGGAAGAGCGAAAAGTAGTAAATATCCTCTTCGGTTTTTTGTTGTTTTGTTTTGTTTTTTTTCAGAAGATTGCAGTATTAGCAATGCATTTTTCAGTGCATGAAGGGCATCTCTTTGTACACAAAGGAGCTTTGCACATCTCTTAATAACTTCTATGAAGGTCTTGTTTAGCGTGCTCCTAGATGGATTTTGTAAGAAACAGCTGAGCCCTAGTAGATAGAGACTGATACCTTTTATGGACTTCATACAACATATAGTTTGAAGGTTACTGAAGTAGCTTCAAAAAGGGGAAAGAGCACCTTGTTTACATCAGATAGCAGTTTGGTTTAACAAATAAGTGATCTCTTGTTTCTGATATCACTACCTCTTCCTACTGCTAGCCTCCTCAAATCAAAGTACAATATTCAGGCCCATAAGAAGGAGAATGAGCAATTCAGAACTAAGATTATTCTATACCAGTATGACTAATCACAGACTGCAACCATTATAGAGCTTTTGCAAATGTTTTTTTGACTATAAACAGAGAGTGCTTTGCATCCGATTGGGAATTCTGTCACCTTGGAATTTGCAGACACACTAATAAAAATGTACCTGATTATACAACGAGCAACAGCAGAAGTCCAGATTGACAAGGAGGGAATACCTAAACAGCAGAAACTCAACAGACTGGAAGCCTGAGACAACATATTTCTTTAGCAGATGCACAACGCCACACATTTTAAAAGGTTTCTGTGAAAGTCCTAAAGCTCAATGGCACAATGAATATTCTTTATATGACTGTAACTGAACATCTTAAAAACTTTAGAACAAGACTCCAATTTCTTTCCTCTTCATCTTTTTTTTCTCAGAAGTATGATTCAACATAAGGAAGGGGAAAAAATCACAGAAATATTTTCCCTAAAGCAAACATCAGGCCTTTTATGATAAAAAGAGTGAGAAAGGTAGAGAGCTGGATTTTAAACCATGTGAACAGAACTGACCATTGGACAGCAAATATTTAATTTTTTAAAAAGTTGCTTTGTATTTCCCTACAGCAAAATAAAATGTTAATTTTTTTTTTTTTTTCCTAAAGTAGCAGAGGGTGTTTTGTTTGTTTGTTGGTTTGTTTGGTTGGTTTTTAATAGCCATTGATTGATTAACAACATATGCACCCATGAATTTTGATATTTAGCACACTGGTATAGACTACATATTGTCTAGATGTCAGTCTCTGCTTCATATATCTAATCAGAAATGCTGAGATTATCAATAACGTTCAACTAGCATTTTGTAATTGTTGTGCCTCAATCTCTACAAAAATGTTACTTCTCTCTCTCAGGATGTCTTTCATGTCTTTTAAAACTATGAACAACTGAAGGGCTGTGCTGAAACTTATTAGGTCTTGAAGTATCTTGATAAGTGATTTTGGTTTTACTTGTAGCTTATGTTAACATGAAAAGATTAAAAAGCACATTAACACAATGCTATGATATATCAGGAAAAAAGCTAACTTCTCAGAGATTTTTCATTCCTGTTTGGATATTTCAAGAGCCGCACACAGCTTAAGGATATTAAGACAAACAAGAATTTTTTATGCTTATTGAGCACAATCCCAAATTCCAATCCAATATTCAGACTACCTGGTTGATCAGGTAATTTGGGGCATGGACATAGCTATTAGCTAATCAATTGAGAAGGCAGTATTTTCAGTCTCTTTCTCATAAATCTCAGTAAAATTTTCTTTGAAATTGATACATCTCAACCAAATATATCAGCTTTAATAAAAATAAAACTTTTGTGAAAGACCTTTATCTCAGTAAGTTAAATAAAGTTGTGGCTATCAACTTTTACCCAAATAAATGCTTCTGTAAATTCATCATTTAGTAAAATTACAACAGAATATTTTCTTAAGCTATCTATTTCTTCTCTTTTTGCTGAATAAAAAAATTTTGTAAATGGAGGCAAGTGTAAATTTTGATTGGATTATTAACACTGAGGATTCATAGCCCAAAACATATGAGAAATTCTCCAAAGACAGAAAGGAAGAACAGCAGTTCAGCAAGCCAGTCATTAAAAATCTCAGAGGAGTGCTGGATCATGACATCATTTCCACACATTTTCCGCCCTCTCTGCAGTTATGGCTGCTTAAACCATGGTGTCTCGTGTAGCATAATGGACTTGACATGAAAGCTGCTGACGTTTCCCTAAGATCATGTTGGACATACTCTTCTCCTCCTGACTGCTTACTCACCACATCTCTTGTGCTTAAAACTGAAAGCTGTCTTTACCATGGACACCACATCCAATACTGTGTCATTATGAAACTACTTCAAACAACTAACGACCACATACCACTTGGTCCCACCAGACAATCTGGCTGTAGGTATTTAAACTGTATCAAAAAAACAACAGATATGTGAGCCAAATTCATAGGCTGTTGAATTCACTGAATAGAATTCTTCATATTGTGCAATGAACAATCTCACTTTACTTAGAAAGGTCACTGAGAGCAACAGGAGGTGTTTGCCAGAAGCAACTTTGACTGCAGTCCTGAAGATCTGTCCCAGGAATGGTAGAACAAAGAAAGTAAGCTTAGACATAACATATTTCAGGCAACACTGGGACTGGTCTTTGTCGTTTTATGATGTGTTTTGTGCCACTGCTGCCAAAACTATTTCACATAAGACATATATATATTCTGTTGTACTGGATAAATCATTGTGGGAAAAGTATGGATCTTCTTCCATAGCATGTAAGTGAAAATAACAATATTAAGATAAACACACTGCAGGTCAGTAGGTGCAATGACATCTTGTCAGGCTTGATTCAGCTCCTGTGTTGACTAATAAGTACCTGCCTACAGTTATTCAGTCTGAACACAAGAATTCTTGTTGCTGCTGCTGCTGCCCTTGCCCTAAAATACTTCAAGCAGGGGAATATTTGTTGTCTGTATGGCAACTAATCCAATTATTTATGATTCGTAGAAAAGGTCATAGAAATAATTTTCCCTCTATCTTTCTTTCTCTCATTCTTCCTCTCTCTCTTCCCTCTCTAACAAATAACTGGGGAGACCATTGCCAAAACTTCTGAAATAGGATAGTAGACTTATTTTTTATGTGCAGCTACAGGGATTTTTGTTGCAGGCAAGTGAAGTCAAAACAAGGAAAAAAAATAGTCACTTAAACCAATATTTCCTATTTGACTCAACAGTGTTTACTTAGCAACGGTGTTCACTAATTAACAAGACAGAATAAAAGTTCAGTATTTGGTTCTATTTTTATATTTTGGACCAGTGCATTTTTCTCTTAGAGTGTATTTTACTACTACTGTTGATATCAAAGGCATACTACAGTTCATTTCAGTCAAACTACAGCTGGAATTATTATATAATCGTAAAAAGCATGACAGTGCCTGAAAAAGAAACAACCAATTTAAACCGTGTCAGGTGGAACTGGAATTCTGGTAACCTAATGCACATTATGGCTACGTTAGTGAGTAAAAACCTCTGCTATCAACTGCAGTGCATTAAAGGAACTCCTGGAGCAATGTATTTCCTTTCACAAGTCCATGAACTGTGAGAACGATCCAAGATGCAAAGTGTCTTAAATGGAAAAAATAGTGAGATTTGCTTGAAAATGCACTGCTGATCCCAGCTGAAACACTAATAAAGGCAAACCATTTTAATTAGCCTGCAATTCTAACACCAGTCTTCTGATTTTAGAAAGCTACATTGTCAACATGAGAAAGCACTCGGTTATTTACTGTGTAGGAAGTATAAAGCTTTGTCTATTCCAAGTAAGTAAATGGAATGAATTCTGTAGGAATTAGCTCATTATATTAAAAAGGCAATATCTATTTAATCATTTACACATATTTTAGTGCCACCAAAATAAAGTGAAACCAAATGATACCTTGGATGTGTTGTGCTCGAATTTAATGTAGTACATACCTGTTGTCAGCTTGAGAGCAGAGTTCAGACTAGGCCATCCACTTAAGATAAAAGGAATGAAATTGGCATAATCCCAGTAAAAAAAAAGGAAGAAGGCAGAAATGACCGGAAGTTCTTCAAACTTTAACCTCAGTTATGCTCATCTTCACTGCCATCACAGAAACTACTTTATAAAGCAAGCTACAGAGGAGGGAAAAACATTATCTGTCACCAAACTGCACTGTAAGAAAATGATGAAATTGAGAAAGAAAGTCCCCAATGTCCTGCGACAATGACTACAGTCTCCCAGAGGAATTGTAGTGGCCCCTGCAGTTTTTCCTCCAGGTACTGTGTCTGACTCTGGGCACATTGTAAGGTCATGTTCTCACTCTCAATACCATTATTTTGTGCCTGCCTGAGCCTCACTGACTGGCAATGTCAGCAAATCCAACACTAGCAAAATCAAGAATATGAAATACCATAACTTGTTATAAATAAAATCTTGAACAGAATTGTTCAATGAGAATTTTTCTATTGACATCTAAGTAGCAAGATTTCATTCCCAAAATGATTGTCCAACATCCTACTACAGAGGTTGAAAGTAAGACTATTTTTTGTTGAATAATTTCTATATCTTAACTAAAGTGACATATCCAGGGCATGAGACCACTAACCAGATTGAAACTTGGTATAATTAAACGCACTGTACTAAATTCTTTTGCTTTCCAAAAAGTTCTTGCAAACAAAGCATTGTGTTGAATGCATTTTCTTACATAGCGTCCCCCAAAACATCCAAGAAGTTTACAGCTAAGAATAAGCCTTAAAAATATCAGCAGTTACACACAAAGTAGTTGAAGGCTAATCTTCATAGGTCGTTAGATAACTCGAACAATGGTACAGACTAATCATTACAATGGTTAAAAATGAACATCAAAAATTGCATCTCACACATATATACATATATATACATATATATACATAGCCAACCTTTTGAATTTTTTGTTCCTTTTCAATGGGGAGAGAGGGGAAGAAAAATGTGTGCTCATGGTAGGTGGACTGTCCCTGGGAATTTATTTAAACCAGATATGGTTAAGTAAGGTATAGATTATCCAAAAGCTAAGTGATCTTTTCAGATTTTGGCACTGGAATAACTCTATTGATTTCAGTGGAACTATATTACATTAAAGGAGAGTGGTAGAAGAGTCCAGCTGATTGACTTTAGCAAAGGTCATGTAATTAAGCCACCATGCATTACTTTTTAAGTATATTATTGTGTTAACAAACACAAAAAGCAGACATTATTATGTAGAAGCTAAGGCCGGCTTTTGCATTTCCTGATGTTAATTATGTATGATATAAGATATGTACGTGGTTTAAGAAAATTCATGTAATGTACTGCCACAAGAAATACTATTTCAAATAACTACAGATTCTCCTGGAAGACTTATTAATAACAACTTGATCTAATCCTTTCTTTTTCAAGTTAATGAGCAGGTGAAACTATTAGTAGACCAAACTTCAGTGTAATATAAAGTCCAGGTATTTCATCATCACTATCACTATATATAAAGTAGCCTTTCTTGCTACAAAAAATGAGGCCCAGGACAACTGCACCAGTCAGAAGATGAAACAACATGTGTCTTACTATTTTTTAAACACAGCCAAAATCATTGCATTCAACTCACTCTTTGTCAAAACTGGACTGGCTATTTATTTCAGGTTTAACCTCACTTGGAATTAGCTTTCTACACCAACTAACTTCTGTTGAAAAAGCCCACAAGCAGAACCAGAATAGCTTAGTAGCAACCCTGCTTCCCTGCACATTGCAAATATTAAAGTCATTGTCTATATTATAACTGAAAAATCAACAGTCAAGAGTTAATAGCTCATTAAATAACCCCCTGCTGATTTTTTCAATGCTGAGCAACAATAACCTACCTTATTGTTCTAAAAGTATCACTGTATGAAAATAACTTCAGTGTTATGACTCAAATCCCAGTGATGTCTATTATTTAATATCATACAAAATTATATATGTCTCAAAATGGTTCTAAAGCCACTAGACGTGAATCAGTTTGAATTATCTCAAATCCACTGTGGTATAAAACAATAAACTAGGAGTAGCCTGCTAATCATTATTTGGACAATGACATTTCAAAGGTATGTCAGAAGAAATGTGCAAAGCAGTCAGACACATCAAGTTACTTCAGTATTTCTCATCTGTAATGCCTTAAGTTTAAAAGAATTTGGTTTTTTAAAAGAGAAAATAATATACACAGTCCAAAGTTATTTTAAGAATCCTCTATTTAACTAAGGTAATATTTCATCTTGTGAAAGAATGCCAAGTTCTTGGGTAACAGTTGGGTAGATAGAACTACGCAATACTTGATTTTCCTTTTGGAATTCAGCTGTTTAACTTCTTCAGTCAAGGTCAAGAAAGTGATGCACACCGGAACTCTATGGAGAATAGCTATGGTCCTCTGACCTACCCTGCATGCAAAACAATGGCAATTTCAGTCAATACTGAGTATCTTCCCCTTTCAAGCCACAGAGAAAACAAGCCCTTAACCTTTCCTCTTAGAGGACCTGTTTTTCAAAACTTGGCTTAGCAAAAGCTGTAGGCCCATCCACGGCATTTCCATGCATGCAATAACTCAATATTCAAACTAAAGGAAGATCAGCATCTCTGACTCAATAACATTCTTGCGTGCTCAAATGTCTCCTTATTTCCCATGCTGCAGGAGTTGGATCTCATTCATCTGCTATTCTGGAAACTTCGTTTTCATTTAAAGACAGAACAAGTCCAATTATCCCTCCAGACATTCATTCTTTCATTTCAGCTTTGATTTCTAAAACCATCCATTTACTATCCTCCTTGTTCTACCCCTCTAGTATGTTTAGTGAAACCACAAGAAATGCATGGTATACTTTTTGAAAGGGTTCATTGGGTCCGTAATTACATAACTTTAATTACGTATTACCTTATCAAAAGTTAGTAGTGATCTATAAGTCTAACATGCAAAATAAACAGGAATAAAAGATAAAAATCAGGTATTGACTGGAAGCAGATTTATAATGAATTATCTGCACCAGAAGTAAAGGTTAGAGTGGGTGCATACTCTTATAATGAGGAGTACAAAACTTGGTCTAGATTTTTTCTTAGTTATTTTTAATATAAATTTCATATTTCCTCCATTCTGAAAACATCTAATTTTATGATTTCTTTTCTATGCAGAGGAGCTCATTAAAGAGGTGAAGATTAGAGGCAGTTTAGGCTGCAGCGACCATGCCCTTGTTCAGTTCGAGATCTCAAGAAACGTGGGCCTGGCAAAGAGCAAAGTCAGGACCCTGAACTTTAGAAAAGCAAACTTTCAACCGTTCAAAGATTTAATGGATGAGATCCCCTGGGAAACTGTCCTTAAGGACAAAGAAACGGAACAGAGCTGACAACTCTTTAAGGACACTTTTCTTAGAACACAAGAGCTCTCCATCCCCCTGTATAAGAAATCAGGCAGGGCAAGAAGGAAACCGGTGTGGCCGAGCAAGGCCCTCCTCCTCAATCTAAGGCATAAGAAGGAAATGCACAGACAGTGGAAGCAGGGACACGTAGCCTGGGGAGAGTGCAGGGGAATGGCTAGGACATGTAGGATTGGGATCAGGAAGGCCAAGGCACAGATGAAACAGAAATTGGCAAGGGATGTGAAGAATAGTAAGAAGGGGTTCTATAAGTACATGAGTCAGAAAAGAAAGGCCAAGGAGAGTGTCCCTCCTCTGATAGACTTGAATGGGGAACTAGTAACAACGGATATGGAGAAGGCTGAGGTGCTCAACAAAGTTCTTCATCTCAGTCTTCACTGGCAGCCAGGCTCCTTGCACCTACCAGGTACCAGAACCTCTAGGAGAGGGCTGGGGGAGCAAAGGCCCTCCCACCGTAAGTGAAGAGCAAGTTCAAGAGCACCTGATAAAACTAAACAAACAGAAGTCTACGAGACCTGATGACATACATCCCAGGGTCCTAAGGGACCTGGCTGATATAGTTGCAAGACCACTCTCCATCATATTTGAAAAGTCATGGCGGTCAGGCGAGATTCCCAGTGACTGGAAAAAGGGTAACATCACCCTTATTCTTAAAAAGGGTAGGAAGGAGGACCCAGGGAACTACAGACTGGTGAGCCTTACCTCTGTGCCTGGGAAGATCATGGAATGATCTTAAGGCAGATGCAAGACAAGGAGGTAATCCAAGTGACCCAGCATGGAATCACCAAGGGCCAATCATGCCTGACCAATCTGGTGGCCTTCTATGATGGAGTCACTGCAACAGTCGACAAGGGAAGACCTGTTGATGTCATCTACCTAGACTTCTGTAAAGCCTTTGACACAGTCCCACATGACATCCCTATTTCTAAATTAGAGAGATATGGATTTGAAGGTGGACTATTTGATGGATAAGAAATTGGATGGATGGATGCATCCAGAGAGTTGCGGTCAATGGCTCTATGTCCAGGTGGAGACTGGTGACGAGTGGTATCCCTCAGGGCTCTGTCTTGGCACCGGTGCTTTTCAATATCTTTATCAATGACATAGACAGTGGGATAGAGTGCATGCTCAGCAAGTTTGTGGATGACATGAAACTGAGTGGTGCAGCTGACACACCTGAAGGATGGGATGCCATCCAGGGGGACCTGGACAAGCTGGAGAAGTGGGCCCATATGAACCAAATGAGGTTCAACAAGTCCAAGTGTAAGGTCCTGCACCTGAGTCGAGGCAATCCCAGACATGAGTACAGACTGGGCGAAGAACTCATCGAGAGCAGCCATGCAGAGAAGGACTTGGGGGTCCTCATGGACAAAAAGCTGGACATGAACCAGCAATGTGCACTCGCAGCCCAGAAAGCCAACCGTACCCTGGGCTGCATCAGAAGATGCAGTGTGGCCAGCAGGTCGAGGGAGGTGATTCTGCCCCTCTACTCTGCCCTTGTGAGACCCCACCTGGAGTACTGCATCCAGCTCTGGAGCACTGCATCCAGCTCTGGAGCCCTCAACATAAGGTACACATAAGTGTACCTTTTAGAACGGGTCCAGAGGAGGGCCACTAAGATGATCAGAGGGCTGGAGCACCTCTGCTATGAAGACAGGCTGAGGGAGTTGGGGTTGTTCAGCCTGGAGAAGAGAAGGCTCTGGGGAGACCTTATAGTGGCTTTCCTATAGTTAAAGGGGGCTTATATAAAAAAGGGGGAGAGACTCTTTTTAAGGGCAGATAGCGATAGGACAAGGGGGAACGGTTTCAAACGGAAAGAGGGGAAATTCAGATTACATGTTAGGAAAAAATTCTTTACTAAGAGAGTGGTGAGGCACTGGAACAGGTTGCCCAGAGAGGTTGTGGATGGCCCATCCCTAGAAGTGTTCAAGGCCAGGTTGGACGGGGCCCTGAGCAACCTGGTCTAATGGGTGGCATCCCTGCCCATGGCAGGGGGGCTAGAGTTAGATGATCTTTAAGGTCCCTTCCAGCCCAAGCCATTCTGTGATTCTATGATTCTATGATTCTCACAATTTTTCCTGTAAATGCATTCTCAAAATAGAGTATATAGATGATGGCAGGGATAATACATGTTCAAGGAATTAGATTCTAAGAAGTTTTATTGATTACATAAACTTTACCATCATAAGAAGCCCACAGGACTATGCCAGTGAACAAAGGCATGACCTTAACCATGCAGTAATTAGACTATGATAATAATGTATCATAGAAAAATTATTTTCTTACAGTAAATCTAATGATTATACAGTGAGATTTTACAAGATAAATATACATAAAAATGTAAAACTTTTCTAAACTTATACCTAATAACATGTCTACTAACAGGCATGGAGTTACTCAGTGAAGTATCAGCTAAGTTAAAAGGAGTCCTGGTTTGAAATAGACTTACACATTTATTATTATGCTGTTCAATTACTGTGCCTTACTGAAGAGAAATGCATCAACATATTCACTTAATAAATGGAATGAGCCTTCCACTTAACCTGATAGCAATTATTTGGGAAATTTATATGCTTCTGTCACAAGATACCAATTCAAGAAAATTAATAGACCATCTACTTCTAGCTGGCTGATATATAACTGTTAGGAACTGGCACTGCTTCAGCAAGCAGGCAGCACTGCATTGATTGCCTTTGACAGGTGTGGCTTGTGGATGAAATGGGAAAATTAACTAAAGGATTCAATGAGGAACCTGGTATATTATGCAATGTGACTGTTCTTATTTGTCTTTTGTATTTTTCTTTTAGCTTTTTTAAAAACTATAGAAATGCATTGTATCTACTGGCATATTATTAACTCAAATTTTTCATTAAGCAAGAAATATCTATTTCCTCACCTCTCTGAGTTTTCTCACAAGGTTATTTTCTGTTATATGCCACATTTTCTTCTACTTTTTTACTATGTGCTTGTATTATAAACACATCATAAATATTACTTTTTATAACTATTTTCAACTTCTTGTTGATTTTTTTTCATGGTGACAAATATAAAAAGCAGGAATTATGTTTGCATTTCTTCTATTTCTTCTACTTTCTACACATGAATATGAACTGGACATTTTATTTTTGTGAAACACCAGGGTGAAATAACAGAGGGGTAGCCTCCAGAGTAGATATATGCTTTCCAGCAGTAGAAATAGATAAAGTAGATCGCTGTTTTTCACAGGAACCCCCTCTCATTGGTCTGTAGTCATCTGCTGGAATTTTTTAATGTTTTTACAAAAAGCACCTAAGAAAACTTACACAATCTTGACTGACCTGTCATTTTGTGACTTTGTTTGTAATTTGATGGGTGTTGCCATCAAGGAATTGAACTATCCTTGACTAAACTCATCATCAAGAACCTATGTGGGAGTATATCACCTGAGTATTCTAATTACATCTTATAAATAAATCACTCTGTGGAACATGTGCCTTCTATTTACTGCCTAGTCACATGATACAGTGTTATTATATAAAGATTTTTTTCATTTCTGTATCACTGAAGTTATATAGACAGGAAGTGATACATTATTATCTTTAATTTTCATATTTACTTTTAAGACATATATGTAGTGGAATGGGAACACATTTTGTATTAAATGGTCTATATATTTGCCTCAGATAAGGTAATTCATTTCTCAGAATCTCAGAGCACTCAGGGAAGTCAACACTTCATAAATACTTTCTTGTGTAAGAAAAATATGTTTAGTTACTCTTTTTATAACTGAAAGAAAACAATTGTTAATCTTCATGTACCTGTGATAGGCTAGGGACACAGGGCAAGCTGTGTAGTTGGAAATAATACGTTTTACTAGAATATTTGGTATAGTTGGAAAAAATTGGATTTTTTTTTTCTCCCAAGCCTTCTTCAGATCTGAAATAGAATCTGCAAACTTTAAAGTTCAATAAAAGTTAAGGTCAAGAGCGTAGGAGGTAAGTTAGAGATGGAGCAAATAAATGTCTGTTGGAAGTTTGTGGAACCAATTGCGGAAAAAAGAGCGCAACAAGAAAAGGACGATGTTGGTGGTTATCTTACAGGCAACAGACAGAAACACAGATTTCAGAACATTTGGAAGAAAACAGAGTGTGCATGGAGAAAAGGTGCAGGAAATAATATGCGATAAAAGCAAATATAAAGAGACTATACTGTGTTATAAAAGATTGTTAACATGCTGTAAAAACAAAAATCTCTACAGAACACATAGACTAAACTCCTGTGAAATAAGTGACAGAGACATAGTGCCTACTAAATAAAAGCTATTTGAGGAGTGAACTTGAACCCTGTGTTAAAACAGCTAATTTCTTTGCTTGCTCTCAAGCTCTGAACTATTCTTTCTCCCCATACCTAGCCATGGTTTAGGATGTAATTCACTTCAGGGACCCCTCTCAAAGGGAAGGTGGGTGAAATTGCACTACATGATTTTGTCTGTTGAACATAATCTCAAAACACTATTGCATCAGGTTTTGTACACAGTGTCTCCATATGCCGTCATGTGGCAATTCACAACATAGTACATACACTCTCAGCTTCATGCCACCAAAATGTCACTCCATTGAACTGCAGCATAGCCCTTTACCATTTCAACATTGTCTTACTGTGCTGTTTCTAGCAGCTGAAGACTGCTACAGCTTAAGGTGCCATGAAGTTTTGTGAAGTGCAACAGCAATAAAGCAAGATCTTACCTAATGGGGTGATCACATATGCACAAATGCACATGCCTTTCCTATTCACTACAAAACATACTTTGCAGAGCATGTAGGTAAGGATCTAGTCCCAGAATGTCTATCTTCTAAACCTGAGATTATTTACTACTGCAATTCAGCAAACCCTTTTATTTTTTTATGTTTTGGCATTGAAGTAGTCTTGGAAAGAGGGGGATGTAATGTTGGTTCCATACCTATTTTAGATTCAGCTAAATACTTCAAGAATAAAACCACATTTTTGTATTTATGTATGTATGTTCATTGTAATAATGTGTTATGAACTCTAAAGATTTTGCATGTTTTTATGTGGTCCATAAAACCACACAATTTAGAAATAAGGCATTGAAAATATTTAGTATCTTTGTTTTCTACTGATACTGCACACATTTTGATGTGTGTTTTATATTGATATAGACAGACTCATATCTATTAAAAAGTCCCACATCATTAAAAACTGATAAATTCAGTATCTGCTTAGTATTAAATTGCAAACTTACTGTACTGTGTGTCCAACAGTCACATATTTTCCATCTTTGTTCAGCTGTATCAGAAATCCTCCCAAAAATGCCTCCTTTGCAGATATCAGCATATGTGGTCAATATACGTTTTAAAAGTAAAGATTGGAGTTTTTCCTTTAGTAACAGAGATTAAAACAAGCATAGAGAAAATTAGCTTTGTGTCATACAGGGTTACTCACAATTGTATCATGAAGCTACAGGAATATTCCTGAATGAGAAAATAGGACAGTTGACAGGACTACTGCCAACTGTAAGTAGCACTAATGGAAGAAATAGATGATTGAGATCTTGAAATGATACTGAATTATTATGTATTCTAATTCTACCTGTCTTTAAAATGAAAAATAACACTAGTTTATATAATAGAATAGACAGTTAGGGGAAAGCCGTAGAGCCCAGAATTTTTCTTCCTCTGTTTCCAAAGCGTGTCATTTTCCTTCATAAAGGAAGGGGTGAGATTTTAAGTTCCCATAGAGGGTTTTCGCTAGTTAATGAATAAAAAAGGAAGGACATATAAGACAAATGGGACAATCTGAATCAGATGCCATATAGAAAGCTATATGGTAATTTTGAAAAATATTTACTGCAAAAAATCTAAATTATTTTTTAGGCACTCACCACAAGTAAAGGAGAAAAATACCATAAAAGAGGTGAACATTTTGCATCAATTAGTAATATAAAGTTGTTACTTACAAATCATAAAACAAATGAAAATGTGCTAGCATATGTAAATGTGCAGAGATATCAAATTTCACTATTAGATCTTTATCCATATGATATAGGTGCTTGAACAAGACTGCTGATTAAAATATAAAGAGAATTTCAATAATGAGATAAAGGCATTAGGTCTTCAAAGAGATAAAGACATTAGGTCAGTAATTATAGCTATTAGGAGTAAATTGGTTGAACCATCCAAACCAGGGAACAGAAATTCTGTTTGATAGACTCTGTTGGATGCCCTGGAAGATATTGTGAGACACTAGGAAACTTTTCTGAGGAGCTCTAAAATAAAAAGTCAGCAATAGGCTAATGCATTCTTTAACAACGTTAGGCTCTCTTAAACAAATATCTATCACCAGAAAATTTGTGAGCGAGAAGAATAACACTAGAACAGAGCCTCAGAGAGATCTTTGTTTTCTGAACATTAGCATGTAAACTGGTTGAAAAGTAGTGAACCAACAGATTGAAGTAGTTCATAGTGAGACTTTTACAACTACACTCGGTGAGGTTCAGCAACTTTACTTTGAACTACATTTAGTTTCACCATATTCCCACCATGTCTGTGTTCCAGAGCTACACAGATATCACTCACTGGCTCAGACAGTTACCTCTGCATTTTAGAGTGGAGATTATTTAGTAAGCATCAGATTTTCAGTTTCCATTTTAACTTCTTCAAAAAGGAATTTATTTCAGAAGCATCAAAATCACTTTGTGAGCAACGTGCAATGAGGGGGACAATAATGGAAACCATGCTACTACTCCAAACTAAAAAAAGAATACAGGCTCACATAGTGTAAGTGCTTAATTTTTATTTGTCAATTAAGAGGAAAACTTAGCTGAGGGAATAGATTAGAACAAAGCCAAGGTACATATGCTGTTATTTAAAAATCTTGCTTTAAGACGCTGGTCAAAGGCACCGATGAAGCAGAGTAAGTCAGCTGCCTAGAGACAGACATATGTAGTGTGACTGGTAATTGTAGGGGATGGTCTCTAACTCCCAGCCTAAGACTCAAGAAAAAATGCTGTAGTTCCTCTGAAGATAAAGGCAAGAGGCCTACCATGCAAAGGGATGCATCAGAGAATGAGAACAGACAAATTAACCTGAAAGCCACATTAATGACAATAGTATGTTGTTTGGTAGTGTTGAATGGAAGCTTGTGAGTTCCTCATTTAAGTTTCGCATGGCACACTACCATAAGATAATAGATAGCTTCAAAGAAAAATAAAAATAGTAATTCACTCGAGAGACTGCTCTTGTATTATAAACAACAAGAGAGCACTGCTTGGGCAGCTTTGATAAATGGTAGCTAAGCTCTAGACATGAAATCAGCTGTGTATTGCAAGGATGAGTGAACAGCATGTATGAAAGAAGGAAAAGGAAAGTCAGCCCTGTTCTTACGAACCACTGCCAAGATGTTCAGAGCTCTTAAGTTATCACACATCCAAAAAATACTTTTTTTCAGAGAACCACATCAGTATATATCCCCACTGACTACCCTTCATTGATCACATAGGATTTTGTTCTTGCTTTTCCTATATTTTAATTAGTCCCCAATCCTTTTCACCACGTCTTCATCACACATGCTCTAATTCTTATCCAGGCCTGTTCCCACCTCCTTTCTTTCTGCAATTTGCCATATTTGCCTCCAGGACATGACTTTTTCTATGCAATCAAGCTGGTCTTAACAGTTGTCCTATTTATTGGTTAACCTTTTTGTACATCACTGACTAATGCTCAAGGAAAACCTTACATCCTTTTTGGTTAACAAAACTGATTTAGTTAGTCAAATACAATTCTTTTTTAATTTGAAAATGATACCTCCTGATATGCATAGTGCAGATATTTTACACCTACACCTAGGTAGCTTATGTTCTGTGGTAACAATATAGCTGTCCTGTGCATGGTGACACTTAAGTCATCACTGGAAATTTAACTGAATTGTGAAACTCACCCCCTAAATATGCTATAGAAGGAGGGGAGAAGAAGAACACAATGAACTTAAGCTAAAATTTCCAGAAAAAATTAAAGTATCAAGTTGAAGTTGGGAAAAAAAATGCTTTTCAGCTCTTCAGAGAAAATAACAATGCTATGTATAAAAACTCTTAAAAAAAAAGCTGAAATCCAATTTTCCACATAAATCTTTCCATTGCAATGGATAATAAGTGACTAGAGAAATAAGATTCAATAGCACTTGGGTTTTGATGTGCCTACAGCAACATTTTAAATGCAGCTTTGTTCCTTAATTCACTTAGATAATTTTGAAATATTTTACTACATTTTTATGCTGAGATAAAACACTTTTTTAATGAACAGTTAGTTTTCAATGAAATCTAGTCTCCTAAGATTATATTCTACTAAAAATAAATAAATATGAAAATGGTAAGAAGCAGGTATTTCTAAATACAATTCCAAATTAGGTGCGTAGGTAGGATACTGATATTCTGGATTTTTTGTATACTTCCAGAATTATGACAATCATAACTGTTAAAAAAATACCCTTTACCTGAAAAAAAGTCATGTTTCCAGGAACAGTTTCTCAGTGTCAGGTGATATTATTTGGTCCATGCCTTATTCTTTAACACACTGCTGACTTTAGGCAGTACTTCTGAGAACTACATTAATGGCATGCTATCAGCAATTGAATCAGAAAACTCTTAAGTAGAGCTATGCTGGCTATTAAATTATCAATTTATCATTTTTTCCAGTTTGGCACAGTTCCATTTGTAATCAATGAACTTCTTTATTAACTCAGGATTCAACGCCTATCAGTACTTCTGGGCTTTGCCTTATTTTTCATTCCCATGTGAAAGACAGCTGATAGAATTAGTGAAGCATGACTCTCAGTTTTTAATCTAGGAGGGTTTTTTGTTTTATACACAGAAGATTTCTTTTTATATTCATATTTAATAATGTTCTTTCATAACCTTTTTAATTTCCTGTTCATTTTTATGCAATATGCCATTATAATGTATTTAGTTTTGTTAAAGTGAGCTTATGAAGAACTGATTAGACACCTGCATATCTCTTAGCATAGCAAAATTTCCACATTAAAATAAAGCTCTCCCAGGGTTCAGTGGCCATTAATAAGTTCTCGTTAAAGTTATTTGAAATTGTACTGTTTCTTGCAAAGAAGTTATGATATCCCATGGATGTAAACTACAACTTTCTTGACCATGTAAAATCCTGTTGAATATTAGTCCAGAAAATTTTGCATATATATATATATATATATATGTATATATATATATATATATATGACAGTTGCCTACTATTCAGACTAATAAACATGTATTTGGTTCCTACTGATTTAAGCATATAAATATGTTCATGTTTGGATGGTTTGTCTTTTTGAGGGGAGTGGAAGGGAATCTGGAAAGTTCTGAGAAAAAATAGATTTTTAGAAAAGTCATTCTTTTGAAGATGAAATAAACAATATAATTTTCTTAAGGTTCTCAAATGTGTGTCTTGGGTCACTAGAATCTCACCATTAGCATGAACTATTCTATCTTCCTTTGTAGAAACCTCTGGACAGATCTTTGCCAATGGAAGTAAAATGTTTGTTCTGTCATCAGATAACTTTCAGATGTAACAGCTGAGATCTTGCATTTCTTGGCTAGGAAGTATGAAATTCTTCGTTCCTGCTTTCTTCCACTGAGGTCCCATTATTAACTTGCTAATCATATAAACTTCTTAGAACTTCCTTTTAAAGTCCACATGAAGCAGAATTTCTTGCAAGCACCTATCTCAAACTAGTTTATCTAGAGAATAAGAAGATATACATGAGGTTGATTAACTATAATAAACCTACATTGAATGAAGTGAGTGTTCAAGTGGCTAACGAAAGTCCTCTTTACAAAGCAGAAAATTAATCTTCCATGGTTCACTCTTTAAGAAAACACAGTAAAAGAAACAACAATCAGGACAGAAGAGGAGATACCCATTTTCAAAACACCGCTAGGGGAGATTTGAGATCGTGAACAAGATTGTCTTCATGCACACATGATGCTGAGAAGGGACTACATTGCAGGGTACTAGCCTCAGAAGTCCAAATGCTTCTGGAGTGATGTACTGAAGTTTTTGCCATTCTCACACAAGGGCTATTTTAGTTTTTAAAGCTATGGAAACACACTGAATAAATTAAATTGCAGAATACAGAGCGAAAGGATTTGTCTCATTTTAGGATATTCTAGTGTTCATTTGTTTTAACAAAGAGCATGAACTTTGCACTCAGTCTTGTATATAACAGTAACTACTGACAACACCTTTTCACATCATAATAGATGGGGAAATTGAAGATGCAGGATAGCTGGAAAAGATTACTGGCTAAAAGATTTAACAAAGTATATATTCTGAATTCATTTGCAAACCACAGAGTAACCGACACCTTGTATATCAGAGTATGCCCAAAGAGAAGCCAGCAAGAAGCCAGCTTATCTCTTTCTTATCAGTGAAGCCAAAAGGAAGCACATTCATGTCAATGTATTTAACTCATTATTGATTTATACATTACCTTTCACTCACATGTCTGGCAAACTAGTTGTAATAAGCACTTTCCATAGGAAGTAGGTTTACTGTCTCTAACCACTAGGCAGTATGTCTACAATGTGTACACCAGGAAATTAAAGAGGAAAGAGGCCATTCTATGGCTCTGAGGCCAAATGACACAGCACAGTTCACATCCATGCACCTAAACTCCCTTGCCTACCAAACGAGAGTAGTAGCATTCAGGTTGCCCATGTGGCGTGGCTCCTGGCCCATGCCAACTCCTGAAACATATCTGGGCATTTTCTGGGAAAGTGCCAGGTATCCTAAGCTAAAGCAATGACCAGGACCATGGTAACAACTTCCCTATATAAGTACCATGGGCCAGAGCTCATGCCTCTCCCCTGGCCCTGTTTGGCTTACCGAATTAGTAGCTGATTCAGATTAATTGTATGGAGGAAGCCAACAGGGAACAGGTAGTTTGAATACACTTATGGTGCCTCTTAAATGTTCCCTGGCCTGAGCTCCCGTTTAAACTTCTAGGGTAGAATAAAAATGTCTATCTTATATCTAGAAAGCCAGTATCTCCCTGACAGAAATAATCTGCATATGTATCTTCTTGTCCTGTGTGACTAGGCTGGTTAGCACATCCAAACTAAACACTTAAAACATTGGTTATGTCCAAATACATGATAGTAGTAGTGTTATTATACTGGACATCCAACTGGAAAGCTAATGAACGTGTATTAGGAGAGAAAGTGTCTTACCAAAAATATAATACAAAAAGAAAAAACTATTTTTCCTCAAGCCTAAAGCAGGCAACAATCACAACTTCAGTCTGATCTAAAGTGTGGAGCACATTAAGAATAAAGTTTCAAATGTTTGTTTTACATGCTTAGTTTCACTGCAGGCATTAGCAACCTTTGATCAGCCTGTACTCTTAAGGCATCGGTTAAAAGAAGTAAAATGGTAAGGAAGACTCTTCCTGAAGGTGTTCAGATGTGTTTCTACTTGTCTCAAGTTCACTACACCATATATTCCCTCCAACCTCAGAGAAAAGCATCTACGTACTGTAGCAGCCTATATAAGTGAAGATGGGACCCTTTAGAGTACAAAGTTATTAGTGAAAAATGAGCATCTCATCGCAAAGGTGGAATCACTAATAACGTCTCCATCAGAGAACACAGATTCTTTACTGCTGACACAGTTGGAGTAGAAAATCATTTTTAAGGGTGCTAAACAGCTTAAAATATATAAAATGTGGGGAAAAAAACCTGATACCTTTTATTTTTTGTCTGTTTTACATCAGTAAAGAAAACTACAGAACTTCTTCCATTCCAAATCACTGGATTGTAAACTAAGACTAAGAGAAGAGATGGGCTTTCAAAGAACACAATGCACAATGCATATGACTCTCTTTTCTAAAAAGGAAAAAAAAGAATCCAAGCCCCAGTAGAACATCAAGCATTTTTTAAAAAACGTTAAAGAGAAAACTGACAAGAAAACTAGTTTGAGACTCAGCACTGTAAACTGTGAGATACTGGTACAGCATCAGATCATAAAAAATGTAGCTCTGAGCCACCTGCATTTGCTCTTTTCTACATAAAACTTCCTCTGAAAATGCTTCCATAGAATTAAAGTTATCATTCAAATGTTTCTTTATCCTAACAGACAAAGCAAGAAGACCATACAGGTAGTCTGTATATGTATCAACCATTAGAATTTTTCCTCATTTTGTTAAACCACATAACCAGAATTTTCTTCTAAACTGTGGGGAAAAGAACCTCATTTTTTATGGGCCAATGAAAATTAACCACAAGATGGAAAGGTACCTTTTTAAAAGGCACTCTTCATGACAAATTACCCACATTCTTGCCTTACTTTCTATTCATCATTATTACTTTCCCTCATATTACCTTATATAAAAAGCAGTCACAATTTTCTTTAAAATGCTTAGGTAACTGAAGTAAAATATACTTCTCTTTTAATTTTACCCTAAAAAGGGTTTGCATGGTAAAAAATAGTTATTTCTAATGGTCCCTAAACCTCTGCCATAATGCGCACAAAAGTAGGATTTACTGAAGGCAATTAAAATGGTTTGACGTCTGCCTGTTTGTTAACACTCCTTAGCACCATTTCTATTAGGATGACTATGTAAAGCTTAAGGATCTCCACACAAACAAAAAGAAGCCTGTCCCAGCTATTTAATTCTGGTTTAATGTAGACTAGTTTTGATGGTTGCCCACTTGTTAGACGTTCTGTAATTTAGGATGTTGGCAAACTAATTTAACTTTGCTGAAGTGTAAATGAAAAAAGAATTCATCTAAGCCACATGGCTTGAACAAAGTTTTTCTCATAAATATTTATTTTCTAATCCAATCTACAGTTTGTTAGAAATGGGACTCTCTTCATGGACAGGAAAGGGGACATTAGTCTTCTGAGAGGCAAAATGAGTTGCTGTCCAGTTGGCTGGTCAGGTGTTTGCTTTGATTTCTATTCATCAACTTTTCAATTTTTATTTTGTACACAGTGATCAAGGTCTACAGACTCTGAAAGCTCTTTCTATAAATTGTCCAAAATGAACTCGAGTGAACTTCTGTTCTGTTTAATGTTTTCTACACTATGAGACAAGCCAATTTAGGATGAGCAATTATACCATGTAATGTGTCCAAACAGGCTATGAAATTTATACACCCGTGTTTTGAAGATTTTCGGGTTAATATCCACTGGGTTTGAGTTAGGCAGGCATAGCTAAAATTGTGTCAGAGCTATGGCCTGTAGTGTTAAAAAAAAAGCAGAACATCAGAATTTCTTTTACTATCTAATTATTATAAGTATCAGATTATTATTTGGAAAGATATTACACATAAGAATTAAAATAGAAGTCCAGGGTTACTAATGGGTACACTTAGCAATGTATCAGAGACAAAGCATAACAGAAAAGTCTGGCTTCATATTTCACTAAGTCTTTCACTAAGTCAACCGCCAAACTTTTCCTAGAGTTTTTGCTTTTTTTCTGAAGTTAAAATTACATAATGGCTCAAGAATTGTCAAGTGGCTATAGTAGGAAGTATTTAGCCCATATGTGTTAAGGCTGGTGCAGTTTTCCAGTAAGAAAGAATGTAAAACTGTCAATACATAAAAGGTAACAGATTCAACAGAAGTGCTATTCAGAAAAAGCTAACACTCAATATTTTAAAATAGAAAATTAAGTGTCAGGAATAAATACATTTTAAGAATATTCTCATATGAGGCAGATCTACCAAATTAAATTTACAATGCTGTTAGAGGTTATGGAAATAACTAAAAATACTATTAGATAATAATTACTCTATAATTATTTACAAGGCAAAAGCTAGATATGCATAAACATGTTTTAGTCTTTGACAGCATATTGTATGTTAGTAGGGATTAAAGTGATAAAAAACACACTTAAACTGGCATTTCAGAGGATGGAAATATTGCAGTCTGTTTCACAGTCTTAACTTTTATGAACTCTGTGCAATGCACAGTTGGTAAAGAACAGTACTGGAAAGTAACTTGAGTAATTTGCAACAAAATGTGAAAGTAGTGCACATACCATTGTAGGGAGCATTGACTTTCAAGATGGGTCTTGGAGAGATACCACAGTACAGTGAATCACAAGAGTTTTAACTAGTGGGTTAGCAGTTGTCTGTCAGAGACTTAAAGTCTATTCAAACAAGATATTGATTAAACTGGGAGAAAAGGACAAGTCATGAGGAAAAACTAATCTAAAAGTCTTTAAAAGTAGATATGTGAATATTTAAATCTTGACAATTTTACAGCTATTGGTCACCTGCAAAAGATGCTTACAGACTGTAAGGACTTGAAAAGGAAAATAATCTCTCTTCATAGCGGATTTTTCACCTTAATAAATTATACAGAAATACCATTAACAATTTCCATAAAATGCCCTAAATGAGACAAGTAAGAGGTATAGCTGAAGCCAAAATTCTTTGCCTAAAATTTGATCAGCAAGCTTTATAATTTTAGGAGAAATCACATGGAAACTTTTCAGCCATTACACAGAACTTTCCAGTACGAGAGAGATGGACATACTGGAAAGTGTCCAATGAAGGGACATGAAGATGACAAAGGGACTGGTGCATCACTCATACAAGGAAAAGTTGAGAGGGCTGGGGCTGTTTAGCTTGGAGAAGTAAAGGCTCCAGGGGGATCTTATCCATGTATTTAGATACTGGATGGGAGAACATACAGAAGATGGAACCAGACACTTCTCAGTGGTACCCTGTGACAGGAGAAGAGGCAATGGGAACAAACTGAAACACAGGTGAATTCAATTAAGTATACAAAAGCTCACTTTATTGTGAGGTGGTGAAACACTGGCATGGGCTTCCCAGAGAGGTTGTGGAGTTGCCATCCTTGGAGATATTAAAAACCCAACGGAGCACACCCCTGAGCATCTTGCTGTAGCTCATCCTGCATTAAGGAGGGAGCTTAGACTAGATGATCTCTAGAGGTTCTTACCAACCTCATCCATTCTGTGATTCTGTATTATTTTCAATAGAATATGCTTTAGGCAGCAAGAATATATAGAACTAACATTTACTCTGAGCATGTTGACAAAGGCTGCCAAGAGAAATGTCCATGATTTTTGTTCATATGTAAGATAATGAATTATAAGTATATCACAAGGTTATTCAAATATATTGAGAAAAATCTTAGTATGTCAAGGACAATTTTTCATTAAATTACTTGTGAATACAGCAATGTAAAATGTTACATTATATTGAATTGGAAATTAGCAACACTGGCTACTATATTCCACTGCTTAACAGGTGTGAGATGTGGAGATGAGTCTTTTGTCAGCGGGCACTGATTTTCAGAATTACAGTCACTGTTGTGCTGAAGGATAATTATTTATAAGAAAGGGCAGGAATCATCATATTGGTCATGTATCGCCTATATGACCTATTCTGTCTCTCACAGCATGATTTCATATGCCAAATATTAAGTGCAATGACCTGGAAAGGTTGCTTACAGTCTATCAATGCCAATAATTTATCCCTACAACATGTTTTCATTGTCCTAATAATCAAAATGACAAGGATAAGCAGTTATATGTACAGTACATTACATATTTTGATGTCCTCACTTATGCACTGTCACTAATTTGCGAGCCTCTATCAAATGATGTACACAACTCCCAAGGATGCCATGTGCTTACGGGTAAGCACGTACTTAAGCATATAACTGCTTTTGAGCCTTAGGTGTCTGCAATGCCTCTAGTGCAGCACCGTGCAGAGACCCCCGAGGATGTCCTGTATGAGCTGGAATGCCTATATTGCATTGTACTGGTCACATGATAACTCCATAGATGAGAAACTGAAATAATTAGCTCTGTGTCTGTACACGGCTGTGCAGCTTCGGGTTCTAAACCCTGTTCTTTGGCAACTGTAGCTTGGGTATCTCTACCCAGCCTGCAGACAACATAAGAGGAACAAAAATGTTGTGATCATCTAGCCATACCTGAGGCACAAGAGGTGGAGAAGGGTTTGTTGAGAATCATAGAATCATAGAATCGTTAAGGTTGGAAAGGACCTCTGAGATCATCAAGTCCAACCTGTTAACCTAACTGCCTGGTCCACCTCTAAACCATGTCCCTAAGCACTACATCCACACATTTTTTGAATACTTCCAGGGACTGTGTTTGTACCACTTCCCTGGGCAGTCTGTTCCAATGCCTAACCACTCTCTCCATTAAGATTTTTTGCCTAATATCCAATCTAAATCTCCTCTGGCACAACTTGAGCCCATTTCCTCTTGTTCTATCAGTTGTTACTTGGAAGAAGAGACCAACCCCCACCTCACTACAACCTCCTTTCAAGTAGTTGTAGAGAGCAATAAGGTCTCCCCTCAGCCTCCTCTTCTCCAAACTAAACAACCCCAGCTCCCTCAGCTGCTCCTCATAAGACTTGTGCTCTAGACCCTTCACCAACTTCCTTGCCCTTCTTTGGACACTCTCCAGCACCTCAATGTCCTTCTTGTAGTGGAGGGCCCAAAACTGAACACAGTACTCGAGGTGAGGCCTCACCAATGCCAAGTACAGGGAGACAATCACTTCCCTAGTCCTGCTGGCCACACTATTCCTGATACAAGCCAGGATGCTATTGGCCTTCTTGGCCACCTGAGCACACTGCTGGCCCGTGTTCAGGAGGCTGTCAACCAACACCCCCAGGCCCTTTACTGCCAGGCAGCTCTCCAGACACTCCTCCCCAAGCCTGTAGCATTGCATGGGGTTGTTGTGACCAAAGCACAGGACCCAGCGCTTAGCCTTGTTGAATCTCATACATTTGGCCTTGGCCCTTCAATCCAGCCTGTCCAGATCCCTCTGAAGAGCCTTCCTACCTTCAGGCAGATCAACACCTCCACCCAACTTGGTGTCATCTGCAAACTTACTGAGGGTGCACTCAATCCCCTCATACAGATCATCAATAAAGACATTGAACAGGAGCGGCCCCAATATTGAGCCCTGGGGAACGCAACTTGTGACCAGCTGCCAACTGGATTTAACTCCATTCACCACCACTCTCTGGGCTCAGCCATTCACCCAGTTTTTTGCCCAGTGAAGAGTGCACTTGTCCAAGCCATGAGCAATCAGTTTCTCCAGGAGAATGCTGTGGGAGACAGTGTCAAAGGCCTTACTAAAGTCCAGGTAGACAACATCCACAGCCTTTCCTCATCCACTAAGCCGGTCACCTTGTCATAGAAGGAGACCAGGTTAGTGAAGCAGGACCTCCCTTTCATAAACCCATGCTGGCTGAGCATGATCCCCTGGTCGTCCCGTATGTGCCACATGATGACACTCAGGATGATCAACTCCATAACCTTCCCCAGCACCGAGGTCAGGCTGACAGGCCTGTAGTTCCCTGGGTCCTCCTTCCAACCCTTCTTGTAGATTGGTGTCACATTAGCTAACTTCCAGTCAGCTGGGACCTCCCCCATTAACGAGGACTGCTAGTAAAAGATGGATAGTGGCTTGACGAACTCCTCCGCCAGCTCCCTCAGTATCCTTGTGTGGATAAGAAGGTCCATGAGTCAGCAGAAATAGCTTTGACAGTTGTTTGGACAACATCCAGAGTTTTAATTGATGAATAAAACAGCATTTAAGAGCAAAAGTGGAAGAAGCTCCACATACAGCTAAATGCCAAAACTGCCATTTCTGCTTGGTAGTGTCCTGGCTAGTTCTTTCCTAGGCTGGATGTTTTGAGGGGAAAGAGTGGTCCAGGAATCATTACCAGAAGCAATTTGGACAAGACCCTACCAAACTTGATTCCCTCCCCCACTGAGTTCCACATTCACTCAACAGTATCCCAGCTTTGTCATAAAAAATATTTGACTGATCTATTTAAATTATCTTTACTTCTATGTAAATTAAAAATATAAATTTATTAAAATATCATTTATAGTACATAGCATTATATTTTATCTTATATTATACTGTAAGCTAATAATTCTATCATTGATTATTAAATTAATAAATTAAATACAATTCTATTTACTCTATTATATTTAAATTATTTAAATTTTCTGTATAAATATAGCTGAAAGAATTATTGTTGAAAGGGAGAAATATAGGGAGAAGAGATTTACCAAATATGTTGAAAGAAGTGTCAGCTTCATACTGTTGAAAAGAAGAACAAGCTACAGAGGAGAGCTGAATTTCTGAAAGAAAGAGTACTTGTCAGATCTTCAAGAGATAGATGTGGAAAAGGGGAAGATGCAGAAACATGGAGGACTATACTTTAGTCCCATCTGTCATGGAGGAATACATGATAAAATGTAGAGATTTGTCTAGAAATTTAGTTCTCTTCCCCCATCTACTTAGCCTGGTTTGCTATCTGAAAGAATGATCTAGCCTCTACAAAAGTATACTTATTGGATCCCACCATGTGTCAGCACCAATAGAAAACTCCAGACTTTTTTCTTTTAATAAGAAGAACTAATATTTAAAAAAATGAAATAGTTCCATGGGAATTCCCCTTCAAAGCTCTGGCTCACTTGCTGCAGGACAGTCATAACCCCCCATCCTGATTCTGCTGCATTGACTGAGAGTTTCACCCTATTGCAAAAAACTGTATAGCAGATATATGTGAACCTTACCATACTGAAATGTAGTTTTATTATTTTAGAGAAAGATTTATCTAGGATTTTTTTTTCCTCTAAAGAACTGAGATTTTGTCATGGTTTAACCCCAGTCGGCAATCAAGCATCATGCAGCCACTTGCTCACATTCCCTCCCTGCCCATTGGGATGGGAGAGAGCATCGGAAGGGCAAAAGTAAGAAAAATTGTGAGCTGAGACAAGAACAGTTTAATGATTGAAACAAATAAAAATAAAAATAAAAATAAAAATAAAAATAAAAATAAAAATAAAAATAAAAATAAAAATAAAAATAAAAATAAAAATAAAAATAAAAATAAAAATAAAAAAAATAAAAATAATAAAAATAAAAATAAAAATAAAAATAAAAATAAAAATAAAAATAAAAATAAAAATAAAAATAAAAATAAAAAAATAAAATAATATAATTAGTAATGAAAAGGAAAACAACAAAAAGAGAGAGAGAAACAAAACCCAGGAAAAACAAGTGATACAACTGCTCACCACCCGCTGACCAATGCCCAGCCAGTCCCTGAGCAGCAATTGTTGCTCCCCAGCCAACTCCCCCCAGTTTCTATACTGAGCATGACATCATATGGTATGGAATAGCCCTTTGGCCAGTCTGGGCCAGCTGTCCTGGCTGTGCCCCCTCCCAGCTTCTTGTGCACCTCTTCACTGGCAGGGTATGGGAAACTGAAAAGTCCTTGAGTTACTATAAGAACTGCTTAGCAACAACTAAAACATCAGTGTGTTATCAACATTATTCTCAAGCTAAAGCCAAGACACAGCACTATATCAGCTACTAGGAGAAAAATTAACTCTATCCCAGCTGAAACCAGGATAGATTTTTATAAAAAGATTTCTCTATTAAACATTTAACAGCCAATTGGAAGATTCACTCACTATTTTTTATAATTTTCAGACTATCCTTTATTGCTTTTGCTTTTTTTTCTCCAAAATTTATTTATTCAACACTTTCCCCTTTTAAATATATTAAAATCTATCACAAAGTAGCAGTTCATTAGCTGAATTAGAAGAAAAAGAAAGGAATTCTAGAGAGAAAAAGCCTCCAATTTGGGACAGAAATGCATTTGCTTTATTAGTGTCATTTCTTTGTCACTTTTAGCTTGAAGATGTTCCCTCTAGATGGGAGGCCAGTAAAAGAAAACAAAAGAACCTTTAATGAAAAAAGGTCTTCAGTACTCCATCTACAGATATGAGAAGGTAACTAAAAACTATGAATCCCAAGTTTCTATTTAGTCTTTGAGACTGAAACTGCAACAGAACTCAAAATGTTATCACTGCCTTTTACTATGCTGACTCCAAATAAAAACATACAGTTTTTTTCTGAAGAGCTGGTTGTATTAGCAAAACAAGACTGGTTTGTATACAGAACTGTAAAACTTCATTATATATTAAATTATTTAAAATAAACTAGGCCTTTTGAAGCATATTTTGTGGCTTACTTGTTTATTTATATGCTTGCACATTTATTCAATTTGACAAGAAGCCATTCAATTCCTATTTAACCAGAACACAGGGAAGATAACCCAGGAAAAAAAAAAAAAGAAACACAGATTAGGCCAGACCCATAAATTAAGCTAGACAAAATAAAACTGAAGATATGATTAGCGTGAAGATCAATGATGTTTGCTAGTATGGACATCAACTGGCAAGGCCCTAGATCACAGCACATGAAAGCCCAAGGTACCTGCCTGGGTTCCAGACTGTGATGGTTTAGGTATCTGCATCCAAAGCAGATTTATCTGCAGCTAATCAGATGCTGGCTGCATATAATTTTCGTTACCGTTAGTAATAAGAAAATTAGGTCATCTATTATTAGCAGAATATACACCTAACTATTTTGATAATGAGGAATAACAAAGTTGATAAGTATTATTAAAATAATCTTTTGGTATTCCACTATAAAGGCATAATTTGCTGTCTAATTCAGTATGCGTATTTACAGTTATATATTAAGGACTCCAGAGGATTTTAGCTCCTGCCAGAATAATTGAATGCCAAGCATCTGCCAACAATCAAATGTGTTAGAAAGCCACTTAAATAGCCCAGGAATAGAAGAAGGTAAGATAACACTGTAATAATAAGTCTAATCTCAGAGGAAGGAAAGGGAATAGAAAGGCAACAACCAATTTTGGTTTGATTAAAATTTTTCAATTTACATATAATGTGAAGGTTATAATTCTGTTTTCATTATACTTGGTGGCAGGCTTCATAAAATACTCTAAAACAGGATAGGTGTCATTCATTAATTACTGAGTGCCAGCCAAGATAATTCTGTCATAGAACTACTTTACCTAACAAAGACATATAAATTATGTGAATCTGATACACCCCTTGATGATAACCTTTGCACTTTAATTTTCTTTACATATGATTAAAGATTTGCAAAAAAACTCCCAAATGGTGTTTTGTTAGTAGCTTTTTTAGAGAGATTTTTATTTGCAAACTGCATCTTCATTCAAGGTATTTAAAAAAAACAGTTGAGAAAAATAATTAAAACATGTTTCTGAAAAAAAAAAAAGAGTCTAATACTTTCATTTAGGGTTCCCTTTTCAAACATATTTCTCATTGCAAAAGAAAAGTATTTCTCATTGTAAATAAATTTTCAGTGCAGAGTGTGGTCTTCTTTTTTACCTTTAATTGAATCTATTTTCATCTGAAAATTTTAATCCCTAAAACACAGAGTGTTTTCTTAGTATCAAGTACAAATATGTACAGCCTAAACATGAGAAACTGAAATGCTCCAAGCATACCAGCCATGTGAGGGGCAGATCTCATACGACCATGGGATGACAGCACTTCAAATGGAGCTTCTTTAGCTCCCCCTATCGTAAGTGGTAAAAGCAAGGGCCTCGTAGAATGAAGTCTTTTAGTGTCTCACCATTACCTACGAGCACAATCTGCAGTGATTTCCTCTGCTCAGGTACTTCCTTCACTTAGAACTGACTCTATATGATGACAATAGACATTAATTGGAGAGGTCTGACACATAACACCTTTTAAATTGTGGTTTTGATAAAATGAGAACTGAATATATGGGACACAGAGATTTCTTGTGATCTGTTCAAGCAGAAATTAATTTCCCTGTAGGTGAAAAATGGATCAAAACTTTCTCCTAGTACACATTCCCAGTACAGAGGCCACTTAGCATTGTGCTTTTATCTTTTTCCATCTACTGCTACCCAGCCCTTTCACAGAAAGCAACCCTGTTTTCAGAAAAGTAAACAATGTGTTATTCATCAAAATACCTCAAAATTAAAACCATGAAACTAACAATCAACTGCATATAATTATTGTTTAAAATATTAGAATAGCAGGCCAGCATTGTATAAGCACTCCAATGATAGATCTTACCTCTCAAGTCAAGCATGGATTAAATGGAGGGAAAAAAGCAGTCTCCTAAAAATGCATCCAATCTCTGAACTAAAGTACAGTCCTTTTACTGGTGAGTTAGTAAAGTGTATTCTGCACTTTGAATCCTTGTGTTTAGAACAGAGCTTCCTGTTTGCCCAGAGCAAAAGCTGCTTTGCCAAATTAGGTGCATACCGCAGAAAGTGATGTTTCTAAAAAAAAAAATGCAGACCACAGAAGACAAGATAATTTAACCAGGTTAGGGCAAGCAAATGCCTCTGAGGCTGGAAATGACAGGATATTGGACTGAGAAAAAAAAAGTAGTCTCCCATCAGTAAAGTTTTCACCAAAAATTGAAGATTTTCCCAATTTATTTGTTAACAACCCCAAGGAAGGTGAGGTACATAAAACACAACAACCACTTGTGGAAACTGAACAAAATTTGGCATTTCATTATATTATTAGTGATTGCTCTATAGGAAAAAAGCAATCATCTCCTTTGTTAAGTGGAGCCAAAACAGAGGAGCTTTAAGGTATAACAAGACATTTATTTGAATTTCAGTGCACCAAATAATTAAAACACAAGGCTTTACAACATGATATACTTGTATCCTATTCATTGCTTAGGTATGGGTGCTTATAATCAGAACAAGTCTGTCAAAAAAGGCTTATTGAGCAGATACATGCAATCAGTAAAATATGCCCTAAAGCTTAATAACCCCTGAGAAGTTGCTTGCTTTCATCATAATGAGTGAAATAATCCATGTTTGTGGACACCATGTTGCATCAAGCCTCTGCAGCTTTACTTGTGGCTGGTCTCTCAGAGAACAGAGAACTAGGAAAGTTCTGTCAGCAAGGGCCAAATTGCTGACAGAACCAACTGCTAGGAAAACACAGCTCAGGTTGCTGTCATAGTTATCAGAATGTATTTTCCTTTACATACACACACATACAGTAACGCTTTCTGAAAAACAATATTCAGCATGGTCAGAAATCTCCACTGGGGTTCACATCTCACTGGAGGAGTAATCAGTGGAAGGACAGTCTGCAGCTAGTGCATACGCTAAACACATTGGCATCAGAACTGCCATAGCTCAGTAGTGGCATCACAGATCACTGTATTCAAGAATGCACAGTAGCAGTCACCTTCCAGTGATCTGATCCAAAAGACTAAGTCAGCAACAGAGTAGTTTCATGATGGCAAGGAAGGAATGGATAGTAGTTAACACTCTGTTCTATTAAGAAAGCGGCATCTATTTGAGGGGGGCAATCTAAAATTCGCCGTCATCTCTTTGCTGAGATCATAACAATGCAGAAGTTAACATTAAAAAAAACAACAAAACTTCTGATTCCTGGCTTAAATACAAAAATAAAACATATTACTTGGCAGCTCTAAAAGTGCAGAAAATCAAAATGCTTTCTTTTTCTTGCTTGTTTGAAGATTAGGGACTTCACATATTCAGTAGTACTGCAGGGTATGAAAAGCTATGTTATCTTAATGCAAAGCTTCAACTTCCTCATGTTGAATATGAACTTTTCTGAAGCTGAGAATGGAATTAAACCATAGAGATATCAGTGAAAAATACTTGGTTTGCTGTTTAGATATATGGGCCACAGATTTAATTCACTGAAATATCTTGCACAAAACATTATTTACAGCTGCAAAGCATGTACAGTCCAGAAATCCCAAAAAGAAGTAGTGAGAATCATGGCTCTACAGTTGACCAAAAACATCTGGAAAGTTACAGTGTTTATGCCCTTATCAGCTGAAAATCACTGCAGCAGTGAAAGACTCGTGCAGCAGTGTCAAATCTAGAATCTTATGACTTCCTCTATTCTCCCAATTCTTGCCTTTTGTTTCAAACAATGTAAGTCATTGAGACCACTCACTACAACAGAAATGTTTTAATAAAACTGAAACAGAGCCAAACCCAGAAAGCTTGCTCCGTTGTTAACCAGCCTTTAAAACATCTAGTATCTCCACAGAAGTCCACCCATGTGGTGGAGATGCAAAAGGCAGGATATGGGACATAATATGTAAGGCTCATTTAATGAGGACATACATGTTTGAGAACAGTAAGGCAAATATCATATAAAAGAAACTTTAAGTTAATTTGTGTCTGTTTTCTGCCACCATTATGAAAATGCATTTTAAGATACAGAACCCATGTTGTGCATCGAGTCATATCACTTCCACTTTATATGCATTAACACTGGATAATCCTGTTTTTCTTGTACTCTTCATTAATCAACATGAGATTTTATTGTAATTGGTTTGGGATTAAGGGACATTTTTCCAGGTTTGAAGCATTGAAAGCTGTTGCATACAAATTCCTTTAGTATTGTCCCAGACTGTCTATTGCATCATTCATGGTAAAGGAATGTTTTGGGGTTTGTTTTTTTTTTAGGAAAGGATTTGAATAAAAAAAAAAAAAAAAAAAAAGCTTTAAAATGCTCTTCCCTATCCTTCTTTCTCAGGACTGGAACAGACAGGCCAGAATAAATATTTTTGTAGATGATGCTAGTATTTAAATAGCCAAAAAATCTTTTTTGGGATAGCAACTTCCTTCTGCTTTCTGCTGAATTTAATTAATCAAATGTCTTACTTAGGCAAAGTAAGATTCATTGTCTACCAATGAATCTAAGGGATACAAGGGTCTGTTAAACTATTGTCGAAAACTGCCCTAGTCAGCAGCAAATCTAGGGCTAATATTTTGGAAGACATCAAGAACAGGCCCTAGAGATGATTAAGCAGTTACACCATATTCATGGTTCTAAGACTTCAGACAGCGAGCTGATATCATAGGCCCAGGGGCTGGAGCAACATATAGGTAATCATAGGCTTCATTCTGGTGAATTTTATCCACCCTGTTTCTGCACATCTCACAAAGAAAGAATCTAAATATACCTTGCCTGGCCATTTCTTGGCACTATTTTTGTGCTGTACTATTGGAAGCTCCCCCCAGAACCATTAACTATAGCTGGATTTTCAGGATTTTGGTGCACAGAGAAAATTACATGAGTATCACTCTATGCGTTCCATTGCTTATCAAATAAGTTAACCTCCAGCACAGAGCTGGCTTGAGCCTTCTTGGTACTCCACTGTCTTTTGATCTTGCTTGTTCCAGTCTCTGCATGATGAAGCAGATGGTTAAAATAGGTCTTGGTTAAATGCCCTAACTGCTTTCAGAGAATTCTGCTCTGGTTGATTTATTTTACTTCAGAAGTGAAATCTGAAACAGAAGTAATCATATAGTCCATACCATACCACTGCCTATATGTCTGTAATACAGTTACAGTTTAGAAGAGTTGGCTGAAATTCAGGTATTGTATTTGAGGGGGAAAAAAGAATGTATTTTGGAAAGTGTTTCAATTTTGATCTGGAAGAAAAACATATGATGTTAGTGTTTGCTACAAAGGATAACCTGAGAACATTTCCCAGCAGATACTCAATTTTATGTTTTAAAAATAAACATTCTAAATTTAAATGTGATTTCAAATATACTGGTGTGCTTTACATTTATTCTATTTTAAAATTAATAAGGAGAATTACTTTTCAGAATCAACTGGAACATTTTTCCCTGGCCATCTACTGTTTACATTTTCAGAAAAACACTTTAAGCAAGAAAATATAATGATTATTTTATGTATCTGTTGTCTAGTCAGTAATAAATATTACCTAAATATATACAGAATAGAAATATTTATCCAGCTACATTATCATACAGCATGAAATATTGAGAGGGATATTATTGCTACTAACTTGTCATGTCTTGTATTCTTCCATATTCATTCACTTTTTTTATTTCAACTGCCTCAACATTCAAAAAGAAAGTTCAAACATTTCCAAAATGAATAGTTTTGAAATAAAAATGAAATTATTTTAGAAATATTTTACCATGTCTTACAATCAATATTGTAAAACTACTTTACACAAAAATTTCATTCTTGAGTGATTTAAACTAGGACTTTCCAAACAGCCCTCCTCTATTCTACCTTGTCAGTATATTCCCTGTATTTTTCCGCAGAGTTGCAGAAAGCAATGATAGAAAAGACCTGTTGTCTAATCCATACATTGACAATAGTGGACTGTTCATTATTAATTTCCAGCCTTTATGAAAAAGCTGGAAAATGCTTCCATATTCCCACCCCCCTTGCAAAAATTTTACTTTTTGAGCTCTTTTCTTGTTTCCTCTGACTTTCTCTTCAACTTGTTTCTCTGCACCATTTTTTTATATTGTTGCTTTCTACTTTTACTGTAGCCTTATCCGTATCCAAGTATTAATGTATATCCAAGTATTAATATCTTTCATAGTCATTTATCCTCCTGAAGACTTCTGCTGTTCTTTCTAGCTATCTCACTTGCTAGGTCTCTAATTGTTGAACATAGATCACATAGAAAATTCTAATTTCCCTGTTGTTCATAAATGAATACACAATGTAAATCTAACAGGCTGTCTTGTTTAAGAAAACATTGCATAGGAAGGTCATATAAAAAACCAAATCTTGATGACATAACTGGAACAAGAATTACTTCTACTGTATCACATACAGTTGCATAAGTTTATAAAATATTAATATCTGTGCAGTGTGCAATGGATTGTGAGGGAGCAGGAACTAGCACTTTTCAGCCTTCCTAGGACACAAAGAGCCCCAGAACTAGCAATATGAAGCATACATATTTAGATTTGATAAATATGATACAGTATACTGAGATGGCCTGTGGATTCAAATGCTTCATCTCCCTTAAAGTGCTTTCCCTTGACTCTTGCTGTTCACTGCTGTCAAACACTGCCTTTTGAGGGACCGTTGTTACACACTATACAAAACAGGCCATCTGGACCTTGCAATGCATTGTTTATAAAACCTGAGAGTTCACAATGGTAACAATGATTTTGAAGTGAAAGAAAATAAGTGTTTGATACACTCTCTAGTTATATAAAAGGCTCTTTCAAATCAAATCAACCTCTGAATTTACTTCTAAAATTTAAAACACACTAGGTAGAACATGTTGTAACATAGCAAAAAATCACTGAGTAGGGATTCTCTTGTATTAACGGGTCTCTGATCCATATCATCAAGGCACAGAGTCTTCTTTGGACTATGGCAGGGGAATGCGTTAAGACACTCACTCATTTTGCCGTGTTAACTAGTAGGTTCCACATGCCACCTCTTTTATTAGTTATGCCAAGCAGAAGGACAGGTAATTCAAGAGAGGTCTCTTCTTGGAGAAAAGAATTCACAGTTAGATATTTGTAGCTGATTTAATCCATGCAAACCAAGTTATAAATCTAGCTTGCAATTTCTGCAATTGCTTTCTGGATTATATTCTTTTACTTAGAAATTGAATTAATTGGTTGGGGGGTTAAAAATATGCCTCCTCCCTTCATGGTGTGTGATGGTTGTTTAAATGGCACAGAAATAATTTCAGTATTCCTTCCTTTCTGCAGGAAAGGTGGAGAGTATGCAAAATAAAAATTTAATTTAGAAATATAAATTAGTCTTTCCAGCTCAATAAAATCCATACTTAAATCTTTTAACGATTTTAGCAGGTACATTCTGGTCTTTCTGCCTCCTTTCCTTCCCTTTAGCAAAAGAAAAAAGTAACACGTAAATTGCAAGGAAGACAGCAAAAGTCCTTGTTCTTAGTTGAGAAATAAATATTCAAAAAATCACACAGAACGGAAATCCAAGCAGCTATCAAACAAGCCTAACTGAACATTTTGTAGGACAAATTCTTTGTAACTACATGTAAAGCTGTTCAAAGGGGTTTGAAAGTTTCTGGAGTTTTAGTAGATCTTATATTGTTTTAATTTTTAATACCAATGCAGCAAATAAATTTGTTTTCTAGTATTGCCCTTTTCTTTCACTTAAATATCACTGTGTGCAGTATACATAGAATCACAGTAAATTAATTTTAAAGTCAGAGACATATTATTCTTTTAAACTTAGAGTAGCAAGTAACATCCCTCATTCCTACCCCAGGGTAAAACAAACAAACAAAAAACCCAGCTGTGCACTACACAGCATGCTTGCCTTACTTTTACATGGTCCCTAAACCCCTTTTTTTCTGTTCTTAAGATCAATCAACAGTGTGTTATTTTTAGTAAAATTGCATGCTTCAAACAAAATAAAAACAAGAAAAAACAGATGTAGAATAATTGCTTTCTATCACATTTCATTCTTACAAATTACTAAAGAAGATGCCCATCAAATTATTTTTTTGAATTTTTAATTCAAATTAATGTTGAGATACATATAAATATATAATAAAATATTCTTCCAGAAATTATTATTACAGTCATGTGACAACTCTTCATGAGCTTAAAATGACACTGTTAGGCAATTAATGAGAACCCAGGATTGGAAGTTTAGTGTAACAAAAGGTAGATTAAAGAATATTTTGAAAAGATGGCTAGCAAAAGAAGAAGAGGGAAAGGATCTGGAAATCTCTCTGTGAAGCTGCTGGTCACTTTGGAACAAGTTTTATGTAACATATATACAGTTCTGTTTGAAGCACAAAGTGCATTGCAATAAAAACAAGTTTTAGATCTTTACAGATCTAGGTTACACAAGTTTGTAATGGTGTTCATATAAATTACACTTATAAAATGTCCACTATAAATAGGCTTAAATGTTTTAGTTTACTGGATGCTGCAAAAATAATCACTTAAGGTATTATCTTGGATCATTCCTTGACAGGAAAAACACACAGATTATTTACTGTATTACTGAACTTAAATCCTTAAGAAGCTGCACAGGATACTTGTTGGAGTCCTATACACGTGCTTTTATTACCAGTTCCAGTGTTACGTTATTGAACCCAGCTGGCAAGAGTGTATGATCCTGAGTCTTGCCATAACAAAGAAAATACAAGAAATTTGTGGTATTCTTTACTGCCATAGACCACAGTAACATGCATCACAGACACACAATACTTAACCTATGCTAAAGGCTGTGTTTAGCAATAAGAATCAAAGACAACAGCAGATAGTGATCAGTTTCTTACTTCCACATAATATAGGAGGAGAAGACATGCTTTAAAAACACACTTAAAAGATTATTTTCAGGAAGCATTTCAGCACTGGACCTGTTTTAACAGAATTGTCAAGGTGGCTTCTTTTCCATAAACTTTGTTAATCTGCTAAGAGGACAATAGTAGAGGAACCATGATTTTGAAAATGCTGTTTGTGGTTAATCGCTACTTAAAGCATTTTAACACGAATTCTGCCACCCCTTCCTGCAACAATAAAACAATGTTACAATTTCTTTTTTTTTTCAGTGGAGATTATTTTAAATAACTCAAAAAGAAACAAACTTCTGTAAGGCCTAAAGTTTTGCAGCTATGTCATGTCAAGGCATTATGGTATACAGCAAAAGATACCCAAGCATGCTTTTAACTCCAAGAGATGGCTCCACTCATGTACTTTTGCTCCTTGAAACATAAGTTCTGTTATTTATATATTTTTTATATAATTATTTTTATATAATTTATAATTTTATGTATTTATATTTATATATATATTTGCCTCTTATTCTAGTTTCTTCAACTCTTTTCAACTACCAATAAATCTGTCTTGACAGAAATTTTTATTTAAAAAATTTTAAGTTATCACACTGAAAAATAAGTCGAACCCCAAAGCAAAAACTACTAGTGGAGGCTGCATAAAATTTTAAAGACAGAATTAAATTGATTTATAGGATAAGTACAAATCTCACAATCTCTAGGTGGTGATTATGTTCACCATCAGTTCACCTATCATAATTGTTTAGTGTACTGATCCACATTTTTTCCACTAAATTTGTTTTTACCCTTTATTATATTGTGAGGCATCCTAAGAAACCATTGGTTTCTGTTGTACTAGAATAACTTATTTCAGTCACTCAGCTCTGCAGCTCATGACAACACAATTCCACACAGAGTGTTAAACATTCTGACTCATTTGTCAATTCAAATTGTGCTGACATTTCGAAAGTTCCTGAATTAGTTGGTTTGGCCTTTTACCTCTGTATTGGAAAACATTAAATGAACTTTTCTTTTCTTTTTCTAATCAAAATTGAGTTTCAGATAGACTTCTCCTAGTTTCTTGTTTCTTCGTCTGTACTAAGCTAAGGAGCTTAAGACTGTGCCTTTAGTCCAGGAACTAGATGATAATATCAAAGGTAAAGTGTATTCCTACGTACAGAGGAAGCAGAAAGATGGTAGTTGTTTCACTTAAAACATCCAGGTTGCATTAAGGTCCTTTTTCTTAGGGCAGGATGAACCTCACACTTCACTTGCAGTATAGATGTTGTTTATCTTGGACTAGATGTTCCACTTTTAACTATGCACTGGAACCTACTTCTTAGTATGACTTAAAAGTGACAAGCAATCTCAGCAAGCAATACCATATAAATATGGAATGTGAAGAAGTTCATTAAAAAACAAGAGCAGGGAGGTCAATGAAGAGGATTAAACCTCTGCAGGTGGCAAAGGCACCCTGGAGGTTCTCAGCAAACACTTAACAGAGAAGGTAAAAAAACCCCAAAAATCTAACACAGCTAGAATCAAGAAAACAGAGGTTACTAAAAGGAATCTTGACAAAACCTTAAGTTGTGGTCAAATGAGGAAAATTATAAGATCATTAACTTTGGTAGGCTAATTGCAAAAAATGCAAACTCTTTTTTTGGCTTGCTGAATTGCAAAGGTCATTGAAGTTAATAATCCTGTTTAAAATCTATTATCAGCAGGAATGCTGATATTGGCCTAGGATGCTGATGGATAGATAACTAAGATTTGAAAAGACTGATCAAATACAAAGGCATGGCAATACAAAAGAAAGTATCTCTTGAATCTGTTTTTTCTTTTGAGGTGTTTAGGAAGTAAAGTTCTTCTTTAAGAAGGACACATTAGATGATTGGTTTCAGACTGAAGTTTAAGTAGAAGTTGAGATAAGCAGGCAAAATAAGTGAAGGTGAACAGAGATAACCCACAATGACCAGGTGGGTTTCTTCCAAAAATCCCAGAACAAAGAATGGCCAAAGTACCTCTGCTGGGGGCAACTTCTTGCTCGAAATTGTCTCACCATCACTAAAAAAATAGTTGGCAATAATTGTACCAGTTTCTAAAAAACTTTTGAGAACTGAAGAACTGCAGATATTAATCATTTATCTGTTGTGGCCAAAGCAGAAGAAATTACTTCAAATCACAGAAGTAATGAACTCAGAGGCAAACACAGTATATATTACAGGAGAATTAACACAGCTCTTGGAAAAAGAAACATGCCTCAAGAATGCTTCTGGAATACAAGGAAGAAACTTACAAGCATGTGGAAAAGAAACACCACACTGATATTTTCATCTGAAATAGAAACTACATTGTCAGAGAATAAGAGGTAACTAACTGGTTAAATAAAACAGGAAGCAAAGGTCAGGCCAGTTTTCAAATAAAACAAAGTTATTTGAGAGCTGCTCTGAAGCCCAGGCTCAACATTTCCATAAATGATCTGGAAAATACGCTAAACAGTGACAGAGGAGAGATCACTGATTATGTTAAGCTATCCAGAGTAATAAAGATAAAAGTTAATTATGAAGAAATGCAGAGAACTGTATGAGACTTAGTGACTGGGAGAGAAAATGGCAGAAGAAATTCAATTTAGATAAATGTCAAATGGTGAAGTTGGAATAAATCCTGAACTTCACACACATATTGATGGATATTCTCATGCTCACAAAAAAATGTTGATAGAGTTATAATAGATATATCTACAAAACTGTTGGGCAAACATTTTGTGATGGCCAAACAAATGAAACACCTATAAGAAATTATTAGCAAAACTATGTAACCAAGATAGAAAGCAACACTATGCCTTTGTGTTAACAGAGAACGTGAATTTCAAATATGTGTGCCGTTCTGTTAGCACTTCCTTGTCCCTCCCCCCAAAAGAGAATAGAGCTGATAAAGGTAGATCAGCCACTCCAAAACTCATTATGAGAAACACTCATCTAGCTGAACATTTGTAATTACTGGTTTGTAATGTAGAGAATATATTGTTATTTTGAGGTAATATTTTACTAAAATCATGTTCAACTTTTGGAAAGGTGGAAGGTGTCAAGGGCATTATGCTACAGTACATGGCAAATGTTTCATACAGCAAATCCTAGTAATTTCTAAAAGTTGACTTAAACAAATAAAGGTAAATTAAGTTTTACAATAGTCTGCAGGACCTGAAATAACCTATAAACCTTTTCTACACAAAGCAGATGCAGATATTTTTTATTCAGCTTAAAGCAAGAAAAACAGCATCTTCAGAGAGTTTGCATTAATCATTTAAAATCATCCATGTCACAAAAATGTCTAAAGTGCTACAAAGCAAGAAAAGTGCACTGATAGCTTAGTATGTTTGCTAGCTTTTCCTGGTAAGGCTTTAATTCTTTCATTTATATATTTATTAAGAAAAACAGCTGTTGGTTGCTAACTAATATAAATATAAATTACTAAATTTTTTTACTTCTACAATCTCCATAAATATATCATATAATATATATGATATATAAAATATGTATTGTTTATAGCAAACAAAAATGTATGGTTTATCTACAAATAGTTCTTAGGAAATAATTTTATATTTATATGTAATAAATATATATATATCTGTTGTGAGAATCTTGAAAAATAAGCCAACCATTCTTTTAAATGCTGATTTTGTTGGGCTGAGTAGAAAAGTTGTTTTTTTTTTTTTTTTTCTTTTAGATAGTCTTATAACTACTTACGCTGTCGGTTGTTCATCACATTTTAATTTAGTGATGTGTTTCACAGTATCTTGGCTAAAATTTTCAGATCGTGTCAAAAAAGGTGGCAACTTAATTCTAAATATGGACAGGATATGGACAGAAAAGTAACCAATCAAATACTCTGCCTGGATCACAATGAGGAAAGCTTATTATTTGCATCCTTCTAAGGCCACAAAGGTTGACAGCATAAAATTTAAGAAGTTGTCTGAATCAGAGAAGCCCCTGGTCCTACAGGATCCTATCAGCCCCTATTGGCTAATGCAATGCCTGGAAAGCTGCTGTCTGGCAGAAGCTGAGGTCATTTCTGCAACATTTCCTTGAGACCTGACCCTATGCAACCCATAATCTTGACTTCCTATCAGATTTCTCATACTTTCTAATTCAGCTACTAAATGGGAAAAGTGTATTCCCAAATGCTACAAACTAAAGGGAACAGATTGAGCATGTCCTATGAAAACTGATATGTATAGATGTTTTCATGCTTTCTCCTTAAGGTTAACTCCTGTTAACCTTTGCACACATAAGAAAATAATTTTAAAAACATATCAGCTGAATACCTATACAGAAAGAGTATTTCATATATTATTTATATATATGCCAAATCTAGTACTGATGACTTAAAAGATTATTTCAAAAGGTAAAAGCTAGTCACATAACTAAATATCTAGACTAGATAGATTTGATAAAAAAAATACATGTAGGTAGGCACATGGATGTTTTAGCATTACAGTGTTCATAATTATGGTGGATGCAAAAGGATACTCATGAACAGTATAACATATAATACTGAAATATATTTTTCTTACAGGAATCTAATATCCAAATAAATATCATAGTTACGGTAGTTTTTTTCTGTAAGTCACATTGTAACTGTGCTTCACCACTTTGACTCTATGAATCAGTGACTAATAAATCCCTTCAAATTCTTCTGTATGTTTCCTACATTTTAGATCCGTATCTTCCATTTACAGAAAAGGTATTTTAACAGGCATTTATAGAAATATTACTGGAAAAAAACATAAATACAAATACAGAACTAGAAAGTACATGCTTTCTCTGTCAGAATAACACTGTAATTAGCATATTAGCACCCAATCTGTATTTAGTACAGAAAATGTGATATTTAGCACAGACAAATTGGAAGACACTTTGTATACAAAGATCTAGAAGTTACAGTTTAAGTTGAATTTGGTCCATGGAAGACAGTAGATCTCTGTTTTTGGGAATAACACTTATTCTGTCTCACCAAGTAAATATTTCTTTTAACATTGTTGTAACTGTGCCAGAAGGAAAAGGTAGAATGCATATAAAATGTGGGCATAAGGCTTTAATATATTTTGTAAAGATTCAATTTTTTTGGCAATACAAGAAGATACTGACTCTTGCCTGTCATTAAAATAACAATTTTTTAAATTCAGGTTCCTCAAAACTACTGAAAAGGCAAATTGACTTGAGAAAGCATAAAAAGTGTGAGTCAGGTTTTTTTTTTTCCTTTCACACTTCTTTTTTTCAATATTTTTCCTACAGTTGATCAAAATGGACATGCTTATTTTTTGGGCGTGTTTGAGAGCTCTCTCATTCAGTTGTCTCTGTGATGAACAAGGCATGATGAACTAGAGAAACAGATACACCTTAAAAAAATTAACTTTTGCATGCATTCTGGTTTTATTCTCATAAGGTGATACTTTAATGCATACCTCTTTGGTATATACACTGGATATTTTTTGAGAGATTTCTGTATCTATGCACTTTATTTGAAAAGCTGACAGGAGCTGCAGGCTGATCTGAAAGGCCAAAATAGAAAGCTTGCAACCAACAAGATGGCATTCTACATAAGCTTTTAGAGAATAAATTATTCACAGGAAACTGAACCTCAAAAGTTACTGGTTTTTAAGCAACTTAAAGCCTATATTTTATTAATTTTTAATGACTAATAGTCCTTTTCCACTCTTCCTCACGAACTGTTTCCCACAGAGAGACATGCACAATGCTGCATCTGCTCTGCAATGTATACAAACAGAAATGTAGAGAAGGGACTTGACAGCAAAATGGAACCAGGTTGTACACATCCTCACACAAAAGACAATAGAACTCTTTTTTTTAAGAATTTCAAACTTACATTTGTGTGAACTATATGAATATTATGTCAACTTAGTTTGCATCAGAAGTATGCAACAACACTCAAACCTTTTAGCAGCTGTATAGAATCATAGAATCATTAAGGTTGGAAAGGACCTCTGAGATCATCGAGTCCAACCTGTTAACCTAACTGTAGGCTGGATCAATGGGCCAAGGCCAAATGTATGAGATTCAGCAAGGCTAAGTGCCGGGTCCTGCACTTCGGTCACAACAACCCCATGCAATGTTACAGGCTGGGGGAGGAGTGGCTGGAGAGCTGCCCAGCGGAAAAGGACCTGGGGGTGTTGGTTGACAGCCTCCTGAACACGGGCCAGCAGTGTGCTCAGGTGGCCAAGAAGGCCAATAGCATCCTGGCTTGTATCAGGAATAGTGTGGCCAGGAGGTGACAACGCCGTTGTACTCGGCACTGGTGAGGCCTCACCTCGAGTATTGTGTTCAGTTTTGGGCCCCTGACTACAAGAAGGACATTGAGGTGCTGGAGCGTGTCCAAAGAAGGGCAAGGAAGTTGGTGAAGGGTCTAGAGCACAAGTCTTATGAGGAGCAGCTGAGGGAGCTGGGGTTGTTTAGTTTGGAGAAGAGGAGGCTGAGGGGAGACCTTATTGCTCTCTACAACTACTTGAAAGGAGGTTGTAGTGAGGTGGGGGTTGGTCTCTTCTTCCAAGTAACAACTGATAGAACAAGAGGAAATGGGCTCAAGTTGTGCCAGAGGAGATTTAGATTGGATATTAGGCAAAAAATCTTAATGGAGAGAGTGGTTAGGCATTGGAACAGACTGCCCAGGGAAGTGGTACAAACACAGTCCCTGGAAGTATTCAAAAAATGTGTGGATGTGGTGTGCTGTATGAAAGGGGCATGTTTCACTCTGCTTCCCAGTGAATAATTATCTGTGGCAATGAGGCACTGTTGGTGTGTCTGAACAATTACTTTAGCAAAGAATCAAAAATTGCAATGAGCAGTGTGGAAAAGTTTCTTTCTTTCATAGAAATGTTTAAAAACATTTTAATCTTACAGAAAAGAAAAGCCTGAAGAAGACTGTATTCTTTGGGACTGATGATATTGAACAGTTGTTTTGTCAGTTCAAGAAATACTTAGCACAGCAACCTATTTACAGAAGCTTGCTAAAGCTAGTGACACTGACTGGTTATCAGGCCGTAAGATATCAGTATTGCCATGTTCATAACATGCTTCCAAGCTCAGAGACAAACACCATTGAGACAAGTGTTTCTGGGCCATTCTTCCCAGAGCTGCAAAGGCTACATATCCAGTTTGACTAACTTCATATTTAATTATAACTGGATATGGATAGAGATGAAAGTTAAGATATTTAAAACAGAGCTAGCCTGAACATTTCCCACAGATTACAAGAGAGAACACGGTGGGATGGAGGAGAGGAGGGATTGAGGGAGGGAGGGAAAGAAGCAGAGATGGACACACTTTCTATTTAGTCATCCTATGTTATTTTCTTTTCTGTGAGCTTGTCCAGTCTCCCCTTGATCTTACAGAAACTCTCAGTCCTTGCAGAATAAAAGGTTTGTCTCTTTTTTGTTGCTAACTTATTTTATCCAACTTGCAGTCCTTTATTATACTCTTCAGAACTTGTTCTGTGGAGTTACTACCTACACTATAGCTCCTCTCCCTGTATTTATACATCCTAACATAGTACCGGTCCTTACTGAAGTGTGGTTCTTTCCTTCTAACCACTTCTCCAATTTGTCAAAGCCATTTTAAACTCTAATGTCATCCTCCAATGGTCTTGCACCCTCTTCCACGTTAGTAACTTTTGCAAATCTGTTAGACAAGCCTCTATTTCATGTTCTATTTCATTAATAGAAATATTTCATTAATAGAAATTAATCCCGCTTAGTGGATGAGGGGAAGGCTGTGGATGTTGTCTACTTGGACTTCAGTAAGGCCTTTGACACTGTCTCCCACAGCATTCTCCTGGAGAAACTGGCTGTTCACAGCTTGGATAAGTGCACTCTGCGCTGGGTAAAAAACTGGCTGAATGGCTGAGCCCAGAGAGTGGTGGTGAATGGAGTCAAATCCAGTTGGCGGCCAGTCACGAGTGGTGTTCCCCAGGGCTCAGTGTTGGGGCCAGTCCTGTTCAATATCTTCACTGATGATCTGGATGAGGGGATTGAGTGCACCCTCGGTAAGTTTGCAGATGACACCAAGTTGGGTGGAAGTGTCGATCTGCTGGAGGATAGGAAGGCCCTACAGAGGGACCTGGACAGGCTGGATCATTGGGCCACGGCCAACTGCATGAGATTCAACAAGGGTAAGTGCCGGTTCCTGCACTTTGGTCACAACAACCCCATGCACTTTTAACAGACATACAACTATTTAAAATCAAGGCAAGGGAAATACTGCCAGCCATTATTGTGTTGCAATTGAATTAGAGCACAAATTTCAATTCTATCTATTCATAAATAAATATTTTTTTAAAAACTTAAGTACAAAAGGCATTTAAGACTAGAAAGACTGGAAAATAAGAATTTTGAAGTGAACAGTGACAAACTAGCAGAGAAAGTAGTCAAAGCATCAATACAATAAAGTTCAGGAAATAAGTTAAAGAAGACATGAATGTCATAGACATAGCAAGTATATCTGAAATAAAGAAAGGGTCAGGTAAGACCTCAGGGTCATCCGTTCTGCCTCCATTCTGATTCTACAATGCACAAAGTATTGCATTAAAATTTTATTCACCATAAGAACTAAAAAATTGAGCTCACAGGAAAATAGCTCAAGTTTAATTCTGAGGCACTCTTCTTAACAGGCTTTAATTGCTATAGGGTTGGTAGAGAAGATATGTTTTTTCTCATTAACATTTGCCTTGCATTATTTATTGACTGTAGAAAAAAAATTTACCCCTACACATAATGAAAGCTATGAAAGCTCAGGCATTCTATTCAGAATAGTTAAGAGTACGTAGTACATGTTCCCCTATTCTAGTCTCCAGAACTGGGCTTTAACTCCTGCTCATTGATCTAGCTATGTTTGGGATTACCATCGTTGTATTACTAAACTAATAAATCCTAAACTAAAAAACTAAACTGTAAAACTGAGCTGTTTCTTAATTTGAACAATTTATGGCAGAGTGATGTATAATATTTTTCATTTTCCAAAATATATTATACGTCAGATTTTTGCAAAATATCCCTTTTTCCCTTAAAGTAGTTTCTTATGAAATTGAATACTGAGTTCAGAATTTTGGTGTTTTGTATTTTTTTCCCAGTATTGTCCTATTACTACAAAAAATAAATAATCACAAACTGTGAAACAATTGGAACTTTTTAAAGATAGCAGTAGACTGGGAGAAAGTCAGAAAGATTTGGAGGACAGATTTATTTTCTTCTCATTCTAAAATTTTCTGTGGCTAAGCTGATGGGAATCAATTTTCTGAAAATATGATAGCAGTTAATGAAAAGTAATGTAAAACATTGTACTTTTCTCATTTGAGAATTGATATGAACAATTTGGCAGAGCTTGGTAGCTACAACAAACTGTTAAGCAAATTAAAGCATTGGAGGAATAGTTCTCCCAGTAGAACCAAGAACTGGAAAAAAATATCCATATTAGAATATTTTGTTAGGTCACTTTAAAATCTTGATGCTTACTTTAGTTATTTTTCTGAACTTAAAATACAATAAAAAAAAAGAAAGAGGGAAAAAAAAAAAATAGCACAACCTAAATACATTTCTAACTCTTCTAGCGCTGACAAAATTGACATTTTGACTTTTTCTACTAAACACAGACAGATTTGGTGGGTGGTTTTTTTGGACAAAAAGCATGACAAAGTCTGTATACATTCATGAGTAGCTTTAGCTGACAAAAGTCTGATTTTTCTTTTTTATGAAAAAAAAAGAAGAAAACTCTATCTTGACTTGTGATTGAGATTTCTGATAGTGCTTATTTAAAGAGTTTTGCATTTACCATCTGCATGTAAATGCTTGGTAAGTGAATTAGCTAGTTTCATATGTATATAAATTATATATATATATTACAGAGTCTAATGTATTACAATGTGAGTATCTGTTGCAGTTCACCGTGTCTGGTTGCTAATGTCCTCCCATTTGTGGGAAGTTAAACGAAGTGATTAACAAGTAACAAGCAAGCACATCTGTCATGGTTTAACTGCAGCCAGCAACTAAGCACCACACAGCCGCTCGCTCACTCCCCCATGGTGGGATGGGGGAGAGAATCGGAAGGGTAAAAGGGAGAAAACTCATGGGCTGAGATAAGAACAGTTTAATAGTTGAAGAAAAATAAAATATAACGGTTAAATAGGTAAAGCAAAAGCTGTGCACTCAAACAAAGCAAAACAAGGAATTCATTCACCGCTTCCTATCGGCAGGCAGGTGTTCAGCCATCTCCAGGAAAGCAGGGCTCCATCACACGTAACAGTTACTTGGGAAGAAAAACACCATCGCACCGAACGTCCCCCCCTTCTTTCTTCTTCCCCCAGCTTATATACTGAGCATGATGTCATATGGTATGGAATAGCCCTTTGGCCAGTCTGGGTCAGCTGTCCTAGCTGTTCCCCCTCCCAGCTTCTTGTGCACCTGGCAGAGCATAGGAAGCTGAAAAGTCCTTGACTAGTGTAAACTCTAGTCAGTAAGAACCAAAACATCAGTGTGTTATCGGCATTGTTCTCATCCTAAACCCAAAACACAGCACTCTACCAGCTACTAAGAAGAAAATTAACTCTATCCCAACTGAAACCAGGACAACATCAAAAAAGCACTTCAAGTATATCAAGGATCAATGATAAAATGATGGCAAAGCTATAATTCACAGTATTATCTCCATTCTAATATTTGGAAACCAATTAAGGAGCAAGATTTATTCTTTTAAGTTAAAACCAGAGGTAAATAAAAATACTAAAATATTAAAGGAAGACCAAGAAAAATATTACATTGAATGGATTCTAACTATTTGGTACATCTTCAGTTGAGAGACAAACTTGAGACAACCAGGCTGAACTGGGTTTGCCAAAACTTGCAAACCCCCTGAAGATTAGGCAAGAAGAAATGTGCACACAAGCATTTTTTTTCTTTGCTTCCTTGTTTGTTTCATCTGTTATGAACCCTTGGGGTGAATAAATAATACTTTGTTTGAAGAAGTTATGTTTGAAATCGCTTTAATCAGTCTCCATCACAGGCTCCCATAGGAAAAAAGATGTCTCAGGTTCGTAGAGTAAACAGGAGATTAGAGCCCTAATGTTCAGTTTGAGGGGTAAAATCATGTGGTTTCTCCTTAATGAGAAGTTAACAAAACCTACCTATAGCCAAAGTTAATGTAAGGAGTGTAATAAAGTACCTAAAGGTGAAACAGTCAGAACTAGGGAAAGAAAGGTGAAATAACCACAATGAGCTGAAACAGTGAGCATTGTTCCATAGGCAGCCATATTTACTGATGAAATAAACCAATACGCTGCACAGTACATGAGAACCATAAATTAGACACAAAGTTAGTTCCCTACAGGTTTAAGTAATGATGAAGAATAATTTTGGGATAATAGATACTTTGCTGATCATCTAGTTACAGAAACAACATTGCATCTGAGAACACAAGATTTTTTTTAAAAAGTCATTAGGGAGGAACAAAACAATTTTGGGTTCGGGAATACATAACTGACCATGTATTAAATAGATTCCATTTCCACTATATTAAAACAAACAAAAGGGATTATCTGAATGTCTGAATGTCTGAATTAATGCTGGACTTGGAGAATGCATTCATAAAAAGGATACCTGTCGCCTGTCCTTGTTTTTATAGATACAGGTAAACATTCTTCATTATCAGATGTTAGTCAGAAAAATTACTTTTTGACTCCTCTGCAGACTCAGACGTCTCACAAGATTTTTCTTTGGATGACCCACGACTACATTCACATGGGTTTTAGAATAGAATAGAATAGAATAGAACAGAACAGAACAGAACAGAATAGAACAGAATATTTCAGGTGGCAGGGACCTACAACGATCATCTAGTCCAACTGCCTGATCACTTTAGGGTTGACCAAAATTTAAAGCAAATTATTAAGGACATCGTCCAAATGTCTTCTTTAAGGCACTAACAGGCATGGTGCATTGGCCACCTTTCTAGGAAGCCTGTTCCAGTGTTTGACCACCTTCTTAGTAATGAAATGCTCCCTAACATCCAGTCTAAACCTCCCCTGGTGCAGCTTTGAATACCATACCCATATGTGCTGTCGCTGGATCCCAAGGAGAAGAGATCAGCACTTCCCTCTCCACTTCCTGTCCTCAGGAAGCTGTAGCGAGCAATGAGGTTGTCCCTCACCCTCCTTCTCCCCAAACTAGACAAAGCCATAGTCCTCAGCTGCTCCTCATAAGATGTGCCTTCCAGCCTTTTCACCAGCTTTTTCACCTTCCTCTGGATGCATTCAAGTACCTTAACATGGTTCTTAATTTGTGGGGCCCAGAACTGCACACAATACTCAAGGTGAGGCCGCACCAATACTAAATACAGCAGCATAATCACCTCTTTTGACCAGCTGGTTAAAAGCAACAAACGATATCTTGAAGAACAGTCACCATTCTCACAGAGATGGGTAAAGCCAAGTTTTTGGTTTACTTAAGTTCAACACAAGTATAAATTGGATCAGGTTGTGACAGAGCAATTTCTGCAGTTCACTCTAACAATCTGTCCTTTCCTTTAGGACACCAGTGGAAAAAAAATTAAGGGTAAGTGCTCTAAATAATAGAGCAAACTCTCTTGTACATTTTTTACACTGTGAGCCACTGCATTTGGATTATCTGACTTGTCAGGTGTAGAAAACACAGGAGCTGTAAAAAAAATTAGTGTGTAAAAAATCATTGATGTCTGATTTCCATAGAATGAATAGTGACAAAAACACGTATGCGTTTTTCAGAACTACCTCACAAGACACTGAGTATAGTAGTTAGAAATGAAATAGAAGTGAGTCCGTTTTAATGATACAGATAAACAAGAATGAGAAAGAAATGCACATCATAGAATACCATCCTCTCTGTAAGGTCCAGGAAAAGCCATCCATTATCAAAGATCTATTGAGGACTGTGGTGGGTTGACCTTGGCTGGCTGTCAGGTGCCCACCAAGCTGCTCTATCACTCCCCCACCTCAACTGGACAAGGGAGAGAAAATATGATTAAAAGCTCATGGGTTGAGATAGAGGGAGATTACTCAGCAGTTACTGTTGCAGGCAAAACAGACTCAGCTTGTGGAAATTAATTTAATTTCTTGCCAATCAAATCAGAGTAGGATAATGAGAAATAAGAACAAATCTTAAACCACCTTTCCCCCACCCCTCCCTTCTTCCCAGGCTCAATTTCACTCCCAGCTTTTCTGCCTCCTCCCCACAAGCAGTGCAGGGGGATGGGGAATGCGGGTTGCAGTCAGCTCGTAACGATTTGTTGCTGTTGCTCCTTCCTCCTCACACTCTTCCCCTGCTCCAACCCGTGTTGGTCCCACCCATGGGAGACAGCCCTTCACGAACTTCTCCAACATGGGTCCTTCCCATGGGTGACAGTCCTTCATGAACTGCTCCAGCGTGGGTCCCTTCCATGGGGGGCAGTCCTTCAGGAACAGATTGCTCCACCGTGGGTCCCTCACAGGGCCACAAGTCCTGCCAGAAAACCTGCGCCCGTGCAGGCTCTCCACGGGATCACAGTCTTGTTCAGGGGATGTCCACCTGTTCTGGCATGGGGTCCTTCACGGGCTGCAGAGTGGATATTTGCTCCACCATGGACCTCTATGGGCCACAAGGGGACAAACTGCATCACCATGGTGTTCCCCACAGGCTGCAGGTGAATCTCTGCTCTGGTGCCTAGAGCATCTCTTCCCTTTCCTTCACTGACCTATGAATGTCTGCACAGTTGTTTCTCTCACATATTCTCACTCCTCTCTCCCAGCTGCTGTTACACGTTGTTTTTTTTACCCTTTCTTAAATATGTTATCATACAGGCACTACCACCATTGCTGATGGGCTCAGCTTTGGCCAGCAGCAGGTGCATCTTGGAGCTGGCTGGAACTGGCTCTGTCAGACACGGAGACAGCTTCTAGCACAGAAGCCACCCCCCCACTACAAGCCCCCCCACTACCAAAACTTTGCCACGTAAACCCAATACAAGGACTACAAACTTGATGCTGAGTATAAGCTCAATTCTGGAAAACAGAGTAAGAGGATAAGACAAGAGGGTGTTACCCTTTCTCAGAAAATCTCTATAAGGTTTGCAGTTTGGCTAAGTCTAATATTTTTTAGAAGTATTAAGTCATTAAATGGCAAGTTTAATTTTTCAATATCAAGGATTTTCCTCCACAGATGAGAACATTTCTGTAGTCTTATGCCCAATGAAAATAAGCTTCATTCCTTTTCTTGCTTTTCTCAAGTCCTTTCAAAGTGTCTCAGAGAAATTCCAGCTGCGCTTGAAAAAGCTTAGCCACAGATAGACATCATTCCAGTTGTCTTTATCTCAGGAAGCAATCTCCAAGGCTCACATAAAACAGATTTTGAACCAATTGTTATCTTAACAAGTCCATCAAACACATATTTACCCTTTCTCCCTGTGTTTATAATTAAAACAATTGATTTTACATTTCCTCATAAAATAAAAATGGCTGAAATCTCACACTATGGAATTGAGGACATTTAGGGCTAAAACTGCATTCAGGGTGAAGAAGTCAAGAAAGACATGTAGCTTCTTCAGAAAGAACAGAGATAAAATATGGACGAGGAAGAACCGCTACAGTTTCCAAATCAAAGTGAAAATGGAATGAGTAGCTAAATTATTTCACTTCTACCATTTATGAAATATTAAGAGCTTGAAACCAGCAGCAGAACTTTGTTTGCAGCACTTTCAGTCACAATTTCTTCAGGCCAAAAATTCTGCTGCCTTTCAGAACTCGTATTTCACACCTCTTTTATCTGAAAGCTAGATCTCCAGAGTGCAGCTGTTACCTGAGGTTGATACAGAAGACTGCAAAAGCCAAGCACCACCAGAGCAGGGCAGATCTGTAAGAATAAGTTATCCATGATGTAATAATTCCAGGCCAAGACTTTAGGAACTGGTGCTTAATTTGCCCTGTGCCTATTATCACTCCCTACTCAAGAGGTACTTGCATTTAACATGACATAGGCTTATCTCATGCCCCAGTCAAATCAGGAATGCATCTACAATTCTGGAATACATACTAATTTATTTGGGGGAAGGTGTAATTTGAAATGAACTTCTTATTTAGGCCAATAAAAAGCCTTCTGCTTCAGTAATTAGTCTTAATTAAATTCAAAGTGGACTTTACTATCAATAAGTTGAATGCATGTTCAGCCAGCCAAAGTCTTCTAAACATGATTTATTTGCATAAAATATATATTTGAACAGGGCTTGTCTCCAGGCAATCTCTTCCAATGTTTGATTAACCTTAGAGTGATTTTTTTCTCCTTGCATCTAGCTGGAAACTCTCCTGTTTCAATTTATGGCCATGCTTTCATAATTGCATTCTGTATCTCAGTAAAAAGCCAATCTCCAGCTTCTCAGTAACCTCACCATAGGTACAGGAAGACAGCTGTTAGGTGTTTATAAGCCTTCCCTTCTGTGGGATAAACAAGTCCAATTCCTTCAGCTTCTCTTCAGAGGGCACATACTACAACCTTAGACAATCCTTGTTGCCCTCCACTGGAATTGCTCCAATTTACCAACATGTTTCTTGTATGTGGGGTGAGGGAAGAGGAACTGCACATGGTATTCCACATAAAGACTAACGAGTGTTGACTAAAGAAAAACAATCTTGTCCCTCAGGTCCACCAGGTCCTTTTCAGCAGAGCTGCTTCTTAGCCAGCCAGTCCTCAGCCTGTGCCATTGCATGGGATTAGTCTATCCCACACACAAGACTTTACATTTGTCTTTGTTGAATTTCATGACATTATTGTCGACCTGTCTTGGTCCCTCAGTGGTCACCCTGCCTTTTAGCAAATCTATCGAATCTCTCAGTTTGGTGTCATTTGCAGACTTGAAAAGGGTTTATTCTATCTCCTCCTCCAGGTCAACCATAAACACATCCATAAAGATAGGACCCGCAGACAGACCCCTGATGATCTGCAGTTGTAACCAGCCTCCAGCTACAGTACAGTCACTTAACACTTACCCTTTGAGCCTTATAATTCACCAAGTTTTTCACTTATCTAGCAGATCATTCAAATGGGGATCATGTCCCCTCTTGAATATAAAGACGTGGTAAGAGATGGTGTGGAAAGCCTTGCTAAAGTCAACATAAGTTACATCCAGTGCTCTCCACTCATCTAATAATTTCACCACAGAAGTCAGTTACGTTGTCCAAACATGTTCTACATTTGGTGTATATATGCTATCTATCTATTGCATATATGTAGTTGATGTGTGAGCTCCATCAAAATATCAGCCAGCACCCTCAGCACCCTACTCCCCCAAATGTATACATTCTGGTCCTATCAACTGGAGTTTTCTCAAGAGACCCCTGACTCAATCCTTTCTGACTGCTGGTATTTTCTCCCCTCCTTCTACCCTGTGCACAGGTTTGAGAGGTTTTGCTTGTTTGTTTGTTTATTAAATACATTATTATCAAGGATTTTCATTTTGTTTTGCTTTGTTCATTTGAGCTATTTTTAATCAACCTCTAATGTCACTGGAGAAATTATTGACACTGTTGAACAGATTATACTGGACTATGAACTAGACCATGTTTTCATGTTCACAGCAATACTGAACAGGTGGAGCCACCTATTAGAGTAAAACATACTGTTTAGGCAGCTCTTGATTTGCAATGAAACATCTTTAGAAAAATAAACATGCATGATTTCTTTACACATGGCTTTAAATTTTTATTTTGAAACTTTAACGAGAGCCAATGTTTATAAGGTTCTTCTGTTCAGAATGGAAGAAAACCTAAACTTACTGTCTATAAGAAACTTCAAGAACCTAACTCTCTATTCATTTCCCCCCCATTTTATTCATCCTATGATATGATGTTTCTTAGATCTTATGGAAGCTGCACAGAGTAGTGCATAGCTTCCTTTCCCCTCCCTACCCTTTCCATCAGCCAGCCAAACTTGGCATATTGGATACTATGCTTCACAAACTTAGTTCCACAGAGGACTCAGAGTCCAAAGTAAACTCAGCTTAATGTTCGGATCTTTTAAAAAAATTCCTCACCTCTTCATTTTTTTTTTTAAAAAAAGCTGCTAAGAGTTAGGAGGAAGTGTTCTCTCACATATTATTAAGAGGTCAAAAGATACAAAGCAGAAACCAAGAAGTTGTTAGCTTCTTGAGCAGATGAGGGACATCAGAAGAGCCATAACAGGAATCCTAGGGGTTGTGCTATTCGTCTTATTCCCAAATGATTTCAGAAAGGGGTTGTAGAGTAATATGATAATTCAAAGTTATCTATCAGAGTAAAAGCTAAAACCAACGGCAAAGAATTACAAAACAATCTTGCCACCTTTAAAAAGTAGTCAAGAAAACATATGAAATTCAATATAGAGAAATACATGAAGTGATACACGAGATTAATCCTCACTTTAGATACACAGTGATGAATGTAATGTTTTGCTACATCTTCGAGTTATTCTAGACAGTTTATGAGCATGTGAACTTGATATCCAGTAGCATATAAAAACATTAGAAATTTTTAGCAAAATAATAATCAGAACATATATGCAGCTATATTTCGATGCACTGCTGTATAAAGCTTCAGCCTAACCAACTCTTGAATACCGTGCACAGTTCGGAGACATAATACACAGGTAAGCAGTAGAGCAACTCATTCCCCCAGTGTGTTTTTGACATCAGGAGTTTTCATATGGTCTGAAAATAATTGAACCAATCTGTAGAATAAAAATGCACCACGGGCTATGAACACAAAGGTTATAACTAGTAAAAAACATTTTCAGCCCTGAAGCTAGTAGGTTGTAATGGTTTGCATCCAGACAACAAAATTCTTTTCCTTCTCAAAGGGGAATGCCTGCTGGAAACCATCAATAGCTTGTGATGTAAACCAAAACCATTCCCAGATGTGTTCTGGAAGAGTACTTGTGCACACAGATCAAATCATGCCTATTAGCATGTGTTCTGTTTAACCATTCGAATAAGTGCTCAGACTTGAACCCTGGCCATGTCCAGTTGGCTAGTATAAAAAAGTAGGTAGGCATCTGTTACAGGCCTGTGACACAGATGGGATATTCAGCTAAATAAATCATTGCTCTAACACAGTCTGGTTATTTATTTTATTTTTAAAAATGAGCAGGGATGCTGAAGAGAAGAATCTGATTTGGGGTCCAGTTGTACATCAATGCCCTGTCTCAAAGAAGATGAGAAGCCTGCAGCATAGCCAACTATATCCTGGGCTGTATCTAAAGAAGCGTGGCCAGCAGGTCAAGGGAGGTGATTCTGCCCCTCTACTCCACTCTGATGACACCCCACCTGGAGTGCTGCGTCCAGCTCTGTAGTCCTCAGCACAGGAAAGACATGAACCTGTTAGAGCGGGTCCAGAGGCGGGTCACAGAAATGGTCAGAAGGATGGAACACCTCTGCTGTGAGGGAGCACTGAGGGAGTTGGGGTCGTTGAGCCTGGAGAAGAGGAGGCTGCAGGGACACCTTATTTCTGCCTTTCAGTACTTAAAGGGGGCTTATAAGAAAGACACGGACAAACTTTTCAGTATGGCCTGTTGTGACAGGACAAGGGATAATGGTTTTAAACTAAAAGAGGGTAGATTCAGACTAGATATAAGGAAGACATTTTTTACAATGAGGGTGGTGAAACACTGGAACAGGTTGCCCAGAGAGGTGGTAGATGCCCCATCCCTGGAAAGGTCAGGTTGGACAGGGCTCTGAGCAACCTGATCTAGTTGAGCATGTCCCTGCTCGTTGCAGGGTGGTTGGAGTAGATGACCTGTAAAGGTCCCTTCCAACCCAAACCATTCTATGATTCTATGATTCCTTCTTATTTAGGAATACATAGTTCTGTTGTACTTCTGCATGGGTCTTAGGTCACAAAAACAAACCACCAATGCCTTCTTAGAAGTTACATCACTGTAAAGGAGAAATTACCTCCACAGACAGGGACAAATGATAAGGACAGGATGTGATTCTTGAGCTAGTAACATGCTTGCAAAGAGATCTTTCTTCTAGAAATAGGTTTCTTAGCAGGAGGATAGACTGTCCACGTTGATCTCTGGATTTTTTTTTTATTATTATTTTGTTTTAATGGCATACTTATTCATGATACAAAATCTCCTTTTAAAGACAGAGGATGCTATATACTGAATGACAATTAAACTAATACTATGTACCTCAGCTCAGCACCACAGATCAGTTCGACACTTTTTCTGAGACTGTACTTAACTGTGTAAAAGATACAGTGATACCTCTTTCAGAGAATCTGGAAACATTGTGATTTATCTTATGTCCTCCTTCCTTCCTAGTTCTCCGCGAACACAGACTAATATTGTGGTTTGCTACTGACACAAAATGGCTTACATTTTCTTTCAGATTCTCTCACATAACCCTGATAGAGACATTAGAGTAGAGATTAAAGAGCAGAAGGTTTTACAGAGTTATCTTGCCGTAGGTGAAAATTCTTACAACTGCTTTATTCATGAGTGCTCAAGACTAGAAATTTAAAAAACAGACGAGCAGCAAGAAGGGATTGTTCTTGTAAAACAGGAAGACTGAGCAAAGGTAAGAAGACTTCCTCATCACTACAGCTTATGATCAGAACATGCAAAATATTTTTGTTGATTTTTAAGAGACTGAATTTTAAGAATTTGAATGCACTGCCTTTGTGAATAATTTATCTGAGAGGCTGTCAGTCTGCTTAGCAAAAATGCCTTTCTCTTTACAAGCTTAATGCTAAGAAGAAAAAATTTTCAGATAAAGTCATTTCTCTACTAATTCTTGAGACTGCTATAGTCATAGCAGGAAGAACAGATTATTGGTAAGGAAGGATTACCTAGTAAAAAAGTTGCAAGGTTTGTATTACAACATTATGCTTTGACTCAAGATTCTGAAATATGAAATACCTATAGGTGACAATTATGATAAAAAGGAATGAAACTTTACACAAAATTTGCCTTTAAGCCTGTCCCTGATGACCACCTTTTCTGCTCTGCAGCTGCAATAGCAAAACTGAATGAAGAAGACTACACGCATAAACTAGGTTGCAAATGATTTTCCTGACTGATGATTTTTTTACATGTCATTACATTAAAAATGTATTATTACAGAAGAAGAAAAGGTAAAAATCTACAAAATATATTTCTAAAAAAATAAAATTTTGAAATGTAATATTTTAAATGAATTGTTTTTCAATATTACTTTTGCTTTGAAATTACTTCAAATACAAGACCGAAAATTTTGAAAATATCAAAAGAAATGTCAATAATTGGTTTTTTCCAGCTGTTTCAGAGTATCTTTTGATTTACCATATCATCATATTCTCACTAACAGTTTCAGTGTTAATGAACCAACACATCTCTCATTTTAAAACAAAACCAAAACCCAGCTAACTGACAATTGTTATTTTGTGTCCTAAAAGGATTTTTAGAGCATCAAGGAATATATTAAATGATTCTATGTTTCAGAACATCTAACAAAATACATTCTTATTTTTAAGTTGCAGGGAGTAAAGTGTGGAAAGAAGAAAAATGCATTTTTTCTTCCACAAAGTAACCATGACATTTCACTACTGTGTCCTCCTTAGTGTACATTAATTTCACCACCTGCAGCTAGCTAAAAGCCTTACACATAACTTTCAGATATAGAAAAAAGTCAGTACAGCTGTAGATACTCCTTGTGTGGTGTTAGTTTTTCAACTAGATGTTCCCATAGGCTTTTTAGCTTTTCAAATTGTGATTAATATGTAAATTGGTAAGTTAATTCCTAATGAGTTATACTGTTAATGTTCTTTTCTCAGATGGAGTCAAAGAATTTTTGGACACACTTCCATTGCAATCAAACATTTATCCACAGAAGATGGGTTGAGACACATCAGAAAACTACAAACACAGACTTCCCTTCAGTTCCCAGCAGTTTCCCTAAACTCTTATTTCTCTTTTTTTGGTGAGTGTTAGAGACAAACCTACATAACTTATACCAAAAGTTTCAAATGTTCCAAGCTAGCAACAGAAGAGAACTAATATTTTTAAACTTCTAAAGCTCTCAAAAAGAAGGCCTACTGCTTTCTGATTAGTATTTTCACTCTGTCCAAACACCCTCTTTTTAGTTGTAATATCTAACCTAGTTGTAAGTTTCATGTACCTTCTCTTAGCAGCAAAGCTGTCTTAGGAGAACTCTAAACCAAGCCATCCATTTCCAACACTGTAATGCATTTTCCTGTAGTTTCATCTATTTGTCTCTTAGAGGCTGAATTGCAAAACAGATCACTGATGTGAGCAAAGTAACAACCACTCTTGGGAAAAGAAGTGAGAGATTTAGTGGTTTGCTGCTCCTGAAGAACTGATACCCTTCCACTACCCTCTGTCCTCCAGGCTGTGTTCTCATATGAATTCCCTTAACTAGCACCGCTGCTTGTCTGACTAGAAGAAACTAATTCATTCACTGATCTGGCAGAAAGCTAATCCAAGTAAGGGAAAAGCAAAAAAGAAAGGGTGATTTTTTTTTGTCAGCTTAAAAACCAACAAGCTGATTCAGCTGCATGATACACTGCAAGAAGAATACAGGTAGGAGTTTAAGCAATGTCACCACCCTTCTTTGCAGCAATGAGCCACTGGATTATCTCAGTTACCTTGTTTAACTGAAAATAAACAAAACAAAACAAAACAAACTCAAGAAAAGGTGAGAGAGGCACAAACTAGCATGGGGAGGTGTCTTTAAAACTACCTTTCAGGTATGTCAAAGGCACCTGTAAGATCTCTAAAGCAGCTATCGTTAACAGCCGTTATCATTTAGATGCATTAATTTGCATGTACCAATATTCATTTTAGCAAGATCTAGAATAGCAAGCACAAACATTTCTTCCTGCTACATTCAGTTCTTTCACTTTAGTCTTGGGCCCCACATACCAAGCCGCTATATGTCAAGGATCAGATATCAGGGTGATGTCCCCAAGACAGCTGCCTGTGCATTCCAAAGCAGTCTTTTGCACACACAGTTCAGGTAGTCCTAAATATCTTCTAGCAGATAAAATAGTATGGATACAAAAAGAAAATATTTTAGGGTGATATTTTTATACACTCTGTTGATATGCTTGGAAAGAAAGCTTGCCCACTGGTCACATGTAGCTTTCTTCTGTTAACAAAGACATTTCAAAGATAATCAATGGACATCATCCAAAAGCCCAGATGTGGTTCATGCATCACCTTTTGGACACCAGAATACATCTAGGCTTCCTCTTTACCAAGACTATTCTTGATATCTCCAAACGCTTTTTTCCATATTTCTTTCAACTCTTTATTGTAGTTGTCTTAAGTGGTAAGGAATAAAAGTCATAATTCGGTTGAAACTCATTTCAAGTTGGTAAAGTGGACTCACAATATCTATATTGGTTAGGAAACCAGCCTGCCATAAAAAGACAGTTTAGAGTGAATGAGTAATTGAAGTTTCAAGAACAAGAAACCACTTGGATAATCAAAAACACTTCATAGTCAGAGGCAGGGCTGTTTTGCTTTCTTCCCATTTTTTGACTATTAGTGTTAGTTAAAAGCATTAATTTCACTATGCTTCAACTTCAATGGAAAAGACATCCAGCTGTTGACAGTAATTGAAGGAAACTGACATATCTGTATTGTCACATGTAAATTGTCTAGGATGCTGCCTAGACAATGTGTCTACACATGTGTCAGGAGCACATTTTGAGCCCGAATCCCTTACTTGAGCAGCTATTTTTCTATATGCACAAAAAAGAAGGGTAATTAAAGATTAAGGTACAACACAGGCCAAGATAGCATTCAACTCTTTGATGATTCTTAAAAATGGATGAAAAGGATCAGCTGAGACCCAGAAAAATGTTACCAGAATGTCAGCCAAAAAAGCTGCAGTTTATCTAATAAAAATCAGTGCATCTTAAAGCTATCCCAAAGGATGAATAGTCATGAATAACACAATATACAATGGCAAAAAAAAAAATAAAGCCAAGACTAAAAAATATGTGAAGTACACTTATATGCAGTGCAATCTCTTTGTGCCTGCATGACTTACATGAATCCTGCCACGAAACTCTTCAGACTATTGATTTGGCTTTAGGTCCCTATGGGGAACTCAGTCTTTGAAATAAAATACACACAAGTATTACCAACTCATGACAGGAATCAATTATCTTGAATTATTTTAAATTGCTCTTAAATGTGTAAACAAACAAAGATCACAAAGTAGAAGAAATACAGATGCTAAAATTAAGCCTATAGTATTTTACTTTTCTCAAGTGTTCACCCGAATTTGAGTCTTAAAAGTTTATAATAACACTGCACTGTACTCTTTTTATTATCGTCATTATGACCTAGAAAACACATTAAATTAAAAATTGTGGCCTTGTCAGAAAAGCCATTTACATTTTAACTGTTTGAAGCAGGAAGCATTTGCAAAAAATCTTCAAAGCATCTTTCTGAAATGAATGCCACAAATAAAAAATATGTATCAGTGAGGGAAGAAAAGGCAAGGAAAGGAGGAGCAACTAATTTATAGTCCACCAGCATTTTCTTAGATGTTAATTAAAACCATGACAAACACTTCAGATATAATTATGAAAAAGGCAAATACTTCAATGCTGCAAAGATTATCCCTTAAATAATCTACACCTGATATTAATTGCTTAAGGATTGGAATATATGAGGCAGTAAATGGTTTTAGAGGGTTATTACCCTACATGAAAAAGTGAAGTTTATCTAGTTTATATTCAGTATGGAAAGTAGTGATTTCCATTTATTTAAATATGATTTGTGTCTAATTTGTTGATCAGTAAACCCTACATAAATGTCTGCAAACCAAGAGTTTAAATCACTATATACAGTTTACATAACAGTTTGATACTTCATTTGGCTTGTTAATACTCAAGATGATAGAAACACTACAATGATTATATTTAATTAACATTATTCACCTAGTGAAGACTCACCATTGCAAACCACTGAACAACCTCACCTCTGTTGAATCTAAAGAGTATGGGGGGAGTTCAACGCATTATACCACAGCATTCTAAGCAATGATTTACACCATGTACATGAGAAGAGAGTGAGTTTTGTATTTTGAAAGAGATTGCAGTTGTCCGAAAAGGTGATGAATGCTGTAGGCAAAAGCTTTGGAATAGATTTTTCCTCTAATTAATGAACTTGGTGGGTAGGGTCCAAAGCTGTAACACCTACATATTCATAAGCAACAAGGTAGGTGAACACACCTACCAAAGTATTGAAGAATGCTCCCCAACCTTTTCCAAAGGCAAGAACCCTAAGTCCAGCCACCTCAGCTGCATGTAAACCAATGCACATAGTCTGGGCAACAAACAGGAAGAGCTGGAGCTTCATACCCAGTCTGGGAATTATGAATATCACAGGAATCACAGAAACTTGGTGGGAAAACTCACATGACTGGAATGGCTACAAAATCCTTCAGTAAAATAGGAAGGGAAGAAGAGGAGGTGGATTTACACTTCACATAAGAGAGGAATTTCAGTATACAAGGGTGAGCTATGGAAACCACAAAAGTTCTATTGAATGCCTTTGGAGCAAGGTTAAAGGAATCTTCACCAAGGAGGATGTCATGTTAAGTACCTGTTGCTGACCTCCCAATCAGGATGATGAGGCTGATGAAACCTTATTTTGGCTGCTTAAGGATGACTTCAATTACCTGGACATTTGTGGGAAAACAACACAGTGGTGCACAAGTCAGCCCTCAGGTTCCTGGAATGCACTGAGGAGTGCTTCCTTCTACAGATGCTGGACATGCCAACTTGGAGAAGCACATATTGCTAGATTTACTGCTCACAAACCAAGAAGACTTACTTGACAACATAACTACCACTGGTACCCTTGGATACAGTGATCACAACACTGTGGAGTTTAAGATCCTGCTAAGCACACTGAAGACCAGTATTAGGACAAAGACCTTGGGTTTTAGAAGAGCCAGCTTCATTACGCTCAGAGCCCAGCTGTGAGCGACTCCATGGGAAGCATCCATGGAGGACAAAGGAGCTTGTGAGTGCTGGGGCTTATTCAAGAGCAGCCTCCTGGAAACACAAGAACAGTCCATTCCCCCCCAAAAAAAAGGAAGAAGGCAGAACAAGATACCACCCTGGCTTAACAATGAGCTTTTGAGTGTGCTTAAAAGCAAAAAGGAAGCATACCAGCTATGGAAAGGTAGCCAAATAGCCATTGAGGATTGCAAGGACCTTGCTAGTGCATGCAGAGGTACAGTGAGGAAGGCTAAGGCTCAGCTAGAAATGAAATTGGCCAGAGATGTTAAGAAAGTGTTCATCAGATACATGAGCAGAAAGCAGAAGCACTGGGAATACATAAGCCCATTACTAAACAGGGCAGGGAAACTAGTCACTAATGCTGACAAGAGAGAGGTTCTCAGTATCTTCTTTGTCTCTGTCTTTACTAGCATTGCTGGACCCCAGATCACAGGGTCAAGTAGCTACGACAATGCATGCATTGACCCACTGGTGGTTAAAGAAGGGCTGGGCTGTGGCGTCTTGCAAGGCCACAACCCAAATGCATCTATGGTCCCAGACAGGTTCCACCAGAGGGTGTTAAAAGAAGTGGCTGACTGTTGCAAGGCAACTGTCTATAATATTTGAAAGTTGTGGAGATCAGGGCATAACTGGAAAAAGGTAAATGTCACACCCATCTACAAGATGGGGCCAAAAGAGGACCCAGGAAACTACAGGCCCATTAGCCTTACTTCAGTCCCTGGGAAAGTAATGGAACAAGTCCTGCTATAAACTAATACAAACCAAATGAAGCAGTGATTGGGAAAAGCCAGTATGGGTTTACCATACTGGCAAATAATGCCAAACTAACCTGGTCACCTTCTGCAACAATATAACAACTTCTGTCAGCATGGGGAGAGCAGTGAATGTTTGCCTGCACTTCAGCAAAGTGTTTGACGCTGCTTCCTACAGCCTTCTCCTGGACAAACTGGCAAGATACAGATTGGATGGGTGGTTTGGATAGGAAGTTGGCTCACATGCTGCACTCAGAGGGTGATCAATGGTTTTTAATCAGGCTGGCAACCTGTCACAAGTTGGGTCCCCCAAGGATCAACAGCAGGCCCCACACCTGTTCAACATTTTCACAAATTACCTTGATGATGGGATTGAAAGCACGCTCACCAAGTTTCTGGTGACATTAAACTCGGTGTTTATGTGGATGCGTCAGAAGGGAGAGCTATTTTACAGAGGGACATGAACAAGCTTGAAGAGTAGGAATGGTGTGAAATTATTCTGCCTCCCAATATCTGAATGCATTGATTTATAAGAATAGGTACACTAACCAAAAAGTCATTTGTCATCTGCATTCCTTCCCAGTCTTGCTAGCAGATGTGCCAAAGAAACAGTGCTGTGATTTTCACAGGTGACCCCATCCTTGTGTATTTATGTGGTCATTTGAGGATGCATGCACATACATGAACATATGTGAACATAACTTTTTTCTGAGAGTATGCATAGCATGGAATGATTCCACTAAGAAATTAATCCTATCAAAATTAAATTTTAGGTGGCTTCCAGAAGCCAAGTACTTAGAGCACTAAGTGATTGCCTTCACAAACATTTTTATTCTTCATCCCCAATTGAGGTTCATGAGTTTCACAGAAGCATTTCAACTCTATACCTAAAAAGAAGAAATAATTTGGTGAAGCTAGAGGAGATTATCTGCCTTATTATCTAGTATCTCAGAGCAGCTGTATGATAAAACAGATTATGTAACAACCAAGAAAGTGACATCTGTATAAAATACATTTCAAGTTATTATGATCCACTGCAAATATAAAAAATAAAGACCAAAACAGCATGCTTGTAAAGCCCCTATGTACTTGTTTCATCTGTTTCATTTGGTTGTAATTTCATACATAATTAAAATGAAATAGAATTTAAAATTACATATGAGGCTGAAGCAGACATTCAATGAGCCTTTGTCAACATCAATAATTAGTTTTTATGTATTCAATTTTTTTAATATTTCATTAATGAAAATTTAATGGACAAAGTGGACTTCAAGGTAAAATTTCTGACCCCACAGCCTGGGCAGAAGCAATTAAATATCTACTGCATAAAATAGATCCAAGGCTGAACTATTCAACCATATGGTGGATATGACAATGAATCAGCTAGAGACTGTAGTGATTAGCAAGGAAGATGCTGAAGATTGAAACAGCTGCCTCACCCCCTCTTTAGTCTTTCTTCAAAAAGCATCAGCAGTGTGCCACAAATGTGTTTATAAGACAATATCCCAACATTTGCCAAGATGGTGGTATTAACATTATGACCAGCTGACTCATTCTACAGCAGCAGGAGGCCAAAAACATTTTTTCTTCTTCTGTAAACAAAGATTACACCCTTCTATTATTATTATTGTTATTATTATTAGTTACAATGCAATTGTTGCAGAGTGGAAAACCTCAAAATCATGCTGTGACTGGATAATGGTCAAGGAGTTTTCTCCAGACTTTGCCATCAACATGGTATATCTTATCCTCCTCCTACAATGCACGGTTGAGCCTACTGGGTTGTATCGGTATAACAGATTGTAAGAGTTTGTTTAAATACCCAGTACAGTGTCATAGATGTAATCTGACCTTCGGTCTTCCACTTTTGCAGCCTAAAGTTGAGCCCCAGCAGGTCCCCACTGGGCTTAGTTAGATTAATGATACACAAGAATGTCATATCATCACATTTGCAGGCAAGACCAGATGAAGTGCAATGACTCTCCATCACACTCTCGCTTCACACAGTTTCATACTAGTAATTAGTGACTGTAAACTGTACTAGTAAGAAGTAAGGGATGGCCTTTCTCACTGGGTCACATTTGCAGTCCTCTCTTCCAAGACGGTGTTATACCAAGATTATGAGTGACAGCCTGAGAGAGTTCAACTCAGCCTTGTTTGGCTGCCTGGGTCAAAATATTGATTCAGTTATGGAAAAGCAAAGGAGTAAAGTAGTAAAGTAGAAATAAAAATACAACTGAGTGGCAAGGTTAGTTCAGCATACTACAGTTACACAGAAATTACTCTTAATATATTTTATTTACCATAACACAGTCCATTCACAGCTTTTTTTTGTTTGTTTTTTTTTGTAATCAAACCCCATGTAGGAACATCAGGATGTTTTCTAAGCTTCTCTTGAGAGCAGGAATGATAGAGGCACTCCTTGAAAATTGATCACGTAGTGCTAGGAATAAACTTCTGTCAAAGAATGCATTTCCTCATTTCTTTAACTTGTGGTCCTATCAAAAACAGTCCTTATCATATGGGAGCTATATGTTTACATCAAAGTAGGAAGTTCACATCAGCCTAGGCACAGAGGGAAGAGATTGAGAGAAGATAGCAACAACAAAAATAATGAAGAGGGCTGGAAAAGGAATGCAGAAGTCCTAATTGTTTAAGATTAGTTGTGATAATTGAAGTGAACACCTCAAAAATGTAATCTATTTTATTTCATTTCTTCAAAATTAAAAAGCACACTTCATCCTTAAACACTCATATGCAAGTATTCAAGAATGAAGTAACAGTGCTGACAATAGAGTGATACGAAACAGGCCACTGGCTTTGAGGGGAGAAAGAAGTCCTAGTCAAAATGCTCAGAGACACTAAACATGAATTCATTGTTGTTACTAAAGGGAACAAAGGGAAAGGGGAAAGGGGAAAAAGGAGTGCTGCTTGTGTTATTGGCCAGATTTGTTTTTCAGTTTAACACTCTAAATAACTGCTATTTAAAGGCACAAAATAAACAAAAAACAATACCCAAACTGAGTCAAGTATGTAAAAACTTATGGAAGTCATGTTCAGTAGAAGACAAGTTAAAAAGACAAGTACTGTGGCTTTTTATACAGAATCCTTCCAAACCAAGCCTGAGCTTGTGTCATGGGAATCATGACCATAGCAAACACACAGTCTTAATGATGATCCAGAATTTGCCCTATAAAGAGAAAAAATATTTTTCTTCCAAGAGTCTGAGAGAGCTTCAAAGGCAGAAGGTTACTTTTAATCCTGCCCAAAACTATTTGGAGAAAGAGGGCCTGTAGTATGCCACCTATTCAAAGTCTGAGATATCCAAGAGAATTCAATCCTGCCCCAAAACCAAGAGGATATTAAAATATGCAAAGACTTTTGTCATAATCTCAGAGTGGCAAATCAATGATTTATTTGTGTGCCAAAGCTATTAATTAATGTTTGCATAGACTTAAGCTGTTTGTTTAGAAAGACATTAGTTGAGAGAAAACTGACCCTGATGGACAGTAGATTCAGTCACACTGTTCACAGAAGTCACTAGGGTTACAGCATACCCCATTGTCTTTGGTAAATCATCTTCTGATGTTTGCTTAAGAAAAGCATCGCCACTCTTCAGTGTCTAAACCACAAGGTAGCAAAGCTGAACACAAAAGCAGCTACCCTTCCCTTGATTACAGTAGGACTGTGCCAGTTATCTGGCTCCTCCTGGGAATGACAGGGGAACAGCAATAGGTGCTGTCTGAAATCAATTAATTTACTCTCCCCACACCAAACCAATGCAACTGAAACAAAACAAGGAAGTATAACTTACACTGAAACTAATAGCTGACTAGGTGCTTTCCCAGAGAAATGATAGGAAGAGGAGGAAAATAAAGTCGGAAAAGTTTCAACTTGTGACCTTAAACATTACTCCTGGTCATAACCTGCAGTTAGGATCTAGGCCTTATGCAAGAGCAAGCTATCCTACTGCTGTGTTGTCCTGGTTTCAGCTGGGATAGAGTTAATTTTCTTCTTGGTAGCCGGTATGGGGCTGTGTTTTGGGTTTAGGATGAGAACAATGTCGAGGATACACTGACGTTTTGTTCTTGCTAAGTAGTTGCTAAGTGGCGCTCACAGTGGTAAAGGACTTTTCAACTGCCCATGCTCTGCCGGGTGCACAAGAAGCTGGGAGGGGGCACAGCCGGGGGGAGTGCTGGCCCAGACTGGCCCAAGGGCTATTCCATACCATATGACATCATGCTCAGTATATATAAGCTGGGGGAAGAAGAAGGAAGGGGGGACATTGGGCGTGATGGCGTTTGTCTTCCCAAGTAACCGTTACGCGTGATGGAGCCCTGCTTTCCTGGAGATGACTGAACACCTGCCTGCCGATGGGAAGTAGTGAATGAATTCCTTGTTTTGTTTTGTTTGCGTGCACGGTTTTTGCTTTGCCTATTTAACTGTTCTAATTTATTTTACTTCAATTATTAAACTGTTCTTATCTCAACCCACGAGTTTCCTCCCTTTTACCCTTCTGATTCTCTCCCCCATCCCACTGGTGGGCAGTGAGCGAGCGGCTGCGTGGTGCTTAGTTGCTGGCTGGGGTTAAACCACGACATGTGTAAACACCAAAAATAATTTCATCTCGGGTGATTAATATCTGTGGAAATGCTACAGATTAATTCCCTTTTGCTAGCACTGGCTAACCAGTTTATATCCAGTCAATTACACAAGCTAGATTCCCTGATTTGCAGGACTAATATTTATATTTTGGTCAACATGAAGAGACTTTTATTGCTTTTCCAGACTTAAAAGACATAACTAATATTAGCTGGTTATGCTACTCAATCAAGCAGAAACTATTGTCATAGCTGAAACAGAGCAGGTAGATTTGTTGCCCTAAAACAAGACATGAAGTAAAGACATAAAACATGCAAAGACCATATCAATCAGGACGATGTAGCTTCACTTGGGACTCATAAATGAGTAGCTTACCTGCTCAAGAAAAACTCTTGCTTCCTGAAAAATGGAACAAACGTTTCAAATCCCAGAGGCCACTGAGTAGTACTTTCTGTTGATTCTGAATCAATTAAGAACAGTATCTAACAATATTGAAACTTTTCCTTGAGTCATTTATATTTGAAGTTCCAACTTGCTTAGTCAGTACTCATTTAATATGAATTTATTTGATTCTAATGAAGTGCTTCAATACCATCTGCAAAGAATGTTTCTAATTTCGCTTAGAAATAGACCATCTTACTTGAGGAGGGAAAGAAAACACTATGTCATGTCACACATTTTAATCTCATTTCCAGTTCTTTGACACCTTTTTTATGAGCAGACTACCATGAAATTCCTGACACCTACCATTAAGAAGGAGGCCTGAATCAGGATAAGTAAGCTCATATCATTGTGCTTTGTTTTAATAATGCATATAACAAAGGTGATATTCCCTGCCCCCTTTTTCTTTTTTATTAAATAAAAACCCTCAGTTCTTACACTGCATAGCCTTATCTATTATTCAACCAAGCAATTAGACACATGCACATGTTACAAAGTTTTGCTTTACTTCAAGACAGAATAAAAGGTTAGTTAAATGGACTCTAAAAGGAGCAAAAATCTTTTTGGCCACTAGGCAAGAAAAAGAACAGTTTAATTTCTTCATCTCATCAGAGCAACAAACTATATTTTTTTAAATTTCTCTTCCTGCAGAATTTTAATAATCTAAGCTAACTAACAGTTCTCATGTAAAGTCTTTAGATCCTTATTCCACTTTACCATCTTCAGCCAAGACCTTAAATCAAGCAGACCTTTTTGCGTTTGCAAAAATAGCATACTCATATTTAGAGGGGGGAAAAAAAAAAAAGGAAACTAAACCTATGACAAATTCTGGAACAAAATTAAAGTCTTGTATGTTTTCAGACAAAACCAAAAACTAAGCAGTTTGCTGTGGAAGTTATCTTTACATCTGACAAGTTCAACATAATTTCCCTTTTTTAATGATAGAAACATCAGATTATAAAAGGATAAAAAATACTAATTTAATCACCATGTCACAATTTTATCTCCTGACAATCTTCAGAATTTCCAACAACTACAGAAAAATTTAGGCTTTAAGGTTTTTTTTTCAAATGTGCTTGTAGCATGTTTATTCTATAACTATTGTCTCCTAATTAAAAGAATGAACACCAAAATCACTAAATAACTTCTATTATATATTTTTGGTAGAAGACAGAGGTTATGAGTACATATCTTTTCAGTTGGTTCCAAAAAACCTTATTATTTCCAGCAAAAATTAACGTGGAATCTGCATGTGGAATCATACTGACCTTTAGCTTAACATAATTGTCTGTAAAATTTTGTTAGCACAAGGGAATAGTATGCAAGTTAATCCAAAATCCACATCTTTACACAAACTAGAAAATATGAATAAATAGGGACTACTGCCTACAGTGATCAATCAGTTTATTACTACTTGGTATACTGGATTTTTTTTTTTTTTTTTAAGGTAGCTCTATTTGTAGCAGTTAACATGTATGAATATAGAACTTTTTTTTAAAACTGTTCATATAATGTGGAAGAGAAAGTTTTAGGCAGGTTACAAGAAATCTCTGAGCAAAGCTATGGCTGGCTTACTTGCAAGCAGTCTCAGACACAGTATGCAGAGTTCAGTATGTAGGCTACAAATGTAATCCCACAGAATAAATATAACTTTCAAAAAGGTTACTGGTCAGTGACCTGTGTCATTCGCAAATAAATTCCTATGGTTCTTCAGCAGTACATCTGAGCAGATTCCTGCCTTCACTGCAACTTTAATACCATTTTTACTGTGGTGGTGTAAGAGCTCCTCATTTAAAAATTATTTCTGTCATGCAGAAGTCCATGCAAGAAAGGAAATAATTTCTTACTAAAGCTCTTCTTATCAAAATAGTGAAGGTACAAGTACCTCTCCACCACCACTCAAAATGAAAGTAACAACTTGTCCATTCCATCTTACCCAGGCTCTGCTGCAAAGACATTGACAGGAATTTTACAGTCTAATGGTCTTATTTTCTCTCCTTTCTCCATGTTCTTCAAGGCAATTTTAGATATATATATATATATGACCATGGAAAGGCACATATAATTCCCATAGAGCTCCTGACAAAAACCTGACCTTAAGTATGTAGTTAACTTATAAACAAACTAATATTTCCACTCTAGGAGTCTATGTTTGTCTCCATTCTTTTTAGAGTGGGAAATATTCTAGTGAGTTCAAAAATATTTTCTTCCATCGTAGGAGATGTGCCAACAGGTCTTAAATTTCTGATTTGTTTTAGAATGTCTCTTCAATTTAAGAATTGAAATGAGAAACGGGGGGATGCAAATTTGGTGCTTCTTGGAGTCTTTTCTAGGCTTTTGAAATGCAGTTTCCTCTTTTTTTTTTCCAAAGTGATTTCTTTCACATGTCCCAAAATATGACTAAGAGAGCATGGCTAAGAATCTTCCTGTACTCACCTAGCAAACACAGCTAATGCATCTGGAGTGGATCAAAAAAAGAGGAACTTATCAGGACTAAGTTTATAGTTCAAACAATGTATGTGATGCATTCAAAGTAAAGAAAAGCTACAACAGATTATAGGCAGATATTTTAGGAAGAGACTTATTTAGTTTATTTTCAATGAGCTCTTGTCATGCTTCAGTAATAGTGTATAGCATTTGCATGCTTTTTTACATCTTCTTTAAAAATTTTTGTAAGCATTACATCACTCTTAAACTAGTATGTGAACTAAAACGTTCCTGCAACTTATTATCTTAAAGTTACTTCTTAAATTCACAGAAATGCTCTGCAGCACTACTGCCTCTGCTCCATACTGGGTACTCATTTACCTCTAGTATAGTAGAACCCAACAGTCCTGTGTTTTTCACTGTAAACACAAAGACGTATAGCATGCACTAGCTTCAGGCCAGTATTCTGTGTATCCAGCAGTGCTTTTAAACTCCAGGCACAGGATCAGCTAAAACCAACCCAGTCACTGTAAGCATATTTCTATTGATTTCATTTGCAACTTAATTTTCATCTGAAAAGTAGAGACTTGATTTCAAAAACTTGAATCCAGAAAATATGAGGCCTTCATGTCCTTTGTCTAATTCATTTATCAAGCATCTCATATGAAATCATTACCAGAAATATGCATAGCTGAGATTCATATCAGTAGACCAATTCTGTTCTTCCTGTAACAACTTCCAGTGCATATAGCTAGCAATACAAAGTCTTCTCTCTTGGTAGGTACCTTCTGAAAAAATTCCTTCCACACCTTTATCTTTATTATGAATCTATTAGAACATTAACCTTGCATTTGCTCCTTTTTTCACAAAGCAGAGATTGTACTGACTTGTCCCTGCAGTAATGGGAGATAACATTATTCTTGTTTTATTATAAAGAGGCAAAAAGTAAAATGCTTCTTTCATTCCAGATTTTCAGAACACTGTGAAGGGCTAGGAGAAGAGAAATAACTCAAAGTAGATCACTAGTCTTTTATCAGAAGGAAAAGACAATGGGTTTGAAGGCTGCAGTTTTGACACATCAGTTTAACAAGTCCACTGTAGTTTGTTTTTCTAGTGGAGGCAAATTAGGTCAGAAAGGACAAGAAATCTTACGGAAAAATAAAAGTTTACATATGGATACATTAATTTTCCTTGTCTTTATATTGCATAATACCAGCCATATTTTAAAAATAAATATATATAGAAATACATTTGCAGGACACTCACTCATCTTCTCCCAGTATGTTATTCTGTAGAAAATCTGTCAGAGATAGTGCAAAGAGCATGAAAATTACCTTTACATTTTTAATGGCAAAATACATACACTTGTATGAAACATATGCTTTCTATCAGCCTGAGGAGTACAGTTTTGAAAATAAGCGTGTGATCTGCTGCCTGGAGTTCAAAGTGCTTATGCAATCATCATTAAATTATGCTATACAGTCATTAATACCCAGTCAATCACTATTAATTTTACACATAAACTTTTCTATTCTTTCTCCAACTTTCAACTTCCACACTTCTAGTAGCAGAAACTAAATTATCACCACTGAAAACAAATATCCCTGAATTGACACAATTGCCTCTTGGTATTTTCTTTCTTATCTACTAGAAGCACCGTGAAGGGAATTTAAACCTATGGATAATGAGTCATACTTCTTTTAGATGACATATAGCTTAGCGTTGCAGTTCATGCTTATGCCAAGCCTGTGGCTAATTACAAATATCTCTTACCAAGTAAAACATCTATGATTAGAACATGAAGGCCTCCAAACTTCTTAAATGGTATGCACCATAAGAAATGCAGTCTTTGTTACTGGCCCATCATGTTTGCTGGCCTTCAACTAAAGGCTAAATGGAGCACTTAGCTGTAATCTGAAGAAAATGAAACAAGAAAAAAGATCTTAACAATATATCAGTAACATTGCTACAATTAAACATATATTAACAGCATATAGGTGCAAAAGCATTACAAACATATATTCTCCTAATGAACTGCTGCTGTGTAGAATTGCATTTTCATAACTCGAAAATTAGGCAGCATGTTCGATGATCGTTATTCAATGATCCTAGAACAAGAATAAATTAGAATATGCTGAGGTTCTCACAAAGGAACATCTGGAAAATATTATCTATCAGAAGAGCACAGTCTAAAAGACTGTTAAAGGAAAACACAAATCTCATCTTGGAAAAGCAGCCGGGTGTGCTGCAGTCACATAATTTGGTCACTGCCATGACTGGCAATATGGGTGAAACCAACTACAGATTGTGTATGAAAGTCTACAATGAAAATCACAGTCACCCTTACTTCAGAATCTGGGATGTGGGATTTGGTGCAGTATTCTGTATGGCTACATATTTAAGTATCATTTTATTTTCACAATAGGGACCACTGCCAGCATATAATTTAATTCCCTCCCTTTGAGGTTCAGTTGTAACCTGGGTACAAATACTTCAGTACCACAGCTACAAAGGAATTTGGAAGTGTCCTATTCACCCACTTTTGCTACAATAGTCCATTTAGTTTTACCCTGTTTAGTTGCTTATTTTTGATGCTGAGCATGAAAAGTTACATAATATTAATTGAAACAGCAAAAGAATGTAAAACATTATCAAAACAACAGAACCCATTGTGTGCATCTTATACTTGAATACCAACTAATTGTATGTTTTGTCTTCTATTTCAGGATGAAAATGCATGTGATCTATTTTGCCTTCTAAAAATTGCATCAGTCTAATTTTCCCACTACTTTGCATCTTGAATAGTTTTTAAAGATGCATTCAGGATTTACAAAATCAATATTCCTGACATGCACTAACTTCCATTCAACTTCAAATTTGAACTTGAATTTCAAACATCAGTCCTAACAGTCAGGTACAGAGGGTATCAAACAGCACACAGCTGCCAAATTACCAGTGCTGCCTAACTTACTTGGCATGTTTTTGCACAAGACATACAACAATGAAAAGCCTCCCTCATTTTTTAAATGGGCCCTGAAGACAGAAATCCTTTTTTAATTTCAGTAAGCATTTTCTTTTTTGGCAAGCATCTTTTCAAATGAAATAGACAACATAGGCACAGTTTTCTCAAAGATCACTTTCACAGTTGAAGAAGTTTTAAGAAGACTGCCTATAATTGACAATGCAGTCATTACTATTTTTACCAATATGATTCTATCCATTTCAATTATACCAGCTTAGAACTAAAGTGGCAAATTACACCCTCTGGAAACTACAGAACAAACTGAAAAATGTTTCAGTTCCTATGTTATATGGAGCTATTTTCTTATCTCTGCTTTCACCTACACTTAAATGACTGCTATTTTTGAGTAACCTCAGCTTTCACATCTGTCAATGAGAGGTTCAGGACCTAAGGCAAGAGGACTTAGCTTGTACATTTATTTTTTTTTTTTAAAGTGACAAACAGTCTTCTGATAATGAAATCTATAGCTTCATTATTTCCTCTGTTTCCCTCAAGCACCACTCAAAACCTGTATGTTACTAAGAAGAAATTATTTGAAAGATTTGGTGTTGTTTTGCTTTTTTCCCTTAAGGACAATTCCTGCAATTCCTGCCAAGAATTTATAGTTAAATGTTGTTGAAGGTATCTAGCATTATGGATATTTGTACTGCATGAATAATTGTTGCCAGGCTATTTTATCGTTAGTTACCTATATCAATACTATCTGACCCTACATAGACATGCCTAATTTTCTCATTCACAGCATGAGCCTCCTTAACTTACTTACCAGCGATAAGTGTAAGCACGAAAAGCTTGTATTCATCTTGAAAATGTCCTAAAGCGCTCCTGGTTAAGCATACACATTTCACATAAAAGGAATCTGAACTACGTGTGACAATTAATTATCTCAAAACAAGGGCCATGAATACTTCAGACAACCTAATAATTGCTTATTTAAATCAAATTTAGAAAAAATAAAGATCTAAGTTACACATGCCCATCTTGAATTACTTGAGAAATAAAATCTTACAAAAGTAACACAGCATATATCATGACATTAAAGCTCAGTTTTCTTTCTTTCTGCGTTTCTTTTCTTTTTTGTGTTAGTCATCACAATGGAAGACAAGTACGTTTTTAGTGTAATTTGAAAATAAATTCCAACTAATATACCAAATACAAAATTTGGCAAACTGCAGCAAATTGTCTTGCCCACACCTTTATTTCACCTCCTTCAGAAAAGTGTAGAAAGTTAATCATGGAAATTACAAGATGTGGTGGAGAAAAAAAAAATAGTGAATTCCTTGACACCTGCAGAAACAACGTCATTTGCTCACTTGTTATTTTGGTTCTTTGAGGAGTATTATGGTTACTATTTAAATAAAGACTGCAAAAATAGTTACAACCTACAGATATGAAAAAAAGATAATGGCTTCCTGTTTAACATTCTCTTCCATATTTTGTTTATATGAAATAAGCATACTTATAAATAATAACATATACTACACAGACAATTATCAACTGTGTAAGCTGTGCTATTTTTAACCCTTCATAAGGTTAATCTATGATTTACCAAAAAGTTAGTTGTCACCTGGTCTGCCATCACAGAAGACATATCAAGATCTGTCTCAGGAGACATCCTCACTGCAAACTGGAACTGTGTGTCTCTACAAGCTTGGTTAGTAAGTGTGGGGTACTTGGGGCAGGGAGCCACACACACCACCTGTTTCAGTTTCAAAGATCCTGTTGCTGACTGCTTCAATTTACAAAAATACATCTTCTGTCAAAGTAACAGAACAAATCTTGCAGTCTCCAAGATTTATCATTAAGGAGTTCCACGAGTAAGAAGTAACTGGGATTAATGCAGGTTTTGTCTTCAGAGCAGCAGGCTACAAAATAACATCAAGATACCTGCACAGATGGACCTCCCACCTCCAAAGGGTGCTCTCCTACTTCGAAGTCTGAATTTCCCAACTGAGGCTTAGAACAAACCTTGTTCTGTTCCATGTGATGGGCTTTTGAGGGGCATGCAGCTGTGACAAAGACATTGCCGGTATCATGCCTGCTATTTACAGACATATCGGTGAATTTCTGATGACAACGGATTATTTGATTTTGCCACTGACAAGAAGGCATGGCAGTGCTCTGCTTATCCAGTAAACTTTAGAGAAGGCAAAAGGGAGAAACTATGCCTTTTTTTTTCCCTTTTTTTTTCTTTGTCTCTATTTTATTGTCTGTCACAGGCCTGTGTAGTACTCTAACAGGTAGGTACATGTGGCAAAAATTCTGATTTCAAGTGTTTTTAATACTGCAAGGGAAGTTGCTAAATCTTTTGTGTTAGCTTTGACCGGCACGATAGGCCAGCTAGCACATCGGTTACTGGTACCCTACAGAAAGCAGAAGCTATCATGAGATATAAAGTCACATTCTTCAGAAAGCCCAGATTTTGTTTTGTCTCATAATTCTCTCTCATTATTCTACATGAAAGTGTAAAATTGATCTATGCAAAGAGCTGAGGCAAGACACAGGTGGATCACAACTTGTTACTCTTACCTTACACCAGGCTTCCCTCTCATTCTGCCTGCCCAGTCTTGACTACACTGGCATATGGGTAGTTTCTTCAGATGCTCTGTACAAAGGCTCAGGACTGAAGATTAGGTACACGCAGTTGCAGTAGATCCCACAATATGTTCATAAACAGTGTCAAGTTTGCATCCTACATTTGTGGCAAGTACCAGACCTAGTTTTATATGTTATGCATTCACCCATAACTGTGCAATAAGCCTGATCCATCCAGAAAAAGTATAAAGTTTACTGCTCAAAGGTGAAACATCTGTAGAAGTGAAACAATAAATTTTCATGCTTTTCAAACTTTTTAGGGCCTCTGTACATGTGCTTTAAAGATGGCTGTGCATGCAGAGTGAACAGGCCCAATTTTTTTTGAGACTGCTCAGAGACCTTGCCACTGCTTGGTCCTGAGAATCTGAAATCTTGGACAAAATCCACTGCTTTAAAAGAAATTCGGTCTGAAGGAAACAGAGGTATGGTAGCCCACTGATTGATGAAAAGGATGAAAAATAAATCTTGAAAGAAAAATAAACTTTGGCTAGCCCTATTTTCAGAGTTCAAAAACCTACATTTTGATTAAATCTGAGATTCAGTCAAACAGAATAAAGAAAGGCTTTGCATTTCTGCGATATCCATCAACTCCTTTTAACACATGAAGAAATTGAGAGGCAAAGGCCAGCATTTTAGATTAATCTTAGTTCTGGGTGTCTCCAATGTTGAGTATTCATATGCAATAAACTCTACTGACAAAAACCTGTCCCCCACAGAACATTTTAGATTACATAAGAAGTTTGAGGCAGAGATGGGAATAAATCTCTGTCTCCCAAGCCAATCTTTCACTACAAGTTGATCCTCCTTCTGGGAGGCTTAAAACTATATCATAATGACACTTCTGTTTTCCTATTCACACTCCTGTAGCTGTTCCTGGGGACTCCAGTCTGAAATCCAAGCTAAAACTTTTGTATTTTATTAAGAATCAACTTCTTAAATGTCTTTTGAGAAGTCTGTGTACAGTTCTCCTTTAGTTTTGATTCACTTACAAATTTCTTTTGTATTCTGACTGGCTCTTCTTGAAGACATTGTTTAGACACATTTTTAACCTGTAGGCATTACCAAAATAAGTGAAAAGGTATCTCTTCAACAACTTTCTTCCCAGAATAAGGTACAGAATAAAGTCTAAATATCTTATTTACACACGACTACATGCAGACAGCTTCTGCTACCCTCAATATTTGTAGCTGTTATTAACACTTTTATTATTGTTTCTTACAATACTGTATGAGTAATTAAAATCAACCATAAGAGCCCTGAATTTCACATGACAAATTTATTTACAAATCATTTACTAGTCTGCTTTCCAAAATTTCTATACCATTCATGCAACAAGTAAGAATTACTTTCTGGTACTTCTGACTTTAGAAACTGAGAAAAATAACATCAGAATGAACTGCTTGATAACACTTCCTGTACACAGCTTTAATGTTCTCACAGCATTATTCTAGTGTGTTTTTACCTGCACAATATGTATTAATCAGTATGTTTGTTTCATTTCTTTGAGCAGGTAAAGACATTCCAGTGACACAGAGATGATCTGGGAGATAAAGCAAGCTACGAAACACTTCTGTTGTCAGCAAAAAGCACTTGTCAGTGAAATTCTCACATTTGTTTTACCCATTTATTTAATGGTAGAAAGGAAAAACCACCCAAACAAACAACAAAGAAGTGTAAATATTTCTCAAGAGTTCAGTTCCTGCTAGAAAATATTCCACACCAAAGATACAGATGGATGTCAGCTACTAGATTTCCTCCTGAAAATCAGTGCACACATCCAGCTCAAGCAATGTGCCAAGTGAGCTGCAGCATAATGTCATGTCAGGATCCCAGGCAGCTCTCAAGTTCATTTAGGTTTCTGAACAGATCATAATTTGGCCAGAATTTCTAACTAAAGTGTACTTGGGGTTTCTCTGACAATAGATCAGTCAACCTAGGAGAACTGGCGGGGGGGGAGGGGAGATGGGGGATGGTATTAAGGACACAGCTCAAGGAAATAAGGTTGTCTGAACACTTTTGTTCATTTAAATATATATGTGTGTGCATTAATTTCTCAGTTGTCTCCACTTCCTTCTTTTATTCTTCATATCACAAATCTGAGTAGTTTCTTAAGCTGTTTTTTTACCAGGCTGCAGCAAAGCAACTAAACCAGTATTTTTTTTTTATTTTTAAGGCCTCTAGGTTTTATTTGCATAGCCTACTTTTTTATCAGTATATTAACAAAAATTTTTTAAAAAACACAAGACAGTTCCATTCGATCTTTTCCCAAATATCAATTAATTTATGAATATTTTGAGAAGAGTAACTCAGATGCTAACATTAAAAACTGAAGTAATTTTGATAACTATAAGATTTACTTCATTTGGACACCTGGCAAAATACTTGGTGACAGATGATTTTGCCAACTTCACAATAAGAGGCACAAGACAGAAATGATTATCACTATCTTACATGCATTTTTTAGAATATGCATATATAAACAAACAGGCACACACACATACTTTATTATCGCCTGTATTATGACTTAAACAACAACAAGTAACATAGGTTTGCATCCAGTAGGGAAGTGAGGGGAAGATGGAGAGGGCCAGCTTGTGGAATTACCAGAATTACTTATGAATTTAGTGTAAAGAAAAGCACGACCTTGGCTTAAAGTGATCACTAGGTAAAATCATTGAGCCAGTGAATTTCAAAAGACATATGGACTTTCTTTCCCCCTAGGATAGCCAGGAACTCATATGCCAGAAAACAGCTTTAACTTAACTAACAAACACTGCAGAGACACTTTTCATCTTTCAATGGTATTACTTTCTTTAATTAATTTATAACCAATGCAATTTCCCTAATTTCTGGGCATTATCAACCAGTATGGTGTTGTATAAGACATTCTGTGGATTTTAATACCACAAGAGCATATGTCATTTTAAAAAAATATGTCCACTATGGTCAAAGCTGTGAAATACAAACAAAGTTCAAATTAGACAATTTGGAATTAAGACTAGGTAATTTCATAGCAATAGTTCCTTTGCAAAAAAATAAAATAGTGACCCATTTGTGCATTAGCCCAGATTAAATCAAATTTTCTAGACGGGGAAGGGAAGAGGGGGACAGCTGCACAACAGTGGTGGGCAGTCAACTGAAAAGTTGCTGCCCTTTATTCAGTGACCTAGTAGCTACCTAAGTATTTTCCTAGAAGTCACTGGACAAGAAAATGCACAGAGTTCAAATTCTGGAAAAAAAAAAATATGCAAAGACAAATGCCCCGTGCTAGATGAATACAATACATAAAAAGATAAAGGCCATTCTGAAATTACATTCCCTCAATCTCCCCTATTGGATCTACCCGACTTTAATTAGTACAGTCATCTAGAAACTGAGGTGCTATGCAGACAAGTGTTTTACTTGTAGATCTGTATCCTGTTCCACAGGAGGCGCACAGATACTGGGCATTTCCCCTAGTAAAAACTAAGAATGAGCCAAGCGTGAAATTACGTAGAAAGGATGCAGTCAATATGTATTGTGGTCCATGATCTTTTTAAATACCTAAAACAGTTCTAGGAAAGCAGAGTGTTTGGCTTGGGCTAGAAACAGAGACATTTCAGTATGAAATACAGAAAGGTGTGAAGTGGGAGCTACTGGTATGGAACTGGTTTTAGTAGCTAAGAAAGCACAACAGGGGAGAAAGGAGAGTTGAAGGGCACAACCTGAGCTACAGGTATTTCTTGAGAACTCAGCCACAAGCCCCTTTACCGGTATAGTCTCACATTAGCAGTTAAAATACTTATTACCAGAACTACATTTTAGGAGTCACGCAATCAACTACTAACCTGCATCCCATGAGAAAGAATATTCCTGCCTCTCAGGTTGGGTATCTTCTAAAACAAAGTACTGTCTGTTTTCCTCTTAGAAAAGTTACATAGCAAAACTTTCTTCTTACTAACATTGGGGTTGAATAGTCCTCTTTTTTGGCTATGAATCTGGCTTTTTGAAAAAATGTTTTGTGCCTAGGCCATTAAACTAATCTAATCAGTAGTTAGTAAGATACGGCTTTTCCTTAGCAACCTCTTAATTTGAGTTTGTACCTTCTGGCAGACTAATACATTGAGATGCAGAGAGTAATATTACCACCATTTTTCACATATATTTTATGCGATAGAAACATTTACATTCTTGTTTATGGCACAGCATGTGTCCAAAGTTTTGTCTAAGTATAGCCTGCCTTTGTAAGCCATGTAGAGCAATTGATCTCTTTCCATCTGAGCAGTAATCTGTTTTCATCTCCTCATAAATTCTGCACTCCATAATGCTTATCCCTTAGTGTTAAGAAGATGGAATAATCTCAGGATTAGGAAAAAGAGTTTTTTCAAAGGTGTTTGGTTTAATTTGATCTCACTGGGAGTTAAGTCCTTAAATACAATGAAACCTGACTTGACTTAGATCAGGAAGTCCATAACAGACCAGGAGTAGTGATCCCTTACCTGAGACTTCCACCTTTCTATACCTCTTGAAGGTGACAATTTCCACTATCTTGTTTTAAAGGGAACGTGATTCAGACACAATGTTGGCAACAATATGCAAAACCTTTTTTTTTCCCTTTCACAAGTGATCCATAAGAATACTGATCAAAAGAACTAATGATATCTGCTAGTTTATATTCCTACCGTTTAATAAATACACCCACAGAATAATCACTCTTCTCAAAACATGTTTTCTTACTAGACTCAGCGGCTCTTAACTGAGGAAAACCTCCTATGAGATCCCTGTGAGAAACAAGTGACTGGCCCATTTTGTGAGGATCACTGCAGGGAGTCTGCTTAGAGACACCTGATGTTCTTAAACCCCTCAGCATTGAGAAAAAAATACTTGCAATTCTACTGACACTAGTCAGTCCTCATCTGAATATGCAAGAGGGTCAGAAAGAGAGATTAAAGCTCCTGGATGCAGCCTTTTTAGCCTCTGTTTCTAATATTACCTGCCATAGCAGTAGTTCAGCTGAGTTCATCATCGACTTACCAAATTCTTACTACGCAGCCAATAGCTTTCAGAAAATCCTTCTAGTCTTTTTCTTTAGCCCTTTTGCCTGTTCCTCTCCACAGCAAGGACTGTGTTCCATGCATATGTGAGAAATCAAATAGTGAGAGCTTCATTTTTTTATTTCTATAAATTTTCCCTTTTATCCTTTGCATAAGTTTCCCTTGCAGGAATTACAAGAAACTAAATCTTCCCCATTACTTGACAAGTTCAAAGGAGTAAAAAATTTGTTTTGCTAATGAAAACATGTTTCGTCCTTTACCAATGACAATTTCCTCAAAAAGTCTCACTATAGAGAAAGATGGTACAAAAGCATCTGATTACCTGAAGAATGACAGAAGTGAAAAGGATTCTGATAATCACCTAGATCCTTTCCTTCTTCTCTTTACCCAATCCACCAGAAAGAGAAGCTCCTTCCTTTTCCTCCTCAATGGAAAGCATAGGGAGATGCAATATTCTGGTACGATGACCCCCTTGCTACAGACCCTGCTAGCCAAGCTTCAGCTGAGCAGCCTCTCACACTAAGTTAGGGATGGGTACTTTTTTCCAAATCTCAAGAATTCCCACAAACAAATACAATAAAACTGAATTTTACAGTTCAGTGAAAAAAAAAGATGTATCTTACATATATTTTAAATCTTACATATATTTTATACTTTGCTACAGCTGCATTAAGGCTGCTGTCCTAATGACAACCCACTTTGTTGGTTATATCTTTGACATTAGGCACAATTTAGAGCTTTTCACTCAACTCTAGATTCCAGCAGGAAAATTAAGAGCTGGTGTGAATGATCAGTCTTCTTCAGAGCTCTGTCTACAACTTCAGCAATTTAAACCTGGTAAGGGCAAAATATGATCAGCTCTAAAAATGACTTATTCTTGATCCTTGCCTGGAGGGTTTCAACACTCATATGATGGGCAGAAAGGAAAATTATGTGAATCCAGTGCCATTGGCAGTCTACAATTAACATAAGAGTTAAAATTAATAGAGAAAAAATAAAGATAAGGTAATGTGACATGATCTGTCAAAAACATAGTAATATACTGATGGAAAGCCAAGGTTCAGCAGCCATCACTGATTTAAATCAAGAAGATTCCTTTGGCATTTTCAGCCACAAGAAGTATCCATGGGATACAACATGGGAATTGTACAGTAAAAGGTTAAGTCCAAGATAAATATAAATAAAAACAAAAACTGAGAATCTGTTGCCCTTCTATCCCTTGCCCCCCATTGTTTGAATATTTTGACATCAATTTTGTTTGCCCTGTTTTGAAGCTATAGATTAACACTTGAGTTCAAAGATTAAATTGGATGCAAATCTAGAGACTAAGAGCTCTTTCTATTCAGAAAAAAACTACTCATGCCCAAGACTTCATGGACTGCAGTAACATATTTCATATTCCCATGACTTTCCACTGAATATTTTTTTTGCAAGTTCTACAGTTCTTATGGAAGTTCTGAAAATAACTTGATTTTAAGTGTAGCGTGTGAAATAAACTTCAGTTCTTAATATTTTCCAGGCATGCCACACACACAAAAAGTGAGAGACATCCCAGTTTGGAGACCAGAGAGAAAATGACTGTTTGAAAGACTTTCAATATGTTGTTCTGTTGAGTTTTTCATATTTTTCTCACAGTCTTTGAAGCTTATGATTAGAATGAAAAAAAAAAAAAAAAAGGCTAATTATTAAGCCCAGTGCTACCATACTGGGTATTATTTAAGAAAGCTTTATGTTTTCATAGCTAGTTGCTGCTGTCCATTTTATCCAAGAATTTCAGCTGTTCCCATTTTCCAAGCATAAATGAGAAAGATAAGCATTCAGCTGCACCTTCCTGCCTTTTGGAAAAAGGGCAAGATGATGTAGATTCCCAGCTCTCCTTTAATGGAGACAACCACCAAATACTGCTATTCAGCTTGTGGTCAAGTAAATTCACACTGGATTCAAATAAACAAATGGACTTTTTTATAATAACATATTCTTACCTGTTCACCCTAAAAATTAATAAATTGAAGCTTTCCCATTACATTCTGTTCTCATGCTGGAGTTTCATCCCCCTGTGTGTGCTGATCAATACACTTTTTCACTTGCGTGCACAACCAGCAAAGTTCTGAACAGCACTGTCTTCTTACTACATGAAACCCTGGCAGGCTTCACATTTCAGCAGAGTGTTTACTTTCCTATTAAAGCTTGGAAATTATCCACTGAAGCTGAGAGGACTACTCTTCTACACTGACTGATGAACAGATAACATGAAAGAATAAAAGAAAGAAATTTATGTGTTTGTAAAGATCATTCATTGAGAGACCTTATATCCAAAAAAATGTATCAATATTATAATGCTTACATTTGCATGTCACACAAAAGAATGGTACTTGAAAGGACTCTGCCCATATGCATGCTTGATATATTTCTACCTGTAGTGACAAGCTTGCCAAAAAGTAATTACAGACAAAGAACACTGAGAAAAAAAATATGTATATAAAAAACAAACCACAGGGACAGATTGAGGGAAAAACTGACAAACAAAATAAACCTTAAAATGTGAGAATATGTTAATCTAAACAATTGGTGTCTGTATCACTGTAGATACCGCGTTATCATGGAACATTACCTATGCAGATAGAGACGATATGCCTTCAGTTACTGTTCTTAAATTTAGAGTCTGCAAATATAACAGCTCTTTTTTTTTTCCAACTTGCAAATAGAATGGCATTTTTGCAAGTACAGCATGATGTCTTTTACTTCTGAAGGCTGTCGTGTAGGCTTCAATAGTCACCTCATTAGAATTCAGCTGTATATCAGACTTTTTCCACCTCAATCTCACATACTCTTCTTACTCCCATCCAATATGTTCCTCTGTTAGACAGCACAGGTACTTTCACAGCAATGTAATGATCCAGATCACAAAGCAATAGCCCTGAAAAACACCATGCAATCTCTATTTTTTTCCCCCACTTATTTCTAACTCAGGTCAATTTATCCAGTCTGGCTTTTCACATGGCCACACAAAAACCTATGCTGGGACACACACGGAGGTGTCTGAGAATGAGCAACCAACTTCCCTAAGGAGCAGCAATGATCTTGTTGCCAATAATTTTGTCCATTCTTGTCAGAAAGAACGCACTATGGCAGCTTTCATATTAATAATGTGAAGCTATCTAATGATATAAAATATTTCTGATCCTAGGTGAACTGTTGAAATTAATTAATCAGCTACAACAAAAAATGGGATTTTTTTTTTGCTTTCATTCTCAAAAAGTGCTTTCAAACATTCCATGGGACTTTCACTATCCAAACAAAAAATACAAACCTAACAGCAAGAATTGCTGCTTAGAGGCATAAGTTGCTGTGCTTGTTTTTTTTTTAATTGATGATTTACTGTTACAAATACTGTGCTCTCTGGTGTTATAATCCAGAATGAGTAATTATTCTGAACTTCAAGCCAGCCAGATAGGATCTAAAACCAAAATCAAGCAATTTTCAGTCCACAGCATTCAGAATGTACTGGAGGAAACGTTTCCCAGCTTAATCTGTCAACTGAAGGCTAGATCCAAATTTTGATCTCATTTATACTAAAGGTCTCATCGGTCTCATTTGTAATAATATCCCAGTTTTCCTCTGCCACTTGAGGAAATTGCTTTATTTTGCTTCCAGGATGGAAAACATGTGTCTGTATTTATGTAGAATACATTCTGTGTTTAAAGGGGGACTTTACAAATAGTCATGTATGAAATGCAAACACTTGTAAATGGGGACAGACCATATGACACTTTTGATTAAGAACACGGGGGATACACTAGTATCCATGGTAACTCATTGCTTCAGAGATTGCAAGGCAGCTAAAAACCGAAGAGGAAGACACACTACGCTGCATTTCACCTGCCTAAAACAAGGAGATACATGACTGAAAATTCTACCTTCAAGTATTAAACAAAAGTGCAAAACAGAGTTCACCTTGTTTATTCAGTGATCACTTATCATTTGAGGTTCCTCCACATGATTGATCCCATTTCTTAGCTAGTTGAGGATATCAGCAAGAATGTCAGTATGCTGTGTTGAAATTCAACCATTACAGCCCTGGCTCATAACAGGCGTAAAGCTGAAGTTCTGGGCATGCCGAAAGGGCTCAGGCAGTTCCTTTCTTATGTGATTAAATTCAATGCTAACTTACCAACTGAATATTGACTGACTTATGTACATAGTTTCAACATACTCACTGCATCAACAATATATGGTAGACAGACAAATTTGCACATGGTTTAAAAGGGTAGAAGGATTCTAGAGAAATTGGATGGTTAGAACGCAAGATGCCCTTGCTAATTCTGCTATTATGAATTTGTATTGACAGTAAAATGTTAAACTAATTTTTTTTTTTTTTTTTTATTTTAGAGGAGGCATTCAATAGGCTCAGTACCATCAACCATAAAAGACCATGCAAAGTCCTCTGAGACTACAAGTAGCCTCATTCTATAAGTAGACACAAAACATCACTACCTAATGACCCTCCAACAAATAAAAATGTCATGGATAGCAAGACCGTTCTGCAGTCATCCTCATGGTGACACCTTCCATTGACCTCAAAGAAAGTTCTGCTCAATAAAGCATTATGCCTGTTCAAAGACTAGGGAAGGGAAGAGGAAGGGAACCCTGGAGAGTGGATGTAACAGAACAGAGGTACGTGTTTCAGATTTTGTTATAAGTGTTTTTTCTTCACTGTTAACAATACTTATTTTGCTGAGTTGTCTGTTATAATTAAAGGATTTTGTGATTCAATTAAGTTCAGCTAGAGATTGTTTTTCTCCTCATCAGCTTTTATATACACACTTAGCTGAAAGAACAATTTAAGCAACAGACCATGTGGGTACATGCTGTCCAAATACATGATCCTAAGGTATTTTTTGTACACACACACATATATGCATACTTACAAACAGATATATAGATACTTATGTATAATATTATATACACACACCTCCTTGACAACACACTATTGTACCACAGCAATGGCATAAATCTTACTTTCATATTGTCTCTAAGTATAAATTACTATTTCCACTCAAAACAATGTAGTTGACAACCAAAACTAGTCATCCACTGACACACAGGATTACCGTTTTTACTGATTATCAAAGATCTATGTTTCCAGTTTACAGATAGCTGAACACTGAGTAACTTTTGACACTGAAAAAGAGTGACATACTAACTGTATGTATGTAACTAAGCACTCTGCTATGATGAGGTACATACTGCTTTACCAAAACCGTTTAATAGAAAGAGAATGCACAGTTTTCACCTATGAAAAGAAAGACATTGCCTGCCTCAAAATAGATATTGTACACTGCATCTACTGAGAGATACAAGCCAGTGGTAGTTATTTGACGGATCTTTTATTACAACCCCTACTGTTAAAGAGCTACTGGCTAAAACTGAGCTGCAAGCTGCATGCAGCTAGAAATTTTTCCATCTTCTTGATTACGTGTAACCAGTTATATTAAAAGCTTTTAGTAAACATTGCTCATTATAATCAATTTCCCTGAAGAAATGTCATTTTCAAATGAACAGTTAAATGCAGCTTTCCTTTTTGTTCCCTTTTCACAGAAGATTTTGTTCAATAAGCATTGGAGTGCGAAGGAGATGCAGACAGATATGCAAACAGGCCATTAGAAAAAATAAAAAGAAAATAAAAGAGAAATAGAAACTATTCTGCAGTGTGAAGTGGTGAATTAACAAACTAATCCAGCACTCACTAACTCTGCTACACCTCATTGTCAGCATTGCTATTTCAGGGCTTTATAACTAGGTTACTTATAATTGCATTGAATTAATGCTTAGTCACCCCACGTATGATTATTTCTGTTGACAACCTCAGCATCAATAAACTCAAGAACTCAGCAAATTTGGCATTTGAACTACCCACCCTGTAACAAGAGATGGCTTGTGCAGAGTTCAGGTATGCAGTGGCTTTAAAGTCATATACCATAGATACCAATGTAGCAAAAAAAATTTCTTCATATCCTTCATAATGCAAAATACAGCATACTCAGTGAATGAGTAGCCTTGTTAGACTTAACCACTGAGTTCCCATTTTCTGTAGCATTTTGTTTTTTCTTGAAAGTCAGGAAACGAAACCAACCATTTGTATTACCTGGCTGTGTTCAGGCACTGTAAACTACCACAAATATTGCTGAAGTACAGTTATATCTTTGTGTCATTTATAATCAGGTTAGAATTCTTTGGATGGGAAATCTGGAGAGGTTCCAAATTATATTTGTAGGTCACATTGCCATGTATCCAAAGTATTTCCAAGGACCACTTTTAAAGGAACTGATTTAAAACTATTATGAACCTCATATTTTGGTCAAGATCATCGGAAGGGTTACCGAAGCCTGTACAAACAAAGTACAAATGTACAAATTGTTCAAGTATTTTAACATTGGCTTTGGCTCTGATTGGAATCTATGTTCTGTCAGAGTTTTTTTTTCTTGGTGGCTTTGTTCACAATGCTATTGCATTATTCGGCCTTTTCAGATTACTCTGATCTTTTATTTCCTTATTTCAGGTGTAAATACAGAAGCCAAAACTGAGGTAAACCTGGCCACATTTCTCAGTGAAATTTTGACCCTGATAAGCAAAAGCATAGCATCACAGTCCACTATCCAGAGTGGGACATTTTGCTAAGAACAGAAACTGGAGAAGACTCCAGACTACCAGTAGATTATTCTTTAAGAGAAATTGTACTACAGCATGATAAAAGAGATAGATGAAAAAAGGTTAAAAAAAGCAGACTGGTCCAAGGTCATGGTAATCCACTATCGACAGTTTATGCAAAGAAGCATCATGAGAAAATGTGTGGAAAGGCAGGTTGCTGAACTGATTTAAGCAAACAAAACATAGAGATGTTTGATGCAGACCAGCATTGGGGAGATATGCCTCAGGACCATAGAAGACAAATGAACAAATTTACAATTTGATAAATAAGAAATCACTAGAGATTATCTTGGCTACTTTATCTTCACAGCTACTTTGTGATTTTGGCCTTACAAGAATGTAAATTCAACACTGTCATGTATGCTAGGATAATATGTTTCAGTACATTCAAAGAGTTCTGTAGCATAACTATATAACTGAAGAACTCAGAAAAGTCATAGAAACATTCACAAATTGGACAAAACTACTTGAATAAAAACAATGATGTGGCCCAAGGGGACAGGTACAGGATGATGCATTTTTTATATATACACACACATACATTACACAGCATACTTAGGTCTATAAATTTGGGACCTTCCAGACAACAGTTAGGAAACAGACTATAGTGGAGTTACATTCTGCACTCTTCAGAGGCAATTTTAAAAACTGAAACACTCTGTTTGTGATATAAGTTAAAAATTAGTATCTTCAAAACACTTCCCCCCGCCCACACCAGATTCTGTAAAACTCTAGAGTAGGGCTTAGGAGCTATGCTTTTGGGGATTAGCCATCATCTGTCCTAAACTCCCCAAAGTGCCAGATTGGACCATATCTAAACATACGTGGCATGTCTGAGCACATCTAAGACAATTAAGATGGATACCACTGAGTTAAGCACAAGACAAAGTAATTATGACTTATTAAAAGAAATTAAGCAGACTGAAAGACTGTTTGAGGTCGTAAAAGAATAGTAAGAAGATCCTGATTCACTGCCCTTTCCAGCCAGCAGCTCCAACCCTTTAACCTCACTTCCTTGTGATTAGAAAACTGCCAGTTTTTGTTAAAGCTCTGTTACTGCTTCAAGAGTCAGATACTGAGATGGAAAGCAAGAGTGATCTTGCCTTGTTAGTCTGGAACAGTCTTAGGGGAATGTATGCCCAAGCAAGAAATATTTTTAGACTTAAGGGAGTAAATATTTTTGCAGTTTTGTTCTGATCTTGTCTTTATTTAAGAATAAAGAGACATATAAACAACAGTGAAGTCTGAAGACTTTTCCACATCACCTCAAATCCTGAATGAAAAAAGATGTTCTATAAATTGGCTGCATATAAAATTACATTGGCACTGGCCTTGTTAAGGTTAATTGTTGATAACTGCATTCACTGGCAGTATCAAAGATAATTCAGAGAGGAAAGAGTAAATGAGAGATAAATTAGAATGCTGGGCTGGAATGCTGCATTGCAGGAAACTAAAAAGAATTTGAAATTGTTGTGTTTTATCTTGCAGGATCATTCCAGATACTTCCTTTAATCCGCATGGGATGAGGATAATTTTGTTGGTTCACTTTCCTCTTCATGATTAGTTTTGGTTAATCTCAACTCCTTCCAAATTTCCTCATGACTGACAGAGAAGACTCCTGCAGTCAATGACTACCCAGACCTTCAACAAGCTCAGGGCATATAGACAAATTTCTCCTGCTTCCCCAGGCTTTTGAAGAGGTTTTTATCCTATGAGATACTTGGGGACAAGCAGCTCCAAATCTCATCACATCAAAAAAGTCCTGATTTTTCTTTTGCAGACATTGGAAGCATCCAAGCTTTTGTGCTGTTCACAAGGACATTGTGCACCATGTTACTGGAGCTTTCCCTGACAGAACAACCAAGTATCACCCCCACACCACATTCTCCAAGTAGTCCCTAATTGTGGTTAGGCAGGATGCAAGTGATGTCTTCACTGTTCTTTTGTGCCCTCCTCTACCTTATTTTCACATCACCAGGTAAGCCCATACTTGGACAAGGGGGAACATGTGTTATATCCCCTTGTACAATATGCAGTATACCATTAGATGCTGAAATCCAAATGGAAGTCCAAAAGAGCTCTGCACACTTGATACACAGGATCAAAACTGTAAAGCCATCTTATTTTCTTGCACTGAACTTCCTCAACTAAGTGAAGTTGAGCCTTTATGTATATCTGGAGCTTTGCAGTCCTCAAGGTTGAATAACAGCTGGATCACAGAGAAGCCAAGTGGGATCAAGTGAAACTGACCTTAACCAGGTAGGAATTCTTACAGCAAACACATCAGCCCTTGGCTAGCAGTGATTCATAGTTCCGCACTACAATAGCAAGTAACTGAACTCAGAAATGTGAGCAAAATTAGGTCTGCAGTTCTATCTCCCTCTGTAGTGGGCTGCGATTTTGTGAGTGTAGGGTTTGTTTTAACTAGGACTCATGGGACAATATTAAGATGTCACAGAAGTTCCATTACTTCTCTTGATTTCCACCTTCTAGGCCTTAGACAATTAAAATTAAATTTCAAATAAGAAGGTTGCGGGGGGGTGTCAAGAAGCATTCAGAAAAATTATCCTCTGGAGGGAAGAGAGGCAAGATGATTAAATAGTTTCCCTTCAGCTCTTGTTGCTATGATTCTATACTCTGGAGAGTGAATAATTTGAAAAAGAAAATCTCTGTCTTCCAGACAGAGAACATCCTCCTCAGACTCAAAGTTCATGACTAGCTCAAGCTTCTCCTCCTTACAGATTTTTGTGCATACTTCCTGAACATTTAATTTCACAGTTTGCTAGGATCATTAAAATTAGTTTTTGTCCCCTAACTTCTTAGGAAATATCTAGAAAAAAGCTATCAAAAACCAGAGCACAAACCCTTCTCTTCTCTGACCTAAAGCCAAATTTTAGTGCTTCTTTCCTGGCTTGAAGGGATCAGTTAGGAATTATCTCCTTTTTAATGAGACTAATTAATGATTTTCAATCTGAACAGGCAAAAATAATAAATTGGGATGGGAATATTTCTCTTTGCACTCTTACAAAAGAACATCTACCGAGGCAGTGATTTTCCTCAAAATACATTGATAAATAAATAAATAAATAGGTGTAGTAAGTGACAGGTTTTTTAATCTTTTTTTTTTTTTTTTTTTTTTTAACCAATTCCCTTGATGCACACAATGAAAAAAAAAAAAATTAAGTTCTTTGAGTATGTATGATTAGATACCTGACTGGACAAAACCCTAAGCAATAGGGTCTGAATTCAGCATAACGCTGTGCTTCCAGCTTGAATGATTCTGTGATTTTGACTTTGCACCCAGCTTTCTCTTCATAGGGACCATGGAAATGTGTTGTATGTTATAGATGTTACAGATACTGAAAAGGACTGGTCATTTAGAAGAGCTTATAATTTATTTTCCAATCTATGTCTTCTGGGCACTTTCATATATAAATAACACATTTTCCAGGAAAAAAATTCTTTATAGAAGCAAATATTTTTTTTTTTTTTACACACCAAAAATCTAAGTTCAGGAAATTTTCAAGAAAAGAACAATGTCAGTATTAAAAAGTATTTGCCCTGGTCACCAATATAAGAAATATTTCTACTTCCCCAAATCAGCTCAAGTTTTCAATTTCTTCTTACAAAAGCTTTTTCATCAAAGACATTGTAGAAGCATGTACTTTAAATTCCTGCCAGTCAATATATTGATTTATTTGCATTTACAATGTTTCACATAGACAAGCAAGTCTAATATGTAAATTATTGAAAAGGAAAATGTACATTGTAGGTTTTTGAAGAGTTATATCTAACATGAGGGAGAGGAGTCAATAAAATTCATTGCAACATCAACACTGTATTTGATGTGGCAGCTGTTTCCTTTGCTGCCGCAAGAACTTTGTTTTGACTACAGCTAAGTAGCAGATGTTTATAAGCAATAAGGATGTTGGTAAATTTATTATCTGTTTCTATGGGCAACGTAAGTCTCTAATACTTGAATTTCCTTCAGAATTGCTTACTTAGATGGCAAAGTGAATGCTGAACTGATACTATAAAGGGTATCTAATAAGTCTTTAAAAGTAACTTTGTGCCTTCTCTTATCCAATTCATTTATCTAAAGCTTTATGAAATTATTGACTCTTACTGAAGAACGCCATCTTTTATTGTCTGCATCTAGGATGTCACTTCATTGAAGGCAGCAGCAACAGGATTTTTCAAACACATAGTGGAAGGTGGATTTTTAATAATATAGATGGGAAGGACGGCAGTCTGCCATCCTGTAACACAATTCATCTCTGCTCTTCTCTGCTCATGCCTGCTGAGCTCGACTTCTTCAGTTACAGAATTCAGAAAAGATTTTCTACAGCACAGCTTGAAAATGTTGCCCTCATTTTGATCAGCTGAGCTACAGGATAAGCAGAAAGAGAGATGGAGACCTATAATTGAGAGAGATTTTCATAAAGGTTTGGAGGGCTTGGATGGACCTCTTAGCCTCTGGGATGATGGGTGTCACCTTTGTTAATGTTCTGAATACCTTCGCACAGGAGGAAAAGTTCACCTTGACCTCCACACTCCATGGAGAGACAAAAGCCAATAACATGGAGCAGGAAGGACTGGAGGGAATGAAAATTAAAAAGTTCAACTGGAAGAAAAGCGTATTACTAGTCCCAGCTCCCTAAATCACCTCAATTTCCCCCACTAAAAGAAATCATCATCTAGGTAACCAAATTCAGTGAGCAATGGAACTCAAAGCTCTTGCAAACCTACAAACTAGAAATGGTGAAAAGCAGAGCTTGTATTAGGCTGCAGAAGAGATTTCTGGCTGAAAGATTAGACATACCATTGATTTGACTAAATATTGTAATAATTTTTCCTTTGTGACCTCTCCCTAGCATTACCCTGTGTAAACTAATTGCCTATAAAAATAACCACCATGTTCCAGTTATCTTTTCCTTTTTTCAAGAATGACAAATGTGATGTAGCAAGCACACTGGACAAAAAATATTACAGATTAGTACTGCTGACTTCCTCCTACACTTAAGGTTTATGACTGCAACAAATTAGTGATAGTTTTGATGACATTGTACAGGTGAAGGACTAAATTTCCAAAGATTGTTCTTTAGACCTGTCTTTGGAACAAACAGGATTTGAGATAGCATTACCTTTCATCCGGTCATGAGAGCACACTTCTGAGTAGTCAGGATACATAAGTGTGGAAAGTTTCAAGTATATATTAAAAAAAATATGTATAAATGAATAGAGACATTTTCTATTAATCTCTAGCATGAAGAGAAAGTAAGAAGTATTTTGTATATAATTCTGTGTTCTAATCAGGTGAAGTGACACCCAGCAAGTGCAAAGCCATATCTATCTTTTTTGTCAAAAAACAAATCAAAGTGTTTTTTAAGTGTCTTTTGAATAGGTGTGTCTTAGTATACAGTTAATCTAATAGTTGCCTACTTGGGTTAGCTTTCTTTTCAAAAGCAAGTATAGTATACTAACATGTTACATGATATAAATGAATATCATGTAATTCTAGATACATTCATTATGGTATTACAAGGCTCACTGTGAACTTCTAACTCATAGAGACCAATGGCTTTTACATTTCTGTGCAAGAATGATGACGATCTCTCCTGTCTTCCTGTGACATTTTCTACTCGTAAGACCTCTGCAGTAAGAGTATAGAAGGGTTACGCTAGTGGTAGAGTATAAACCTAATTGAGCAGAGAAAACAGAAGACAGGGAATGTACATCACTGTCTTTTCAGCATTGTTTTTTGTTTAGAGGTTAATTGTTTTACCCTAAAACTTAAAGCAAAAGCTAAGCATCAAAATGGGGAAGGCAGAGAAGGAAGGGTTTTATTTCAGACACTCCCTGTAGGCAGCTTTTTAATCACCAAAAACTGTCATTTTAATTTAAACAAAATAATTACAAGCAAGAGGTTAGTGAACTTTTTGCATGCAGCACACAGTCAAACTTTTCCTTAGGTCTAAAGAAGAGAGATTTCAAATATTTAGAATTGATTAATCAAGTTCATAAATACTGCTGTATTTCTTTTTCTTCAGGAAATCTGAAGCAGTTTTACATTTACTAAGGATCAACCCCTACATACATTAATAAAACAGAAGAACAAACCCCACCCAGTGCTGGATTTCACCTTCAGAATGTGACCCAGCTTCATGAGGCTCAGCTGTGTGAACTCGGCCTGGTTTCGTCAATGAAAAAACATTGTTGAACTATAGCTAACACTGTTAGTTTGCAAATGACACAGTGTCACTTACACAGACAATGCAAATTAAAACTATGCCAGTTAAGAAAGTCAACAAGAGACATAAATGAAATTGATAAATCAGCAATATTAACTCAAGGGAAAAATACCAGGGGTCAGAGAAGCAAGAGCTGGAAGGCTGCTACTGCCAGGTGAAGGACCATCCCATCCAAAGGAACAAAAGAGGCCAGCATTTACCTGCCTCACTGCCAAGTGCACAGCCGGCAAAGACTCATTGGTGTACATAATTACCATGAGCCTAACAGAACTTACTGAAGTCCCAAACTGCATGATCCTCCTTGCAAGTCTGCGCTCAGGAGAAAAAAAAAAAAAATAAATGAAGGGTTACAGCTAAGAGTCTTTGTAAGGGTTGCAGATATGGTTTCAGAGTATTTATTTCCCAAATAAGTCTACTGGAACATCTTGGCATTTCTCAGTGTGGGGACAGCAGCATTCCAAACCAGCTAATAAAAGTAAAATTATCATTTCCCTTCCTTTGGTTTGCCAAGCATTCTAAACATGATAGACCATGATTTACATGTTACCAGAATGAACCATCACAACACTGACTACACTGTCCAGCTAGCATCTAAGTACATACGAGAAAAAAGAGACAAGAGAGAGAAGAAAACAATAGTAAAAGCAGCAAAATTCAGTTTTTCCTCTGGAAAGGACTTTTTCATTGAAATTTACAACAGACCCAATTCTCTATATAGATAAGCATGCAAAATCTTGTACATTATGTAGGTAAGTAAACTGTACCACACATGGTGATACGTAGTAAGGCAGTAAATCTGCATTTAGAATTCCAGTACCTGTTGAAGTGTGCATGCAGAAGACTATGCTCTGGACTGAGGTTTAGCTAACTGAACAGAACATGGGAAACTACTGGTCATGATACAAGAAATCAGTGAATGTTAAAAAGTAGCACAGCAAGAAGCTGACAAAAGCCGTGGGAGTGCTAGGAGGAATGCACAGATTTCACATACCATTAAGCTAGGGGAGAAATGGCCAGACTTCACATATAAATGGGGAGAGGGCCTTCTCTGGAGCATAGCCTTGCTAGACCAACAACATTGCAGTAACCACATCAGTCATACCAAATCTGGGTACAGATGTAGTAAAACTGGGGCCAATGGGAAAAAAGTTGTTGGGTTTTTTTGGGAAAAGAGTCAAAGTGGATGGGGGAAGAACAAGCACAGGAAAATGGAGATAAAGGGGCTTAAAAGATGCCAGTCACCCATAACTGAGATGCTGGCCCATATTGCTTGTCTGACTGATGCCTGACCAACACAGCCTGTTCTATCCTCTTATTAGACACTATTTCATAGAAACATAGAATCATAGAATCATTTAGGTTGGAAAACACCCTTAAGACCGTTAAGTCCAACTATTAACCTAACACTGCCAACTCCTCTACTAAACCATGTCCCACAGTGCCTCATTTACACATCTTTTAAATACCTCCAGGGATGGGGACTCAACCACTTCCTTGGGCAGCCTGTTCCAGTGCCTGACAACCCTTTCGGTGAAGAAGTTTTTCCTAATATCCAATCTAAACCTCCCCTGGTGCAACTTGAGGCTGTTTCCTCTTGTCCTATCACTTGTTACTTGGGAAAAGAGACCAACCCCCACCTTGCTACAACCTCCTTTCAGGTAGTTGTAGAGAGAAATAAGCCTCCTTTTCTCCAGGCTAAACAACCCCAGTTGCCGCAGCTGCTCCTCATAGGACTTGCTCTTCAGACCCTTCACCAGCTTCGTTGTCATTCTTTGGACACTCTCCAGCACCTCAATGTCTTTCTTGTAGTGAGGGGCCCAAAACTGAACACAGTACTCGAGGTGCGGCCTCACCATTGCTGAGTACAGGGGGATGATCACTTCTCTAGTCCTGCTGGCCACACTATTTCTGATAGAAACCAGGATGCTATTGGCCACACTACCGGCTCATATTCAGGCAGCTGTTGACCAACTACCCCAGGTCCTTTTCCACCTGGCAGCTTTCCAGCCACTCTTTCCCAAGCCTGTAGCGCTGCATGGGGTTGTTGTGACCCAAGTGCAGGACCCGGCAGTTAGCCTTGTTGAACCTCATGCAATTGGCCTCATACAATTTGTAATAATTTTCCTGGTTGTGGTCTCAATTCTGTGTGTAAATGTGCAAGATACTGGTGAACTTCAAAGTGGCCTAGCCTGCAAACCAGACAATAGGCCTGTCCAGCTGCCAGAGAGACCCATGAGGGTTTGAGTGAAAGACATAAGCAAACTTCAAGCTGGACTAGCCAATGAGTAGAACAAGAGGTCTGAGGACTGTATACTGGAGGAACTAGGGGTCTAGGGGTTGGGTGCCTGAGGAGAACCACATAAGAGATTGTGGGTACATTTCAGTACAGATCTACTAGCAAGATTGATGGTGAGAAAAACAGGATCAGATCTTTTGTTTTTTTCATGTTTATGCCAGTGGTATTCATGTATATGTGATGCCTGTAAAATTATTATTCTGTCTTGATGTGTTAGTGGTCAACCAAGTCTGTATAGTGTGTATGTGCCTACTGGGAATATGCATTCAGATTCACTGTTGGCTGGACCCAGGGGTAGGGATCTGCAGCAGCTTCACATATACTGGACCGGGATCCCATAGTCGTAGAGTACACCAGCTTTGTATCTAACTGACTGGGGAAGAAAACCCCCTACGGGCACTGAATTCACCTAACCTTAACAATGACAAATTTAAAAAGATGCTAAAACAATGAGTCAATACTGATCTGCTCTCCAGGTTCAAATTTGTTATAAAACTTCTGAGAGTGGGACACCTCAACACTGATATACTAGCAGCCATAGTTTGTCCTACCACAGTAAGCACAGATTCCATGTCATGTAAACTGTCTACATTATTAAACACATGTTTTTGTTCTAATTTGTAACCCAAGTCTGTTTTACTAAACATGCATGGTACTATCAAATGTGCAAAATGGTTGCAAAAAGTGGTAGCTTAGAACAACGGCATTTTATACATACCAAGATTCTACAATAGATTAAAATTAACAAAAAAAAAAAACAGGGCTGGAGGGGGTGGGGGGGGAGATTGACTGTCATTTTACCATTGCTGAGTGGGAAATCCCTACATGTCCCCAGACAACTGTGGTAGGAAAAGTAGCCAACCCTTTCTGATAGCCAATTTGCTGTCACTGAGGCAGAACTTTCCAACAACTGGTTCTTTCTTAGTCTCTGAACAACCATACGTATTTTAGACTTCAGTTTGTTCTTTTATTACAGATCATATGAAACATAATAAAACAGAAACCATCATCAACTGAAAACTGTTACAATAATCAGAAAGCAGCTGCTCATGTAGGTGCAAATAAGTGAGACATCCATGGCACATTAAGTAACGTTGTTATTAGTAAACTTTTTTTTTTCACCTTATCCTCAAGTGGCCTGCATCTCAGATAACAGTTTATAAAAGACAGAAAAATGGCAGTGTCTTGTCAATAGACAGTCACTAGCTGGCATTTGAACAGTTCATACTAGGGCACTGTCAAATTATTATGTTACACTATTCTTTCTAAATTTGCCCTTCAATAGAATTGTCACTACTATTTGATATGACTGCTCTCTGCTACTATCAAATACACCCCTGATTCATAGCCTGAGAATAAAGTGAAAGCTTCTTGCCTGTTGCCAGGATACGATTAAGAAAGCATTGTAGTTTCTTCTCATTTCACATTTTTGCTAAGGCACTTGATCTGTCATCTGCTAGTGTACAGAAAGGATCCAGTTTCTAGGCATCTTAGTATGGGTCGTAATGGGTTTTTTATTCTTTTTTTTCTGATTTAGATTTGTCATATTTCCTTATTCTCATTCTTCAGTTCTTGATTATCGTCCTCAACCTAAAATAAGTTTTTCACTAGTTTCATCCTGGGCAGCCTTACTTCCAAGAGATGTGACACAGCATGAATAGTAAAAAATCCCACGTCAAATAATTGACTACTATTTCAAATGTGTTACCGAAGCCACTGCCATGCATTATCAGGATGCAACCTTCCTGACAGCTCTAAGCCAAGAGCAAATCCTATCCTTCCCAAGGCTTGTGCTGAGCTCAAATCAGCATGAAGCTACAGAGAACATTATAACTATCAACTTTTATTGGCATATGGATATTGCTCTTACAGTCATGTGACTGATATTCTAACTAATTTTCAGCTGTTATGCTGCATATCACATTATAGTAAGAACTACAGCTCTTTTGGAAAAGGAGGGTGTATGACTGTTTACATAAGTAATTGTTGGTCCCTTTCAAAAATGTTCCTCAAAAGACCCGTTCTCTTCCTGTAGGTGATGCTGCCATTGCAAACAACATTTTTTTCAAAAAGTAAACCATATGTGCTTTGAATGAGGACATAGCGTACAATTACTGGAAGATCCTGCTGTATGGTTAATACAATGCAAAGGACTGACAACTTTAACTCACTTGTTCTAACGCTTCAGAAATAATAAACAGTCTTGGTGACAGACTGATTAGCTGCACAGCAGCAAGAATAATTTTTTAAAAAGTGAGGTTCCAGTCTAAATTTCATAGCTCTATTGACACAGAAATGCAACTTCACTAGGTCAGGATCCCATTAGTATTACAATATACCTACACAAATCTTACACTTGTCTTTGCAACAACTATCCCCAATGATTCAAATTCAGAAAAAAAATCAAAAATGAAGGGATGCTGGATATTATGTCTGAACATCTGTAAATTTCTCAACCAAACAGATGAAAAATTAAATTTATTTTCATAGCATTACACTAACTTCATGGTATTACGGAAAAGGAACAGGACCCCTCATAAACTGTAGCAGAACTAGAATTCAGAAGCTTCATAACAATATTTTGGTCAAAACCAATCATTCATAATTATGATAATAATAAAAAAATACCATTACTTATAATTTAGTAAACTGAAGTATAAGTCTCTAATAAATAGTTGTTATATGCAAGCAGAAAATAGATATCTTGTTAATGAGAAAAAATGGATTATGAGACAATTTAATCATGTTTCACAAATTACCTGAATAGTGTGCTTGAGTAGTTCTTTAGTATCATATTCTGTTTTTGTCTTTTAATACTCTATCCCAAAACATGTTTTATTCCATGATCTTTATTACATTTGCACCAGCCTGTATGCCTCTTCAGTTTAATATGAATATGCTTGATTTAAAGCATATGTTTAAGTCTTATGAGCTGTCCATGACTGCAGTTATTTCCCTTATCAGAATAGGAGTTGTATTATGCAGATAATAATCTGAGCCCTTTGGTATATTTTTTCTAAAGGTTTTTATCTTTTAAGAAATCAACCTATTTCTGACTTGCCCCAAATCACCTTGCAAATTTCCAATTGCCTTGCTCATCCTTGCCCTTTCTCTTTTTCATCGAACAGCTGAGCACGTAATTCTCAATAACTTTTACATTATTCAGAATTTGAGCCATGACAGGTAATTTACTCACATTCAAGTCATGTTAGATTTCCTTCCCTAGTTTGAATTAATGTAATCTTGGAATTAGTTTCTAGTGCTCAAGTATGAGTCTACTTTATTTTTCTTCATTAATAATTTTCAGTGATCAATTACATCCAAACTACCAGATACTCCTAGTCACCTGATGCTTTTGTTATTCCTCCATTATAAAATAAATAGATTTTCCATTCCTGCATGTCCTATTTGTTCATAAGTGAATGTTTGTAATATTCTGGGTGAACTTAACTAAACTTAGGTCTTTTACCTGTCAAGCATGAAATATGTCATCAGTTTTCCATTTTTTTTTTCAGTAATTCATTGAAAAATTACATTAAGATATAAAGTATAAAGGAACATTTTGTGCTGCTTTACTTTCCTCCACTTTTACAAACATGACTGTCTATGGTACCACTTCAGAACCAAAAGCATTCAAGTGAATTTATTTACTTAGAATGGTTATTTGTTGCTCTGTTCATATGGTTAGTTCTATTGAAGCAAATAAAAAATAATTACACAGTAATAAAGTAAGACTCTGTTCATCTTTTGACAGTAGCACCTTGGCCTATAAACAGATTAAGTTACACCAACAATCTTAGAAGCTAAACAGAAAAGTTCAGAACTTCATAAATAAAAATACAGTTTATAACAGAAATGTAGCATGTAGTGTGCAAAGAGTTTCCGTAGAACTCATTTCAGATTTAAAACCTCTGTTACAACTATTCCTCTGTATATGTTAAAAAAAACCCTGAACTTGTATGTTTGTGTTTGCAGTGTTAATTTCTTTCCTATATTATTAAACTACTCACTCTGCAAAACATTTAAATAGACCACCATTGAGAGGCTGGGGCAGGAAGGGGCTGTTTTAATTTTTAAATCATTAGCCAGATTTGTTTAAAGAAGAGCAGAGAAACTTGAGTATAAGCTGCAACTTTTTATCAAACCATAAATAATATTTATTTTATGTTCTAGTTTTTCAGGCAAAGATCTGTTTAGCGTACACACAAACACACAAACATACATACACATAATTGTTCACAAGACACCAAGCCCAGATAATAGTATCACAGAAAACACAATAGGCATATAAACATGTTTTTGCTATGCATACCTATGCCTACGGCATTTAATTCATGTTGTTTAAGTCTTCCTTGCTCTGCACCACCCAATTTTGTTTTCTCTTCCTGTGGCCTCTTCCAGCTCCCACATTTCCCTGACTCTGTCTCAGCACAGCTGCACTGGTGCAGTGCCCACAGTCTGTGAGAGCCCAAGGCAAGACGGCAGGGGCAGGCATTGGTGCCAGGCACAGGATCTGAGGCTAAAAAGCAGCAGGGAGGAGGATCCCAGTTCCCTGTTGCCCTACTGCTCTCACCTCAGAAATTTTCCTGGTACAAATCCCTGATGCAAGTCACCTGAAAAAAACCCAAACAATCCAAGAAACCCAGCAACAAAAAAATTCATGCCCTCCCACAACAGACATGAGAGGAGGAGCAGAGAAGCGGCGTGTAGAGGAGGGAGAAATTCTTGCTTCTACCTACAACCTTGCAAGCCACCACAAATCATTTTACAAAGGAATTAACACCATATTACAAGCATCCAAAACTGAGATCATATTGCAATGGGCATAGCTGTCAAGGAGTTGGTAGTGAGGTGTTGCAGGGGTGGCCTTTGCAGAAGGAGGTCAGGGACTGCCCTGTGCCGGACACAGTTGTTCCAGCTGGCTCTACAATGGGCAAAATGGAACAACCATGCACCAAAGCTGACCCTGACAGAAGAGTTTCTGGAGCCTCTGCAGAAACGTATTTAAGAAAGGGTGACAAATTCAGGGAAAAACAACACCAGAGTTGGAAGAGAGAGAAAAAACAATGTGAGAACAGAAGGACATAGAGGGGGAGATAAAAGGGAGACACCAGAGCAGGAGGGACACTGAAGAACAGAGGAGGCACGAGCCACAGAGCCAGGCCAGGAGAGACGCCCGAGCAGGAGCAAGGGAGAAACAAGAAATACTTGAGGGAAGGAGGGACAGTAGAGCAGGAGAAATGCTGTAGCAAAACTAGCCACCCAGAGCAGGGCAAGAGCCCGAAGCAGGGAAGGAGCAAATAGCTGCCCAAGCAGGGACCAAGAGGCAACAAAGAAGGAGGTATGACTGCAGCCAATGGAGGAGAACACACCAGAGCCACTGAGTAGGAACCCACTGGCTGAGCTCAACCTCCTGCACCTGCCCAAAGGGACTGAATGTAACCTGTGGTGAGGGGAAGGGAAGAGCAGGAGGACACAGGGGACGTGTCTGGTGGGAAGTTGAGGTGTTTTCTGTAAGTGTGCTTATTTGTTTGCTTCCCTTTATTTTCCAATACCAGAAGCAGTAATCAAAGTTCATTAATTGGCAATAAATCCAATCAATATGAATTCACCAACCTGAAACTGTTTTTCCTTCCCACAACATATGTTCACCCCTCCCTCAAGAAAAATTCCCCAAAACTCCCTAAAAACATATCAAAGGTTTCAGTGTCTTTATCTATCTTTGACTTAGACTCAAAATTGGAGTTTGTTAAAAATATCCTGATGAATTGCTCAAAAGTTTCAAACACCTTAGACTGTTAGTTTTGTGTTGGTTTTGAAGTTAAAATGGATGGATTTTTTTGTTCTTACCACCTTCAACAGTTTAGGAACATTATTTTCCCTTTAGCCTAACCAAGGTTTTGTGGGGTTTGTCTCCATACTCACCTAGTACCTCTTCCAGTGCAGATACTGAACCAGCCTTCTTTGCCGAGCTCATCTTTCAAGGCACATAAGAGGTAGGTATCAGAAGTGTGGTAGCACCTGCTTTCCTCCTCCTGTCCTGCTCAGGCTCCAGCTTCCATGCCAGTCTCCATCTATAACCGCAGAAGACTTTAGTAGGCCACTTGAGGATATAAATGCGGCATGGGTAAGGTGAAATGAATTATCTAAAGGTACACAACAAAGTTTATTAGCTAGCTAAGTGCTTTTCAGCCTGAAGGGATGCTGAGATAATAGATTTGAAGCCACCTAAACACATTTCCTCCTGATTTTGATGATCCCATTTCTTTCTTTATTTATAATCCCACACAGGCCCCATGTAAACATCCCTGTGTTTCTGCTAAACTGACAAAAAAAAAAAAAAAGATCTGAAAGCCCTTTCCTGCTGGCAAGTTTTGTAGAGAACTCTGCTGAAAAAGAAGCATCACCCCATCTATGTGGAGATTCCACACACAGAAGAAAATAGTGCAATATCTGCATTAGAAAGTCAGAAACTGAAAAGTTCTGCCTGTCGCATGCAAACTGCAACCAGTCTTAACCACTGTATCCCTTGATGTTCACTGTTTCCAACTTGAAAAAATAGCCATTTTAAATAACATGAGTGGAATGAGGAGCCTGAAATGGGATGAAGTGCAGAGTGATTAATCACTGCAAATTTTTAAATATTTTATATGATACCCATGAGACCACAGGCAGAAGAAAAAAAAAAATCTATACTGTCTAAAAGTCTCACCCCTGCTTAGAAGTGAAGTAGAATTAACAGGCATAGTTTTGGAACACATTTTTTCCTTCTTCCTATATCCCATGACTAGTATTGGCCACTTTATGTACAACAAATGAAATCTGAACAGATGTATTTTGCGTTTTCAATTATGTACACATACTATAATGAACTGTTTTCCACCTTGCAGAAATTGAGGAACATATTAGAAATAAGTTAAAATTGTAAAGCAGATATTCTAAAAAACCTACTATGTCAAAAGTTTTTCAGATAAGTTATCCAGCTTTTTCTTCCTCATCTGGCTTGTTAATATTACTCTCAGCAAGCCTTTAGATGTTCACAAAAGGCAAAAATTTATAGAGGAGGGGAAAATTTTACTGAAGTGTCAATATTTAAAAGGACAAATAGGATGAGCAAGGTAATTACAGGGCGACATAAATCTGAAAATAACAAGATGGCCTGTGAGAGTTTGATTCAGACTTAGATGACTGTAATATAAATAATGCCAATCACCACAAGTTTGGGGTAAAGCAGACCTTCTCAAATCAAGTAGATTTTTTTTTTTTTTCTGATGGGTATATAAGCTTATCTGATAAGATGGCAGTGCTAATGCAATAGGGTTCTGCAAAGCATTTTGACTTGGTAATGCATGATGTGTCAATTCAGCGCTCTGAGTGATATATAGTTATCACATTATGTTATAAAGACTAAACCAGCTAGTTCATGAACCATAAAAATGCAACGGCACATTAAAAAAAAAAAAAGTAATTTAATGAGTTTCTCCAGGGACTGTTATTTGGCACTGTACTATACAAAAACTTTCTTTACTGGAAGCACCATAACCATAATGACTGCAATAATGAAGTAGGACAGGTGACAGATCTGAATTTCTCTTTGTCCACATGGTACCAAACTCTCATTCAACAGAGCCAGAATTAAAAACACAATTCATGCACAAAATGGTTGACTTAACTGGAAAGAATGATCTGGAGAAAAGATTCAAAGGTGGTCAGCTGAACGTTATAGCCAGATAGCATATATTTTCCTGAGATATATATATATATATTTCAGGAAACAAAAATTTGCAGGATATACTACCCATACATTTTACACTATTGACTGCAATTACATTCCCACTTCTAGCATTCACAATGTTGGTTGTTTTTTTTTTTTTTTTTTTAATGGAGAAAATTCAGAACAGTCAAAAAGCATAACAGATATGAGCTATGGATGTCACTTATCTGGACTTCTGTAAGGCCTTTGACACGGTCCCCCGCAGTATCCTTCTCTCTAAATTGGAAGGATATGGATTTGATAGGCAGACTGTTCAGAGGATAGCTAATTGGCTGGATGGTCGCATTCAGAGGGTAGTAGTCAATGGCTCGATGTCCAGGTGGAGATCAGTGATGAGTGCTGCACCAAAAGAAGCGTGGCCAGCAGGTCCAGGGAGGTGATTCTGCCCCTCTACTCTGCTCTGATGAGACCCCACCTGGAGTACTGCATTGAGCTCTGTAGTCCTCAGCACAGGAAGAACACGGACCGGTTGGAGCGGGTCCAGAGGCGGGTCACAGAAATGATCAGAGGGATGGAACACCTCTGCTGTGAGGAAAGGCTGAAAGAGCTGGGGTTGTTCAGCTTGGAGAAGAGAAGGCTGTGGGGACACCTTATTGCAGCCTTTCAATACTTAAAGGGGGCCTACAAGAAAGATGGGGATTGTCTTTTTAGCAAGGCCTGCTGTGACAGGACAAGGGGTAATGGTTTTAAACTAAAAGAGGGTAGATTTAGACTAAACACAAGGAAAAATTTTTCACCATGTGGGTGGTGAAACACTGGAACGGGTTGCCCAGAGAGGTGGTAGATGCCTCATCCTTGGAAACATTCAAGGACAGGCTGGATGGGGCTCCGAGCAACCTGGTCTAGTTGAAGGTGTCCCTGCCAATTGCAGGGGAGAGGGACTAGATGACCTTTAAAGGTCCCTTCCATCCCAAAGCATTCTATGATTCTATGATTCTATATGAAAGTGTTCTTTTTAGTACTGTGGTCAAACAATGAAAACAGAAGTTAATCAAAGAAGAACTTAATAAACTGGAAATGAGACTGGGATAACCTTGAGTTTCTTCTCTCACAGTGGTTACTTTTACAGTGTTACTAGAAAACCCCTTCCTCCAATACAGTCAACAGGCTCCTCAGGCATATTACAAGAATTATTTTTGCTTAAAGTTGTTATTAAAATATTTTCCTAGTAACTCAAATTGCCATAAGGATGTTTAAGTCAAGACATCACTTCTTATCTCAGCCACCCAATATGCTGTTCCCTTCTTCTTAGGATCAGCCTTTTTTGTGTATGAGTACAATCTCAATCTTTGTTTCTTTAAGTCAAATAAGCCCAATTTCCTCATAAATCATGAATTTTAGAATATTAACTCTCCCTGTTAATTCTCTAGATGCTTTTCAATGCATGTGCATGCTTTATTATGTGCAATACCCCAAACAGTGCTCGCCAGAGCAGAGGCAAGGATTACTTCATGAGTCCTGTAGTCCAAATTTCTCTTTTATAAGGACCCTAGTATATTGTTGAATTCTTGCATTTGCTGCATCATTGGGTTCCTCAGTTCATGACTCAAGCAAGTCTACAGACTTTCTCTACAAATCTGAGCAGTTCTGCATCGTGTATTCGGATGTCTGATTCTCTCTCGTTTGGTACTCCCCTTTCTGAGAGAACACACCGCTTCCCCTAACACTTTTCAGTTGGTCAGCACTATTTTGAGTCCTACTGTGCTGGCACTCCCTTCCCATAGTGTTATCTTTAAATTTAATAGGCATCTGTCACCTATGCCAAAACGAGACGCTGTCTACTTTGGCTTTTACATGAAAGCAGAATAGTGCACTATATCAGTTTGGTTTTGAAGTGTAGCTGTCCATGAGTCCCACATTAAAAAAGAAATGCTATTTGTGGTGTTCTCACTTGTTCATTCAAGGAGTATCTGAAGTATCTGTGTGAAGTGTTATGTTGTCTAGATGTAGCTAAGATCAAAGAGCAAGAAATAAAAGCTAGGAAAACAAATCCTTAAAGCAAGGATCAAAAAAGTATAGACAATTAGCTGCTTAAATACATCCACCTCAACCTTAGCAACTATTTAATAAAACATTGAATGCTTTGGTAAAAAGTACTTTAAGTCGAACAATCCAAATATAAGGAAGTCCTAAAGATATTTCTAAATAAAATCAAACTTTAATCACAATGATTCTGGCTTAGGAATCCATATGAAAATCAATATAGATGCAAAGATACCTGAAGAATTATTGCAAAAAATGGGTGGCAAAGGACTCTGAAACCTATCATGCTACCCAAGCTTAGCAAGTGTTCTATAGACATTCTAAGAAAAGTAAAAAAAACTGCATAACTATCTTAATATTTAGCTATTCAGCCAGAACAGTAAAAGACTCTCTCAAATTTTGGCAACACTTAAAAGTGGTGGTCAAAAAATTAATATATAAATAGTAAAGCAATTAATCATTATGATACATTTGCATTAATTCGAAAGTCATAGAAACTATTTCTAGGAGTATTTTATAGAAACTGTGTAGAATACTGAATGTCTAGAATGAAAGCCCACTCTCAATCATGGGACATAAAATTAAAAAAGGCTTTAGAAGATGAAGCAAGAAATTCCCTAAATCATGCCTTAGAATAATTCAAAGGATTATGTATAGCTGTCATTTCTCACAGTAACATTTTCATAACATTCTGAAAAAAAAAAAAACAAACCCTAGAATTTTATTTAAAACACATTTTTTAATTTTTTTAAAAAATAATTTTCAAAAATATCATAATCTTCCTACACATTCCAATAGTCAAATAAGTAGAGTAGTGCAAAGGATACAAGAAGAAATAATGCATGCTCATACTCATTTCAAGTGAAGTTTTTTCTACAAGTTACTCTTATCCAGGTAACTTTACTTGGCTAATAACAATGAGAAATAGGTTAGCAAATATGTCACATGACGTCAAGGACACATACACCTACATCCCTGCAAACAGAGCTGACCAAGTCCAAAGGGCAAACAAAAGCACTGAAAGATTCAATTATATTCAAGATATTGAATATATATATTTTTGATATATTTTTATGTCTTGCTTCTTTTAGGGCATGGAATTCCCTGGTGGGTGGGGGAGAAGTTGTAAAAAAAACCAATTTCTTCCACTAAATCCCATTTCACATTCTGCAGTGTTTTCTCAGAATCTTTTAATTCCACTTGAAGGGTGAAGACACCTCCCACATGTAAAACTGTGTTGTCTTTAAGTCTCTAACGTCATCTCTATACTGAATAACTGTCAGAAGAACCTCAAGCTTTTTTTTTTTTGTTAAAATCTTTGTTAACTTGTCTGTTGAATAACAGCAAAACATATATCAGATGTAACTTAACCTTTCCAGAGAGAGGTGCTCTCAGGCTCCTGAATATCATCTCTACCATTCTATGTCAACGACCCTGAACCAAACAGCATTAAGTGATTGCTGCAGACAGAGTTCAGCAGTTCAGCAAGATTGGTTTTTGCTGAATAAGGTCTATGGCATCAGTTAAACAACCTTCGATTTACAATCCCCCCGCCTCTATCCCCCTTCTGCAACATTTCCGCTTGCTAAAATGAAACTGTTAAAAAAAGTTTTTATCCTGGTGTGTGTGGTGAAAGTGATACCTTTCAAGTAACACACATTCTATCACACTACCTTTAGAAATTCCTTTAATAGCATAGACCTGGAACCTCTAAACACAGAAAAACATTATCCACACTGTGTTTAATGCAAAAGAAAGAACTCTCTTTTTTTTTTTTTTTTTTTTGTTTGTTTTTGTAGCTAACACCTTCCAGAGAATTGCATATATAAATTGAAACATTCTTAAAAGGTAACAAGTACAATAAGTTGTAGTGCAATTTCTTCTCTCCTATTGAAGAGCAAAAGGCTGTTAAGAAGGAAACTGATCATTCATCCTATGTCTCAATATGATATTTAAGTTATTCCTACATATGATTAACCATAACTAGCTTACCTTACTGAGGTCATGGCTGGATTAATGTTTGTTAGTTCAGGAGGCTAAAGAGTAAAGAACTAAAAGCTTTTGAACAGTTTATTTTATCTCACTTGAGAGTGTCACTTTTTCTTGGCACAAAAATTATACTCACTTTCTTGCCCCAAATTCTAGCAGCCAGAACATCCTAAGGTACTTCAGAATCTTTAAATGCTAGTGGTTTCAAACTGAAATCAAAGCAGAAGTGCTAGTTTTGAACTATTCAGCAATGTTCATATAGGAGACTTGGACAGTAAGCCAAAATATCCTACATGAAATGCTTACCTACAGAAGTTTCAGATTCTTTAGTTATGCAGAATAACTATATTGACATCTTAAGTAATTTTAAATTCCATTTCTAATGTACTGCCTCCTGTACGCTGTTGGCTTATCCCTAATTGATGGAAACAAGGAATTTGCTGAACAATTTAGGAGTCATTAAGGCAGATCCCTCATGTTCAGAGTTTGTACATACTTGAAATTCAAAGCAAACCTCAGTACAAAAGGAAGACCAACTAGTTTTGAAAAGCACAGTAAGATAGTAAGTAAGGCATTTTCATATACGTGTCTATTGACCTACATGATAAACAGGAATTCAAAAGCAGCTTTGTTTTTCTGTGTGGAGCCTACAGAAAAAAGACAATAAGGACAAGAAGTTTCCCAAAACACTTCCTGATTGGTGGGAGGAAGAAACTTCTCCCTGACACTGCCATATGCTGCCCTCCAGCTTCTGTAGACAGACAAAGGCAAGGAAGGCTGTCCAGAAAGCATGACATTGCCAAGATAATGTAACAGTAAAACCAAGAGATTCTTCATGCACTGCAAAACCTGTCCTGTAACTACAACTGCACTATACAAATACCAACATGCAACATCTATTGATCCAGGTATTTGGATTCATCTTGACTGCCCATGGTGAGTAAGACACAAAGTCTCTGCAGATGATGATAAGATAAGAAAAATGCATTTAGTAAACAGGTAGCTAAACCCACCTCCAGCAACACAGCAAACAAGCAAGCCTCTGCACTCTGTAACTGTTCATTAGCAAGCAATGACCTATCCATCTTCCCCTGGTGGGGACAAGACATTTTCCATACCTTTAAGGATGTAACCCTGGAAAAGCAGCAAGCAGAGATTGCTGATTTCCTCTATGTGCAGGACATCCAGGTCCAGTACGGACATCATATCTACTGAAATGAGGATAAGAGGAAGGAATGCCTTCAAGGAAAGGGGAAGCTGTGGAGAACAGGATAGGCTGGAGGCACTTTGGTAAAGTTAGTTATTAAGACTGAACTAAACAATTTCCTACTCTGGAAGGGTTATTTAGCATATTTATTTGTCAATAATATGTCTTGTATTTCATGTTTTCATAAGAAAAATGAAATATTTCTTATTTTCCTGTTTTGGTTAGACTACAAGATGCTAGAGTGTATCCTAGATTAGAATCGAAAGTTACTGAATTTGAAATGGATGTGATGAATTTAAGTTTTACAAACACAAACCTCTTGTACTCAAATACCATGTCTTGGAAGCCATATGGGGATTCATTTGGAAGGAGAATCCAGGAGAGCACTATGTATTTTCACAATATGCTCTTTACTCTGCATACAGGACAAAGGAAAACATTATCAGGAACAAGAAATAAGACAGGAATTGTCATGACCCATGCTAAAATTTTTCTCAAATCTAAGCTTCCCACCAGCCTCATGCCCTAGTAGGGGTCAAATATCAGACTGAGGTATTCACAGTCCCAGAGTGGAAGGGGTTTCCCAGGTCTTTCCTTTGAGTGACAGTTTTCTGTGAAGCAGACCATTATTTCAGCATGTTTCATGGCAGTTCTCCCTGTTCATTACTGACACTTGGAGAATCATGAGCTAGATAACCAGTTATAGCCTGCTGTTACGCAGAACGTAGGAAAGAGTGAGGTAACATAGCATAATGAAACACAGAAGTCAAATTGCTATTCTTTCTAGTGACACCAGCTCCATGACTGGAACGTGTCATGAGAGCAGAAAAGAACAACCTCACTTAGCTGGGACAGTGAGCAATGTCAAGTTTAAGAAATTTGCTCCATCAGCCTGCCCACTGACATCCGTATTTCACAGGTATCACTGAACTTGACCAAGACTTCTTCTAGAAAACCTTTTCATAACACTACTCCCTAAAAGGCTGAGTGTCAGTTTTCATGTCATGGCATATGTAGGCCAGAAAACTTAGGCTTCAACTAGTTTTAAAGCTTGACTGCAGATTTAGCATTAAAAGCAGAGTTTTATGAGTTTAAACAAAGTAATAATGTCTAACCCTTTCTGTACTAGTGCCAGCAAAAGCTGAACAACAGCAACCTTACAGTATAGATGATGACAGCTGTGGAGAGGTTACAAATGTATTCAATCTCTGAAACCCTTACTGAGACCTGGAAGGCCAGTTTTCCTCAGAGCTCAAAAATAAGAAACTAACCTACCCTGCATCTACTCTATCTGCATCAAAACCAGAGTGACTGTTTACCTGGTAATGAACTAAGAGTTAATCTATCAGAACTCCCAGGCCTGTAAACTCCCTTTACAGTGTCTCAACATTTCTCATCCTTTCTCTCAAAAGAGGTTTTGTGAGAAGTAATAGTGAATACTTCAGGTAAGAAATAGTGTAAGGACAGAAGGCAGATAAGCACCTACCCAGCAAAGCTATCCTTGTATTGAAACATTTTAGGGATGGTTATTCCTTATACTTAAGGAAATACTTGCTTAAGCAAGCCTGTCTTAAACTTCTCCTGGCACACCACAGTTGTCTAAAGCTTGAGAGATTCTGTTTAGATTTCTGTATGAGGGAGGAAATCGGATTATCAATCCTCCTGTTTCATCCCTTGACAGACAGCATATATTATCCTTTTCTTTTGAAAGCAGGAAGACAAGAACAGAATATATCTCTTCAATTAGCATTCTTAAGGAAATATTAATGGCGTATTTTGATTGAGTTCTGTACATTTGGTATTCTTTCAAAACGTGATTAAAAAAGGAATATCTCCACCTAATTTACTTATTCTATTAGACTTACTAACTCGTGTGAACAGAAATATACTTCATAAATGGGAGAACAGTACCAAATATAGATAACATGCTATTAACAGAATATTTTTTTCAACATGTTACTTTATCTGTATTTTAAATGAGTATTAACTCAAGCATTCATTAGGTACCTAATAGCTATAGATCAGCAGACAGACTGCAGTATGGTCTTCAGTTTTACTTTTGCCAAGTGGAAGTCAGACAAAACAGTCAAGACTGAAAACTATTTAATATATAGTCTCCCTTGCTTTTAGTAGTTCTAACAGCAAAATTAACATTAGATACAAGTAAGTGCTTCTTTGAAAGCATTTTCTCAATATACAACGTATCTGGAAGCTTGAGGGCTAGTTCTCAGTTCACATAATTAAGTTAACAGAGGTAAAAAGGCTAAATTCCACATCATATTATTGTGTGAATTCCTGCTGGTTTAATGAATAAATGTGGCATTGGCATATCTAATATTAGATTTTTAATGTATGTGTCTCCCAGTACCTCTAACAGTTGCTGATGTCTGCTTATCTAATATCAACTGAAAAGCAATCTGTAGAGAGTTTATTCAAGGCTATTTCTTCCATAGTTTCCACTTCAGGCTTCACTGCCACTGACTGCATGTCTAATAACTCATGCAGTTTTGATTTTTCCATGCCCCTCTCAAAAATAAGATAATTTAGAACAAAAATAAAAGACAGAGGGCAACACAAGATTGTAAATATGGAATGCTTTGTGTAGAAGTATTTAATTCAAATAACCAACCTGGGAAAGAAGGTGATGGAAGAAGGCCAGACTGAGCGACAGGGCCCTATACAATCAAGACAGAGAACAACTGTCTTCATGGTCCCTTTTGGTAGGATTATAGCTCCTGTGAGTATTCTAAGTCAGATCAGAGGTTCACCTAGCCTGGCATCCCACACAAGAGACAGTTATCTTCAGAAAATTAAGTAGAAGGTAAGCGTAATATTTTCCAGGACTCTTATCTTGCAGTGATTTGCAGCTTACACACTTAGGTCAGAAGTGCGAGTTTAACAGCTTTTCAAGTTTTTAACTGTCAATCTGTCCAGTTACTTTAGCCTAGCCAAGCTTCTTGTGTTCACTGAATTTTATGACAAAGACTTACACAGCTTTCTGGTGTTTTCTGCAATGAGTGGCCTTCTTGTATAGGAGGTGAAAGGTAAACTAGGGATGGATATTCAGGCACTTGCTGCAAGCACTAGCAGACTGGTTCAAAAAGCAGCCTGACAGATTCAAGGAAGAAAAAGCTGCTAGATGCAACAGACACCACCCTTTCCTCAGGAGATCCTATGCTATAATTACCTGTAGAAAAACTTTAGCAAATGAGGCAATAGTTGTCAATCATGACTTTAAAAAGCTCTCATTCACACAATGTATACAAATTTGAGAAGGCTTTAGAGATGTATTTTACTTCAGTAATAAACCAAGCAATACACTTAATGAAAACTAACTAGATATTTTCATTTTCATTCTGAATTTTCCTTACATATTACTAAAGACACCTTCCATGACGAGTGCAGCATAGTGTTCTTTGTAACTTGACAAGTTGGCCATTAATTACTTATTAAGATGTCGCTGAAGTGTAAAGAAATTGTACAAATTAGATAAACTGCTAATATTAATAATAGTTATACGACAGGATATTCATGCTGTCATCCTCTGCAGAAAGTATGACACAGAATGAAACAAGGAAACAAAATAAGTCATGGAAAACATGCCATTAATTTCAAGAAATGTTTATTACAGGAATATAAATAATGTAGGTAATGGCAAAATGACTGTTGCTATGAAAGCACACACAAAAGAAACTAAATTGATCCCCAGGTACCTGTTCTTTAATTGTGTGGAAGATAACTTTGAACCATGAAAAGCTTGAATGTGGAGTTGTATAAATCATAGGCCTTCATAGGACTTCAGTGAGCCCAGAGTAGAGAAAGCAGATCGTCTGTATCAGGTGTCTTCCTACCTTCATCAATAGTAAAAAAAAGAGTAAAGAATGTAGACTGAGTTAACAAGCAGATAATCAGGAAAGAGAGAAAAATGCAAATCTGACAGAGGTATTTGCTTCACAATCACAGAGGAACACAACAAGTTGACAATTAGGACACTACAAAGCACCAGCACCTAGAACAACAGGGAGACTGAATAGCAGCAAGTCTAGAATTGTAGTTAGAGTTTTCCCTACTCCAATCTCAGTGTAGCCATTAGAAAAGGGTCTTTCTGCTTGCCATGTGTTAACACCCATGTCATGGTTTAATACTGCCATTTCGGCAAACTATAGCTCCAACAGCTTTATAAGGCTCTCTTGTTATGTCTCTAGCAGCTACAGATTTTCAAGAACTGGGGTATTTCTACATATCTGATCTAATAGCACCCCTTCACAAAAAAGGCTGAATGTCCATAAAGTAGATACTGTGCGTAGGTGGAAACTGCTTCAGCTGCAATCCGTTCTGTTCAGAAGCATTTCCATCCTATCAGTTAAGTTTCTGATTCGGTAATGAAGGCAAGTGTTACAGTGAGCAGACAGACAGCTCTGCCTGCGGTTTAGCTAACTGCACAGCACATGAGGAACTACTGGACATGATATAAGAAATTATTTAATGTAAAAAATGAGGGTGGGAAGCTGATAAGGCTTATAAAGAGCGCCATGAGGAGTGGGTGGATTTCACAGATGCTTAAGAGGAGCTCAAAAAGAGTACTGGGAGGTTTTAGGGGACAGAACCATACAAGAGGTGCTCTTGACCCAGAATTCTCTGACCCAAATTTGCTACATATTTCCATTTCACTGCAAAATGTTTGTGCTGTGCATCATAACAGCCCAATTCAGGCTGAATTCTGTCATCACTTCTTACAAGTTTAAAAAGCAAACTAATTTTATCTCCCAAAATGCACTGCCTTGTTCAGGACTTAAAATGAACATTTTTTACTTAAAACATTTTTGAGCAGATAGCTGGCTACTGAAGCTTCTGGCGAAAGGTACTCATTAGTTCGTTAATTATATTCAATAGAAAAAACATTCCTTCCCATGCATACTTGTGAGGATGAAATGTAACAACAATTGAGATCAAATTTGTGGAAAAACTTTCAAGTTTAGTCTCTAAGACAAGTTCTTATATATGCCTGTGCCACATTCTGAATTGCAGTAAGCCTACACCACCAGCCTTCACGGAGTGAGAACCACAACTCAAACACATAGTTACAGCTCATCCTACAGTATCTAGGTTGTGGTACAGCAATGTTTCAAGAGTCAGGCTTTGAAATGGCCTTGTTAAGTTACTGACTCCAACTTGCTTACTATAACATTGAGGGATCACAAGGCCGAAGAGAAAGCTACAGATTCCTGAGAGAGATTAAAACAAAAATCTGTTCAATTTAGACAATTCTTATGTTTTTAATTATTTCAATTATTAATGTATCAAGACACATTTTTCCATTTCTAGTGCTTTGAGTGCAGGATCCTTTCCCATAGTATTATCATCTAACACTATCGGAGCAGTTCTGTGAACAGAACAGTTATCACAAAGTTCATCCTCTGCTAGGAATGCCTTCCAAGCACTGTTCACACCAAATGCGAATCACATTTGATATTCTTTTTAATGAAGCAAGCATACGACAGTGAACATATGAAAAACATTCACGAATGAGACAGTCTTCTGGCAGTCAGCCTGAGCTACCATCTGTTCTTATAACAGCAGTGGAATAAAGTTTATATTATACTCTACTCCATAAAATTTAAGCAGGGCTATCTTGTATTCCTCTAGTGGTGTTTACTGGAATGTTCTGAAATCTGCATGTAGCTGAAGAACACTGATGTATTTTTCTATTTTGCTAGGGTTTGGATCACTACGTAGTACTACAAAGCAACCATTCATTCAAGCAAGCAAGGATAATCAGTTTTGAAAACAGACTATAAACATATCACGATTATTGATTATTCATTGCTGAAAGTACATCTTGTCAGTTTGGTATCAATACTAAGATATTTTCTGTGAAGCTCATTGCTAGTATTAGTATTGCAAGGCTATCAGCTGATAAATGCAAGACCGGTGATACTGATGTATTGGACACAAGATGTTAAGTTTAATGTTCATGAAATGATGTGAACTCAGATCTTGTATTTCTTTAGAAACAAAAACAAACAACAGCTTACAAATCTTCCACCTATCTGGCGCCATCTGCATTGCAATAGCACAGACTGCATTACTGTGTGATTAGTTACTGTGTAACTGGTCACTTGCAGTCACTATACCAAATCTGAGAGCTGCACTGTATTTACTCATTAGCACAACCTGGAAATATAGATCAACTGAAGTGTTTCTTAAACAAATCCTGCAATTATAAAAGGGATTCAGACTTTGTTTTAAACTGTCACATCACAACAGTAGTGGGATATCATCAACAAAAAGCTTTTGTTTCAAAGCAGTCACAGAAAAATAAGCATTAGTTCAAGCTGCAGTACTTTCCAAAAGGCTAAGATCTCACTAAAACAGGCAAAAAGAATATCTATTAGACCTGAATGCATACCTTGCACTTGCATTGTTTTGATTAAGAGGAGAAACTTTTAGGAGATGTATACCCAGGGTGACAGTTGCATTCCTTTCTTAAAGTTTTACCTCCAAGCCAGCATCCTTCCTTGTGCAGAGCTGCTATAAGAACTTCCATCACAGGCAAACATTTTATTAAAGCTGCAAGCATTTAATATCTATAACATGTCCATAACAGGAGCACAAGCACAAAACGAGCAGGGAAGATGTTGATCTCTTCTCTTCTCCCACAATAAGAGACACAGGGACAGCATTCCTTAAGTATTTTGTTACCTCAAGACCCCAATAGTGCTATGTGGGATTTCAGAGGCACATGCACAGCACTAACTCTCTGCAGTATAACTTTGTCTGTAAATCCCATAGCTTATCTTCCACTGAAGTTTAGTGACGCAACTTCCAGCGTTTTCAAGACACACAGATTTAAATGAAATCCTCTTTGTCTTACAGCATGGACTGACAAAGGAGAGCAACTATTATTTAGTCTGCAGCCCACGCTAGACAGAGATTCACAACACCACTGCACCTCCAGCTCCCTCTGTCAGCTGTTATATAGCCAACATACTGGACAATCTTTTCTGCAGCTCTGTCCATAAGCTAGAACATACCGCCTCCTTACCAGCTTCTCCCATTCTACTTTTTTTTTAGCCTACTGCAGGTGCTTCCTGAAACTCTTCCAGCAACATCTGAATAAAGATCCAAACTGAACTTAGCTCCAACATACCTGAACTTGAGCTTTTAGTGACTGGAACTCTTCTGATTCTCTATTCTTTCAGGACACCAGTCTACCATATTCCTTTCCTGAGACCATCTGCTTGCTAATTTAGGCTCAATGCTTCTTTTCATTTGACTATTCCAGCAATGTGATGATTTTCCTTTCCCCTCTCGTACAGGTGTGCTCTATGCCTTACCCACCTGTCACCACATGCAGCCTCCCTGAGCACTATTAATTCCTTCAGTGCTGACCTACTGTTTCTACCCTTCTATTACATGAGGAGAAACCAATGTCTATCTGCAAGGAGGTAGCCCAAGTGGCCAGAGCAAAATAGTCATTACTGGACAGTGTTAAATAAAATGGTGAGACAGTCTTTCTGCACAACACATCTAGAACAGGGATAAAACCCTTAATACAGCTTAGCAGTCAATCTAAAGCAAATATAGTGAGCGCACCTTAGTTTTTAGTGTCACCAGGTAGGCAGTTAAAAATAAAAGTGAACAAGAACTGGGGGCCACTTAAAAACACACTAAGCTCTTTGGCTGTCAATAGCACTTAGAGTGGTCACATTTAGTGTTTATGCCCTATTATGTTTAATTTCTTGACTTTTCTGCTCTGTTTATTTCTACAGGTTTAAAATGGTATTTTCTGAAATCTTAAATATATAAATACATGTGCATATGAAGGTGTTTATTTACATTAAGTTTAAAAAAATTGAAAAAGGTGCCCAAATATAGCTGCATCACATGTTTTTACAGCTATATACATCTAAAATATACTCCTATTAAACATGAAAAATACTTTTTTTCTTAGCAAGAAAAGCATACTACACTCCTGGATTTGCAAAGAAAAACAGATGCATTTTTGCACACACAAAAACCAAAGAAAAATCTAGCATTCCTTTATGGCTACAAAAATTAGACAAGGCTGAAAGTTTCCTCTTAAAGTTAGCATAAAAAATGAATTTATCTGAGTGACATCCCTTACTTGTTCCATTCTCTTTTTCTAGTTATGCATTATCATTAGAAATATAATGCATATACTACTGAGACTGCTGCATTCAATAAGTCTAGTTTAGGAGAATACATAAGGCTTTTGCACTGTCTGCTGCAAAACTGATGAACAGGAGAATCAGAAAATTAAAATAAGCTATACAGCATATACATAGATAAAACTATGCACAGCAGAATCTTAATTATCTACCTAAAATAATTGGCTTTGTTTACTGCATACCACTGCATGTCAAATGAATATAGTTTCTCATGTAGCTTAAATAAATCCATATACAAAGCCAGATAGACAATCTTCTTAAAAAAACAAGCTTATGCAAAGAAAGTTCATAAGGCTGTGGCCATTCAGTGATTTATGTTGACTGAAAGTGCAAGTTCATTTTCACTGCTTTGAAGACGGGAGATTGTATTTGATAAATGATCTTCTGTGACATAGTATCACAGACAGGTCATATTTAAAAGTATCCCTTTAAAGTTCATACACACACATGCACACACAGACACACACATATATATATAGTATATATATAAACACACATACAAATTGATGTTATATTAGCCATGGCTCAAAAAGAACTCCCTTGAACTAAAGAATCAGTTGGTTTAAATTATTCTTTTCATAGTGGTCTTTACCTGTGGGTCAGAATTTAAATAGACAAGAAAGGGCAGTGGTGGAGATCCGATGTGCTACTATTGCTGCTCATGCTGTAACTGTTCTATAGGTTCAGCACCTTTTACCAATATTAAATTCACTTTGCAAAACATAAAAAGTTTTTTGAAGTACTTTATAGAATTCTAAAGTGAAGCAAAATAATTAGGACAACATTAAAGTTCAATAGATCAGTCTGGCTCAGGAAGCCAGTCATTGCTGATAAAAGGAGTAAGATAGTGAATGTCAATAGGAAAACATAAGCGAATTCTGCAAGAACCAAGTTTGGACAGAAAATTCACTTTGTCCTTAACTATTATGATGGGGAAAGTCTAAAACACTTGGAATCTGACTTACAGTACTTCACTCACTGCCAGATCTTTCCACTCAGAGTTAGAATTACTAGTTTCCATATCAAATGCTACCTTTTTAAAGAAATATCAAATTTTGGTTTTCTGTCTACCTATAATTAGTGAACAAAAACACCTGTTAGTGTTATTCCCTAGACACCATATTCTCATCTGATGTAACTACAAAATTGAAAGTGTTGATTTTAACTTAGTGCACAGAAAAAAAACACTATTTCTTTCTCCATCAGGTCAAGTGAAGGAAATAGCGTGAGCAAGAGGAAAAGAAAGAGCACGGGATAATTTTTTCTAGTAGTGTTGGCTTTGCTTCTGAAACAGTGATTCCTTGCCTTTACAGAGGTTCTGCCAAGGACTGCAGAAAAGCTGTCACTTACTAGGATCAGTTGCTCTGCAAATTGGAATATAATTTACATCTTTATCTACAGACCACTCTGCTATTGCAAATATAGCTGATACTCTAAATCCAATGACAGGCTTGAAGAATTGGTTGGTAATGGAGTCTGGACTGCTAACCAGCCAGTACAGCAGCAAATTACACCAAGCAAATGTGTACTTATTTTTCACAAAGCCAGGTGTAATGGGGCTCTTACTTCCCATCATGTCATCGTTCTCATGCCCTTCCTGCTCTTCACCAAGTTTGGAGTAGCATCTGCCCCTGTTTAGCTATGGAATTATGTTTCAATATAAATTAGGCAGTGAGGACTTGGACAGACATTGTTACAGCTTAGTGTGGGGTTTTTTATCTGAACCAATTATGATTATGACTATTATGACCATGTATTTAACCTACTGTGAGAGGAAAGTAGAATTTGTTAGCTTAAGCATCATCCAAAATTTTATTTTTCCTCTAAATTCCTAAACAGATTCACAATTTTTTTTGGAACATGGTTTCAAAGGACAACCACATGACTTCTATGCATTATAAGACTTAATTTAACAAAGAGAATGATATTTTCAAAACACAAAAGATGAGATCATGTGTCTTAAATCATGTCTGAATCTTGACATACAGGGGAAAAGTCTTTCAGCATAGACAGGGATTCTAATTACCACAGTGAGATGATTAAAAAAATTAAACTAAACAAAAATCTTAAAATAACAAACCAGAAAGATCACCTAAGACATGTAACCACACTTTACCATCTAAGAGTCATGGATTTTTTTAGTAATAAACACTAAGCTTCTACTACATATCCTGATGTTGTCTGCAATTTATTTAGGAGAGAATGACCAATTGCTTTTGTATGACTATAGTTTGTAATGGATTCAGCTCTTCAAAGATGATGGTCTCCTCTGCTCCATAATTGAGATGATTGCATTCCTTGTTTAGGTAGCAGTGTAACACTAGGACATTCGTTAATGTCCCGCTGAGATCTCAGGTGTGTCATGAGTACTACTGAATCTAGATGAACATCCAGAAGAAACAAGAATTTTCTTTCTTGGTATCATTGTAAGGAATTTCACGGAAGTCAGCAAACTTACTTAGTGTGCACTCAACTCCTGTGCCCAGGTCATTTATAAAAACATTGAAGAGAACTGGCCCTAAAATTGAGCCCCGGGGAATACCACTAGATATTTTTTGCCAGCCTGATATCTTGGGCCAAATTCTTATCTGTTATCCTGGTGCTCACTAATACCTAATTTATAATGGCAACAATTTTTTCTTTAAAAAAAAAAAAATCTTCACAGGTGTATTGTGACCAGCCAATAGCATGTTTCTAATCCTTCCTTATTTTGTGATGTTATATCCTGTATTGCGGGTGGTCACAGTCATAGACCAATCCTGACTCTTCTGTGCAGATATTCCTATTTCTCATGATTTTTTTTTTTTTATTATCTGTCCCTATTCTTCCATATTCTTGACATCATGTAAGATTAATCATCAGCATATGACCAGATGGCAGATAGAAAGACTGCTCCCCATCTCTGGGAGCATGGATTAGCAGAGGCTTTTTAATAGTCTTATGTCCTTGAACAACAACCACCTATATAGACCTTTCTATCAAGTGAATCATCATTCAGAATAAGATATCTGAATTTCTTAGTCTGATGATTTGGAAGACCAAAGAGTATAGAAGCAGGAAGTATAATGTGATATATGCCAAAATATAAACACACAGAGTTTTCATTTCATCTTTTCATACCCCTTTATATAAGTACAGAGTTGCAAGATGTATTTAGGGTTTCTTTTTTTCTGCAGTACAAGCATGTTTGTGCTACTAAACTGCTTGAGTAGATTTTTATGAGTAACTTAAGAGTCTACTGTAGCTTTAAATTGTGAGTTTATAATAAAGAACAAAATCACTGTCATACAGTTGTGTATCTTAGTAATGGTACTCCTGTCTCTTTTCGTCCTAATAAAACATGTCCCTCAGCCTACACACACCTCTAATCATAGAATCATAGAATCATGGAATCATAGAATCATAGAATCGTTAAGGCTGGAAAGGACCTCTGAGATCATTGAGTCCAACCTGTAATCATGATGGGCAAACAGTGTAATCTGTAATACATAACGATCTTTAAAATCACAAGAAACTTTGATAAATGGAAATATCAAAGAGTACTTGTCAAAGTATCATCTCGAACTTACAGCTTAGTACACTGTTGCTGCAATTTTCATGAAACAGAAAATAATTTCTGGGATCCTATTTTAATACAGGTAGGTAATTAACAGGACTTCAGAACTGACTGAACAAAAGATGAGATCATGAAGGCAGTGTCAGATGGATAAGAATTATGATGGTATACAGAGTAGGGGACTTTCTACTTTATAGATTTATAAATTACATATATTTTCTAAATCACTAAAAGAAATTCCATTTTATATCATGTTGACACAAGACTGATGGTTTAAAAAGACAGGATTTTTCTCTCATTAATTTGTAATGAATACCAAGAATCCTTATCATTAGTGAAGAGTGGATGTAGTCAAAGGAAGTAAAAAATATTCTGTAAAGCTTCTAACAAATTTCCCCCAAACAGGCTGTGGAACTGCTCTCAGTTCTATTTGCAGTTTCAACTGAGTAGCACTTTACCCCACTAGTCTACTGATATCTATGATTACTCAAGCAGCAGTAGTCTGGAGGTTTAACAAAATCTATCTCGTTACAGGTAAAAAACATACTTGGGAAACAACTCGCAGTCCTAACTAAAGGTGTGACATCCTGTCATTCTACCAATAATTATTACCTCAGTGGAAAAAATGAGTGATTCCAAAGTATGGCTTTACTCACCCATTACATTTTTGTTCCACAAAAATCAAACATTTGTAATTATTAAGAAAATCCTAAAATATTGTGAGTGAATGATATGGAAAAGGATTGTTCATTAAGGTTATTGCAATCATTGTGAGGTATGACTTCAGAAATTACTTTTTGCCTAATCTAAACCTGCAAAGATCTTTTCAACAGATAAGAAGACAATATATGTTATTACCAGCTGAGGACAAAATTTAAAGAGTGATTAATCTGAGGAGTTTTCTTTCATGATCCCCTTCCTAAAATGAAGGAAAAAAACCCACCCAGTTAGAGAAGGATCACTTTCTTGGAAAAGACTTTTATTGCTGAAATCTCAGTCAGAACAGGAAACTATTTCCCTTTAAAGAGACTATCAACTTTATTAACTTGTTTTTTTGCACTGCTGCTTTTTATAATAAAAGTTTCATAACTACTGCAGGCATAAAACTTCTGAATACTGAACTTCATCATGAGCTGGAAACAGAGGGAAAATAAGTCAGCTATAGCAGAGAGATTTCTGTTACTGGCAGTCTTTCATCTGACTTAGAATCATAGAATCATAGAATCATAGAATCGTCAAGGTTGGAAAAGACCCTTAAGATCATCGAGTCCAACCGTTAACCTAGCACTGCCAAGTCCATCTATACCATGTCCTCAAGCACCACTATCTGTTCTTTAAATACCTCCAGGGATGGAGACTCAACCACTTCCCTGGGTAGCCTGTTCCAATGTTTGACCACCCTTTTGGTGAAGAAGTTTTTCCTAATATCCAACCTAAACCTCCCCTGGCGCAGCTTCAGGCCGTTTCCTCTCGTCCTATCACTTGTTACTAGGGAGAAGAGACCAACCCCCACCTCACTACAACCTCCTTTCAGGTAGTTGTAGAGAGCAATAAGGTCTCCCCTCAGCCTCCTCTTCTCCAGACTAAACAACCCCAGCTCCCTCAGCCGCCCTTTGTAACACTTGTGCTCCAGACCGTTCACCAGCTTCGTTGCCCTCCTGTGGACACACTCCAGCTCCTCAATGTCCTTCTTGTAGTCAGGGGCCCAAAACTGAACACAGTACTCAAGGTGAGGCCTCACCAGTGCCAAGTACAGGGGCACTATCACCTCCCTGGTCCTGCTGACCGCACTATTCCTGATGCAAGCCAGGATGCCATTGGTCTTGTTGGCCACCTGAGCACACTGCTGGCTCATGTTCAAGTGGCTGTCAACCAACACCCCCAGGCCCTTTACTGCCAGGCAGCTCTCCAGCCACTCCTCCCCCAGCCTGTAGCGTTGCATGGGGTTGTTGCAGCCAAAGTGCAGGACCCGGCACTCAGCATTATTGAATCTCATACAGTTGGCCCCGGCCCAACGATCCAGCCTGTCCAGGTCCCTCTGTAGGGCCTTCCTATCCTCCAGCAGATCGACACTTCCACCCAACTTGGTGTCATCTGCAAACTTACTGAGGATACACTCAATCCCCTCATCCAGATAATCAATGAAGATGTTGAACAGGACCGGCCCCAACACTGAGCCCTGGGGAACACCACTTGTGACCGGCTGCCAACTGGATTTGACTCCATTCACCATCAGTCTCTGGGCTTGGCCGTCCAGCCAGTTTTTAACCCAGCGTAGAGTGCACTTATCCAAGCCGTGTGCAGCCAGCTTCTCCCGGAGAACGCTGTGGGACTTCAAGTACAAGATGCTAGAAACTGTCCTACAATCTGTAAAATAATTTATACCATTGCAGTTTCAATAAACAGATTCTTTAATGATTATGAAGCAGATGAGTTAGAAAATATCACAGTTTTTATCACCTAGGTTCTGTCTGGCTCTCACACAGCTTGAATTATAGAAGTCCAGTCAATCAAGCAGGAAATAATACATGTCTAATATAAACATATACATTTACATTTACATTTAGAACAAGAATTTTTCAGCTTTTCCTTATCAGAAGCCTTCCTGTGTAACTAATCTAGGTAGGCTTTCCCCCAGTTGGTTAGCCGAAATAGGAGTCCTGTGTCAAGACAGGACAAGTCCTGTGTTTATTGCATATGAGGGGGGAAACATAGTGACAAACAATGAGGAAGAGGCTGAGGTACTTAATGCCTTCTTTGCCTCAACCTTCAATAGGAAGACCTGTTGTTCTTAGGGCATCCAGCCCTCTGAGCTAGAAGACAGGGATGGTGGAGCATAATGAAACCCCCATAATCCAAGGGGAAATGGTTAGCGACCTCCTGCATCATGTAGACACGCACAAATCTATGGGGCCTAATAGGATCCACCTAAGGGTACTGAGGGAGCTGATGGAAGTGCTCACCAAGCCACTTTCAATTATTTATCAGCAGCCCTGGCTAACGGAAGAGGTCCCAGTTGACTGGAGGTTAGCAAATGTGACACTCATCTACAAGAAGGGTCGGAAGGAGAATCCAGGGAACTACAGGCCTGTCAACCTGACCTCTGTGCCAGGGAAGGTTATGGAGTAGATCACCCTGAGTGTCATCACGAGGCACATACGGGACGACCAGGGGATCAGGCCCAGTCAGCATGGGTTTATGAAAGGGAGGTCCTGCTCGACTAACCTCATCTCCTTCTATGACAAGGTGACCCACTTAGTGGATGAGGAAAGGCTGTGGATGTTGTCTACCTGGACTTTAGTAAGGCCTTTGACACTGGTTCCCACAGTATTTTCCTGGAGAAACTGAATGCTCGTGGCTTGGATGGGCGTACTCTTCACTGGGTAAAAAACTGGCTGAATGGCTGGGCCCAAAGAGTTGCAGTGAATGGAGTTAAATCGAGTTGGCGGCCGGTCACGAGTGTTGTTCCCCAGGGCTCAGTATTGGGGCCAGTTCTGTTTATTATCTTTATCAACGATCTAGACAAGGGGAGCGAGTGCACCCTCAGTAAGTTTGCAGATGATGCCAAGTTGGGTGGGAGTGTCGATCTGCTTGAGGGTAAGAAAGACCTACAGACGGATCTGGACAGGCTGGATTGAAAGGGCGGCTGAGGTAACAGGGATTTCTTGGAGAAAAGGAGGCTCAGGGGAGACCTTATCGGTCTCTACAACTACCTGAAAGGAGGCTGTAGCGAGGTGGGGGTCAGTCTCTTCTCCCAAGTAACAATCGATAGGACGAGAGGAAATGGCCTCAAGTTGCACGAGGGGTGGTTTAGATTGGATATTAGGAAAAATTTCTTCACCAAAAGTGTTGTCAACCATTAGAACAGGCTGCCGAGGGAAAGGGTTGAGTCACTATCCCTGGAGGCATTTAAAAGACTTGGGACTTCGGAACATGGTTTAATGGGACTTGGCAGTGCCAGATTTACGGTTGGACTCAGTGATTTTAAAGGTCTTTTCCAACCTAAACGATTCTATGATTCTATGATTCTATGAAGAGTGTGATAGGAGTGGAATAAAAAATGTGTTCAGTGACCACGTGTTGTTGCAGCACTGTCTCTTAACTTAGGTTTTCGATACACCTCCAATGTAGTCCAGAAGTTTTTATTAACTCTTAGAGTTCCAGACAAAATTTTTTCACTTGTTTGTTATTGTCAGAATCCACAGGGAAACCTCATTTTAAACTTTCTAAAATGTCAGTTATAGATATTTAATATGCATATAGAATTTTCTGAACTTTTCTTTGACTTTACCAACAAATAGCCAGCCTTCAGTATAATACCGGTTACTTTCTGAAATGGTCAAGAGAAGTACTGCTTTTTAAAGGGTCCAAAAAGGACACTTTCTCTGACATCTGCAGGGAAAATTATATAAAATTAGCTGTCTGAGAGACAATAGTCTTTTGCAGAAATTTAAGGGGAGCTTCAAGATTGCAATGTGAAGATTACAGGAGACTGTTAAGTCATCTGACCTTTACAGAACTTATATTTCAGCTGTCTATACCAGCTCTCTAACAACTTCATTATTTATAGCACCCTTCACAAAAAAGTCTCCAAGTGCTTTGTATCAAGAAGAAAAAAAAAAAATTAAAAGAAAAACGAATCAATAAAAAGATTAAGAAAAAAAGGGATTTATTTTTCAAAAAAGGAAAAGAGTATTTAAAGATTTTTAATGCTGTTTTAGACTAGACACTATTCAGGACACAGATCACAGACAGTGAAGGCTGAAAGTGTTTCAGTCAGTGCCTGGCATTAAGCAACTGTTAACATTGTGAAAGTTGTTAGCTTCCATTGATTTCACTTAAGAGTTGGAGGCTGGCTGACTACACAGCATAGAGCCTTAATCTCTATGGCAAAAATGTTTATTTAGCAATTGCGAAGAAATTTCAGATCCTGAAAAGAAATAAATGGTAACTTTTAGTTTTTATTTATGACATGGAAATGGAGCAAGTCATTGATATCTACAGCCAAGACAAATGGCAGACCAAACCCTGTTTCAGACTCAAGCTAAAGAAAGGAAACATATTTCTGTCACAAGCTCTCAGAGAAACCGCAGCTGCCCTCCACTTACTATACAGACTTTATTAGAACTGAACCCAAGTCTATAAGAAAACCACAAATCGACATATTTACACCATTTGACTTCAGGCATTTGAGTTAAGTGCTCTGAATACCACTTTTCATACACTTGCTTGCTCTTTTGACTAGCTGTTAGGTTCCTAAGGGTACTCTGAATCATACCAAAGTCAGATAAGTTGTTTGTACAAAGAATTGTCTACATCTTATATCCTAGTGCTGTCTTGGGGATGACTTAATACAAGCTTTGTGGCTAGCCACAGCTAAAATATAAGGCAAATTGAAAGCCATGATCAAAAGTACCCTTATTTTAAATTTTGGAAAATTAATTTTAAATCTTGATCAGAAACTAATGCTTGGACTTACAGCTTTTTAATAACCAAGCCCTGATTAAAGAACAATCCCTCAGACAAATATTGTGCTTATCAGTCTCAGTTTGTTTGCTCGATGGAAAGTATATGAGATCTTAAATCATGTCTAGACCAGCTGGAAAACAAATAAACAAGCAAACCTAAAAATATATTCTGCATATTAATATTATACACTGGAGTACCAGAAATAGTGATTTTTTTTTTTAATTTAGATGCATATATATAGTCAAAATTGACTATTATTATTAATAGTTTACAGTAATTAAGAAATCTTAAATTCAGTTTTGGAACAGTGTTTGTTTCTCCCCTCCCCATTGTTTTGGAAATCTGCAGCAGATGCAAACAGGTTCACAGGAACCATTTGAAAATGATGTTCCCTGTGTATGAGCACAAGATAGCGGATGCATAAACTAAAGAAGGGCACAGAGAAGTCTTTTGCCATGCTCTAAAACTATTTTGTTATGTGGGGGTAAAAGGTTTTACTGCCACTGCTGGAAATGTTTTAGGTGTCTTCTCCCTCCGTGTCCCTCCATACCGTCCATCTATTTTTTAGTAAAAATACTATCTTGAGAGGATGCAAAATGCACCTTGAAAAAGGAAGGATTTACCTTTTTCAAAACTGCATGCAATTAGTCTAAATGGCAGCTGCAAAATCAGAGGAATGCAGACTCCAGCAAAACTAAACTTATGCTAAAAGGGCTAATTCATTTAGTAAAAGTAAAAGTGACAAGTCCCTCCAAGAAGTCAAACATTAACTTTGTGGAAGATCAAATTACAGTATTTCAACAGATTTAACAGAAGAGATCTGGCAAGTGAAATTACAGCAGGGAAGTAAATTTGTAAATTAATTTGAGGTTTGATAATGCCCCATCTGATGTTGCTGAAAGGAGAACAACAACTAGCTAACTAAAGGTTCACTTTGGTATGATTTTGCACTCAGATCCATAAGCAGAGTCTACACATAGTTTAAATTCCTGAGGTTTATATCTTTAACTAAGGAAAATGATTATGTGGCCAGGGCCTTCATTATAGACAGACTTGGTTGGTGTAAGTCAGTTTGAGACTAACTTTACAACTGGGCAGTTTTTGTTAAATGCAATTTTATAAAAACAAATGCTTTACAGTTTTAAAAAATGCATGTCCCTTTCAAGTATTTTGGAACAGAGATTTTTATGCCTCAGGTGACAGTCTCTTAACAGGTATGTTAGTTGTAGTATGTTCTGAAATCTGTAGATAGCATGATCTACAAATATGCAATGCAATTATTATTACTCTTAAATCCTATTCCTCCCATGTGAAATAGCATCCTGAATGAAAGAAACACAGTATTACAAAGACAGCTATTATATTGGTACTGGCATAACACAGTTCATGAATAAATTGTGCCTTTGTAAGAAGGTTGTTTTATTACGTTTTCTAGACTCTGAACCAAGAAAGATAAGGCTTCAACATGCCCCACAGACTGAATGATCTGAGAACTTCTTAATGTAGAGTTATTCTTATTACATAAAATAATTAAATTTAAACTGACAGTTAATATCTGCTAAAGTAATAATGAGATACGTGAAGATCCCAGGACATACTGACTCTTTGTCTTCAATTATTATCAGCCCTTGGGGTTTGGCCCTAATTTAGAGTAAAAATGTCTGTTTATTTCTCCTTTCCTTCACTATATTTCTAAAATTCAATTTCAAACAAAATGCAAATGTTTCAAAGCTCTCAGGTACATTGCATTCATATGCTGTTTTCATCCAAAAGTCCATGAAGCAGCAATAACTCTAGTTCTGCAATCAGTATTTATTAATCATAAATTTAATTCTAAAGAGGTACAAAATACAACTGGAACAATGGCTAATTTCCAACAGACCCATTTCTCCACATATCAAACTTTTCCTTAAGCAGGAGGTAGAAACTATTTCAAGAGTTCATTCTAAGAGAAAAAAAAGCAGTAACCCAAACTGATGATAATTGAATTCATCTTATTCAACAGCCTTTTCTCCTTTCAAGTATAATAGTAAAGGTGTTCATAAGAAGTAAGAAATCCGATACATAAATGAGGAAATTATATTGTATTTTTATCGAGGTTTATTGAGCGAACCTTAAAGAGCAAGTGTACCTACATTATATTCTCCCCCTGTTCAACTAATTACACATTGAATGGAAGCCTTGCACATATATCTGCACAGAACTACATGTGCAACTCCACTACTGATGCAAATTTTCTAGTTTCAGCTGAGATGACCCCAAAGTGGAGTTAGTTTTCCTTTGTGAAATTGTGTTCAATATGATAGATATTTTGGTACGTCTTTTGACTTCTAGATTTTAATTATTCAGTGAATTGATAGATATTTAGAATGAAGGCATTAGAGTTGCTGAGAAAAATATTCTACTCATAAAATTTTCACATACTAATTAAAATGCTCAGTAGCTGACTAATTTCTGAAACTAAATATGGGCAGGGAAAAACAGAAGATACAATCCATTCTTTTTTCTCTGGAAATAAAAATATTTGAGTCTCTCTGAGTTAACTTCAATTAATTATTTTAATAACATGACATTTACTACAATGTTTATGAATATTCTAGTGGGAAACATACTTAGGTCAGTGGAAATAACCTTGTATCAGTTAAAAAGCTAAGTTAAAAATAAGCTTTAACATGCAAGAACTCTCGTATTTTTTGCAAACACAATATTGGAGGTCAAAGATAGTCTAGGGAAAGAATAATTTCACAAGTCAAAACATACAGAAATAAGCTAATAGTATGAAATTGCACTATTATTCTTGGAAACCAAATCAGTGATTGCTTGTGTCCTGGTTTTTGACATCTTTAGGTAGCACTTGATTGAACATGATTCATATAAAAATCCTTCAAGATCTGCAGCTTCTAAGAGGTTCTTTCCAGAGTAAGAAATAATTCGTTGTTTGTTCATCTTGTTCATCTGATTTCTACTTTTGTATAATGAATGTCTTTTCAGGTGTAGTTTATCAGTCACTGCTTTCTCTGTGTCAGATACACATACCATACTATGAACTAAGAATAATCCGATGAACATCAGCAATGCAAAGAGTAGGATGAAATATATGAAGAATAAAATCCCTTCATTATCAATGAGCTAACATAAAAAAATAATTTTAAAAAAATTCTATTGGTACAACCTCAGGCAATAAATTGTTAGAATGTTTTTTGGACCGGTATGTAGCACAAAATTTGGTTAGATAGAGCAATCTTTAGGTGACTGCCAGTGTAGCAATCGTAACTATGAAGATGCATTAAATGTACTGCAAGGCACTTGTAAAATACTATGGATGAGATTCAACTTCCTTTGAAAGTCTGCCTTCTTATCTGGCCTGGTCACTTAAGCTTCCCTTTTCAATCAATAGGCATATAATGCGTGTGATCAATCTTATCCTAATCAGTACATCTAGAATTAGGCTAAATGATTTCAGACATCTGCTTTAGGATGAGATGAAATGCTCTCTAGTAAAGCATACTTTTGTCCATTGATTACAATGAAAATTTCAGGTGACTAGATCAGATTTGATATCTGCATTGTAAGTGTTCGGAGTTACAGAACAGAAATCCAGCTGACACACTTCTGTGCACTCTTTTACTAGCATATATCCATTTCTTATTTTTGCAATTGTGAAACAATTGAACTTCAAAAATTCCAGAATAATTCTGAGCACTGATGATCCACTTATCACTACGACATCCATTACCTATCCTTTTTATTTATCTTTGATTCATGACAGTAGGTTTACACTGCAGGTGAACTGTAGAATATGGACATAATCACATACAGATGGTCATAGCAGCAGGATATGACAAGTCAATTTTATACTCTTTTGGGATTTTTTTTTAAATATATAGCTGGCGCATGAATTTTTGCAATTTCTGAAAAATCAGCTTAAAGGTCCAAGCTTATCCTTGCTTCCAGTATTCATACTAATCCCTTTATAACTTCTACCACATCGTAAGAATTTCAAAATAAATTCTACCTTAGGTATTTGTGACACACTTCATCAAAAGATTTAATCCATGAAAATGAGTAGCTAGATATAATTATTCCAAATGGAGTTGATGCTATTGCAACCATTGCTAGCACATTCAGATTCCTATCCTAGGTAAGGAAATATCATTAACTTAGTTATCATGAGGACATAGTAGAAATTCTTTCTAATCTAATAAATTACTCCTCTAAGCTTTGTACAGCTTAACTCCAGCTATGAGATCCCTCCTCTGTTTCTTGAGTAGAAGCCTGTGCTAAGATCTCAGATTCTGTAAAACAGCTTTTCAGGCTATTTCTACATCAGCAGTTAGTGAGGCCTAGTAAGAAGAGATCTGCAGAGCAAAAGAGTTGGTGCTGAGGACCTAGTGCTTATTCCAGACATCTTTTGGAGGGTTTTATATCAAGTATATTCCAGTCTGGTGTCATGGCCCATTCATCTGTTGGTGACTGTATTGCATTAGGAAGTCTTCTGCAGCATATCTCCCAGTTCAGTTTCACCCAAAAGGAATGCAGTTTATGCACCCCAAGACACCCCTGCAGTGTGAACCGGAGAAGAGCAAGTGGAGACAATTGGAAGACTCATTCCAGTAGTGCACTCCTAATCTGAACAAGAATGCAAATGCAGACTCACACTAATACTTGTATCAGGGAAACATTTAACAATAGCAGCCAAAACCCTGCACATGGTATGAATATTGACAATTCTGAAAATGTTTTGCAGCATACTGCATGGGCTCCATCACATTGCTCCTCTGCTGGTTAAAAATTCAAAGGTCTGTTGAGAACCTCTAGTGTCTGCATGATTTACAGACTGGTTAACAGTATCAGTACTTCTGCATTGCAAGAGAGTTAACGTACTGTTATCTGCAGGGTATCTATATCTATATCTATATCTATATCTATATCTATATCTATATCTATATCTATATCTATATCATCTATATCTATATCTATATCTATATCTATCTGCAGGGTATATATATATATATCTCCAGGGTATCTTGGCTTGCTGAGACATAAGTACGAATCAGATTATTGCATGTAACAATCCAAATTTTCCTTTGATCCAGGTAGAGCACATTATCTTTCTAGATCCATTAAAGCAAAAGATCTATCACCTTCTCTGATACTATTATCTATCAGTGCTATATAGCAATATGGTTTATTCTCTGTTTAATACTCTCACTGGCAACCAATGGCTTCTCAGACTGGGAGCTAAAAAATGGAGACTGAATAGAAATTTAGTTTCCATGATGCTATTCCTCTCCAAATACTGCTCTTCTACTATGCCAGTATTTTGTCTAAGGTAGGACGCATATGAGGTTCATTGGCAGTATAATGCCTTACTCTGAAGCTAATGCTAATTTCTCAAATCTAGAACACGTATCAGTCAGCTTTTCAATAAAATAAGTAGTGCTACACTTTATGTAGTATATGAATACACTCCAAAATATCTGTTAATGACCTCACAATAAATGGTAGCAAAATGTGCTACGATGGCAATTTTTTCTCTATGTATCTCCATAAAGTAAGTTTTCTCCAAAAGACAAATCTGGCAGACAAATGTTAAGTCTTTTTTTCGGGTCTATTAACACTAACTGAAAAAAGCTTTTGACAAAAGTGATTTTTTTTTTTTTTTTTGAACCTTGATTCAGTTTTCAAGGTTGAGTGAGTTGTGGCCTCATCACACTTCATACTTTGATATCGTGTCTTGCATGTGAAGCTGGTACACTCAGAACTACCTGAACATCTGTTGTCAGCTTTCAACCTTGACTTAAGCACTCAATTACCTATGGTAAAATAACCCTCCAGAAATTGTATAGGTATATGATAAATTTCTCTATTTCATAAACAAAAATTAGGGCTTTAATAAAATTGTCCTTCTGTTTATATTATTGTCCGGTAAAATCTTTTATTTCTAGTCTTTCTTACATGAAAGAAGTCTTGCATTGATAGCACAATTAATCACTTCTGGATTTGCGGTGGTTATTTTTGATAAATATAAATAGGTTTTAATATGCTGCATTTTTTTATTTGGCAATATTTAGAGTCAATATCGTGAATTTCATATTATACATGCTTGTCTTTTCCATTGTGTGTGTGTGTATAAAAAAAATATGCTGTTATGATCCTGACAGCAATGGTGAGGATACCATGGTATATCCTTTCTGCAGCATAATGCTGTTATGTACCTGCATAAAGTTTAATGCCACTAAACAGCATTTCATGACCACCTTGTCTTCTTGGGTATATGTTTCTTCTTCTGCTGGACCTGGCATTTCCTTAGAATCTGTCTCAGTTGCTTACTAGAAGTCCCTCCCTTATCAGAAGCATTGTTATTCTGCTTGTTTGATAAAATAGCTTCAAATCTATATTTTTAGCGGGTTTTTTGTTGTTCTTTCTTACTTTTATGTGGCATTTCCAACCATACTATATCTCACCTATTTCAGCCTTGTTCTGCTTTTGGCAACATCTAGAAAAAAAATATTTTTGTAGACCTTGTTGAAAGATCTGAAAAAAACTGTCCCTGCTCCTAAGTACTTTGCAATGCAGAATATGTGATATTCTGAGAGCACTATTTTAGCCATGTTTATCATCAGCTTAATGGCAAAGCATCCCAAAACCAGTAAGATATATTTTCTCGTAAACAAGAAATTTCTACAGTAAATTGGTATTGAATGAGGTAGCCTGCACAGCAGTGGACAATAGTTTCATGGCTATTGATGAGATTATGTAGCTAAAATAAATAGCAGGAGATAAAAGAAGACCTGAAGGACAGAGGCCAGTAAAATACTTACACAAAACTAAGTGGAAGATAAGGAGCCTACCACATACCCACAGGGTTAGAAATGAGACAGTCTTGAAGAAAACCATGAGTAGGTCAAGTCAAAAAAAGTAAGTCAGGTGAACATATAGTCTGCTCTATAGATCTATAGGTTGAATGGTAGTTGACAGGTCAAGCAGAATGAGAATTCTGGAGCAAAGTTTGACTTCGAAGTTTTTACAGATGCTGACGTGAACAATTTCACCTGAGTCCCCAAGGACTCAAAATGGTTTAGGATGAAACCGAAAGAATTACAACCCACAATTTTGCAGCACATTCAATAAAGTTAAGAATGAAAAGCAGAAGGGACATTACAGCCCAGCTGAGAGCTGATAAATGATACTCTAAGAGACATTAAGCTTGGATGAGCCAAAACATGAAATGTTTAATTTGTTTCCTAAATAGAGCTCTTTGAAGAATGTCTTATTTTATTTGTTCTTTTCTCCTCTTAAAGCCTATGTCTATCAGAGCAATGAAGAGAGAGATTTAAGAACTGAAACTTAGGCATAATTTCACTCTCTACACCACCATTACAATATACTTTTCCATTTTACTTTATAAAAAACATTTCCATTTGAATCAAAAGATATCAGGAATAGCTAAATTTATTCTGTCTACATAATTTTAAATCAAAATCATTTTTTATGTCTTCTGTTTCCTCTTTTACCAACATCAAAAAATCAAAGGGCATCTGTCTGATTATATGTAATACAAAAATACAATCTGTTAATTTTAGTCATGTGGATTAGAACTCCATGATTGGGCTTGCTTATATCTACAAGAATGATCTAAGCATTAACTAAGGAAACCATAATTTGGCATTTTATACAACACTTATGAATGCTGCACATTATATTATTCAGTAGCACTTGCTTTCCAGATTTGCACAAGTTAGAAATTCTTGGCAGCACTTCACAAGGCTAATTTATCCCATCTTTAGTCTCACTTTTTAATAAATAAATAAATAATAGAAATATTTTATACTTCACTGCCACCTTTCATCTGAAGATATCAAAGTACTGTCAAAGACCTGTAAGTACAGTGGTCACAGTAAAAAGTGACCATTTCTATATGTTTTGGAGCACATTTGCTATTTTAGTGTAAGAAAAATATTTGTGAAACAGAATGAAGTTTTCAGATTAGTAAGAATTTTCAACGTACTAATGATGGCAAACCATTGAATGATGCTAATATTTATGTTAATTTAAATCCTGTTCTATCTTTGGAAATGGTTCGTAATTTTATTTTTATTTATATACATCCCGTACAACAAACAGACCTCAACTGTTGAATAATACTTACTTGAACAATTAGTCACAAATTGTTACATTCAACTATTTACTCATTTTTCCTCTTAATGTCATTAATGATAACATTTCAAATAAAAGAATTTTAAAAATCATACTAGCAGAGACACAGCAAGCAAAATTTGAAACCACAAATTATTGGATGAACATTAACTGGTGCTAAACTCTGTAAAACTTCCAGTGTTTACAACTATTTGCATGACTGTCCGGGTACGTAAAGTATGTTTGAGTAACATAAGGTGATAAATCGCCACCTGTTGTTTTTAACAGTTACACTTTTAAAAAGATGGAGGAGGAAGAGAAAATAAGTCCTTAATTTCAGTTCCTCTTTTTCTGTTTTCACATCACCATAGAAATTACTGTTAGTTTTAATTTTTTGTGAGTTCAGCTCCAAGTCTTTGGATTAAGTTTGTGACTAATTATCACAAAGTCTTCAGTTCACATTTGGACAGTAAATTCTCACCTTTCCACATGATCCAACATTGAAAGACACATTGTAAAAGTAAAGTTTTTCAGCTTATTTTTACAGCAAGTAAACAAATATTTCAGGAAACTACCATAGCATATATTTCAGAAAACTCTTGTCCCCACAGTAAAACTTTTGTTTCATTCATTGGACTCCAGAGTACTCTTGAAGAATCAAAACTTCATTATCTTTTCTCCTGATTCTTAGGGTCTGATAAAGGACTTACTGAACTCTATAGTGAACTTTCTGCTGAATATAATGGGCTTTTAAATAAACCATTAGTGGAATGTTTCCCATAAATACAATTTTTTTCCTACTATGTATCATAAAAATTCTTGCTTAAACCTAAATGCCTTATTAAGATTTTATTGTATTTTGAAATTTGCCATAAGCACTCATTTTCTCAGGGTTTTGTGGTTTGTTTATTTAAATTCATTGACAAGTCAGGCTCTTGAGGGCTAGTTTTGTCTGAAAACTTCACTCATTTCAAGATATAATTGCTCCTAGGGAAAATGTAGCTTCTTCCTCAGACAGAAGAGGACTGTAAGTGGAGGTCAGAACAATCACAAGCTTAATGCAAGTATATGATCTACTTCATTCACATTTGCATCTGGAAGGGCTTAAGGAAATAGTAAGTAATCATCAGCCTGTCACTGTGAGAAAAGTTTCAGGAATTCCTCCAACCCAACAGCCAAGCATAACTGTAGTTAGAGTTAAATGCAAATTTTTCACTGTTTCAATTCATAAGAAGCCGTCGTTTCCAGCTGGATAATTCTGATTGTTTTTAGTAACATAATGGTGTCCATGACAATAAAGGTATTTTCCAGTGGTCATTAAGGATTTTACCTTAAATGTTATTCTGCTGTTCTGCAGTCAGTAATTATTTTCTATAGTTTTACTTTTGCTCTCATACATGTGTACATGTGCATATATATATGTAATTATATAAAATAATGCTATGGAAGATGTATCGCACCAAATTCCCAAAAAAGATCCCTTTCAGTTCCAGTCTTCTGCCTATAATGAACAGTTCTTTATGGCGAACAAGTTCAAACAAATATCAGAACTTCCAGTAAAATTCATAAGTTCAACAAGCATTGGAAATCCTGTCTTCTTTCCTCCTTGCTTTTACTACTTTCTTTGAAATACACAGAGCTGAGTGCCTCCTCCTTCTGGCACATACATATCTGTAACCACAATAACTATGCCAGTCAGCCAGACAATCTTAGATATTCTCCTAAGAATGAAGAATGAATCATTGTGTTTTTCTCTTCATATGTAACATTAAGACTAAATTACCAATTTAAGGCTTCTAAACTGAAGTTAAAAATAGATTGTATTAGCAATGGAAGCAAAATCTTGTGGTAGCTTCTTGACATTAAGGGCCATATAGTGCTCTATATGTACTGTTTTCTTCCCCCAGGCCTCTTTGTTACTTTTTTTTTTGCATCTTTTGTCACATCTTTGGTACATCTTTTTGCAATAAAGGTACTAACAAGTGCAGCATTGAGATTTTTTTCTGTAGCCATGCAATAATTCACGACTAGCTTATTAAATTTGTAGACAGTAAAAAAATCTGATGAGCTCTCTGTATAATTTAAATAACTTAAATGAAAGAGAAAACCTAAGATATTCAAACAAGTATTACTTCGGTGATCCTGACAAAGAAGAAGAACATAAAAAGTAAAAGAATTCACCATCTCTATACAAGTAGAAAATATTATTCAGAAGGAAATTAGAACTGCTTTATAGTCTTTTAAAAAGCATTGAAAAGTTTCTAGTTAGTGGTCAATAGAAAGCCCAGCAAGTAAGACAGTCCAAAGGACTGTCAATTACACAAATGTGTCAGATCATGACAGTACTTGTTTTTACTGCCACCAAAAGTTTTAGCCAAATGAAAGCCAAGGTTTTGTTGTACACTGGTTCTTATTCATAATCAGCATGTGTGACTTTTCCTGTCATCAATACCGTCAATATTTGCTTTTTTTTGTCCAAGAAATCTCCCTTGTTCCCCTAGTATTATCACCTGCTATATATTAGTTGTAAAAGGGTTTAGTGATGCATTTCTCAAAGCACTCTGTTCCAACATACCTAAAAGTACATCAGATATGGCAGGCTATATATTGCATAGAATGCTGAAAGTCTGTTCAGTGTTAATACCTATATTAAAAACATTAACAACAGAAAAGAGTTGTTATAACACAATGAGTGTCTTTAATTTAGAAAGATGAACAAATATAGAAATGCCAGAGGTAACAACCTTGCAGGGTATTATTTTTAGGAAACTTTAATTCCATTAGTATATATGTTACCTTGCTATTTCTATTTGTTTTAGCACAGTTATACAGTGTTTAAACAAGTTTTCTGTTTCTTCTTTTCTTGGTTGGTTTCCCAATTGTTGTTTCACCATTTGAGACTTTTCCCCCTTGACTCTATGGTAATATTTGCTTTGGAGGCTTTAAAGTTACTCTCTCATGCAGATTGTTTCCTAAGTTCCATGTCTGTATTCACTCTCTCAAAATGACTCTAAAAAAAAGTCTTACATCTTTCATGGCTAGAGATATTTAGTCTTTGGTACTGGCAAAATTAAAGTATCCAATTATGGTCAAAATTGTAAAATAACATATTAATCAGTTGTTCCCACTGATATCAATAGGATTACCCTGAGGGGAAAAGCTACTAGTCTTTAGGAAGTGTCTTTTATTAACTAAATTATTCAAATGTTAAAAATACATAAGTTTTGAATCAATATATTCCCATTATGTGAAATGCTAATTTTAATGAGAGACACTTACATTTAGACCATTACAAGAAACAGCTAATAATTATTTTCTAAGCCAACACTTTTTTCTCTACAAGCTTTCAGCTCTTAACCTTGAATTTTACAATTGTTTTTACTTAAAGCACAGTGATATTGAAAACAGTGCTATTTTGGATAGGATTAACCTTTCCAGAAGGGATTATTCTTTGTGTTTTCTCTTCAAAATACCATGACTTTTGTGCTAATATCTTCATGAAAAATGGAATGTCAATACAATGGATTTACTGAGAAGACAACCTGCCTCCTATCTTGATGATATGATACATAGTTATTTAAGTGCTTGATATGTCACCTGTTCAGTATATGCAATGGACTATACAACAGATTTTTTATACATGTAAGGCCTACACATGCTTCTGCACCTTTGTAGTTGCTACAACTCACTAATCATATTAAAATAACATCAGAACTTTCTAGAAAGGACATCTTCAAGAAATAATTGCCATTTAGACCCCTCGTATGTGACTTGCACCTCTCTTGTTCATATGGTTAAGTATATAAATACGGACCTTGATTTTTTGACTTTGTATTCAATCATTGACAACGTCAGGCAGCTTATATTCTAATTATCATTTTGCCTATCTTTTTTTGTTGTTTACCCTCAGAACTAGCCAGGTCTATTTAGACCCACACCCAGAAAACCGTAGCCTCCTATCTTCCAGCCTTCACCGTTTCAAAAGAGCAAAAACAGCTACTGAAAAAAACACAGCAAGTCACACTCCAGAGAGCATCCTCACTACTTCAGGCTCAACTACACGAGGGATCTTCATAATATTCTCAATCTAGCAGAAAGTTATTGTCTCATGGTTGCTTATGTCATCTCAATAGCATTTGACTGCTAACAAGTCCTCTGAAATTCAGATTGTCTGCTCAAATCTGAGCCTCTAGAAATCCATCTGTTTACCTGTTGCATAGTTGGTTGGTGTAAATTTTATAGGAAGATATTTGTGTCAGCATCTTTTTGCTATGTTAAGGATCAAGGACTATTCTTCAGCCACTGCCACAATAGCAATAAATGACATTAAGGGTTGGAATTTTTCACCCATCATTATTATCCCTTTCCTGATAATCCCAGCAAGTAAATCAGTGAAAAAATTCACTCTATGCGGGGATCAGAATTCAGGTGATAGTATGAAGGCAATTAGAATGGTACAAATGAAAGCCTAATTGCTGAAAGTACAAGTTACTAGCTATGAAAGAGAATAAAAAGTATCCTATCAACAACTGCATCAAAACCCCAACAAGCTTAAATCTGTCTTTTAGAAAAGATGGAGTTTTCCTGCATAGAGAGATTAATTTTGCATTCAGATGACATGCTCCAAACACAAATAATATCTGCTTGTTAAATATATATTTCCAGAATACTTAATTCATGTGGACGTATTGCAGTGATCTACTCTTTGTGCTTGAATTTGTTAAGATGTGCAAATCATGTTTAATCATTCTACAAATTCTCTTTCCTCCTCATATTGGAAAGGAAAGCAGACTCAAAGGACAAAAAACCAAGTTAATTCCTGCAAAACATGAAAACTGCGCATAAAGTGTTTGCTACATTTAACATCCACTTTCTGATATTACTAGTTTTCTTCAGGATGGGGTAAGGACAACTTTTAACAAAGTGAAATGAAGCAAAAGCATGTCATCAGGAAAAAACTATTACACCTTCCCCTCTTACTGACTAAATGCTTCTGAATACTTGACTGAAATTTAAAAGTTGATCAGGTGATGGACTTGCAACAAATCCAAAGTTACATTTCATGCAATCCAGGGAATACAGAAAAGAATCTACACAAACAAAACCATAATTATTAGTTGAAGGATAGTAAGCACAGCTTTCAACAAGAGTTTCTTCAGAGTCATTCCAGAATTTCAAAGGAACAATTCAGCAATTACATATTTACACCAAAATGGTGTACTTCAGAATTACAAGATAATAAAAATTGGAGTCCAGTATGAAAACATAAAATCTGGTCATTTTTTAAATCAAAAGAACAAGGTGAATCAATGTGACGATGCAAACATAATCTTTATGTATCTCAACGGGCAATCTATCATGCGTCCCATAGAATTTCAAAAAAACTGAAAAGTTGGAACAAAGGAAGAATGTTTCAATGCAAGTCAAAGGTACTCTGATGCTTTATTAGGTTGGAAGATTCAAGAGGGGGACGTACTGCTACTGTCCAAACAAGCCTGCAGGAATCAGGTGAAAAACATAATAAAGTACAAAGCTGATTTAAGCATCTACCACACCCACAACTCTGGCTGCAACTCCATGATGACCCATAAAGTCACATGATCACCCTGTCCTTTATATGCTGTACTTTTTCTTCTGCATATCAGGGGATTTATGTCAATTTAGCCCTCCTAAAGATACAGCAGCAAAACTTTATTGCTTCTTATGACTGTCTTCTTTTATTCCTTTAAATCTATTTTTTTTCTGCAGCATTCTATTTTTCTGCATTTATTTCCCTTACCTAAAGAAGGAAAAATATTTTCTCTGTATAAGATCATTAAACTTATGTGGAATCACTCTCAGATTTTTATTAACTGCATCAGCTGGTCATCAGAAATGCGAGGTCAGAGAAACTTTGTTACTTCAGCTGATGCTCTGACAATGTAGATCAAGTGTGTATAAATTAATTGCTTTCTGTCAAATGCCCATGGCACTTCCATCTACAAAAGTTTTACTGACACTTTTGTGACCCCAAAATGGATGACACAACTTCATAATACTTTCACTCAGCTTTACTAAAGGAAGCCAAGTTTCTATCTGGAAGACTATATGCTCGCTTCTTGGAAAATTCAAGGCATTCTCCTTCCTTTGACCACCAGATCCAAAGTCTTGTCTTTCTCTTCTATACAGGAAGCCACCAAAGAGCTTAATGATAAAAAGTTCCTTTTCCTGGGCTCAACTGAATAAAGTTCTACATATATGCCATCTGACCGAGTTTAAAGAAAGTAATTAAAATGCAAAATAAGACCATTTTGCAAGAAGATGGATAACAGAGCTTTCAGAAATTTATCCTGGTGCATGGACATGGTAGGAAGCAACAAGGAGGACAAAAGATAACCTGTCTGAATATAAGGGGTTTTCAAAGGTAGTCTCAGGAAAGCTATCATACTCTTTCAAGAGTTAGTGATATTTTTTTTGTCAAGGCCAATGCTTGTCTCTGGGGCCAAGGTTACACAGCCTTTTGCAGAGGGCAAAAAAGCGTGTAATTGTTTCAGGCCCATCTAACTTTGCCTACTCATAAATCTGTAACAAAGCATGGTCAGGAATAGCTGGAGAAGACCAAGATCATGTGCCTCCAGTGCTCAGTTAGGGTAAGGGATTATATATATATATAATCTATATATATAGGGATTATATATATATATATATAATCTATATATATAGAGAATTTCCTATGTCAAATGTGATTGCTTTGAGCACTAGCCTAAAGAACGAAAGTCAGGTTTTTTGAATTATGTAGAAATTTTTAGAATTACTTAAAACTTTATAGTATTTAGAGTTACCTAGAAACATTAAGTCATACAAAGTTGAACAATGTTAAATACAGCTTCCAAAATCCATCCTCCTCCTTGCTTTGTCAGTCTATTTTTACTGGTACATTTCAGTGTGAAATACAGTTCTTTACCCTAGTACAGAGGTTTTTTTAAACGTATCTTTTACAAAGCTGTGTATTCAATAAAAACAGCTATCAATCACAACCATAACAATTACTTATTAAGCTTAATTGGATATAATTAAAATTGGATATAATTAGAAATAATTTGATATAATTAGAAAATCCCTGAAGTATCTAATATCTTCCAAACTTCAGCCCCCTTCCAATTTCTCTTTCTAGGAATTTGCTTCCTACTCTTTCTAGCCTCAGAATTCTTTAAATGCTATAAATAATCTACATTCCACTATGGGAATTCTTTTATTTCTCTCACTCCAATGTAATTGCAGAAAATAGACTTTGGGTTTCAGATGGGAAACATGGAAAATTCAGAATGGAATGAAGAATATACTAAGAGTATTTGGAAGCGTTGAAAGTTTTCAAAGTCAAGTTCAATGGAGCTTTGAGCAACCTGATCTAGTGAAAGATGGCCCTGCCCATGGCAAGGAGGTTTGGACTAGACGATCTTTGAAGGTCCCTTCCAACCCAAACCAATCTGTGATTCTGTGATTCTAGTATTTCTAAACACTGTATTCTATTTCAGTACAATTTAAGTGTCAGCACAGAAACACAGCTACACTACTGCATCAGTGTTGCTAACAGCTAGATATTGTCTTCTGGGGAAAATTCCAGATCAGAATTAAAACTTCTGAAACTTGGGAGTGTTTCAGTACCAGAATTAAAATGGTTTGGATGATCAATAGGAACTTATTTTTTGTATGACATAGACAGAAAAACTTAAAAATTCTCAAACTTGACAATGCTGTGTTTTTTCTCCAAATGTCTAATGCTTTGTCCAGAGCTTTGCGTAGCAATTCTAGCTATATGAGATGGCAATATTGGCCTACATTGGGGAGAAAGATAGGGACATTATATTTACTTCAGTTAGAGCATTTGCATGACTAGGAACAGAATAAAACTTACGTGACTGAATAATTTTAGTGTTGCCAGTAGGATTAGTTTCACTGCAGTTCAATTAATTATGCCAATTTTATTCTGCTACTGCTATAAGCTATTTGTCTAGCTTAAATTTCATACTTGCTACTTGTGGACTTTTTATTAGGCCTATTTTACATGTAGATGAATAGAGGGTCAGAGAGGATTAGCGATTTGACTAAGGTTGAACAACTCTCACTACTACACAGTTCAGCAAAACCAAGAAATTTTACCTATCATTCTTTTCTTAGTGTAGTCACAGAGAGAGATCTTAAATTACTGAAGCATTTTGGAAATCCTCTCAACACAGACAGATTCAAAAGGTCTGGAGAAAACAGTGAGGAAGAGCCACTTACAGATGACAAAGGAAAATGTAGTACTTGGTCAGGACTTAGGCTGTTTAGATGTTACTCTGAAAATCAAAACAGAATTCCACAGGACATACTAAGGAAAGAGGTTGCTGTGATCATCATTCCTGCATTAGAATAGATCTTTTTTTCAAAATTAGGTTTGCCTATATTATTCATTTGGATTTTTTTAAATGTTCAATCAATAAGGTTATTTAATAAAAGACTGAGATTAAAATTTCAGAATTCAGTGGGAACACTGGCAACACTTGATTCATTCTGGTTCCTTCTAAGTTGCTTCACAATTCATGTTTTCAACAACATCTGTCCAGAATATGGCTATTTGCTTTTATCATCCCATCATTAGATTATCCATTAAATTACTCTTCATGCCTCAGTAATGTCATTATTTTTAACTTTAAGGAGTCTTTTTTGTGCTTTATCACACAAACTTGTGATTGCTATTGTTAAGTCCCGATCTGATTGTCAGGCTCGGGGAAGGTTTGTAATGATCCCAAGGGCGAAATTAAGACACGAACGAGGTCATATGCTGCCAATCAGATGTTTTATTGGGTAAATATAAAAGAGTAAAGCGATAGGAAAGGCAGGAAATATTAGGAGGAAATTAAGCAAGCATTCGGAGAGATAAGCAAAGGATAGTCACCACCATGGATCCAGCGGCGTCCCATTGGTCCTGTCTTCAGTTTTTCGGTGTTGGATGACCACACTCAGGTTTCGTTGTGCCGTCTTTTATCTGGTGTTGGAGAGGGAGTTTGCCCTCTCGTTTCCGTTTGGTTACCCAGGGCAACATCACGTACCCAACACGTGCACATCTACTGGTCGGGCAAGCGGCCTGACCAGATACCAGTTGGCGTCCTATTCTTGGTGGTGCCCGATAAGCCAAAGAATGGCCTGCTGCTTCATCAAGTTTGCACAGGTTTCCTTGCCAGATGGTGGTACTTGATAAGCCAAAGAGTGGTCTGCCCTCGGGTCTTGTCAGACAGAAGAGTGGTCTACTGTCCGGTCTTATCAGATAAACACACAAGCAAGCTTTGAGACAATTGTTCTTAACATTTCAGTCTCTTACAGCTATCTTTCCTTGTAGAATGCTGCCATCTAATTAGGTCTCCTGTCCTACTCCAGGTTCTCACCAAGCTTTACAACAATTGCTGCTTGAATTGTTTTGATTCTCTCACTCTTGAGGCTTCATGTCTGAATATGAGGATAATTCAAAATGCAAGTGATCCTAATAAACTGATCTTCAGTTTCTGTTTGTGATCTTCATCAAGTCACCTGTTATTCTTTATACTTGAAGGCACTTACCTCTTCATATCTCCTGCATTTAATTTGTACTCCTCAAAAATTCAGTGTGTCATCTACAGTTCATCTGTTTCATTCATTTCCTTTTTCTGTGGCAAATTATTCTCAATATTTGTGCAAAAAGTTATCCGAGTTTACAACCAGCTTCTTTTTGACTTCTCATTTGCTACCTGTAATTCAGGTGGATTGAATTAAACCTCTGCTCAATCTGACTGACTTCAGCACCATCTCTGGGCAGCCACAGGGGCTTGAGAAGCTGCTAACCCCAATCATACCTTAACTGTTGTTGTGGTTTAACACATAGCCCTATACTTGCTACTATGAAGAAAGTTAACTCTGCTCCAGTCAAAACCAGCATAACTGTTATAAGAGTAATTAATTTAATTTAATTCTTACCAGATATTGATAAGTATGGGCTCTGATGAGGATGTTAGAAGTCAGTCATTTAATTTCTCTTCCTCTCTTTGCCTCATTTCTCTTCTACCAGATGTTCTTCTACCCTGACGATGTGTTTTAAGATTCTTAATTACAGTAAACACAGGGGAGAGTTTTGGTGTTGTACTTCAGAAGACAGTTACTCAAGTCCTTCCTTGTATGCCTGAGGGACAGGATGCCATTCAGAGGGACTTGGACAAGCTCAAGATGTGGTGCTGCATCTGGGTTGGGGCAATCCCTGGTATCAATACACGCTGGGGGATGAAGGATTGAGAGCAGCCCTGCAGAGAAGGACTTGGGCATACTGATAGATGAAAAGCTGGCCGTGTGCTGGCAATGTGCGCTTGCAGTACAGAAAGCCAACCGTACCCTGGGCTGCACCAAAAGAAGCGTGGCCAGCAGGTCCAGGGAGGTGATTCTGCCCCTCTACTCTGCTCTGATGAGACCCCACCTGGAGTACTGCATTGAGCTCTGTAGTCCTCAGCACAGGAAGAACACGGACCGGTTGGAGCGGGTCCAGAGGCGGGTCACAGAAATGATCAGAGGGATGGAACACCTCTGCTGTGAGGAAAGGCTGAGGGCGTTGGGGTTGTTCAGCCTGGAGAAGAAGAGGCTCCGGGGACACCTTACTTCTGCCTTTCAATACTTAAAGGGGGCTTATAAGAAAGACGGGGACAAACTTTTCAGTATGGCCAGTAGTGACAGGACAAGGGGTAATGGTTTTAAACTAAAAGAGGGTAGATTTAGTCTAGATATAAGGAAGAAATTTTTTATGATGAGGTTGGTGAAACACTGGAACAGGTAGCCCAGAGAGGTGGTAGATGCCCCATCCCTGGAAAGATAAGGTTGGATGGCACTCTGAGCAACCTGGTCTAGTTGAAGCTTCCCTGCTCATTGTAGGGGGGTTGGACTAGGTGATCAACCCAAACTATTCTATGATTGTAATGACTCTATGACTCTATGATTCTGTGATTCTATGATTCTAACTTTATAAATTAACTCTCCACCGTGAAGACAGGGAAAGAGTTTGACAGGGAGAAAAGCAAAATAGATCATTTTTAGCTGGCAAATGGATTTACGGATCTGGATCTTTTCTTGATCTTATCTCAGTGCCAAAACAATTCTAACCCAGAAAAACTGTGCAGGTATTAAATTAAAATAAGGCTATGATGAGCCAGCAACTTCTTCTGCTTTTGTGCCAATGAAATGTGAGCATTCAGCAACAGACAAATTCCAGGCTTTAGTGTTTTTAAAGCAATTTGGGAGAAAGTGCTGAGTTGCTTTATTACCATGCTTTGAGGAACATTCTGCAACTTTATTGGTCACCATCAGTTGTTTAATCTGAGATGGGAAACTAGTGAGGCGAAAATGTTTGGTGATCTTGCCAAAAACAAAAATAAAACCCTTTAGTATGGTCTGAAGCACGGTAAATGGAGCACAACGGCAATATATAAGGATACAAAACGTAAGTTCACTAGGTTTTGGTGTTTCATTTAAGGCAAAAGGAATGGAATTATATGAGCTAGGACTTTATTTGGTTTCACAAGCATTGGCAGCTTATTCAGCACTAAGGATTCTGTCCACAGCTAATGCAAATTTTCAGATTTTTTGTTCAACAGGTCTACATAAATTTACGCTCACTGCAAATGTTAGAGAGCCATATACTGACTTTCTGGGCTTTTGGCAATAGAAGCATATATTCATAGTTTTATTTCTGACAAATTTTTTTTCATGCATCGGACTCCACATCCATGTTGAAGAAGTTTTCATTGTCACTTTTAGTTCTATAATTCTGTAATCTCACCCATATTTAAGGGTGTTAAAAGATTTGAAGGGGGTTTAATACCCTTTTTTTCAGAGAAGAGAAACCAATAAAGGCTCAAAGTGATGGTGCAGCCCCTGATAACAGTATCCCATAAAAAGAGTTAAAAAGACCCCCTTTCTAAGGGGAATCTAATTTACAGGAAAAAAGTCAGGAACTGATTAAAGGTCATCTGAGAGGAGAACACAGGATTGAACAATTTATCAAAGGCTGCCTTTTTCATATAACCTAAGCTTCCAAACAAGAAATTAGAAAGTGCAGCATAAAAGAAATTGTGCCTTTGTGTTATTAAGGGGAAAGGGACATGCAGGTCAAGCATAGAAGGACCTTTTATTCAGAAACTGACTGCAACCAATGCATGAATAACAACTGTCAAATTGACAGTCCTGTGACTGGTGATCCAGCTGAAGATTTTGATCCACTTATATACCTTTCCCAAATGCCAAGACTTTTATCTTAGATGATGGTCTATGGTTAAAGAAGGAATTATTGATGTATTACACAGTGCATCTTTTCCAAGCAGGAACTACAAGGAGAATCTTGTCAGACAGTATTCATGTGAACCTATTTCATGAGTTACTCTTCTTTGAATGAAGGATTATGGGAAGAACTTCCTTTTCACCTAAAATCTGCTTTATTAAGAGAGAAGGTTATCAGGGATTTGGGAGCTCATTCTGGAGCTGTGTCAACATTGCAGAGTGCATGCTGAGTTAGCAAAAATATGGAAGTTATTACTTTTTTATTTTCTGTGCAGTACCTAACTGATAGGAGTTAGAATGTACACAAAGCACAATTTCCTACTCAGAACAATTTCTAAGTCTTTATAACTAGTTTTCCTGCAGTATGACTTGCAACCTTTTCACCCTGTCCTCCCTCAAAATTGGTCAAAGAAAATAACAGTTCTGCAAACATAGTCTACAAAAGTATCTAAGGCACAATCCACAATTTTGGATTTAAAACATACAGTGTGAGATGAACCATGCTAAAATGTCTCAGAATCCTGGAAATTCAGACCTGAACAGTCCTACTTATCAAGTATGGGTGCCAATATTCAACAAGTTACTATCTACGAGTGAAGTGCTTCATCCACTTGTCAGCTTTAACAGTTGAAAAAATGAATGGAAATTATGTGACCAAAACTCTGTTTGAAGATGGTTCTTTAAATTCTTTTGATTTTGTGTGTAACAACACAAATGGCAGTGTCTTCTTATGTTGGATTAAATGCCAGTATTTATTTAATTAGTTTTCCAGTTATATTATTTACTTATTGTTAATAACTGAATTATAGTCATTGTAGGGTGTTATAACTAAAGACTGGACTGCGTTGTACATACACACTGGGTTATACAGAATAGAAAATTCCTGTATCAAGTATACTACAATCTAAATAAACAACGGTCAGGAGTGCATGGGGGAAGATACATTGCTTTAAAAAAAAAAAAAAAAAAAAAAAAAAAAAAAAAAAAACAAACCTGCTTGAATGTTCTTTGTGCATATTACTGCCTCTCCACAACATACTTCCTATATTGTGAAATTACTTTATTACCATGTAGTTCAAAATGGATTTTTATGGAAATGCCAAATAGATAAAAAAAATTAATGTAGAAGGGATTTGACAAAAACTATATTCCTGAGCATGGGCAGTTAGGAAGCAGTAAAGAGGAAACAATACCAGTGAAGAACTAGCTAGGTTCATTCTTCATGTAAATGTTATCTCCATAAAAAAGAAAATGCTAGTTAGTGATACAAAGCAAGTATCTCTGTGTGAATACAGGCTGTTGGAAAAATACCTGTTGATATACTGGAGAAACCTAGATGTTAAAGTTTGCTGCTTTTTCAATAAAATTAAGCAGTCAAACAATACTCATATAAAAGAGAAGGGAAAAAGCTATCTTGAAAATATTTGCAAGCATATGTTGACATAGCAGACTTGAACTTTTTTATAAATCAGAATTTTACCCTTTCTACTCATTTCTATTTGGTGCCAAACTCAAGTAACAAAAGTCGAACAGAAACTTAAAATTCCTAAGACTCCTATGCACTTACTAAAGTTGCAAAGCTAATGTGATTGTAGCACAGCCTCAGTCTCCTGTTAAAAGAACATTTACACTGGTAACAATACTTAAAGAAGGAAAGTACACTTCCAAAAGAAGTTTTCAAGGATTTTTATTCCTGAATGGTAGTGCTGACACAAAATGGAACCAAGACAACAGTGATGGAGAAAACATTTCCAATATGGGACCAGCTTTGAAACGACCCCTAACCCACAAAACTGAGTCACACCAAGCATTTAGGTTGTTCAGCCCCAAGAAGAGAAGACTCCGGGGACACATTGTTGCAGCTTTTCAATGTATAAAGAGGGCTTATAAGAAAGACGGAGAAAGACTTTTTACCAGGGCCTGTAGTGACAGGATAAGGAGCAACAGTTTTAAACTAGTCACTTAGGACTTTCAGACTGATAGATGGTCAAAACACAATGACAAAACCAAAGATGACCATTTTTTTCCTTTGAATTATTTTTCACCAACTTCAAGGAATAGCTTCCACAAAATAACTTCCTGCCTATGCTATTGTTATTTAGAACAGTGTCTTCCAAATATTTGAGATAAAAAACACCACTTTTAGAGACCATTATATACTTTTGTTTCTAAATTTTTTAATTCAAAATAGTTCTATAAACACTATGGACCGCTCCACCATGGCCACAACTTAGATACTACTACTCAGAATAATAACACCACCTACGAATCTTAAAAAACATTCTGAATGTTTTCCATTCAGTTTTCAGAGCAGAGCAGTTTTCTTTCCACACAGCAGACAATCGACTACAATAGTAGGTGGCCTAGTACTATTTGAAATCTCTCTTTTAATAAAGAAGATAGCAGCTGTAGGATATACACCGCCCAGTCATTGTCTTCAGCATCCATGCAAGACCACATAAAAAAAACAAGCACACTCATCCTTTGGCTTCAATAGCAACAATATACCAGTATTACCCAACCAGATATCCACCTTTTGTCATGGATGAGCGGTTAGGTTGCTTAAAGAATCACTGTCAAAGGTATTTGGAAATAGTGATTTTAACAGAAATCTATAAAGTGTGATTTAACAAAGTTCGATGGCAAGGTTCACTCTATTACTTATTAAATGAATGGAAAAGAGAGAGAGAGAAGAAATTGAGTTAGAAGAAAATACAAGGAGGAAAAGGGGGCCCTCCCATTGAGTCACAAGGTTCAGAATGGACCCCCTTGCTTTCTAAACTCCTTCTCAGAGAGGAGCCTAGGTGTGGCTGGATCCAATCCTAGTCTCAGACTTGGTCAACAGTTTATGTCTAAGGATGATACGTGTCCAGCAGCAGTTTAAGGTTTGTTCACAGTTAAAAGAGAATCACAAGAATTTAGCAATAACTAATCATTGGTTAATTTAGTGTCTACAAGGTGATTAAATAGGGTTTACTACAATATTTGTACCGATACGTACACACACACAATAGGCCTCATAATTTGTCACAACTTTAGTGAAATACTCACGATATGCATATATAAAGGTACCTAGTAAAAATTCCCCTTGAGTTCAGTGAAATACTCACATCAAATAATTAACTCAACAGGCAAAGGTTGAGTCTCAAGGAGTGAAAGGTGCCAGAGATCAGCCCACGTCGTGTTGTCAGGCCTCTATATATGCAAAGGTACCCACAAAAAATTCCCCTCGAGTTCAGTGAAATACTCACATAAAATTATTAACTCAACGCGTGAAGGTTGAGTCTTGGGGAGTGAAAGGTGCTAGACATCAACCCATGTCCTGTCATCAGGCCTCTGTATGCAGACTTAGATGTTTGCAGCTCTGAGAGGTGTCCCACTCGGACGGGGATGCTGGCGCAGCCTGCTGTGGTCCAGGAGAGCTCAGATGGTCTCACTTGGCACTGCTGCTTATAGTGTTGTGAGATGATTGACTTTAGGCATCAGTAAATTTCCATCCCATTGTCACAATCCGGGTTGGTGATTACTACAGTTCTCAAAAATTCCAGTGATGCTGGTATAGTCCTCCTGAGTTTCAACCCAGATATGTCCCAAAGCTGTTGAGGGCGGCTGATTATGCCTGGTACAGACGTAAAATATGTTCCAAGGTTGTCAGGGGGTGACTGGCTCCCTGATACAGACAGTGCTACTCCTACCTTAGCCATGTAAGAGTTTCTGATACGGTCAAGAGATGCTTAACCGCCAAACTTGTTACACAAAGGCCAAGTTTTGACAGGAGTTACTGAGATTGTAAAATGGTTCAGGAAGGGGAGTGGGGCAGGGAATGCACCACTATTGATGCTCATATGACCTCTATTAACATGAGATAAACTTTGTGGAAAATTAACTTCTACATGCAGCACAGCTGATTCAGTTTCAACTCAGAACCTCTCCAGTGCTCCCCTGCTTCCTCCAAAAAGAACAAACCACCACGACCCCCAAAAAAATAACCAACAACTTGTTCTGACCAGAAGAGAGAAAGTGCTTTGAAGAGATAGGTATGGCAATATTCTTCAATTCACCTACCTCTTTAAAAGCATACACACTCTTTAGAAACATAGTGTAAAAGCCTCCAGATTTATAATGAACTGTAACACCCATCTGTAACTGGAGAGTCAACTGTCCTCCTTTCACCCCTAGCTCTCAGACCCTTCTAGCTCTTCTTCCTTTATGAAGAAATGTGCAGTGGTACCCATACCTACTAATCAACAATGAAAGCAATTCAGAGGTCTTAGTCAGTACAAAACAGGGCAACCCACCTCCAGAGTTTGCATTGCCTTAAGGGTACTCTTCCTACATTTCTTCTACAGGATGTAGTCTATTATTTTTGTCACCTTAACATTTTGGCTGTTAACTACAGTCTTGTTTGAAGTTATATTTGGAAAAAAATTTAAACTGTTAACCATCTCTATCAGTCTGGACTTCTGCTAATTAATATTGTACCCCAGCTTTCACAAAACAGGGGTGCCTCTCTGCAGTAACTCGAGATGCAGAAACATCATCTTAGTCTGTAAACCAGAAAAGCTGAAAGCCCAAAGGGTCTGGCACTTACCAGAAGTGCTCAACACCACCCAAATTTAGCATCTTCTTCTTTCATTTACTGTTTTGGGGGTTACAGTCTCACAGACCTGAAATGTTACAGGGGTTGAAGCACTCCTACGAGCACCAGGTGCTGACACCATCAGCAGAGCATAAGGCAGCAGAGGGCAGAACAGCTCCAAGGGACAATGCTGCTGCCTTGGTAAGGGACCTGCAGCAAGAGCCTGAGCTCTCCCTAGGGTTGTAGCAGTGGGGGCCTCACCTGCAGGAGCGGTGTTCTGCAGAGTCACTAGGGAAGGAGCCACAAGGAGAGGTGAGCAGGTTGTGCACTCCCAGGGAAAATGAAGAGGAGAGTGGAGCTGGAGGCTCTGGTCACACAGTGGAGGGTGGCTGTTTGTTTGGAAAAGGCTGGAAGCTTGTTACTACTAGCAACAGGCAAGAGTTCCTGCTCCACCCGCAAAGCTGCAACTTCAGCAAAGGTATAGTACCCCAAGCACAGGTAAGGATAAACATGACCCATGAGGGGACCCAACAGAGCCAGCTGAGCCCAAACTTCATGTCCACACAAAGGAGAGAAGGCACATCATAGTCACAGGAGACTCCCTCTTGCAAGACACTCACGCATCAATCTGTCAACCCAACCTGATGTCTCAGGAAGTTTGTTGCTTGACAGGGGTCAGGATCCAGGGTGTGGTAGGGGGTCTGCCAGAGCTTATTTGCTCCTTGGACTGTTATCCAGTTATACTGCTTTTCCACATGGACACCAACAATACTGCTAGGGATAACCCAAAGCATATCAGGAGGGACTGCAGAGCTCTGGGGATGAGAGTGAAAGATACGGGAGCCCTGGTGGCCATCTTCTCAATCCTGCCAGTAAAGGGGAAACGTTCAAGCAGAAATGAACTTGTCCACCAGGTCAACACCTGCATGCATGGCTAGTGCCAAAGAGAGGACTTGTGCTTCTATGACCTCAAGATGTGCTTTGAAGACTGAGAACTACTGACTAGGTACAGGATGTATTGGACCAAGCTGGGCAAGAATGTCTTTGCAAATAGACTTGCCAGCCCAGAAAGGAGGGTTTTAAACTAGGTATACCCAGGTAGTATTACCATAATCTGAAGGGAATTGAGGGCACAAGTAGAGGAGATGCATCTGACAGACAGCAAGACAGAACAGGATCTCACACTGTCTCTTTAAAAGCAGCACAGCTTGGGGCTTACTTCAAACATCTATACATAAACACACATAACCTGGGCTGCAAGCAGGAGGAATTAGAAATTCATGCACAGCTGCAGAGCTACGGACTCACTGGGATTACAGAGACATGGTAGAATAACTCTTACGGCTGGAGCGCTGCAATGGAGACATACAGAGTCTTTAGGAAAGACAGGGTGGGCAGGCATGGAGGAAGAGTTGGGACTAGACAGCCACTGAAGGTCCTTTCCCACTTGAATTTTGATCCTGTGATTCTTCACTCTGGACTATTGATAATTCTTTTGGTGTCTAAAAATCTGGTTTAGATGCTATAGTAAGTGACATGAACATAGAAAGATGCAAAGCTATGTAATGGCTTTGTACCAGAAATTTTTAAATTGGTATTAACAGAGAAAGAATGGGAATGCCTGAGTGTGGAAGCATGAAGGGCAGAAAAAGGAAACTAAGAATGGCACATGTCAATTGCAACTAGCTCAGCAGGTCATCAAGATCTCAGCACATCTGCAAAGAATTTCTAAAGTTGTGGTTTTTTTCAGATTGGGAAGACAAAGGACAGCCTAAAACAAGAAGCAAGCTGTACCCAGTCTAAAACATAGACAGGATAGACTAAAGACAGAATCCATTAAGAAATCAAGTTGGGGGAAATAAAGAACAGATTTGGAGCTATAAAATACTCCAGTGGGAGATGAAAGACAGTAAGTCATTAAGAATAAAGGAAACTGTATTAAAATAAAAACATTTACATCCATGTGGCAAAAAAGGGGTTAAAACTCAGTGCATAGGTTTTTTATGCACAGCTGCATAGAAGTTGTCATTAATACTCTAGTGGAGTATATACATGAGAGTGCATATAGGGCATTATTAATTGATGAACAAGATTTAACACAGAAGCCAAATTGTTTTAGAATGACAGTATTTTGGGGGATTAGCACTCTAACCTGCCTTAGGGAGATGATGACACAGGCAAAACAAAATATAAGGATTAATGTCTATGCCAATATAGTAGGATGGGTGAATGAATGGGTGAGTAATAACTGAGAACAGTATGGGGGATCATAAACAGAGTGGGACCTGTACTAAGCTTGGATGCAACTTCTACAACTCACAACTCAGTCTTAGAAGATTCCAGTGTTTTCTGCTGCTTCCAGAAAGAAAAGTTCTGTACAGATGGATATTCCTGCAAGGCTGAAAATGGTGTAGTCTGATTTACGTTTGGATTTGGAACAACTTATCACAAGACAAGTTTAAGTTGTTAATTATTTGAAAGCCTTCTCATATAGGAATATTTTCAGCATTTTCCTAAGGGTGGTCAGGTTATGAACTTAACTCAATAGGTGAAGCCTCTCAAATGATTATGTTTTGTCCGCAGTTCCAATCTGGTTTAGCATTTGTTTTGTGACTTGTTATTCAGATTTTGCAAAAGATTACTCAGTGATGAGGACAACATAAATGAGAGATGCTTAAGACAAAAGATCTCTACCAGTTTACAATATTGTAAAGCTATAGGGCAAATATATCTACACAACTAAATCTACTCTTCTTACTTCTTCATTGAACAAACTACCTATACTGCAATTGTGCTAGAACTGTGTAATTAGAAACACAATAGTAATACAGCATCTGTGTACAGCATAACATGGGAATCTGAAGAGAATCCATAACATGAGATTTGGATGCATAAAAATGACACAGTATTAGAAAATAAGAAATAAGCAAAGTTTCTTGAGGGGGGATCATTTTAAAATGTCATAAATAATAAATAATAAGGAACAAAAACGAGAGTGAACTACTATGGTTTCCATTTTTTCCACCATTACCTTACTAACCCATTTGATTTAAGATTAAATCTTTCTATCATATTGTTTCCTTTAAAGCTGCTTTTTGCTATGCTTTAATAAGTTAATTTTGTTTTATTTTCAGTGGTGACTGTTGTCTTTACTATTGGTTTTGGCTTCTTCACCACTTTTGTGATTTAATTGAAATTGTTTTCCAACATTTTTATGCAATGTACTAATAATACTAAGACACTTGTCAACAAGTATAAGAGTGCCCTTCAAGGCTTAAGTGAAGATAATTTTGACATTACTCTAGATTGCTCTAGACAATACTCTAGATTTTGTAAACTTGATAATTAAGACATATCTTTATGTTTGAGCATGGCAAAACTAGCATGCAGTAAGACTGAGTTATTCTTTTTCTGCTTTGAATCTGTTTAGGACACAACATTGCTTAGTATCTGAAACATCTTGGCTTGACATTTCTAATGTAATTTGCACCAATTTAAAAACTTAAACCTGTGAGTTTTGAATGCTCCAAAACTCCTGTACGTCGCCTGATTTAATAGTGTGCTACTTTCTAAAAGATTCACATGTAATGAGGTTATAAAAATTGCATTATTTCTCTTGGTTTTGTAATATTTTTCATATTCTGTAATAATTCTTTTCATACTTTTTAATAAACACCCAACTTAGATATTCTATAAGAAAATCATTTATACGATGGATGTTTACAATAGTTTGAGATTTAGTATCAAAATTCAAATAAGAACAAAACAAAAATACATTGCAGAGGTAACAGCATGGTATTTTTTCTACAAATACAAGAAAATTGTTATTAAAAAATATGATGGTATACAGACAGTTTCCATCTTTAGCAATAGCATAAACATCAAATTGGACCTTGTAAATTATTCATGAAGCTCAATTTGACAGGATTAACTTTTCTTACTGTCAAGCTATTGTACTAATTTTATTCTGAGCAGAAATGTTGCTTTTACTAAGCTGCTAATTCCACAGGAAGAAAATGTGGCTTATAACACACCTTCTAAGCCTGCTAGACCTATAGGTTTAGAAAAACATGATCTATGCTGCAAAGAGACTGAAGCACGCTCATAGATTAGTTCTGCTTTCATTGAAAAGGATCCACAATTTCACAGAGAAAATGGAAGAAAAGTAAAAACACTTTATAATTTTATTCTTGAGGGAACTGAGGAGAAGCTAGACACAATTCACTCTGTTTTTAAGCCACATATAATGTAAAGAGGAAGAGATTGAAATGGACTTGGATTGCAGCCAGACTGACTGGCAGGCAACATTTGATGCAATTAAAAATAATTTTCAAATAGAACTGTTTAATGAAATACAACTTTAAGAGTATTCTCTAGAAAACTGTCTCCTAGCATACTTCCCTCCACAATACTTAAAAAAAAAGTCATCTGTCCCTTAGAACAGCTGAAACAGAACTTTATGTCACATTTTTGTAACAGGAAAAGCCTTTTGGAGGATCAGGGGGCTGTTCAAGAGGAGGTTGCTTGAAATTTTAAGGGAAACTGGATTTTTTTTTTTTTTTATTCTCACTTTAAGGCATAACTAGTCATTTTTTAATCCAGTATCTGGTAGTGCTTAAGGATCAACTTAATTTTAAATAATTCTAACTGTAAATTCTAATAGTAAATAGGGACAACATTGGTATCAGCAGAAGCTGAGCAATGCTAGATAAAATGCTTTTAGTCACTGGAGTTTTACTGGAATTCTTTGAGCCACCACAACTTTAAGTGTATAAATGACAAGGCACATTCATCAGGATAAGTAAAAGGTCTGGGAAAATAGGGCTCCTCGTCTAGAAGTCTTTCAAAAAATAAGGACTATTTACAAAAGTGGACCAAAGAAAACAAAATTTAAAAGGGCACAGGAGGAACCTAACACGCAACACATTAAATTTATTCCCTTTGGCAATGCTTTCACATCCAGGGTGAAGCTTGTAAGCATAAAATACATTTTTAAAGTTATTTGACAAAAAATACCTTCTTTTTAAGACACTGCTTTTACTGAAGTGACAAGAGAAACTTTAGGGTAGCCTTTCTTAAATAAGAGAGTATAAGAAAACAACTTCCTTATAGAAATGTCCTATTAAAGCAATCTACAACACACTTCAGACATTTAAAGTGCTAAAATGTTGCTTTAAAGGCAGATTAGACACAGCCAGGAGAAAATTCCTCTCTGTACAGAGAACTAAAGCATGTGATTAGGTCAGTGCAAAAAGGGCTCCTGGCATGCTGTCACTGCTCTGGAGCAGTGACTGAGGGCATGGCCAGCATAATCCCTCTGCCTGAGATCCACAGCTGCCAGCATAGGAAGGGAATATATAAAAAAAGTGCAGCCTGAAGGCTGAAAAGGCCAATCAACACCAAGGAACACTATACCTGTGAGCAGGCTCAATGCTTATACTCTGCCATCTTCAGCTGCAGGATGTTGCGGTCTGGCTCTGGATTAATGACTAGATTCCTTTTCCATATATCTGTTTCTAGCAAACTTGACAGGAAACTAGCAGGTGGCTACTAGACTTTCCAGGAGATAGTATGTAATCCTATATGCCACAAATCACACTTTCCTAGGTGTTCTAAAACATTGTAAAAACCATTTCACTGTAAGGCCTCTGTTGGAACTCACAAACTTCAAGAAATATACTTTACAAAGTGCCTTAAACAGATTTGTACAGCAGTCTCAAAAGTCAAGTCCTTGTCGAGTCCAAATTTGCAGACTAATTTCTTTTGCCTCAACTCAGGTTTATTATTTAAATTACTTTTCATATATTTGATCATTTCAGGTTGTAAAAGATCATCAGAAAGACTTGTCAGCAACATTTTGTGAAGACAAAAGAGGGAAGGGAACAGCATATCACTTGCCATATGTACACTGAATTATATATGAAGATATAAGATTTGGATATAGATTTAGCATGCTTGGTCCCACAGGTCAAGATCAGATGCCTAAGGCCAAGTCCATGTAGATCTAGCCACTTTTCCTCTGAATACATAATACCACGGAGTGCAGGGATCCCGATACACCCAGCTTTGTATAACACCTTCACATTTATCATAAAGTTTTCTATATTGCCTTATTTAACAAACTGCAGAGGTTTTATATTAAATTCTTTATGATTATCATATGTCATCTCATGATTATACTAGTTTTTCTAATATGATTTTCCTACAGTCCCAATGATTTGATTAGATTCTGCACCCTGAATTGTTTAAACTCTTTGCCAGTACCAAGATTGCTCTTTTGGCTACTTCCATTTACTTTAGCTACTTCTATAGTTACAGATTTTACTTCACAAAAAGGTCTAGGTTACTATCATGTTGACCTGTCAGACAAGTGTTTCTTAATAAGTCTAAATCAGTATAATGAATTAGATGAGGTATAGAGCATAATAAAACAAAATCTCTCTTCCAGATAAGGCAAACTAATCAATTGGGCTTAATTTCAGATTTGAGATCTAGATTTACTGTTTCTATGCTCCCAAAACAGAAATTGGGATTTGTAATATATGTCTCAGTTTTCAAGATTCAACTGTAAAATTATTTGCTCACAATCCAGCAATTCAGATACAAAATATGACAAAAATTCCAAGTGATCCAATACTATTTTGAACACGATACCTAAAGACCTCTCTAAAGTCCATCTGATTATTCTGACAAAGAAACAAAACACTAATTTACACTGTTTATAATAGAAACCTCTGCTAAGGTTAAAAAAGATCTTGGTAGAGACAGAAATTATCTATTGGCATATTAATAAGCAAATGAATAGAAAAATACATTGCACTGGGTAAAGGGATAAAAGGACATTGGTTGAATGATTGTCTTCATCTGATTTCAAAAAAGTCACTTTCATACCTTGTGATATAACACTCTCATTTACAGCAATTCCAGTTAGTTACCTAACATCACGACTCTTTTTCAGTGTTGGATTTTGTTTAACAGTTCAAATTGTAGAATCACAGAACAATTCAGATTGAAAAAGGATTTTTCAGGTCATGCTGACCAACTCTTCTGGTTCAAACAGGACCACCTTCAAAGTTAGATGAGGTTGCTCCTGTTAAATTTGGACAACCTCCTCAGCCTCTATCAGGGCAACCCAACACAGTGGCTGAGGGCCCTTATGGTGAAATTTTTAATCCTTACCTAAGCAGAATATTCTGTGTTGTGCCTCTTGTCTCTAGCCTTATGCAGTTCACCTCCTAGGAGAGGCAGGCTCCTCTTCTTCATAACCACCCATTAGAAAGCTAAAGAGAAGCAAAAAGGCTTGCTCTCAGCCCACTCTTCTCCAAGCTGATCATACCCAGCACCCTCAGCCTACCCTCATATATAATGTGCTCCAGCCCTCAAATCATTTTGATGGCCCCATGCTGCAGTTGCTTTGGTTTGTCAAAGTCTTTCATCTACTGGGGAGCCACACAATAATTAAGATGCCCTCTGTCCTGGTTTCAGCTGGGATAGAGTTAATTTTCGTCTTGGTAGCCGGTATGGGGCTGTGTTTTGGGTTTAGGATGAGAACAATGTCGATGATATGTTGACGCTTTGGTTCTTGCTAAGTAGTGCTAAGCTGTCTCTGAATAGGTGCTAAGTGGCGCTCACACTGGTCAAGGACTTCTCAGCTTCCCCTGTTCTGCCAGGTGCACAAGAAGCTGGGAGGGGGCACAGCCAGGGGGAGTGCTGACCCAGACTGGCCCAAGGGCTATGCCATACCATATGACATCATGCTCAGCCTATAAGCTGGGGGAAGAAGAAGGAAAGGGGGACATTGGGTATGATGGCGTTTGTCTTCCCGAGTAACTGTTACGCATGATGGAGCCCTGCTTTCCTGGGGATGGCTGAACACCTGCCTGCCGATGGGAAGTATTGAATGAATTCCCTGCTTTGCTTTGTTTGCATGCATGGTTTTTGCTTTGCCTATTTAACTGTTCTAATTTATTTTACTTCAATTATTAAACTCTTCTATCTCAACCCATGAGTTTTCTCCCTTTTACCCTTCTGATTCTCTCCCCCATCCCACCAAGGGGGGAGTGAGCGAGCAGCTGCATGGTGCTTAGTTCTCGGCTGCGGTTAAACCACAACACCCTCTCACAAGTGCTAAATAATGGAGAATCATGTATTCTTGTTGTGTTCACTATAGTGTGTGTAGGTGTATGTGTATATATACAGTGTATGTATATGTAGGTGTTTATATATACACACATGTTAAATAATATGTACATATACATTCACACACACAGTAGTGATGGCTGTATTCAAAGGTCAATTTCCGGTGATTAGTTATTCAGAGGACACCCATGTTAAGGTTCAAATTATATTACTGTTGGCATCAAAAGCTGTCATTGAGAAATGAAGAAGACAAGGATGATGATATCAGAAAGGACTAACAGATTGCTAAAAGGATTATCAAGGTCTAGAGACTGCAGGACTCACTACACAGAATTTTTAGTTAAGCATAAAGCACACCAAGAATTGGACTCTGCACACTACTTTAAAAAGGCATGTGTGTGGTTAAGGACCTGGAGGGATAGATGGATCTGTTTGCTAAAATAAATAACTGTAGGTGATGGGAATTATTGCAAGAGGGCCTGATACTGAGTCCAAATATTTTTAAGGCCTTCAGTTTAGGAATGAGAAGGAGAGGTCAGGCTAGGAGTAGCATCTAGGGGAACTGAATGTCTGAGACTAACCATAGGATTCTCCTTAATTGAAGAAAGAAGACCTGTTATGTTTCTTTCCTCCCTCTGGAAACATGGGGTCTGGCTGCCCTGTTTCTCCATCAATGGAAAAAAAAAAATACATTTCTAAGTTTTAAGTCTGTATTGTTATGACATGACTAGCAGGAGGCACTGATGTCATATGTTGCCATACCAAGAATTTACTGACATTCTATTTTCTAATGAACTCCCAACATTACTGTTATGAATTACTGAGAATACACTGCTTCTACTGAAGTCTCAAAGCAGATTAAGCACAGCGCTTAAATTGAGTATTCTGTAATGGAACCCTACAAAGTTGTCTTAGGTCCTTAAAAGTAGATGTATAAAGTCATGAGAAAAAGGAAAAGAAATCTCTGAAGCAGCCAGTGTCAATACATTGCAAGGCTGTATTTCGGACCCAAAAGCTAACATGGCAAACAGGATACTCAAGTGATATTTTTCTCCTGAAAAGGCAGGATGCTGTCATTACCTGATGGCATCTTCCCACGTTTCTGGGACTCTTAAGTCCCTCTAAATGGAGGTAATACAACATTGAAAGATATACAACAACGAACGTAATGTCTTTGTGGCTGTGTGAGAGACACTCCTCAGTGGTACAGGATATTAATTAGCAGTCTAAACTTAATCTCCAGTAAGGAGATCTGACTACAAAACACGAGCTTACCAGACATCTTCTCTACCAGACATAATTTTTAAGGATTTCTCACAGCGATGAAGACGGGGTAAAAGCTGGGAACATTTCTTGCTGGTTTTCCATATCTTGGAACTTTAGCGAAAATTAATAATATTTATGTAAAATACATTATCTTATAAAGAACGATGAAGGATATTAAGATACTGTTTCAAATTATATTACTATAGCTGTAAAAAGTGTTTCAAAACTATTTCCGTGATTTGTAAAATTTAAAATGAAGTACCCTTATTATAAGGGTATCTTTAACATCCTTATAATTAACATAATTTCTTATAATCATATAGCTTACACACAATATAGAGTTTAACTTGTATGTTTGTACCATGGTCTGAAGAAAATTATTGCACTCTGATGGGATTTACATTGGGGTCCACATTCTTAATAGCAGGAGGCATTAGCTACATTAACATGTAAACAAACACATTAACTTTCCGAGCTTTCTCTAGCAACAAAAGTTTCTTGTTCACCTGCTATTTAAGAGGAGATCTCTACTTACATACTATTTGTGGGGTCTCAGATGAAAACTTTTAAAATGTATTTATTAATTAATAACATTGATGACATGTTTTCATCTTTTTTCATTATATATTTTTGCAAAATGTAGGCAAGAAAAACTCTAATTACTAGTGCAGTTACTAGTCTTATTTCGAAAGTAAAGATAAATTATAAACTTGCCTGAGGAACCTTCTCCTTCCCTCCTCTTCACTCCTCCCTGTTCCCTCCAACACCCAAGAAATGGAGAACACCTGAGTGTTTTTACTTTATCCAGCCAAATTTTCCAAAGATTTAACATCTTAATGATCAATGCATTCAAAACTTTAGCAACAGGATAAATGAACAGAAAACATGAAATACGCTCTCATTTTACACCTACACTGTGCTCACTTTTGGCACAGAAGTTAAAAAGCCATCCCAAAATGAGAATTATTTTCTTTAAGAAACCAGAAAAGACTTATAATTTTAAGTTAGCAACAAATTGCTACCAATAAAAGAAAGGAGAGTTAGAATTTCTACCTCTTTACCAGTCGTGTTCTGGCATTTTTTATTCACTTCTTTTAATATTCCAGGTAAGACAGGAGCCACTGCAGCACACAGTTTATGCAGCAATACCAGTGCTGTCTCAAATAACTATAAAATTGTGTGAAGCTCCATTGACTCCTACAGAATCTGCAGGGGTGGAAACATCTGCCCAGTCAGATCAGATTAAACTAGCTTTACTAAAGCAAAAATGCCAATGACTTAAGAAAGGACAATTTGTAGTATATTCCACCTGATTCATTTGACAGCTGAATGAAAATTACGAAGCTACTTATCAAACTGTGTTTTATTGTGAGTAGAAAAATTTCTAGGCATAACAATTATAGTTGATAGATCTGTTGATCTTGCTAAATTCATGAGATTAACATAATGACTACATTTATTGCAGAATGTTGGTACAAAGAAGTTTTAAGATATGTTCCAAATCTGTTAACTGTTAAGAGATGACTGATAACTTTGTATTGCCGGTCTTTAGAACAATGATTTACCATATTTATTTATTTATTTTTAAAGAGAGGATTTACTTCTTAATGGAGTCTCCATATGTATTATAGACAAACACAAGAAACAGTGGAAGTGAATTGCTCCTGACTATTTTCATATGCAGCTTTAAAAAGAGATTTCAAGGCATTAATTCATTTATCTCCACTACATGCTGGTGTGCATAACCCAAGGCCTGACCGTTACATTGAAGTGGAGGACAGCATCCATCTATACCTTTATATTAATATGTAAATTAAGCAATTACATTTTTGTAGACAGCTAACAATCACAAAAATGGAAGGCAACTTAGATTCATTTATTCAGCTACATGTTTCAACACAGAATATTTTCTGATCATTCAGAGTACAAGTGAACTATAGTCCAGTTCATGCAGGCTCTTTGGACTGGGGAGTCATGTACACAGAAACAAACTGATTATGTGTATACTTATTCCTTCCCTACAGCAAGGAAATAAGGGAAACTTAGGCATGCTTTTGTTCATTCTCCTTGGCACTAGCTATAATATAGCATGTCTGTTACAACAGACATAAATAAAAGAAAGTGTGAGTAATTTCTAGACAATCTAAATAACATCTATCCCTGGTCTCCAGTGAAAAATAAAAAGGAGTGACCTGGGAGCCTTTGAGGGTGTTCATAAGAATATTTCAGAGTCTGCAGACAGCTCTGGTGACAGAATCTGCCTCCAGACAGGCACTTCTTCAGGTACTTCCCATCACATCGATGACCATTTCCCTGTTGGAACTAGTAAAGGTAACTTTCAAGATCTTCTGTTTATTATAGAGCTATTTAGATGCTTAATTAGTTTAAGAGCTTTCAAATGTATTTTGGACCCTGACTGCTTCCAGCTACCATTTAACACCCAAACAGGGCAAATAATTTAAGGCAGTTTTTTCTACTACTAGTAGAATCATAGAATCATAGAATATTTGGGGTTGGAAGGGATCTTTAAAGGTCACCTAATCCAACCCCCCTGCAATGGGCAGGGTCATCTTCAGGTAGATTGGGTTGCTCAGAGCCCTGCCTAGTCTGACTTTGAACGTTTCCTGGGATGGGGCATCTACCACCTCTCTGGGCAACATGTTCCAGTGTTTCACCAGAATACATCTAATATATATAAGACGCGTCATTCTAACATGATCAACATAAATGGACAAGCCTTAATCAAGTGTTATCACAGAAAATCTAAAAAATTTTTCAAATTTTAAAAACATTATCTTCCATGATAAGAAAAAATAAACTGTCAGAATTGTTGATGAATCAGCAAAGCAAAAAAGAAACAGCAGACAATATTTGCATTAGATTAGTAGGAGAGCATCTTTCATAGTAGTTCAAAACATTTATTTCATCACAAACTGCCTTTGAAATTGAAACTATTAAGAAAAAAAAATCCAAATATCTGCCTATCCTCCTCCCCCCAAAATTCAGCAGGTTGTGCCATCAATATTTATCCAAATCAAGGAGTTTCTGACAAATGGTTCTTCTTATTTAGTATTATGAACAAATTCCTACAACTGGAATCTCAGAAAAACTCAAAAGAATTGGACAACGCATAATGAAATATTAACAACTCTTTTATTGATTCTGCTTTGGATCAATTTTGCCTCTTCTGTATATGAGATTCATAGTGCACATCATAAAAATGTGCCCTTATTAAAGGTTTTAATATTGAAGTATCTCATATTTTAATTCCTAGAGATTCATAGTGCAGATCAGAAAATAAAAACGTGCCCTTATTAAAGGTTTTAATATTGAAGTATTTCATAGTTTAATTCCTAAGGCAATGGTACTTTCCTTACAGAATAAAGTAAATCCATAAAATAATATTTTTACATTTCCATTTAAAACATTTTTCCTTATGTCCCCTTATGTGACAGCACACCAAAGAGAAAGACACAGATGGTGGAATCATGAAGGACAGTGATCAAGAGCTGTATTACCTCTTCTGAGGAATGTGGAAATATATTGAGCCGAAAAAAAAACCCAAAGGAAGTCCCGAAGGGGCCCTGGTATCCTCAGATGCTCTAAGAAAACATAAGTGTCAAAGAAATATAAAAGAATTCATTCTAGGTTTCTATTAAATTCTCATTTGTTTCCAGTGAGGAGGTTCAAAGTTTGTATTTTTCCCACCTACAAAACCAATGGTCCAGGCTTTATCAGACTTTACCAAATGGGACATAACTCTGTGACTGAAACATAGCTATGACTCCACAGAAAAGCACTTAAATTATCACCTTCTAATTTGTATTATGTGGAGCTGTTCTCATCCCACTTTTAGCGCTGGCCTTTGTGGAGAGGTGCATATGCTAAGTCCATTTGCAAAATCTGGGAACAGTGTTCACTGCCATGGTTAACAGAGGGCTTTATGCCCTACCCTCCAGCTTTCAACCTATCTGGCAATTTAGTTGAATGCATATTAACATTCTTTTAAAACCAAAGAGTACTTAAAGTTTGCAGCTGTCCAATTATACTACCTTCTAATTCAGTTCTAATTAGTTATACCTAATGGCCTCTAATCCTTCTGTTAATTAACTCTGTCTTTAGGTGAAAAAGGTATTTACTTTGATGAAATGGAATTGTTTTCTTAGATTTACTTCTCCCTCTCCATTTTTGTGTTGTCTTCAACAGCTACAGGTATACCTCATATTACCAACCCCTTCACTTATCTCTCTGTGTTGGTATGCTTTTACCTTAGTAAATATTCTTTTGTTGAGAGAAATAGGAGACTGATTTTTAGTCATCCAGAGTTTTTTGTTTTATATGTAAACTACAAACTAAAACTTCCTGGATTAAATCAGTCATTATGTATTAATTTATATCCTGTTGTAAAATATACATTAATTTCATGTAGACAGAAAATATATAAATTATGATGTGCTCATAAGACAAAATATCCATGGTGGAATTGGGACTTACAAAAAGGGGAAAGCCTGCCTCATAGAATCATAGAATTATAGAATGCTTTCGGATGGAAGGGACCTTTAAAGGCCACCTAGTCCATCTCTCCTGCAATTGGCAGGGACACCTTCAACTAGACCAGGTTGCTCAGAGTGCCATCCAGCCTGTCCTTGAATGTTTCCAAGGATGGGGCATCTACCACCTCTCTGGGCAACCCGTTCCAGTGTTTCACCACCCTCATCATAAAAAATTTCTTCCTTATATCTAGACTAAATCTACCTTCTTTTAGTTTAAAACCATTACCCCTTGTCCTGTCACTACTGGCCATACTGAAAAGTTTGTCCCCGTCTTTCTTATAAGCCCCCTTTAAGTATTGAAAGGCAGAAGTAAGGTGTCCCCGGAGCCTCTTCTTCTCCAGGCTGAACAACCCCAACGCCCTCAGCCTTTCCTCACAGCAGAGGTGTTCCATCCCTCTGATCATTTCTGTGACCCGCCTCTGGACCCGCTCCAACCGGTCCGTGTTCTTCCTGTGCTGAGGACTACAGAGCTCAATGCAGTACTCCAGGTGGGGTCTCATCAGAGCAGAGTAGAGGGGCAGAATCACCTCCCTGGACCTGCTGGCCACGCTTCTTTTGGTGCAGCCCAGGGTACGGTTGGCTTTCTGTACTGCAAGCGCACATTGCCAGCTCACGGCCAGCTTTTCATCTATCAGTATGCCCAAGTCCTTCTCTGCAGGGCTGCTCTCAATCCTTCATCCCCCAGCATGTATTGATACCAGGGATTGCCCCGACCCAGGTGCAGGACCTTGCACTTGGCCTTGTTGAACCTCATGAGGTTCACACAGGCCCGCTTCTCCAGCTTGTCCAGGTCCCTCTGGATGGCAGCCAGTCCCTCAGGCGTGTCTACTGCACCACTCAGCTTGGTGTCATCTGCAAACTTGCTGAGGGTGCACTCGATCCTGCTGTCTGTGTCATTGATGAAGATATTGAACAGCACTGGCCCCAGTACGGACCCCTGAGGGACACCACTCATCACTGATCTCCATCTGGACGTCGAGCCATTGACCACTACCCTCTGGATGCGACCAGCCAGCCAGTTAGCTATCGACCGAACACGCCGCCCATCAAATCCATATCCTTCCAATTTAGAGAGAAGGATACTGCAGGGGACCGTGTCAAAGGCCTTACAGAAGTCCAGATAAATTGCATCGGTAGCTCTTCCCTTGTCCACTGATGCAGTCACTCCATCATAGAAGGCCACTAGGCTGGTCAGGCAGGACTTGCCCTTGGCAAAGCCATGCTGGCTGGCTGGCTCGAATCACCTCCCTGTCCTCCATGTGCCTTAGCATAGCTTCTAGGAGGATCTGTTCCATGATCTTCCCAGGCACAGAGGTGAGGCTGACAGGTCAGCAGTTGCCAGGGTCCTCCTTTCTACCCTTGTTAAAAATGGCTGCAACATTTCCCTTTTTCCAGTCACTGGGTCGCGAACCTGGTTTTCTCTTACAGTGGGAGGACCTCTGCCCACCTGATCCCCGTCAAATGGCCCATTGACTCAGGAAATGTGAGGAGGGAGGTTGCCAGTGAAGACTGAGGCAAAAAGTTGTTGAGTATCTCAGCCTTCTCCTCGTCTGTTGTTACCAGCTCACCACTTCTGCTCATCAGAGCAGGTATACTTTCTTTGACCTTCCTTTTCTGGTTAATGTACCTATAGAAGCCCTTCTTATTATTCTTTGCATCCCTCGCCAGGTTCAGCTCCAGACGAGCCTTGGCCTTCCTGAGCCCATCCTTACACAACCGGGCAGTGTCCCTGTACTCTTCCCAAGATACCAGTCCCTCCTTCCACTGCCTGTGCATTCTCTTCTTGCCCTTTAGTTTGACCCACAGGTCATGGCTCAGCCATGCCGGCCTCTTCCCTTCCTTGCCTGATTTCTTGCACCTGGGGATTGAGAGCTCTTGTGCTGTATGGAAAGCATCTTTGAAGACCTGCCAGCTCTGTTCTTCTCCCTTGTCCCTGAGGGCCATTTCCCAGGGGGTCCTGTTGATTAACCCTTTGAAGAGTTGGAAGTTTGCTTTCCTAAAATTCAGGGTCCTGACTATACTCTTCACCCAACCCTTATCTCTCTAGACTGCGAATGCTACCAGTGCGTGATCACTGCAGCTGAGGCTGCCTCTAATCCTGACATCACTGATGAGCTCACTTACATTGGTGACCACCAGGTCCAGTACTGCATCCCTGCTGGTAGGGCTATTTATTACCTGGCTTAAGAAGTTGTCCTCCATGCACTCCAGGAGTCTCCTACATCACCTACTGCCTGCCATGTTACTTTCCCAGCAGATGTTGGGGCGGTTGAAATCCCCCATCAGGACAAGAGCCTCTGAGTCCAAAGCTTTCTGTAGTTGGAGAAAAAAGGCTTCGTCAATAGGCTCCCCTTGATCAGGTGGCCTGTAGTAGACCCCAACTACGAGGTTTCCTCTGTTGCCTCGGTTTCTAACTCTTACCCATAAACTTCCAACCTGTTCACGGCTATTCTTCAGGGACAGTTCTTCACATTCTATCCATTTCTTGATGCAGAGGGCAATGACTCCACCCCTCCTACCTCGCTGTCTCTTCTGAACAGCCTGTAGCCTTTGACAGCTGAACTCCGGTCATGGGATTCGTCCCACCAAGTTTCAGTGATGGCAACTACATCATAACTTTCTAGCAGCATGGTAGCTTCCAGCTCCTCCGGTTTGTTGCCCATGCTGCGTGCATTGGTGTAGAGGCACTTCAGCTGGCCTGTCATCCGTGTCACCTGCTTGGAGGAACACCCCTTGGTTCCCTTGAGGAATTTCTCTGATATTTCCCTGTTGGCTCCTATTACCTCAAGAGTGCCCCACTCATCCCTGTAAGACTTCGACTGTGCTGCAGTGTCTCCAGCACACCTCAGACCAACAGGCTGAGGGCCCCTGCTAGCATCCCATCCCCCACTAGTACCCCATCCCTCTAGCCATGGCGTGCCATCCCACCCCTTATCACAAGCAAACCTGATATTGACCCCCTCCCCCTTCAAATCTAATTTAAAGCCCTGTCAATGAGCCCCGCATCCCCACATCCTCTTAGAAACTTAGTTATGTTCTTTAATGACTCTGACTTTTTTTTAAGTAGCAATAATCGTATTTAGTGCATCAGCAAGGGGTTAAAACAACGTAAGTACATAAGCTTTAACCCATGATTGACTACAAGCATTTTTGGCTTGCTGTGTCAGACATGAAATGCATGCTAGCTCCATACAGGTCATAAAAATAAAATACTACTCTTACTCCACCAAGTATAATATCTACAATGCTGCTCCAGAGTCCAGTGCCATTATTTGCACTGCCGTCTCTTGGGGTGGGGGGAAAATAACACATGGCTCTGACTCTCATTCAGCTGTGAGACACAGAAGATTTTGGTGTTGCCTTGGAGATTATCATGACACCCATGATATTTTTGATATTTTAACATTTCCAGGACAGCATGGCTCAGAACATCTAATGCCCATCACTAATGTGTAATCAAGATGTACACCACCTTCCATGCAAGGCTGTTCCCAGAAGCTCCAGCTGGATGAGACTTTAAATAGCATACTTTCCAAGGAAGGAAGGTAATCACCTTTCAGCCTTTCTGATTTTTAAGAAGCTTATTAAAAATCAGCAGGAACTCTTAGTCATGTATACGTGAACAAGAAGTCTGAATATCTCTCAAAATCAAGGGGAGCTGAAATAAATCACCAGAGTCGATGGCTGTAAACAGCTGTCACCACTACTATTAAGTAATGGACAGGGGAAGAGGCTTTATTAGCAGAGTTTACTGAACGGCTATATGGTCATATACTGTTGAAATACATTCTAATATTGTAATTCCCTGATTCTAAGCAGACTTGCACCTGGTTAGAACAGAGTGGCAAACAGGGTCAAACGGAGATTGCAAGGTCCATGAGCAAAACAGAACTGAGGTTTCCGCTAACTTACTCTTGCACATGGGGGACACTCCTGACATCCCACCCCTTATCACAAGCAAACCTGATATTGACCCCCTCCCCCTTCAAATCTAATTTAAAGCCCTGTCAATGAGCCCCGCATCCCCACATCCTCTTAGAAACTTAGTTATGTTCTTTAATGACTCTGACTTTTTTTTAAGTAGCAATAATCGTATTTAGTGCATCAGCAAGGGGTTAAAACAACGTAAGTACATAAGCTTTAACCCATGATTGACTACAAGCATTTGTAGTCAAATTTGCTTTTGAAAAAATTCCAAAAAGCAATTCCATTTGCTTTGGAAGAAGATGTCATTGGCCACTGACATTTGAACAGAGAGTTGCAGACTCTTTCCCCACCATCCACCAACCCCGTTCCACCCAGTTAGGATTTTGCTGCAGATGTCACAGATTTGTAGGCTAAGCTTCTTTTCCAAAAGGGATTACTCTAACTGCCATATCACATGGAAGCTGGAATTGCCTTTCAATCTGCTGTTAGACATATATCCTCAGTGGATATATTTTATTGGCATTTCCTATTCTTCTGTCAGGTACTGATAAAGATAAAATATTTATAGATACCATCATTTATAGTAGCCTAAATGAAATAAAGAAACCTCATGATAACATCCTTTTCACAAAATAAAAAGGAAGGCATTGCTTGCTTATATTTGAAAGCACACTATGCCCTCTTTTCCAAATGCAAGCAGCTGAATCTTGGAAACTGGGTGACCATTGCATTTTGTCATATTAGAAGTTATTCTAGTCAGCTATCCTTTTGAAATATTGTCAGTTGGAATTCCTGTTTAGTTGTTCAGCCTGCCACTGTAAGTAGTGAAAACACTGAAAATTGACATAATATGAACAAATATTGGTATTTATAAGTGCTGTAAGAGCAAATTTGAATTGCCCTCCTTTCAGAAAAAAAGATCATTTGAATCAGTTTCCCATTTCAGTATGCTTCAATGAATGTTGACATTGTTATAAATGTGGCTATTCTGTTTTGCTGAGGATGGCACCAGCTGTTAATTGTAATGAACTATTCTAATCAATATTTAGTCCCTTCTCTCTTAAGTTTAGGATCAGTCTGACACAATAGGAGTGAAGGAAAAATACTGTTTTATTTAGTAGGACTTTACTGAAGCAAGAAGGGGGAAGCAATGGCCAGATTTGGAAATAATTGCACATTTTATTTAAAACTACTGTGTTTCACACACATTTTGGATCATTCAGTGTTCTTACCTCTGCCACTTTTTGCTGGGAGCCCTGGCTCTCAATCCCTTGAATTCAAGCTCAGCATCAGAATAGCGATGCTTGCCTGGAATTTGGATGGCTCCTTAGCTTTCTTACAGTTTAGCCACACATTTAGAGAAAAAAATATATGGTGTATTTCTTAAGCAGATGTTATATGGGAATGTGGAGCCCCACTGTGCTAGACACGGTGTCAGCAACCCTTGGTCAGGCTTCTGCAAGTGTATCAAGCCTCTGCCAGTGCAAACTGAATATCTGCCAGAGTTAACTGTTGTGCTACTTCGTTATATAAAGCAAGCCAATATTTCATAACCTCAATAGCATTTTCTTCCCACTTAATAATGCTGTACATAAAAGTATCTACTGGGGCAGTGCTGCATTAGCAGGTTTTCAGATGCTTGTTTTATTTATTGAAGGCCTGGGGCTTCCTTTAATAAAAGGAAGGCTAGTCTAAATGGATTTTAAAGTGGAGTAAAGCAGTGTGGGTTTAAATAAGATTTTTGGAAATGGTGAGCGAAAACAGTGATAACAAAGATCTTTCCAATATTTTATTTGTGTGCTTGGCTGAGGAGGCAACTTTGTCACTAGGGTCGTTTAACAACTGTAACTTTTCTAATGCTATCCATTATCTGCTTAAAGATTCCACTTACTTACTATTTACTTAATTGCAACATCCATTTAAAAAGTTGATTTGATCTTTCTGGGTTTTTTTCCTTTATCTATCACTATTAATAATAAGTACACCTTATACTGTGCTTTGAGTTAATTTTATTTTGAATCAGAATTATTTTGAATTTCTGATTAAACTTGCTAATTGTGTCAGTGAAATCCAAAGTCTATGAATATTAATTGTAAGTATGTATCCTAGGATGGGCTGAAAAATAAGAAAAAAAGTTCTGAAAAAATCTTGACACAGAATAAAAGTACCCAAACTCTAGTTTTGATTTTACATTTTGAAAAAAAAATTAAACAATTTTAAATCTTACATGTATTACGAATGTTTACTGAAAACATTGTTTCTACTAACCTATAATATTAAATGCATTCATCACAATTTTTTGAAAAAGAATACTCCTGCAATGCTATTTTACCCTCTCTATAATTGCAAGAAAGCTATAACTATGGTCTTAAAATAAACAGATTTGATGTGAGAGATTTCTAAATATAGCATGAGTTTCAAAGGTCATGGGTAAGTAAAATAAAAAATATTTTTATCCCAGAATCCTGCCATGAAGCATTAAATATGGCTCAGATTCAGATTTCTGTTACTGCAGCATTGAATGAATCTCTATACTAGGATGTTAATTTTAGTTGAGTGTTATATATATAATGTAATTTTGAGGCTATTTGCACAGTGACCTAATTTTTTTCTAGTAAGAATCAAAAGTCTAATTACATAATAAAACTAGTATTTTTTTCCTTTCATCTACAATGACAATTTCCCTACTGTATTCCCTCTATTTTTTCATTTTTTGTTTCTGGCTCACTTGTGGGAAGAGAATTGCCAGATTGTTGTAGACATTCACACAAAACCTCTTGATGCAGCCAGTCACATAGTCAGCTCCTGTGTATTTTCAGTTACTTGCTGTAGCACAAGGGATCGGGCGCAGGGAACTCCTGCCGCTTCTTGGTGATTTCCTGTGCTAGAATCTCCTTTCAAACACTTGTTGTCATCCCACTAATCTCAAACTCTGCTTGCTTCTTCTCATTTTGTCTTGCTATCACCATATGTCTTAAATCGTCAGCTAGCAAGTTGTTTCAAAAGATTGTCCTTCCCACAGTCCTTACACTTGCTAAGTCTGCTATTACGCAAATAATAATATGTGGTTTTATAGTCTCATTTTATTGTTCAATTTTCAAAATTATTTCAATAAACTAAAGGCAATTGAATTATTTTGGAACCAATTTACATTGTCTTACAATTCTGTAGCACGTCTGCTGCATAAATTAGGAAGTCATAACACATAATTTAAGTCTAATGTGTTCTCCAGTACAAGGAGTCTTGGTATTACTTGGTTAATTTCATGAGCAGAAAATATTTCATTTTCCATGTAGCAGTGTGCATAGGATCCTGACGAATTTGATGTCAGCAAGTTGGAAGTTAGCTAATAACCTACAAATCTGGCCTCCAAGTATACAGTGTTATGTATACTTTCTAAATCACCACTGTCACCCAGAAGACAATTTTGTATACATAGCATGTCTCTCACACTCATTTCCTCTGATAGGATGATAGACAGGTATCCTATTGAAGATTCTTCACTCCAATTAAAGCCAAAAGGAAGTGAAAAGCTAACAAGGAATTTTTGAGGCTGTATCCTTCAGTGTCCTCTGTGAAGTCATGATTACCGAGTTAGGCAATATTGAACATCAGCGTAGCCAGTCCACAGCTTCCAGGATACCAGTTCACAAGATTTGCCCATCACATGAGATTCCAGCTCTTTATCCCATGATGTAGCGCATACTGACCAGTCAGGCAGGAAAAAGTCGTACACTTTAGTTTTCCACTTTCCCTGTTGTGCAGCTTTAGTTGTTACAATAATCACAGAATCATAGAAACAGAATGGTTTTAGCTGGAAAGAACCTTTAAAGGTTATCTAGTCCATCTCTCCTGCAATTGGCAGGGACACCTTCAACTAGACCAGGTTGCTCAGAGTGCCATCCAGCCTGTCCTTGAATGTTTCCAAGGATGGGGCATCTACCACCTCTCTGGGCAACCCGTTCCAGTGTTTCACCACCCTCATCATAAAAAATTTCTTCCTTATATCTAGACTAAATCTACCTTCTTTTAGTTTAAAACCATTACCCCTTGTCCTGTCACTACTGGCCATACTGAAAAGTTTGTCCCCGTCTTTCTTATAAGCCCCCTTTAAGTATTGAAAGGCAGAAGTAAGGTGTCCCCGGAGCCTCTTCTTCTCCAGGCTGAACAACCCCAACGCCCTCAGCCTTTCCTCACAGCAGAGGTGTTCCATCCCTCTGATCATTTCTGTGACCCGCCTCTGGACCCGCTCCAACTGGTCCGTGTTCTTCCTGTGCTGAGGACTACAGAGCTCAATGCAGTACTCCAGGTGGGGTCTCATCAGAGCAGAGTAGAGGGGCAGAATCACCTCCCTGGACCTGCTGGCCACGCTTCTTTTGGTGCAGCCCAGGGTACGGTTGGCTTTCTGTACTGCAAGCGCACATTGCCAGCTCACGGCCAGCTTTTCATCTATCAGTATGCCCAAGTCCTTCTCTGCAGGGCTGCTCTCAATCCTTCATCCCCCAGCATGTATTGATACCAGGGATTGCCCCGACCCAGGTGCAGGACCTTGCACTTGGCCTTGTTGAACCTCATGAGGTTCACACAGGCCCGCTTCTCCAGCTTGTCCAGGTCCCTCTGGATGGCAGCCAGTCCCTCAGGCGTGTCTACTGCACCACTCAGCTTGGTGTCATCTGCAAACTTGCTGAGGGTGCACTCGATCCCGCTGTCTGTGTCATTGATGAAGATATTGAACAGCACTGGCCCCAGTACGGACCCCTGAGGGACACCACTCATCACTGATCTCCATCTGGACATCGAGCCATTGACCACTACCCTCTGAATGCGACCATCCAGCCAATTAGCTATCCTCTGAACAGTCTGCCTATCAAATCCATATCCTTCCAATTTAGAGAGAAGGATACTGCGGGGGACTGTGTCAAAGGCCTTACAGAATTCCAGATAAATGACCATCCAACCAATTCCTCATCCACTAAACAATCCATCCATCAAATCCATATCTCTCCAATTCAGAGAGAAGAATGTTGGGGGGGTTGTGTCAAAGGCCATAATAGTGTGCTAGAATATATTAATGTTTGTAAAAGGTGTTTTCAAAATTTCAAACATCCAGTAATTTATACAGAAAGTGCTGTTCCCTCCAACAGAAGAAATAGCAAAAGAGTTAGTTATCAGCCTCACTGATAAAACAAAAAGGTAAAAGAATGGCTTTTAGTTTCAAAATAGGTAAAGAACACTGAAATAGTTAGTGGGTTTACAAAGCTTATTTTCCCCTAGAATGGGTGTTTCTTAAAGGTTATTCTTTCATCACAGTGAGTAGTCACTTCATGTATGGGGGAAAAAAAGAAAGAAAAGAAGACAAGCAGATGGAGGGTGTAGGCTAAGAAATTAGGGGAACAAGAACATGAAAACAGACTGGGCTAGAATTATTGGAAGGTTAATAAAATGGAAAATATCCACTTCCTGTGATATGGGAATAAGAGAAATATTTCCCAAAGCTCCAAAGAATTGAAAGGGAATGTATAGTAATATATTCAGTAGTAATGTATTCCTCAGTGTATTTTTTTCCCCCATGAAACAAGCTAGCTAGTTCTGCTGATGACACTCAGCAAGATTAGAGCCATGGTAACTTACCTTCTCCCTGAGGAAAAGGTAAAAGTGAAAATGCATTTATTGTCAGAACCATACCTTTCCAATGGTCCATCTTCCCCTGGCTCCAAGTCCCAGTTTCCAGCCACAGACTCAGCTAACCTAGAGCCCTGCACCTACTCCTTTCCCAGGCACTCCAGGTCACTCCATCTTCCTCTCCAGGCCCCTCAGTTTTGCTGCTGTTCATCCCAAGAGAAATGGACCCACTCTGACTTTTTTGAGTATGAAAACTAGTTAGGAAAGAGTCTCTTTTTCCCAGTTTACTACTGCTTTGCCCCTTTAGACTTTCAGGTCAGTGTTTTATTCCCTCTATATTCAAGGCTTTCTCTTCCCCATTACTAACACCGGGAAGGGGAATAAGCTAGTTTCCAGAAGAGAAAGGCCCTCTGTTCCATCTTTGATAGGAGCATGCAGGGTTGTAGCTGTGCTGAAATGATCCTTCTGCCCCAGACCAAATATGCTTAACAGGAAATAGCTATATAGGGAATTCAAAACCTATAATTCTAAGAGGTCCTTATTTAATGCCTATGAATTTCTATGTTTCCAAGGCACATAATTTAGCCCAGCTGGGTACATTTTCACAAAGACAGGAGAAAAAAAAAAAGGAATATGCTCCTGACAAGAATTTATTTCTTCCTGCTCTAGACTTCGGAAGGACTAGCTTTCAGTAAAAATTAAGAACAGCTTAATGTTTTTAATCATACAATATCTATGTATTTCCTTAGCCTTGCTTTTTGGTTTTTTTAGACTGAAATTTCATCAAAATAAAGCATGCCTAGCATCAAAATTTTCTACACAAATGATGCAACTGAAAACAAGTTCTTATAACAAATAATTGCAATGATCCTCTGTGATAGGCAATGCTATCAGACTCCCCTGTTGAATAAACTGTGAATGGATAACATTTATATTTCAAAGGCTTCTAATTCCATTGAATTACAAGAGATTTTCACTGGAATACTCAAAGGCATTTATTCATGAAAATTGTTTAACCACATTTTTTCTTTTGCAATACTGCTTAATGCTAAAATCTGTCAGAGACAGTCTTGGATGCAAAACTATAAAATACAAAAGAAATTCTAAATTGAGACAAGACTTAACACTATTTTTAGGTCTGCTATCAAATAATCTAGTTTTTCAATCCTTAGAACATGATCTGCCTTTAACTTACTTAATTACAGCTTGTATATGACAAGTTCCATAGTGAATTTGCAAACTTCTAAACATAATCACATTTACTAACACAAAATTTCCTTAAAGAAAAAAATGTTTTCTATGTATGTCATTCAGTCAGACAGAATGAGTATAGGCTGTTACACTGCAAACTCACATACTGTTCTCCGAGCAACCTCATTCACTACCTGAAGGGATCAGGCCCCTCTCAGAGAGAAAAATCATTTGTACTTTCTGCAGCTTGAACTTTGTGCTGAGCTGAGCCTCGCAATCTGTTCTTGACAAATTATCTATTCTCTATTGATCACTTAGGACTGAAGAAGTCAGAGGTGAACCTTTCCTGGGTTGCGTGTTTGTTTTGTTACTCTGAGCTTTTTTACCATCATTAAATGTCAGGAATACAGCTTAACAAGCTGCTTGTTACTGACAGAACCACATGATATATCTTGGATTGCAACTGTGTAGCCTAAGTTCCCAAATTCAAAGAGAGCTGCCTTGAATACTCATTCCTCACAGCTCAATCCACAGAGTGGCAGGTATGCTGTAAAGGACAAAAAGTACTGGGGTAGGCACTTACGGATCGCATGTCTTCACTATTATCTGTGATTTTATTAAGACAATATTATATTTTCATAGGCACTCCACAAAGCCACAGGAAGATGAGCATCTTGTAAAAGACACACATACCTTGTATTTTTAAGGATCTCTAATGATCACAGCAGTTGGAGTGCTGAAAATACCACTACTAAAATTATTTCTTCCATTTTAGCTAAGAAGTATCACTCACATTAAAGGATGCACTGATTACTTTAAAGCTACCCTCTTTTCAAATGAGTTTTATATGGTGAAAATCTCTAAACATTTGTGAATTATTTATAACATTCCATTGACCTACTTACCAAAGCCTATATTAATGGGGAAAAGACTTTTTTTTTCAGCTGAAGCCTAGTTACAATGAAAACCCAAGGTAATTATTTCAGTCATCAACATAATCCCAAAAGGTGAGATTTTATGTGGTGATCAGACCTCTCTGATATTTTTGCCCCATTGAGTTTTATAATGTTGCTATTCTTATAAGCACTTTGTCCTATAAAAGCAAAACCACAGCAACTAGAACCAACCAACAGAGACCAAGGGGATTCAAGAGACGCAAGTAGATTATTCTATTGTTTTTAGTTTTGGGGGTAGTCCAAGTCATTTCAAGAGTAAAAGGTAACGAAGTCCAAGTAAACAACATTATTGGCAAATTTATATTAAGGATCTGAGACACAAAATTTGGAGCACAGTTTTGATTCCCATCAAGTTTCAAGTGTGCTCAGACTGAAAGCTCTGAACAGAATCCATTGATGGAAAAAAATTGCAAATGAACACAAAGACCACAAAGCAAAACATGGCAAACATTCAGCTTAAACATGATGAAATAGCACAGATGGATGAAAGGTGCAGTAGCACAGCACAGATGGACCGAGTTCTGTTCAACTGCAGGAGGTTAACCCTTACTTGGATTTTTGTTTGTTTCAATTATATTTATCTAGAAATTAATCCCTAATAGAACTGCTCTGACTTCAATGCAATAAAATTACAGATTAAAGCTGTATGAAACTTTTTTGATAGATGGTATGGTTATTCAAGAATAATGGTTTGGGGAAACTTGGAATAAGTCCACCCTCAAAAAAGTGCAAGAAACATTGTGTAAAAATAATAAAAAAAATTATCTTGGTAGTTTTAGAGAAAAAATTCTTCATTTGAGAAGCAAGAACATTTCAGGGTCAGCACAAAGCTCTTCCATTTGAAAGAGCATTCTTATTAAAGGATGACCAACATTTAAGAGAAAAATGTTTACACACACACACCCCATGACATTCTTATCCAAATGTGTTGACCCAAACCATTTGCTTGGAAGCAAGAAAAAAAAAAAAAAAACAAACACTAAACAAACCAAAGTTTCATTGAGATCCATGGAAACAATCCAGTAGTCCCCCTTTTTTGAAGGAAAAACAGTCCAGTAGTGCCCCTTTTTTGAAGGAAAAAAAAAATTCTGTTGAACCTATTAATAAATTTAGTATGAATTTAAATATAAAGCGCTTAATCCTATGCTGCAGTTGTATAAGCTCTAATAGTCTTAGACCTGTCCAATAATAACCCTTTCCTACTTCACTTCTATGTCTCTATGCTCTCAGACAAATCTACTTCATTAAGAAAAAATATAAGGAGATTCTTCAAAACTTATCAGTTGATAGACAAAGAGTGTGATAAAGAAAGAAATCAGATTTCCAAATACTGAAAAATGATACCATTGGATGGCAAGAAGAAGAACAGATTGAAGTAAAAGTTTGGAAGTCATGAACAGCAGCAGAAAGATCCCTAAATGAACATGCTACAGGAATATAAATTATATTGCAATTACAACACTACTAAAAAGTGCGTTAGACAATTTAACTACAATGTTATTGAAATACAAAGCTATTGAAAAAGGGATTCATGAATCTGCTCTTAAAAAAAACCTAATTAAAATAAAAGTACTGTAATAGTCTCTCCTTTAGAGAGACTAGCAAAAGTGATGGGAAAACGTGAAGCACTCATTTTAATTTTTTTATAAATGAAAGTAAATTTTAAACTCTCTGCATTAGTCCTACTCTTCAACTAATCCTAATATTGGACATAGGAGAGAGTTGTTTGTACAGCACATTTAATAGCTTTTGTACATCTGATTTAAGTATAGAATAAATCAGACAAAATAACACAGATTCCTACCACATTTACACTGATAGAAGTGTAAACTAATTCTCTCAGTTTGAACTGTGCTTTCTTTAACATCAGACCAAATTATGAAACCTCTCCTCAAGATGGATTTAATTTGGATTTATACCAGTACAACAAAGCACATCTTGTTTGACACAAGTCTGCTTACTCACTCTTTCAATGCATCCTAATCTTAACTTGCAACAATCCCATCCATTCTGTTCCTGACCATCACTAAGATTATCCGAAAAATGTGTTGTGTTTTTTAACATGGTGAGCCAGCCAGCAACTGTTTAGAGACCTAATTTATTCCACAGATGATTTATAATAAGTCAGACTGGAAAGCAGGCCATTTCCAGACGTGACAAGCTAATGCATTACCACTGTGTAACCTTAGCGCACACAAGAATGTAATTTAGTTTTTAAAATGATAAATATCTATATCTCAAAATTCATACTAATTATCAGGCTAAAAGGTTCTTTCAAGCGCTCACTCGTCCTATCTTCTTTTATATTAGAATATTTTATAAAATTGTAAAGGTGTAGATCACAGCACTAGAAACGTTGAACCAATTAGAAACCAGACACAATGTTAATGGGAGAATAAGTCCCCCGTTTACAATGATTTTTCTATTATATTAGGAGACAAATATACTATCAAAAAGTACACTTAGATTCCACATTAATGTTGTGAATTATTATAGCGCTAAGTTGTTGTCTATAGGGGATTGCATATCAAGTTACAAGCTAAAAAAACCTTATCAGTGAGAGATAAACGAGGTCAGATGATGATGGCTTTATAGCTTAAGGGACTGTTCTTCCCCATCTGAGTGAAAAACAAGGAAAATCAATCAGGAAGTACAGCACAAAGATGGATCCAACTTGATTGATCTAAAATATGGTGGTAAGAGAGTGATAGAAAGCAAGCTGAAAAAGGTAATGGGTCTCCCATCCATGTTACAAAGAAAGAGAGACCATCATTCAGTTACTCACTAACTTCTTTCTTTTTGCATTTCTATAAGACAGTGTGAGCCAGACAAATAATTCAGGAAATATTTTGGACCAAAGAAGACAGTAAAAATCCAACCCCCATCATTCTGATCTCAATTTAACCATCAGCATCTTCATGCCATGTGTTTGTCATGATTTACTAATAAATATAATGTGTTTGTACAATGAAATTAAGTAACACTTCTAGTCTTACTTAATTTAGCAGCTTCACTGTCCTCTTAGGTTAAAAGCATCTCAGGTAGTAAACCTATACAATGATTCAAACTATTTCATATGTAAGTGGGGAAAGGGAATAAGAAATTTTCTACTTAAAAGATGAAGAAGGGAGGAGCATGCTAACAAAACCTAAAGTAGTGATTTAGTGGGATAACCCAATATAATTTGATGCTAAATGTTAACCATACTGAAGTTATTGTAGAGTTTTACTACTACGGGGTCAGTAATTCTAGTTGTGTGCTCATCTGTATTGACCTTTGTAGCTTGATCTCTCTTTCTGCAGCCTTAACCTGAGCCTGCCATCAGACAAGTTCCCTCTAGCTACATCAGAACATTTAGAAAATAATGGAGATAGGGATGCATGTGAAGGAGTGTTTTCTGCCCCTATTCAAAGTCCTTCAGTAGTCCATTGAACCCTTATCTAAAAGATTAATAATTTGTAACAGCTGGTGGTACCATGGATTTTTTTGTATCAGCATTATGGAATGAAGGCTTACCATTGGTCTCTGATCTAGTCAATTTAAAATATATGTATATTTTAAATTTAAGTGCATACAACTGAATTGCACCTGTTCAGGAAGAGCTGAGAAGATTATGGCTGTCATGTCTTCAGGAATCTTCAGATTGGCTAGAGTGCTAAGGCTAACTGAGTTTTAACTATGTGAAACCCTCACTATTTCTTTGTAGTAAAAAACATTATGTTCAAGGGTAAGGTAGAGATGATGATTTTTACTAAACAGAATTGAGCTTTCACTGAAGAGCAACGACTGAACAGATAGTTGGGATTTGAAGAAGTTCAGAAACTTAGGTAAAGCAGTATGTGAAAAGGAAAAAGAACCTGAAGATGCTCCTGTAACTTTGTCAGTTTTCTTAATATAGTGTTGTTAAGAAGGATTTTTTGTAACTCTGAAAATAAATAAAACTCAAATTCTTTGACTTTATTCATGCTCTTGAATTTTCAAACCTATGTGTTTTTCAGAAAATAGTGTTTAAATTCATCATGAGGCCATCTTAATTATATTGTGATAAATAATACAGTGATGAAGCATTTTCAAAACTAATGAAGGAAATTTTTTACTTGCTTTGACCAGATATGGACAATTTTCACTTGCTATCCTTTTTTATATATTTTTTTCTTAAATACCGTTAGTACTTTAACTTCCCATGTTTTGGATGACTTGCACATCATTTTTGACAGGTTCCACTTCACATGTGGCATCACAGTGTGCAGGGTAGATCTGTTTTGTGTGGATTTAGTCTTGGGAAAAGGTTGTGCCCTGTATCCTATCAGTATCTATCAGATAACACTGCCTGTCTGATTGCCACAAAAATTTGGCTTTGAAACAGAGCACACTAATCACAAAAACTGGCCCTTTTCCAAAATATCAGAAAGGAGAGGGGAGGAAGGAACTGGAAAGAGATCATATTCAACATTTACTTCAATTTTAAGTTAAGAAAGGCAAACGGAAAGAGAAGACCTCTCCCTGAAACTGTTTATACCACAAACAGCACTGCATCATCCCTCAGAATGCCTCATTAACTACAGGGGAAAACATGCCAGATTCAGTCTACTCAGGAGAAGCAAATGAAACTGGAAAAACTGTAGACAAGTGTAGGGTGCTGAATCATCACACAGAAATTTTCACTCTTCCATAATGTGCTGTAAAGCAATAATAATGTCTTTTGCAAGACAAAAATTCAGCGAGACTTCCATGACATTTAACAAATGCTTTTTATCTTAAAAGTTAGATTCCCTGTTCTTGTGTCACGTAGCAGAAAAAATACCCCGAGACCACTAAATAAACATGTTATCAATACTTTTACATATTAGAACAAACAAAACAAAAACCCCTGCTCCTTGTCCCTTTATGATCCTTGTTGGATGTGAATGACTGGAAAATTCTGTTTTTGTTTTTTTTTCTTTTACAGTAGTTAACAGCATACAGACGAACTAATGTTATTCTAGAAAGAGCATTCTCAACATAAGACAAGTCTTCACAAGAATTTGAAATCAAAATGAAAATGAAGGAAATTTCACCATGACTCTTATAGCTTTTTGCAATCTTGTCCATATAGGTTAAAATTTCACCCAGGAAACATCTTTCTATTTCTTTAAAACGGTAGGAAGAAAAATATGTTGCCTCATCCTGACCTGATGTTCTTTGCATCCCTTCAAACTACAACCACCCATAAGAATTTTAGCAAGGAACTTTTCAGTCTTTCTTCAGCCTTTCTTCAGCAAGGTCTCTCCATCCTTTCTCAGTAACAGAGCTTGCGTGTGGTAAAAGCAGAGGTAAAAATCCATGCATGTTTTTCTCAGCCTTTATATACCTCCATGCAGACAGCAAGACACACTCACTCAAAATCAAGGTTGTTCAAAGCAAGTCTTTTGTTTCCTGTTACAATTTCATGTTCACCTTTTGCACTTGTTTAAGAATTTCTCTTCCTTTAGACAGACTTAGTCTATCCGCTCTTTTGGTAAACAACAGGTCTAACAACATTATCTTACTGCAAACCAAGAAAATAAAAAAAATCTCATCAGTTTCAATAAAAAACAAATTAATGTTCATTCTTTTCATACATATCTGTCTAAATATAGATATTTAGAAAATTACATAACATATGGCTTCCTGAATATGAACTGTGGGTTAACTAAACTGAAATTGTGTCATCAGGGAGCTCTGTTCATTATTTGAGTCCATTACTCATGGAAAAAAAAAAACTTTTAGCCCAGGTCAGTACCTAGAAAGAAGTACCTAAATCATTCTGTCAAAAGCTCTCTTGGAGATTCTTAAGCAAAATTGACAGGTTCTTTAAGAAGTTGTGTCTATTCCTTCTCATAAACACATTTAGGTAAGGCCCAGAGGGCTTTGAAAGTTAGATGAAAAATAATTTGGGCTTTTTGAGGACTACAATATGACAAAAGGCAAAGAGATTCTTGGAAAATTTCTATACAATATGGTTGTCTTCTTTCAGCTGAATTTTGCAAAACTAGTTTTAATATATTCTCTGTTTTACTACAAGCATTTCTTTTGATTTTGCTTTAATTATCTAGACAGATACTATTCACAATAGTTATTGCAGTGTGGTAACCTTTGGTCTTCTATTTCATACTTGAAAGAGTTTTTCCGAAGGAACAGAGATAGGTTTTTTTGGTGTACACTGCTGCTTTGTCATACTGAATTATAGGTTCCTTTAAAGATGATCAAAACAAGTATATGTAAATGAAGTTTAATTCACTGACCTACTTCAGATCTAATTCAACTTGACCTCATCCACTCATGTTTCCTGACCTGCAGTGCTCCCTTCCTCACTTTCTTTTTATCATTAATCTTTACCCCTCCCTAGCTTCTTCCTCGGCATTCATTGATCTTTCTCCCTATTATTATAAAGGCATTCTTACTTGATTGTAATTCTTTCTATCCCTCCTCACAACTCCTACTGCTAGTCTCTTAAAAATGGATATGAGTACTAATCTACATCCATTTCCTCACCTCCTTGTCTTCATATCAGTTCCACATTTCTGTTCTATTCTAACTGTCCTTACAAAAGGACATGATAACTTCTTTTGTTGATCCTTCAGACAGACATGAAATCATCACTTCTGTGATACCCTACTGTCCTTGTACAACAATATATCTTTTTTTATTTTTTTCCTTTCTCCTTGTTCTCTTCCTTTTCAGGAAAATCTTTCTTTTTCATTTTACCAGCTGATGTTTCTTAAATGGAAATTACCATTTCTTCCCTAATGTTCATCCATATTTCTTCTGTTGAGAACTTATTCTATTCCTAGTGCTTTACATTGTCATGAAATAAGTGGCAGAGAGCTTGCTGCAGCTGTGCTTTCTGATCAATCACACCTGTGAACCTATCATGCTCCTTACTTGGGCTCAGCATGACCAAATTTGAGACAGTATTTTCTAATTAAATGCCTAACTCTAATTGCCTTCCTAAAATTCTTACTGCAGCATGAAAGGCAGCTATTGTTTCAAATTCTTAGTGAAACTACTCACGTCTCCTAAACATATCCCTCTTTTCTGTCTCCATCAGCATTAATTTCGCTATAATCTTACCATAATGAAAGCAAGACAAGCTTCAACAATTATCTGGACGTTTCTCCCAGCCATAATAGCTGAAATACATCAATATTACTTTGAATAAGAAAAAAAAAACCAAACAGTTGTTGTGTAACATTATCACTATGGGGAGAAGAAAAGTTGGAGTAATGTAAATAATACCACCTACAACACCCTCCACAGTATTTATGGGAGTTTGTGTTCGTGCATATGTAAATATGTAAGTACGTATGCACATCTAGATGTAATAAGGTTTGAATTAAACATGGAAGTTGAAACTGAAAAGACCAATATTAAAGTGTGATTATTCGACAGAAATACACATCATCTTGTTTGAGGCACAAGGAGAATAAGACAGTGCATCCTGGAGAAACCATTCCCGTCGTATTTACAAGGCTGCAGGCCTGCTAAGTGTAAAAACCTGCTAAGCCTAACACAGAGGAAAGCTTTATTAAACTCTTGTCATTAAGATGAACCCTAAGGCTCAGATTCATAACACCCTCACTTGTTGTATTCAATGTATCTTTTCTAATACTTTCACATGGATATGTCCTCTCCGTGACTTGATATTAGCTTCAAACTACAAAGCTGCTACTAATGCAGTCTGCAGTTACAAAGGAAACCTTTCCAAACCCAGCAAGTTCCCTACATTACGGGGACATAAGGCACTTCAAGACCAATCCACTAATTTTTGTTACACTTTTTTTTCTCTACAGAATGAAACATTTGGCAGATAATCCTGAAATCTCTCTTTACGCCAGAAAACAGGCAGGTAAAATAAGAAAAAAATGAGCTTCACTGTATACGTTAGGGCCCTAGTTAGTAGGAAAACAGATATGAAAAAAGAAAACCCAAAGCAAAAATGCCCCATTAGCTGGCTTGATTTCCATATGTCATCTGCATTTCATTCAGGTCAGAGCTGACGAGACAAATTTGTAGCTTTTTAGTTCTGAGTCCCATTCCTCAGCTTAACTATATCCTCCTGGCTTTTTCTCTCTAAACAGAACTAGGTACTTGGAGCAAAGCTCTTCTATATAAATGTCTCTACTCACTAGAAATTTCATCAAACATAAATAAAAGTGAACCTCTAGGAATTTCCTGTAATCGAGAGTCTCAGTAATTAATGCAACTGGAATATTGTAAGCCTCCCACCCATCAAAAGCTGTCTGAGACCACGTTTCCTTTTAGTACACGAGAATGGTTCTCAGACACTCCCTGATGCTGGGTGTCCCACAAAGAGTTATCAACTACCTTGTCAGTAGAGAATTCATGTGATACCAATGTGTCTTTTCCCAAAAAACAGGTCGGTGCGGTTGAATCAGACTCCCTTCTGAGCTGATATCAATGTACATCTATAAAACTTTCTACTAGATTTACTCATTACACAAATATTGTAGTGGTGAGAAATATGTTAGTATTCATTTCAGCTATTTGCAAATAAACATGGTGAATACAAAGAGAAAAGATTTGCTACTTCTCACTGCCACCTATCAAAGTATCAAAAACCTGTGTGAGCCCACATACTCATTAAAAAGTACTTTTGAGTCCCTAGTATTACACTAACTCGGTAAGTGTTAGTTTTGTGTAACACATACACATTAAGGGAAGAATAAACTCTTGAGAAAGACTTCAAATGTTTAGTGCAAGTACAAGGGCTATTGCAAAGAATGGTGCCATGCCTGCAGGAAATTAAAATTATGCCTGTCAACTGCCAAGTGATTAAAAAACCCAAACTGCTGTCTTCCCATCTCCTCCTCCACAGGACATTAATGTCATGATGATATACAGTACCAGTTGCCACTACCCAGTGTCTTACCTGCCACTTAAGAGAGTAGCCTGAACAAAAGGTTAAGCACCCAACTGAGGGTAAGAGTCATAGTATCATTTTTTTTTATTTTATTTTTTCCTTTAAGATCTCTTTCATGTCGATTATTTGAATATGCTCCCACACTTTTTGAAGGATGTCGAGTGATTTCTTTCCAGTTAAACAGGAGTGTGAAGCTGACTGTGGTCAGCTGCCTACTCTGCAACAGGATTGAGATTCCAGAGACAAACATTTTTATCATCACTGTTCACATTTACAGTGATTTAAAGCTTTGCTCATAACCACAGCAGATGCTACTCTAAGCAGCAATAAAATCAATGTGATACAGTTAATCCTGATTATCACCCTGACACTCACAATGATTTGTGATTCTGAAGACTACACACACTGTGGAAAATAAATACAACAGGAGGAATCCCACTTACAAGTGTTTTCTGTTACTGTAATCTTACTAGTCTCTAACACCTCTTTGATGAACTGTGGAGACGTTCTGAAAAGCATCTTTCAATCAAGTCATAAGTAACCCTTAAGCATACTTTCAAGACAGTTGTAAGCTATCTTAAAAATATCACATATACATTGCCTGCTGTTTTAATCCATCAAGCACAGTAGAGTATTTCAAAATTAAAAAAATTGCTATTAAAAAGTATCATCTTTTGTTTCTTGGTAATGTTTAAGCCTTGGGATGTTATAACATTATAAGTGGTAAACCTGAAATATCTTTTTCAGGGTATGGTTCTAGAAATTGCAGTTTCCTGTGTGTGGTCAAATTTCATTTTAAAATGTGGGGGATTTTTACCCACACAGCATTAATAATAATCTTCTATGTTTTTATTTAATGTTATTCTTATGTTAAGGGCATCTGATTTTAAGTGCATCAAGTTTACATGAATATTATTAAAGCTCGAGTCAGGCAGATGTTTAATAGCTTCAATAACGGAATGTAAACAACTGTCTAAATACAATCCTATTCATGCTAGTCCTGCTGTCAGGGAAAAAAAGAGGCACGGGACAGTAGGGTAAAAGATGAATAAATTGCATTCTCTTCAGGATTGCACCCTTTGTTTTATTTGCCAATCTGATGGTCATCACTGTTAAGAGCAATTGAACAGACAATGTGTAGCATATCTGTTTGTTCCAGAACTAAAAGACACATTCAAAAGGCATTTCTCAGCTACCTGAAAGATTCAGACAGAACATATGGAACACCAAAGACCTGAATAGCAAGAGCAGGCAATCTGTATTTATCCAACCAGGACAAGCCTGGAGTTAAGTACTTGTAAAGAGCATAGGATATTTGAGGCTGAAGAATGGTGTCAGAAAGAAATAAAAGAAATAAGGAAGTAGTAGAACATTAGAAGAATGGTAGAGCTACCATTGATTAATTAGGAATCAGGAAAGATTTGTCTTCCAGGACTGCCAGTTATTATACCAAATACAGAGAAGGGATCATTATTATAAGAGGCAGGTGACAGCAAGCTTTATTCCTGCTTTTTTTCTGGTTTGGTTGTTTTTTAATTCCCAGGCCTCATTTTCTTCTTTTAATCTCTTTCTACACAGACAGCTTCCTAATTGCATCATGGAAGAGACTTCTCCTCCTCTTATTGGAAGGATTCTTGGGAGGAAACTCTCAGTCTACGAGTCATGGCATCTTTCACACTGTAAAACCCACTAGTAGCAAAACCCACCAGCCGCAAAACCATCTCATAATGGATAAAAGCAACCTGCCTGGAGAAGAGTTGCAGTCTGAGGCACTGTTCAGCTTCACAGGGATATAAATTGCCTTTTCCAGCAAAAGTATCAGGTAAGGAAAATACATAGTATAAGCCAGATTCTCCTAGAACCAACTATAAAACAACCAGACTGAGAAAGCAGGACAATATGATGATGCAATTAACAAATTTTACTGGCTTCAATTCAAAACATGTTTGGCATTTTGGCACTAACAATAAAACTTAAAAATACTCTGAAAATAATAATAAAAAAATCTTCAAGATTGTTTAGACAGTATTTAGCATCAGTAAACTACAACTAACAATCCCCCTGCTGTTCTTAGAGAAAAGAAAAAAAAAGTCCTAAAAATTTCTATTTTGTTTAGACCTCCATCCTCCAAAATCTAGCTTCTATGAATTCTGAAAACTGTAGCTTTCCAGACTGTACTGAATCTCAGGCTGCCATATGTAGTTTTTTGGTAAACGTTCAAATCAGCTTTCTGATTACCGTTGAGTTTTTTTGCCCATACCACTTTACATGGGGTCTTATTTAGGTGCCTCCCTGTTTACCAAACTCAGTCAAGATTTTATTCTTCTGGTATCACTTCCAGCATTTAACTGCAGAGCTGGACAGGAATTTTTTCAATTCTTAAAATTCACTGCATCACAAGTAAAGATTCCTGGGCCTTATCCTAAAAGGCACTATAATGACTTTAGGCTTTTTACAGACTCCTTACACACAAGATTTCTTTCCATTGCAATGTGTACATAGTTGATTTTTCAGCTCCTGGCACGTGTGTTTTAAAAACCAAACGCCCTCATAACACCATATTCCCTGAACCCATTCTTGTATAGTAACAGAGAACCACACTGACCGTAGTTGGACCCTACAGCATTAAGTGAGGTTCCACTGAGACTCTTAGAAATCTTCATAAAACATTAACTGATTTTACTTCTTAAATGGTAGGTTATTTATAGATCGCACAAGTCACAAATTTCTTGCCTTCTCAGTATATACCCCGTTCATTGAGATTCTGAAAAAGATAAATTTTCTTCATTGCCTGAGTTATTTCATTATATCAACAAGCCAATGACATTTGTTAAATTGAGAAAAATGCATAAAAAAAATATTAACAACCATAAATAATTATTGAAATAGTATCTTAAAAGATATCTGAATTATAGACTAGGAACCTATATTGAGAAATATACTTTAGAGATTCAAACTCTCAGCTCTTCAAGTGTTATGTTACTGAGTATAAACTCATCTGATGTTAACAATCACAAATTGAGGTGACACAAAGCAACAGTGATACTAATGACAAAGACTTTCAAGTTGATAAATTACTCACTGCTTCACAAGGTCACAGTTTACGTCTGGGCAAAACTATTACGAGTCATAAAAAAGCTGAAGAGAAAGAAGACAAATAGGATTGACAGGTAACAAGATACTAAATTGCTTTTTGGAGTCCAGCCTCACCTGGCAAGAAAGAATTATCCCTGTTTATTTGTTTTATAGAATGTAATCCCTACAAAATCCTAGTTACTACATCCTCAGTGAGTATTCTTTCTTCTATTCAGCCTCAATATTTGTTAATTCATTACACTGATATATGTTATAGGGCTCATCAGAAACAGCATTCAAGTCAGTTTATAACTAGTAATTAATAAATTAAATACTATGTAGATATATGTATATACACTTAATTCTGACTAAAATCCACTTTATCTGTGAGTCTAGGGCCTAAGAATTCCTGTACATTAGTCACCTGATTTGAAAAGCTCTGTTGGGACATTTAAGCTCAAAAAAATCTCTTTACTAAAGGAACATCTCAGATGATGTAGGAAATCAGAGAATACTAGTATTATTTCTCTTGCATAAGTGTGTATGTGCATATGTATTTATAAAAAATACATACATATATATCTATTTAAAGTGGATGTAAGACTGAGAATACCTAAATGACATTAAAAACATCATATGAAATAACAACCTATCCTAAAACGTAGGGTTATTATACTAGTTTTCAAAGTTAAGATTATTCTGAAGCAAAATTCAGTTACATTTGAAGAATGGACATATGGAAGTAAGGCAAACAAATCAACTCTAATTCTGCCCTGAGAATATCTCACAATAATTCAGTTACAGCTTTGGAATTTGCTAGGTGTCTTAGGTAAGACGTCAACAGTGTTTAAAATGAATTTGTTTTCTTGTTTTTTCTTTAACACAGTTACACAGTTTGGAGTTTAGATGGTTTGTAGGATGTTGTTGAGACAGCTGCAAATAAGAGTCACCAAAGCTGTGTCATGGCAGACGCAGCAGGAATCCTACTAGTAGCAGACAGAGGAGGAGCCACACCACAAAATTCACTTTTCTGAAGTGCTGAAGCTGGGAATGTTTTTTGAATGCTACAGTGTGCAGCCCTGAAACTGGCCACTCATGCTGACAGTCTTGATCTATAGAGATAAGGGGCTTGGTATGACAGAGTGGAAATATGGAAGTGCTCAGGAGCTAACGTTTGCATTTTTTAATTAAAAAAAAAGAAGAAATGGGGCATCAAATACTATCAGACTCATTTGGAAAAAGTGAGCTTTTAGCCTGCTTAAGTTCCTCTCACACACTAATCATCAGTAGACTACGCATTTGTGAATGCAATTTCATCACTATTTGAAAAATATCCTTTCCTGTGAAATTGTATTTTTCCCTGTGCAGGCATGCATATCTTTGTGCTTCACAAGGTCTGAAGCCCTTTGCTGACCTGGCCCTTGGGTGCTGTAGGTGTTGGCACCCCCTTTCTCCTGCCACCATCGCATCCGCACGCACACGCTGGTGCAATCAGCAACTCAGTGGATATTATTATTCTTCTGTTTTACCTTACTGTCTCTTTCTGTGAGAACAGGTCTGAGGATTGCAGTTTGTGAAGGCGGCATACTGAGTTAATGCATGAAAAGTGAACTTAAATTACAGACATGCTGCATAGCTGTGGAGCAAAAAAAGCCACCTACCGTTGTCCCAGTGCCAGGGCTCAGCAAGGGCTGGGGCCTTCCTGGGGCCTGCAGGGCAGGGCCTGGCAGCCAGGCCTGTCCCACCGCCCCAGCCAGGAACAGGGCAGCCAGGGAGCAGGACGAGACTGTGGGGACTGAAATGGGGTCCTGGGCTGTGGGTGGGTAGGGGAGGCCCCGGGGGGCTGAAATGGGGTCCTGGGCTGTGGGTGGATGGGGGAGGCCCTGGGGGACGGGCAGGGAAAGGGATGCTTGTCAGTGCCCTCAGGGGCCTGGCATTTTATCAGTGTGTGGAGATGCAAGTACCATACTGCTGCAATTTCTGGGTACTATTTGCCCAGTTGAAACCTACCTCATTTACATTTTAAAAAGTTTTCTAAAACACTTCCAGATGTGTACACAGGACCCTAAGTTCAGTTGCCAATGCTTACCACTGTTGTAATCCCATTTCTATTTCTAGAAATACGTCTTTCTTTCCCAGTGATGACAGGAACTCACCAGGTACTTGGTGATACTTTCGTATGCTAAAATAAGTAAAGGAAAAATACACAGTTTGTGTTGTGTAGGTAGTGGTTGGAAAGCTGCCTAGCAGAAAAGGACCTGGGGGTGTTGGTTGACAGCCGTCTGAATATGAGCCAGCAGTGTGCCCAGGTGACCAAGAAGGCCAATAGAATCCTGGTTTGTATCAGAAATAGTGTGGCCAGCAGGACTAGGGAGGTGATAGTGCCCCTGTACTCAGTGCTGGTGAGGCTGCACCTTGAATGCTGTGTTCAGTTTTGGGCCCCTCACTACAAGAAGGACATCGAGGTGCTGGAGCGTGTCCAGAGAAGGGCAATGAAGCTGGTGAAAAATCTAGAGCGCAAGTCCTATGAGGATCCAGCTGAGGGAACTGGGGTTGTTTAGCCTGGAGGAAAGGATTCTGAGAGGAGACCTTCTTGCTCTCTACAATTGCCTGAAAGGAGGTTGTAGCAAGGTGGGTGTCAGTCTCTTCTCCCATGTAACACGTGATAGGACAAGAGGAAATGGCCTCAAGTTTCTTCACCAAAGGGGTTATCAAGCACTGGAACAGGCTGCCCAAAGAAGTGGTTGAGTCCCCATCCCTGGAGGTATTTAAAAGATGTGCAGATGTGGTGCTTAGCGACATGGTTTAATGGTGGACTTGGCAGTGTTAGGCTTATGGTTGGACTCGATGATTTTAAAGGTTTTTTCCAACCTAAATGATTCTATGATTCTATGGTTCTACTGTCATTATTAGAAGGCCACGGTTTTTGGCTTCTAGAAAAAAAGATAATCATATTCCTAAGTGAGACAAGTTAATATATGTCAGCTAAGCCTGAAGTTTTAAAATAGAGAAACAATAGAACTTTAATGCTCTTCTTATCTGATCAATACTGTGGAAAGTTTGCTATGCTTGGGTAACAGAATAATGGCAGAATCATATTCTTGTTATTATATTATAGGCCTTATCTGTAAACAGAAATAAAATATACCAGTCCTTGTCAAGGGCTCAGTCTAGAGGAAGAGGAAAAGAATCCTATGATACTCCTTCTACAGAAGCATAGATTTGTTAGTACCACATAGGCAGTTTGTGGTAAAACAAAGGAATGAACACTTCTCAGTTGAGTGCTGATAGTTTTCAGAAATCATTACTTATGAAAGAAATTCTGGACAACCAATTAGAAAAGATAATATAAAATGGTTCATATTGAGAAAGCTCTGACAATCGTGTAAAAGCCACTAGTTCTGCTTTAAACAGTGAAGTGTAATCATGGGGCTATGTTAAGCAGGAAAACACTTGAGGCATTTTACAAATGCTCTTTTTACATAAACTAAAAGAGCTTATCAAGCTTTTTGGTAATTGGTAACTACTGAAGGGGGAAAAAAAAAAGAATGCTGATGAAGCAGCTAGCATTGATTTAGAAAATCAAAATGAAAGTGTGTTACCTTACCGGTTTCACATTGATTTGTTCTCTTTCACACTCCTTCTCCCTCCCTGACACAAATACAATTTTACAAAAATGGAGAGCGACCCAAACTAGAATGTTTAAAAGCAGTGTCGGTAACAAACATTGCCTCTGCCTAGCATGGAGTTGTTTTGCATAATTTCTTCATCACTGTCAATTCTATCACCAAAATTTTTAGATATCTTTTTAACTTATGCTGACGTAGATATAGGTTTTCAACTGAAATGAACTGGCTCAGCTCCATAGCATTTTGCTCAGCATCCAGTCTTCCAGTATAGCTAACTCCAGAATTTATGCATACTGTGTTAAGGTAAATAATCTAGTTTTTACTGTGTGTCTGTCTTATACTTCTTCAGCTACCCTACCTAAGACTGCATATTTCTTCTTTCATTTGTAAATTTTATTCTGTTGTGTGATGAACCAGCTATACTTCCACCAACTGTTCCCTCACTAAGCTCTGGCCCTGTCCTTCTCTCCCCTAACTAACAGAGGATGAAAGCTGCAAAAACAATCTCTACAGGACACCCTGACCAATAAGGACAAAATAGGGTAATGTGCAACCTTGAACTGTTTAAGCTAGAAGAGACCTGCAATCAGAACAAGATGTCCCTGAAGAATCAAGCACAGAAAAGCAGTAACCAGTATTACAGAGGCTTCAGATCTGCAGGGAAAGCGATGGGAAAATAACTGAAAAGCATTAGGTACGTGTCGTACAGGACCCACTTCTGGAGCAGAGCTATCAAGAATTGTTTACCTCTGGGAAAGACTGGATAAGGAAGAACTTTCAGGTGGACTGTCCCCACTAGAAACTACTACTGCTTATTATTTGAAGTAAAATATTGAAACTGTTATATTTTAAAGTGTTTACAACTGTTCCTTTTTTGCCACTTTTAATATGTTTTTTTCATTTAGCCCTATATTCAAATCCAGCATTAACAGCTACAAGCACTAGAGCATATCCAGCAGGTTCTTGCAAACCATGATACACCTCGTGAGCTGCTAGTATACCAGATCTCCAGGTTACATTTCATTGGAGAGGAGGTGCAGATTTATTCAGTGATGATGGAATGGGCCTCTCTACATGGCTGCAGTTTCTCTTCTTATGCATGGAAAAGTGCACAAGTGCAACTTACTGACCAAAAAGTGCAACTTACTGACCAAAAGTTAGTTCTTTCTGAGTCCTACGCTCTCTGGAAAGAGCTTGCAGTAACATATTATCATGGACAGCAGGTGCCTCACTCACTGTTTTATAGGGGAGTGTATGCATCAAATGATGTGTTGCATGGATTGCATGGATATTTGGAATGCACCTAACCCTTGGAATATATGGCCCTCTATGTATAAAGAATTATGTATGCATAGTCCCTAAACAACCGGATCAAAATTGGCCCATCTCTGAGCAGTTAGTGTGACCAGATGATCTCCAGAAGTCCCTTATAACCAAAACTATTTTATGGTTCTCTCATATAGACATATGCACATACCTATTGTGATAAATGCAAAAGCTTTGTCTTTCAGAGTTTACAAGGCAATAGCTATTGTAATGATGGTCACACCGTAAGTAGGTAGATTAGCAGATATGACAGAAGTAGAGATGATGATAGCACATTGAATGATCAAGGATGCAATTTACACAAATCTTTCCAACTCCCAAATCACATTTGAAAGAGCTAATGAGATTAGAAAAAAAAGAGCCTCTAGAATTTGGAAATGCACCGTACAGAACTGAAGTCTGTCTTTCTGAGGTGAGACGTGAGACACCATGCGTTAAAGGATAGTAATTCTGTGAATCTCAGGCTCAGTAAAGCTCTAATCCTGTAATTGGTAATATGGAGAAATCCTGCTTTCTTGACTGCAAAACCACAGGCTGCAAGAGTATTAATAAAGGCTATCCATGTACCTGTTTTCCTTTGTCCCTTGATATAAAAGCTGCAGAGGTACTCATCATGCATAAAAGACTTGCACTCCATTGTGCTTCGGTGTCCAGCATCGATAAAGCTTGGCCAGGCTGACCGTTATGCTGCAGGTATTATAAACTGCCAGACTGGGACTCAAGTGCTGAGTCTTTAAGATAGTCACTCACACTCTTGAAATAGTCTTCTTTCAGTATATAGTGCTTCCCAAACTGAAAAATCCAGAGATTCTTCTGCAATAATTCTATTAGATATTTCTGAGAATGCAGTATTTTTTGCTTAACTGAAAGGGCCAGTAGAAGAGATTGAGATTAAATAAAGTAATTTGAAGCTGAAATCCTGCTATGAATCCTATATATGGCTAAGAATTGGAGTTTTGTGTATGCCCAGTAGATTTCCACTGCTATGGATTAAAAGTGAATCTCAGCAGGACAACACTCATCAGTATACAAACAGTACAGTTGGATCTATTTCAGAGCATGCTTTACACAGAGAATAAAGTACATTTTAAAGTAATATAAGACAATCCTCCAGCTATCACTGGTTAACTGTGCAATTTCTATTAATAGTTTTGAGTGGGAAATTTGGCAAATGTTCTTTATTTACTTTAGCATCCTAAGAGGATTTAAAGTAAATCTGAAATTACAAAAATGCAGTCAGCAGAGAAATACACATCAGAGGAGAATTCAGTGATCTGCTTAAAACCTAGTTTAAAATCCTTTTATTGTGCTTTTTTTACTCCTACTCTGCCCAACAAGGCTTTGAAATAGAACCATGAAAATAGCATGTGGATAAATGTAGGAATTCTAAACTTACATAAAGGTAGTAGAAATTCCTTTGATCTACCCTCAGGAAGTTGGGTTAAAAACAAAGTTTGTTCTTTATTCCACACCTAAGTTATACTTAAGAAAAGTCAAAATGTTTGCATACCATTTACTCCTTTGTTAATCTATCCATTTGCTCACTTTTCCAGTTTTTGTTGTTGCTGCTTTTTCTTCAGAAGAATGCAGCTATGCTGGTTTCTCTGTGTTACTTTCCATTAATGAAGATACAATGTTTAGGTCAGTTCAGCATTATCTTATAAATCTTAGTTTGATTTTTGTGACAGAGTGTAGATTGTCTCTAAGCAAAATGCCAGGAATACCTTCATCCACTGCCAAATGGAGGTCAGAGCTGTCTCTTTTCATTGAAGCCAAGAAAGCTGAAGCAGCTCAAAGATGAAGCACATTTCTTGAAAACAGCTGAGAGATACATGGCTATAATTCTTTATCTAGACAATGTTAACAAGCCTAAAGATTACCTACAGAGCTAAAGAATCAGAACATTTGATTTGGGAAAAGAAAATTTTAAATTACCTCTTTAGAGTTTTAAAACTTTTGTTTTTCACCCATAACTCTATGAGACAATAGTCTGAAAAAAAAAACAAAATACAGCAATAAAAAAAGGATTGGCTTTCCTGGTATTAAGGGGAAGGTTACAATGATGACTGTCATTTATGTATTTTCTAATTAACTCTTATTGGCAACTGCTTCAGACAATACAGAAAATGTATTGCAGAAATTAGCAATGAAGATTAATTTGACCAATATTACTAAAGAGTAAAAATTATCTGCATTTTAGGTAGTAATCTGAACTAAATAAGAATTTTATTTGCTAAAAATGGGCAAAAAAAGCAATGGGTTTTTTTAAAAAATAGGTAAAGACATGAATAGATGTCCCCTCCTTATGTGAAACCAGGTAATTTCGGTTCAGTTTAACTATCTTCACCAGACAGTTAAACAAAACCACTTTATTTTGCCTGAAAAAGATAAGGAATACTCACATTTTTCATTTCGCTGGTACAGGAAGATGTCAGCATCCTAAGTCATCATAGCATTCCACACCCTCTCTGGTTAAAAGCTTTTCTAAAGACAATGTTGAGCTGCAAAATCCATGTGCAAGTTTCAGACATCTGATAAGACCAGACCTAGGATTTTGGGTCAGGTCCATATTCATGTAGGAGAGTTTAAGCTTTTGGCCTAGCGGCCAATGAATTAAATGGAGTAAATATCTTCTAGAATTATTAGCTAAAGGAGTAGCTCATAATTTACATGCTGAGGTTAATGAATCATCTATATCTGGGAAAAATCCCTGATCAAGTAGTTATATCTTTGTCTACTGTTCATTTGGGCAAGTATTGGGAAATATAACCTGCCATCAACATGTGCTTCTTAATCAAAATTATGTGTAACTTTGTTCAAACACTGTTTAATTGTTATCTCTGAAAATCCATATTACACAGATTCAGCTAAACTTTGAAAAATGTTAGGGCATCAAAGGAAAAAGAAAAATACTCCTGAAAAATACAGGAGGACAGGCTGTCATAGCTTTGATAATACAGCAAGCATATCAATGTTTGATTCAATCTGAACTGATTCCTTTTTAGGATTGATAAGATCATTTTGTATGTGGTCTAGAAATTTCCTTATATTGAAACAAAAAAGCATCTTAGGCAGTCTGTTATCCATATAGGGACAGAGTTCTCAGTAAGGAGACTAGGTAAAGAAGCAGAGGCACATCTATATGCTATTAAATAGGAATTACTATTTAGAAACAAGACTCTGGAGAACACTGAATTCTGAGTGGCTGAGAGTCTACAAAAAGATGAAAAAATAAGGAAATAATGTAGTTGTCTGCTGGAAAACAATAAAGAAGTTTCTTAGGGAAAAAAAATGCCTGGAGACAGCTGTGTCTTAAGTTATTTTTACTTTAACCTTCAGGAAAGAGAGCTTGGCCTTGAATTCTGTCTGACCCTAAGGAAAGTAAAAATACAAAGATTTATTTTGTGTTAACCTTGAGACAAGGAGGTTTGGAAAATCCTTTTTGCTGACTTTGAAAGGAAAAAAATCTTAAAGAAGGGATTGTTTGACACCAGAGAAGAGAACAGAGCCATGGGAGTAGGTTTATTTTAAGTTCTGAATAGACTGTTAAATTTCCCTCTGAGGCTGCAAAATAAAATTTAGTTTTAATGTTGTTTTCTCCATTTGCTTTAGTTCTTTTTGGTTGGCAGACCATCTGTTCTCAATGTCTGTATCCTTTACACTATGGATTTGTATGCCAAGAACTTCTTTCTTCACACAGTGTCTGCTGCAATTTCATGTTTACTATTTGTACAAAACTGATATTCTACCAACAAAGAGAAATTAAAAAAATAGCTGGTAATTCTGCACATACATAATTACAAATTACCATTTTTGATGAGTAATCCATTTTTCCATTCCTTCATACTGCTTTCACATCGTTCATTGTATAAAAATTTAACAGAAGAGTGTATTCACACAAAGCCTCCAAAAAACCCACATACTGCACAGAGAAAGAAGCGTAAACATGGATATATGCAATATACATTTACATGGATTTACTGCGTAAATTAAACACAGTACTTCAAAGCATATATAAAAAACTGTATTTGCTTAGAAAAAGAATGGTTCTAATAAGGTTGTATCAACCAGACAATGTCATAGCCTTCTGTCTCCACAGGTTGTTCAGTTAAAAGCGTAGCTTAAAAAAAGGAGGTGGGATGGGGGTGAAGAAGATTTTAAGGAAGGCCAAGCAAGGGCAAATCAGCAGTAGGCACACCTCATTAAGCACTCAGAGCTAAGTGTTTGTACCAGGCTAATAACAATACGCTGTAGAAGAAGTATGTGAAAAACACACAAATCAAAATCTCTTAAACATCCTTGTCAGCATCCTGTTCAACTGATTCTCCACTTTAATCTTCCTTGGCAATCAACCAGCAGAATCATCATCTGTCTTATTTTTTAGGGGCTGGGTGAACTTGTCTTGCTAGTTTTGAACCCACTCAAACATCAGGGGTTCAAAATACAAACCTACAGAGTACTGTTTTAAAAAAATAATGAGGCCCATGTTCAGCTAGGAGAAAAGTATTCCTTTGTTCATGTTCTGTGAGCTATCTCTAGCTAAATAAAATGCCTTCAGAACCTATAGAGCAGAAAAGTGCTATGTTGAAAATAAAAAGAAAACAGGCTTTCCTGGCAAACTGTTATTTTTCAGCATGTAATCGATAGAGCTAGAGGAATAAAATTTGTGAGGAACATCTCTTTAAGTGAGTTAAATAAAAATGAAGAAAAGCAGTCTGCTCAATAATGTCACCAACCAATAATAGCATAGTGGAACATTTAAATGATTCAGACTAATACACACAGCAAACTTTGTGCCGTGGTTTAACCCCAGCCAGCAGCTAAGCACCACACAGCCACTCACTCGCTCCCCCCTGGTGGGACAGGGGAGAGAATCAGAAGAGTAAAAGTGAGAAAACTCATGGGTTGAGATAAAGACAGTTTAATAGGTAAAGCAAAAGCCGTGTGTGCAAGCAAAGCAAAATAAGGAATTCATTCACTGCTTCCCATCGGCAGGCAGGTGTTTAGAGCCATTTCCGGGAAAGCAGGGCTCCATCACACATAACAGTAACTTGGGAAGACAAATGCCACCATTTCGAATGCTCCCCATTCCTACTTCTTCCCCCAGTTTTATATGCTGAGCATGATGTCATATGGTGTGGGATATCCCTTTGGTCAGTTGGGGTCAGTGCAGCGGCCCCAGCTGTGTTCCCTCCCAACTTCTTGTGTGCCCCCAGCCCACTTGCTGGTGGGGTTGTATGAGAAGCAGAAAAGGCCTTGACTCTGTGTAAGTGCTGCTCAGCAATAACGAAAACATCCCTGTATTATCAATGCTGTTTTCAGCACAAATCCAAAACATAACCCAATACTAGCTACTATCAAGAAATTTAACTCTATCCCAGCTAAAACCAGCACACTTTGCTGCTCAGAGGAGATTTGTGGGGAATCCTCAAAATTTGACCATGGTTTTTAAAAGTGTCTGCATTTGAAACAAACGAAAGATTGAGACAATCATGAATGCCTGTGAGGAGTGACCACCTTTGGTCTTTTTACCCTCACTACACAGAACTTACAACTAAAACAAAAAATGATTCATCATGGTTTAGCCCTTCGGCAACTAAGCACCACACAGCAACTTGCTTATCTTCCCCCCGCCCCCAGTGGAAGGGCAGAAAGAATCAAAAAAAAAAAAACAAAACACGTGGATTGAAATAAAGACATTTTAATAGGACAGCAAACGAAGAGAAAATAATAACAATAAAAAATAATAATAATAATAATAGTAGAACATACAAAACAAGTGATGTGCAATGCAATTGCTCACCACCCGCTGACTGATGCCTAGCCCATCCCCAAGCAGCGACTGCTGTACCCCAGCCAGCTCCCCCCAGTTTATATACTGGGCATGACATCATATGGTATGGAATAGCCCTTTAGCCAAGTCTACGTCAGCTGTCCTGGCTGTGCTCTCTCCCAGCTTCTTGTGCACCTAGCAGAGCATGGGAAGGTGAAAAGTCCTTGACTTAGTGTAAATACTACTGAGCAACAACTAAAACATCAGTGTGTTATCAGCGTTATTCTTGTGCTAAATCCAAAACACAGCACTATACCAGCTACTAGGAGGAACATTAACTCTATCCCAGCCAAAACCAGGACACTAGGACAATGACATAATTTTCGTACCTTCACTGGTAAGAAATAGTGTTGCAACATAGAAGCACCACTGTAGCAAAGATTTTATAGAAGTTGACCTTAATTTTCTTTGGACAAAACTGACACCATCAGCATTTTCTTGTGCACATATTCAAGAACACCCAGACATGTATTCAAGTGGTCTGCCCAGTTTTGGGTACCAGCATACTTGTACCCAGCTCTCCAGGTCTCCATAAGTTTCTTCCCAAAGACACAGAGGACATGGAATGCTCTCTGTTGAGTACTCGCATGACTTCTCTGTTCTTCTCAGTTTGGTGACCATGTGCTCATTTTGCATATGCTTTTTTTTTGTGCCTTTTAGAAGCTGACAGTGATTTGTCCCTTCATCTTGTCCCATCTCTGTGAGTCATTGATACTTACTTGCAGTCCTTTGTCTCCTGAGCTGGGTTCTCTGAGAAGTTGCACATAGAAGCTCTGGGATCACAATGATCTGCTAATCTAGGTGCTGTGAACCCATGACAGTCTTACAGTCCTGCTGTTTATTCTTTCTGGGCTTGCACAGCAGATGTTCCCATCCATACTCCATTTATATCAATCTCAATATTTCTCTTAAATTCTGTGCATTCACTTAGTGTCTAACTACAACTCCCTTCTAAATATTGCCCCTTTAGAGCACACTCAGTCTGTGGAAATAGCAAGGTAAAACAGAGCCTTGCCATGCCCTGTTTAGGCACTATAAAATGCCTAATGTGTCCACCAAAGAATGTATGATGTATACACACAGTGTCCTAACTTTTGAGCAGCCAAAATGGGAGACGTTAATGTCTCCTCAATATAACCACAGAGTATCAAGGTCTGCCTTCTGCTGTGTCCTTTTGGTATGCTGAAGATCTAATCAAAATTAGTGGGAACCACCTCCTTTCTTATTTGTCAGGGTATTCAAAGCTCTTCAAACCACTGATGATTTGCCTGGGGAGAAACAATCATATCAGAGAGGACCCTATACAATCATCAATATGCTGGCTGTGAGCAGATCCATAAGAACACCTATAACCATCAGACCCCTTCCTATTCACTTCTGTTGATAGAAAAATTCCATGGAAAAAATTCCTCTTAATATTCTCAAATTTTCTGAATGTCAGCTTCATAAAAGTGACATGAAGATAAGAACAACTCTGGCTGTTACATGCAGTCATTTGTCATTGTGGAATAATACAAGAAAAATAAAGCACAGTAAGAATGTGGTGTGCAAAAAAGGCAGGGATTGTAGTTCTCTATGTAGTCAAAGACAAACTGCACTGTTTTGGAATAGAATAGAATAGAATAGAATAGAATTAGTTTCAGCTGGAAGGGACCAACAATCATATAGTCCAACTGCCTGACAACTTCAGGGACGACCAAAAGTTAAAGGATATTTTTGAGGGCATTGTGCAAATGCTTTTTAAGGCACTGACAAGCATAGGGCATCGACCACCTGTCTAGGAAGCCTGTTGCGCTGTTTGACCATGCTCTTGGTAAAGAAATGTTTCCTGATATCTAGTCTAAACCTCCCCTAATGCAGCCTTGAACCATTCCCACATGATCAGGACCTCCCTCTCCACTTCCCCTCCTCAGGAAGCTGTAGAGAGTAATAAGGTTACCCCTCAGCCTCCTTTTCTCCAAACTAGAATAACCCAGTGTCCTCAGCTGCTCCTCATAGGACATGCCTTCCAGCCTTTTTACCAGCTTTGTTGCCTTCCTCTGGATGCATTCAAGTACCTTAACATGCTTTTTAAATTGTGGGGCCCAGAACTACATACAATACTCAAGGTGAGACCGCACCAGTGCTAAATACAGTGGGATAATCATCTCTTTCGACTGGCTGGTTATACTGTGTTTAATGCACCTCAGAATGTGGTTTGCCCTCTTGGCTGCCAGGGCATACTGCTGACTCATATTGAGCCTGCTGTCAACCAGGAACCCCCAGATCCCTTTCTGCAGGGCTGCTCTCGAGGTGCTCCTCTCCCAATTTATATTTGTACCCACTGTTACTCCATCCCAGGTGCAGAATCTGGCATTTGCTCTTAAATTCCATGCCATCGATGACTGCCCAGTGCTCCAATCTCTCCAGATCGCTCTGCAAGACCTCTTTTCTCTCAGTAGTCAACAGCACTTCCCAGTTTAACATTGCCAGCAAGCTTACTAAGGGTCCTGCCTCCAGATCATTGATAAAAATATTGAATCAAACTGCCCCTAGAATTGAACCCTGAGGAACACCACTAGTGACTGGCTGCGAGCCAGATGTAGCCCCATTCATGACAACCCCCTGGATCCCTGCCATTCAGCCAGTTCTTCACACAGCACACCATGTACTTGCTCATCTCACAGTTGAACAACTTGTCTGGAAGGATGCTATGAGGGACAGTGTCAAAAACCTTACTAAAATCCAGAAAAACTGCATCCACCACATTCCCTTCATCTGCTAGGTGGGTGACCTTATCATAGAAGGATATAGTTAGGCAGGACTTTCCCTTTGTGAACCCATGCTGACTGTGCCTGATGATTGCATTGTCCTTGAAATGCCTTTCAGTAACACCCAGTACGATCTTCATCATTTTTCCAGGTACTGAGGTTAGACTAAGTTGTCTGTAGTTTCCTGGGTCTTCCCTCATGCCTTTCTTGTAAACTGGAATAACATTGGCTAGCTTCCAGTCAGTGGGGACCTCCCCAAACTCCCAAGACCTTTGGTAGATGATTGAGAGGGGTCCTGCTGTAACATCCGCTAACTTCTTTAGTACTGTGGGAGGAATCCTCTGCTAACTCCTTTCATACTCTGGGATGAATCATAGCAGGGCCCATGGATTTATGAACATTTAACTGATACAACTTGTCCCTTACAACTTCAGTATCCACAAATAGAAAGTCACTGCTCCCACAGCTTTTGTCCTCCAACTCAGGAGACGAGGCAGCCCAAGGTCTATCAGTATTATTGAAGACTGAGGGAAAAAAAGCATTAAATGGTTCCACTTTTTCTGCATTCTTATTTGCCAAATGACCAGCTTCATCAAGTATTGGTCCAATGTTTTCCTTGGACCTCCTCTTGCTGTTAACATACTTTAAAAATCCTTCCTTGTTGTCTGGCACAACACTGGCCAGTTTCAACTCTAGTTGAGCTTTGGTCTTTCATGTCATCTCCTTGCATATATGAACGAGGGCTCTGTGATATTCCTGCAAAGCCTGACCTTGCTTCCAAGGATCACACACTATCTTTTTCCTCCTGAGTTCCAAGAGGAGTTCCCTGTTCAGCCAAGCTGGTCTTCTGCCCTGCTTGCTTGACTTGCGACACAATGGGATTGCCTGCTCTTATGCTTTTAGATGGTGGATCTTCAAAACTGACCAGCACTCATTGACCCCTAAGCCCTCAAAAGCAGATTCGCAGGGGACACTGCTAAGTACCTGAGTAGCTTAAAATTTGCTCTTGAAATCCAGTGTATCAACTCTGCTGACTTCTTTATATTTACACCAAAAATTTTAAACTCAACTGTTTTGTAACCACTGTGGCCAAGACAGCCACCTACCATCACAGCTCCCACAAGTCCTTCTGCATTCACAAATAACAAGTCTATGAGGGCAGGCTCCTAGTTGGCTCACTGAGTACTTGTGACAGGAAATTATCTTCAACATACTTTGCGAATTTCCCAGACTTACTTGTCCCAGCAGTATGGCGTTCCCAGTTGATGTCTGGGAAGTTGAAATCTCCCATAAGGATAAGGGCTACTAATCCAGAGATTTCTCCTCATTGTCTATAAAATAACTCCCTGGCTGGGCAATTGCCAGTAGACACCCACGGTGACATCTCCTTTGTTTTCCATCCTCCTAATCTTCACCCAGAGGCTCTCAACCACATCTACCCTAACTGTAAAGACTGTGCAGTCAAACCTCTCCCTTACATACAGTGCAATTCCTCCACCTTGCCTGCCCTGCCCATCCCTCCTTAACAGCCTATAGCTCTCCATCTAAGCACCCCAGTTATGGGACTCATTCCACCAGGTCTCACTAATACCAATGACATCATAGATCTGGGAAATGTCCAATGCTTCCCATTCATCCTATTTGTTTCTTATACTGCATGCATTGGTGTACCCACATTTCAGATGTGTTCCCTGGAGTAGTGTAAGTGCTCCCATTAGTATTGCCACCCCCAGGCAGTGCCATGCTGTCCCTTGGCTTACCTTCAGCATTCCTGATAGTATACCCTTCCCCCATCGATCCTAGTTTAAAGCCCTCTCAAGCAGTCCTGCCAGCTTATGAGCAAAGAACTATTTACCCCATTGGGACCAGTGGATCCTGTCAGGCCCCAGCATACCATGTGCCTCAAAGACTCTTCCATGATTATAAAAAACCAAAACTTTCTGTATGACAAGACAAATCCCACATTCTAAGTTCGCTAAAAATTAGATAAATTACAATATCTGAGAGACATTAGGAACCTCCAGAAAGCATATTGTCCTGTGTTATTACTCACTATATTTACCCTGGGTCCTGGTGCCCTTAGTCGTTACACCCTCCTTCCACCATCTCAAACCTCATTGCTTTTACATAGCCATGTAAAGATAAAGCCACAGGTTTCAAAGGGCTAAAATACTAAAAATAAATACTAAAATACTCTTTTTTAAAAATGAGATATTTAAGCAGTGAACTGGCAACATCTGTCCTCTGCACTTTTCTTTTTCTCTGCTGGTAGAGTAGATCCATGCTCATCTAGCTGGTTAATATGGTCTTTGTGAGAAAAACTGACATTCAACTGCTGGTTAAAATGTTTTTTTTTTTACAAACATTAAAGAGATTAACAACAAACATTCAGCTTATTATTATTCTTCCACCCACAGCAACTAGTTTGGTTTTATTATCATTTAAGCTATTATTACACACTATTAATTTTATGTTGTCATAGCGGGTTTAAACGATTTACTTGGTTTATTTAAAGGTAAGGACAATAGGAATTAATAGTAGGTATATGCTGTTGTCATCAAAACTTTAAAGCTATCCGGCTAAATTAATAAACAACTACACTATTGTTTGAGCATGTCATGGTTGGGTTCCAAGTCAGGTTATTTACATAGATTAAGAAGTCATATGTTAATACTCAGCAAAATAAATTAATTATTTCAATGGAAAGAATTGCAAAGAAACTATGTAATCTAGTCAACTCAGATGTATATTACCAATTTTACAGAGTAGTATAAAGAAAGAAATCAGTAATCACAGTATAGCTCAATACTTTTGAGTTGTTCCCTGAAGTAAAGAAACTTATTCATTAACACAGATCTCAAGGCAGGTAAAATACTTAAAAGGGTAGGCAGAAGAATTTTTTATTGTGGTTATTGCAATTAAGGGGAAACTACTGAGTTCTAATGCCAGAAGTATAAATGTTTAAGAAAATACAAAAACAATTTCAGTAAGACCCTCATTCTACAAATCATATACTTAGCTTCTGGTACATAAATTTTCCAGTTCACGTACAGGTTTTATAGATTTCCATAATCTCTGGTATTCCAGGCAATTAGGTCCATTCTTAAGACTGTACATTCTTAAAACTGTACTCCTACAGAAACCTGTTTGACTCCCAGTCTATTCTGAATTTAAAGCAGTGGTTACCTGCTTGAGTACTATCTAAGTGATGGGGGAGAATCTTAGGTAAAATACTATGCTGGATGAATCAGATAAATCCCTAAAATCAAGGCAGAAGGAACATACCATACCTCATATCTCATAGCAGTTCATTTAAACATCTCAAATCATATTATAATACAACAACGTTAAAATCAAAGACATATATGGTAGGAAAGGCTAGAATTAGGATCACAGTGAAACACATGAGAAACACAAAAGGGACTTCAAATCGTATTGAAAACTATCCTAATGAACAAAAATGATTAAGTGTCAGAGCCTACTGGTCCAAGGCAACACTACTGTAGTGTAGTGAAGGAAAAAGTAGCAAGAAAACCTATGTCAAAACAACTGAAGCAGTGTTTTGAAGACAACTCAAAGGAAGAACTGCCTTTTGGCAATGATGTATATAGTTGAAAATGGACATTGATGTGTAATGCAAGTTAATGGTAAACAAACAAAGGTTACAAAGAAATGAAGATACACTGGTTCTAACAGAGGTGGAGTCTGGTATGTAATAAAATACAATCATGAGCATGCTAGGAAGTGAATGAAATGACTGACGGAATGCTCTTGCAGTTTCAGCATTAGTCAGTGAATTTGACAGCAGGTACAATGTTCAATTACAAGGTTTTTGCATAACCTGTTAAAGTAATATTGAAATGTTATGGGTATTTAGTTGGAAGTAGAAAACACAGCATGGGAAATTAAGGTGTAGAGACTATTGTTCCTTTTATTATGCTCACATTTTTGGGCAGAAGCCTAAGTAGAAAGCACAGGACTCGATGCTAAAATAAATATAAGTAGATTGACCCTGAGTGACATCCAGTAGAATATTGCTAACACTTAGAGTGTTTCACCTACACCACAGAGAATAACTATCACAAGTAAAAGCTTTACAAAATAGTTAGCTAAGGTATCTTTTCCAAGAGTGATTAGTTCTCGAGAGATTCTATTGACTCAATTTGAAAGTGTTTAGGACTCAATGGCTAAAAACACAGAAACAAAAAAAAAGTGAGATACTTATTCAGCTAGATAATTGTGGATATAGTAATCTTATTTTAACTACCAGTCTGAAAATTTTCACCCTTCTGAATTACTGCCTACCTTAGTATCAGAAGTTGTATTTATGCTTTGCCCCAGAGAAAATATCATGATCGATGACTAAGACATCATCAAATATTCCGTGATCGTTATCATTAGAGTGGAGGACTGGCAAATAGATTTGGTTCTTAAGCTAGTAAAATTTCATAATAGATTGGCAAGGTTGATTTTTATCCTATTTCAAGTAGCTGATATTCACATGTACCCCTCCCCTTTGCTTTTTTCAGCAATTTATATTCAGCACACTCGCTAATAGGATTTTGTATGTCTCGTTTTTGCAACACTTTAAGATATAAAAGGTGTTTGCTTTCATTGCAAAGCATGTTGCAGATCTTCAGTTCAAGAAAAAGCAGAACACTTGCACATCAGTGAGTCTCACATTGATACACTTTCAATTTAGCTTTTCAATACATTTAAAAGAATGCTTCAATTGTTGTGTGGTTGGATAGTTGTATGTTACACCCTCTAATTCTATGCGAAGCCATGTTGAAGAAGCAGTGAGGTTGCCAGACTGATAAGCAACCTTGAATGTACAGGATGAAGCTTTTTCTTCCTGCTGAAACTCACATCAAAATAAATGTATATTTTATATCTTGTCTGGTGCGCAATAAGGTTGTGAAGGTCACATTTTAGCTATCCAGAAAGTGACAATTGGATGTTACCTGTGACTGAGCTGTCGTACTTTTTCCTGAGATTGCAATATTATTCAACAGAAGACTCAAATAAAGGGTTTGCTAAAACAGAGAAGAAATTTCTTTCAGCATTTCATCTTAGAGTATAAAGTAGAAATCAAAAGGAAGAGGGTTTTTTTGGAGGACAATACTGAATGCAAAAGGGAAAGAGACAGGGCTACTTAACAGACAAACTTCACCAGATCTTGAACAGTCTGAAAGGCAGCTTTTCAGCAGCAGCTGAAAGAGCAGGGGACACACGCCTCCCCTGGTGCATTGGTGTGCAGATGGGACCAAGGACTACATGAAGGCATGATGGTTGCTATAGTGATTAAATGAGGAGTCTTTGTTCTAGTAGTAAAAGGTAAGGAAGGGAAGCAGTATATTTTCTAATAATACACACACCTCTCTTCCTATTTTAGTATTGTGACCTGGTTGCTGTTCAACGTTGTTTTGTGTGGAGAATATAAGTGGGAATTGTGTCATTGACTTCAAGAGGCCATCTTCTGTCTTTGCAGAGAGACGTCATTTCTCCTGACAGTAGTCTGCAAGCTTTCCAATGAGTTTCACAGCTTTAAACTCGGACTAGCCAAAAATCTCTGCCAGGAACTTCAGCTTACCTGACAACTGTTGAACTAAGCTTTGTTACTTGCCTGCAATGATTTGTGTCATATGGTCAGATTTGCAGTTCTGTGTTTCTTTTTGACCTTTTTTCATTCCCTTCAAATTCGCTTATTCAGAGTCCATGTTAATGTTGTGTTCAAGGTTCCTGTGGAAATAAACACCAAATGTTTTTCCTTGGTTTGTAAACGTTCCTGTGATTCACAATTAGGCCTTGTGTTGTCAATGTGTCTGCTTCCTTTTCTACTGTGTACATCCGCAGACTTAATTGGCCTTCATCATTATTCTCAACAATCCCCAGTGTGAACGGGAGATTATTAAGATTTCCTATCCTGTTATATTCAGAAAAAAAAATAAGACTTTCCTTGCTCTTATACTATCTTCTCTTTGTGAATTTCCTGTTCTTCCTGTTGAAGAGCCTCTTTAGCCTCCATATAGTTTGGTTGTCATTTTGGTTTTTTTCACCCTTTCTTTCTTTCTTTATCACCCTTCTTGTATAAATTATGCCTGACTTGTTGGTGTTGTGTGGGAGCTGGATTTCTTGATCAGCTGCTTTATTCTTGTCCCACTGCTCAGTTTTTCAGAAAAGCTCACTGTTGGAGGAAATAATTTTCTCTATCCTCTGTTTTTCCTGCTTTCCAGCTTCCCTCTGCTCACAGTCCTTCTTATAACTTTGCTTGATGAAGAAGAGTTTTGTTTGCTTCCTTCCTTTTTCTTCATTTTCTCTTCTCCTGGGGTGGAATCCAGTCAGGGTTGGTACTGTAGTCAGTAACAGCTTCTAAGTCAGGATGCCAGAGGCATACACAAGCATGTATATTACAAAAATAAAACTGTTTTCTAAAATATTTCTTAAATATTGACAAAAAGAAATCAGTACCATTTCCATATGTAGAAGTTGCCATAAAATTCACTCCTAAATAATCTTCCACTGTTTGAGGAAAGGGAAGTCTTAACTGGAAAACATGGATAAAAATGGAGAAAAAAGACTTGCAGGAGTTTCCACAATACTATGCTAGTTATTCTCTGTAACTGACTGCTGGGTGCTAATCCAGTAATAATCCTTTACACATACATAGTGTTTTTTCTCTGAGGAGTTCAAAGCATTTTTAAAGCTTCAGCAAAATCAAAGAACAACCCTGTGGAATAAGCTAATACCATTTTTTTTCATATTAGAAATTACTTTTACTTCCAAACTCTTAACAAAACAATCCTGAAAAGAATTTTTTCCCCTAATTCCTTTACCAAAATAATAAATTCAGTTCCTGGGGATTTAACTGAACTTATTTTCACTCTGAGTTTCCCTAGACATGTCCTGGGACAGATATTTCTCTTAAATGCTATGTCATTATGCTATCCAAACAATCCTTGGATGTATACTTAGATAAATGTTCCTGTTCTCTGGAAGTTGCAGTGGCTCTATGTATCAAATAAATTCCTGTCTGACTAGAGTCAACAGTGGTAAAAAAAAAAAAAAAAAACAACCAACCAAGCAAAAAAAAACCCCAAGCCCTTTAGTGGAAAAACTAGGCTCAAAATCTTCACTTATATCCCTAGAATGTCAATAACTGAAGTTGGTTTGCATGGTTGTTTATCAATTTAAAATTTTCCTCATAAATTTCAGATTCTTAAAAACAAGCACAGGATTAGTCAACATGTCGAAGTGCAGGTAAATATTTTTATAGTAAACCCAAGCAGCTTGTCATACCACAGTTGTCTTATCTGATTGAAAGATATCATTTATATACACATTTAACCACTGGTTTTATGAAATAGTGAACTCAAATTAATTTATATTGATTGACTAAGCACTAAACATATCATCCATAATTTACAACCTACCCCTCTATCCATTATTCCTCTTTATTCCAACCTAGTTTAAAGCCTTATTTGCTTGCAGCCATGCCAAAATCTCACCTAGTAAAATGTCTGTTCTCTTGTATCTGACCTCCACTTGTCATGGTAGAACACTGATTATGATCATATAACAAGAATGTATTTACTATGTCAAAGCTCTCTGGTACACAGACTGTTTATTTCTACATCTTTATAAAGAGCAGAGCTTGACTGTCTTCTAGATATTATTGCTGGAAAGTATGTACATAACGATTATAATACCAATGAAAAAACTAAGGTCATCCATTTTCTGTCATTCACACTTTCTCATAGTTTATAAATGGAATAACAACAATAGCTTTCTACTAGACAGATATCTTTTTCCTTGCCATACTTCCCTGCTGACCTAAGAATTTTTAAATGGCTCTCAGTTTTTAAATTGCAGACTAGAGGATGGATGTCCACATTTATTCATTACTGAAAAGCTTGCATTTGTTTCCGAATTTCTCACAGGCTTCATGAATCTTATCCTTCTGTACCACTGCATAGACATTTGCCCACTTGACTGAAATTCAGTAAACTTTCTCCTCAAGAGGTACTGGACATCTGAAAAATAATTTATGCCCAAGGTCTTGTGAATCCAAGCCCTGTTCTTCCTGACAGAAGAATGAATGATAGATGAATAGTACCAGTAATTTAGCCACTGGTGTATCAGCTCTTTCTTGTCCTACTTGATATTTATGTGCAGACTCCCCAGACGACATGAATAAAAAGTAAGTATTAAACTTCTGACTCATAGGCTTACTTACCCTCAACCATACCTGAAAATGTGATGCAGTGGAATCACAAAATTGGAAAAAATACAATGGAAGCATCCAGACGTCCACCACGATATGTCGTAGACAACTCTCACTCTGGAAATCAAGTAAAGAAAAAATAAATCATATGTGACAATTGTTACTTATGACTCTTGATGTACTCTTAGAAGGTGCTCAGCCAGGATCAGCTGGAGTAGAGAAGAGTAGAACATAAAAATGTTAAAAATCATGACATTAAATCAAGAGTAACTGGATAAGGCTTTCAGGACTACAAGATAAAATTCACTTCTACGTAGAAAGCCAGTGCAAGCTCAGCATCCCACTTAATACACCTCCTACACAAAGATGATTTTGCTTTTACAGAAAATAGCTATCAAAAGTAATTTCTCATTCAGCTGTTATTTTCCTCTGAGATGAAGCATCTTTGTTCTGTGCAACTAGTCGTTCAGCTTCACAGCTTATTTTTGACACTTTCAACTGTAGCCAATGGCACACGTTTATCTTCCATCTGCTGTTGTTTCACTCGTAATCTCATAGGATCTCAATAACTTATTAGCAGGTTATGTTTAGTATTTCAGCTATAATATTCACAGCAAGAAACATGCAATAACCTGCTGTTTTAGAAAAGAGACAGAGTAGTCTATCCACAGGTACAGAAAATCATAAGGGTAAGAGACATTTTTCAGCATAAATTCCAAAAGATCATATGCCTCAACGTAGAAAGTTATTAATTGAAGAATTTTGATTAAAAGACAGAGAAAAAAATAAAATTTCACAAATAAAACATGTAAAATTTTTTCTCTCTTTTTTGTACGAATAAGTAGCTTTCAAGTAAAGTTGTTCTTTTTGCAGTCCTAATCAATGATATAATGTGTATTGTTTGATTTTTTTTGTTGTAAGGTGCCTTTCCAAACAGACTTATCTTCAAATAAACCTTCAAGAGTTTAACTTAAAAAGTCATTTTACTTTTTCTATTGAAAACATGATAGTTTAAAACAATATCAAACATACTTTAGCAAAATCAAGAATTTCATTTTTGTCTAATAAAAAAGCATATATGTCTACCCATAAAAATTCAGTCCATTCTTAACAGCATTGTCATCAATATTATTGGTTGTAGAATAATTTCATTGTTTATAGTTTTATTTTGTCACTGTATGTGATCATTTATATCATAAACTCATTATTGTGGGTTCTCAAAGCAACTGCTACTGTAGCTAATTATTCTCTGTTATAACTCTAAACTCATCAGGTCAAACGAATCTTAGGTTCTGTGCCAATAACAATGGCCAGATGCACTTTTCCAGAAAGGCTTAGATTTGTTTACAGACACATTTAAGATCTACACCAATTAGTGCAACTGAGATCCTAAAGATACCATCAATTTATGGATAAAATCAAAATGGATAAAATCAAAATGAGGGTGGCTACATACTGTGATTTTTTTTGTGCATTTCATTACCAAGGGTGATATTTAAAAATTTGTGTCTCAGGTATTCCCAAAATTTTCAACAGCCAGGTGTTCTCAGATGAGGTTTCTGAAGACCCAGAGTCTGACCTCCTACCTGTGTCTCATCCCTCGTTGCTCATAATTTCACTACTTAAAGGACAAAGTTAAATATGCCCCAAGCTGCTATATATTGAAAAAGTCAGACGCATAAAGCATACATTTCCCAATTCCATATTTTTCTCACAAGAAAGTTAGAAAATTACGTATGAGAAACAATTAACTTCTTAGTAAATTTTGAGACTAGCCTTGAGCGAGACGTCCATCTTTTTCACAAAGGTATCTGAGAAAGTTTTTTACGCTTAAGGATGTCCTTCTGTTTCTTAAGACAGCCAATTTAACATTTTTTAATGAACTAACCCAAGAAACTGCGTTATGAGAAGCTAAGATCACTTTGGCACATATCTTCTAAACTTTATATGTTGCCTGTTTCAAAGGAAAAAGCTCGTTTTTATGCGGACAACCTCATTAAATGGTTTTCAAACACTTACTGCTGTATGTCACCAACCTTTTCATCCTTTATGCCCTTGTGTTAAAGGAGAGCATAGACTTTCAAAGCATGCATTAATACTTTGAATGAATGAGTGACTTAGTGTAATTAGCAGGGGCTGGGTGAAGAAGTTAGGCTTTTTTTTACTATTCTACCAGGCAGGTTTTCAGACACGAATTCTCAGAAGTGGGGTATCAGTTTAATTCCCACTAATTTGCAGTAAATTACCAAAACTTGTCTAGAAATTAGACCCCACTGAAAATTTAACATAAATATTTCATTTAGCCTCTCATTTCTCCAACAACTTGTCTAGTTCACAGCCTACAAAATATCTGTTCCTACTTTAGCAATTAAAGTGTAATTGCAGAAGATTTAACACTCAGAAAAAAATTTAATTTCCCTTCTTTTCCCATATCCTGATTATTCAACACAACCTTGTTTTCTGTACCTTGGGACTCCTTTTCTTTTAACAGGCTAAGTTTAGCCTTTTAAAGAACATATATTTCAGAAGCACAAGCCTGAAGTTACAGGAAATTTTAAGTGTGGGCAAATTGTGGTGTAAGCTGAGTAACATAATACATTTGAACTATAACAGAGGGAGGTTCACATTTTTTGACATTTGTGACATTTCAATTCAGAGCTGGTCTTTCAGGCAGTTCCTTTGCGCAGCTTCATAGACCTGTTGCTTTCTTCCACACATGCATGCAATAATGGACATCAAAGAGTATATGCCTATGTAATATAGACAAGAGTATATGTAACATTTACGTACTTTAGATGTTTGCAACATCAGGTGAGCCTGTCAGTCTCACCTCTGTGCCTGGCAAAATCATGGAGAAGATTATTCTGGGAGTTATTGCAAAACACCTAAAAGACAACGCAGTCATGGGTCCCAGCCAGCACAGATTCACGAGGGGAAAGTCCTGCTTAACAAACTTGATTTCCTTCTATGACAAGGTTACACGCCTAGTTGACCAAGGGAAGCCAGTTGATATAATCTTTTTGGACTTCAGTAAAGCCTTCAATACTGTCTCTCACAGTATCCTCCTGGACAAGATCTCCAGCATATAGCTGGATAGACACATAATGCAACGGGTGTGCAATTGGCTGACAGGTCAGGCTCAAAGTGTTATCGTAAATGGGGTTACATTGGGCTGGTGACCAGTCACTAGAGGGGTTCCTCAGGGATCCATCTTGGGGCCAGTGCTCTTCAATATCTTCATAAACGACTTTGATGCAGGACTGGATGGTTCGTTATCAAAGTTTGCCAATGACACAAAACTAGGAGGAGCCGTTGACACTCTCGAGGACAGAGAGGCCTTGCAGAGAGATCTGGACAAATTAGAGAGCTGGGCAATCACCAACCGTATGAAGTTTAACAAGGGCAAGTGCCAGGTTTTGCACCTGGGATATGGCAACCCTGGATGTACATACAGACTGGGAAACGAGAGGCTGGAGAGCAGCCCTGCGGAGAGGGATCTGGGAGTTCTGGTCGATGGCAAGTTGAACATGAGCCAACAGTGTGCCCTGGCAGCCAGGAGGGCCAACTGTGTCCTGGGGTGCATCAAGCACTGTATTGCTAGCCGGTCAAGGGAGGTGATTGTCCCACTCTACTCTGCACTGGTGTGGCCTCATCTTGAGTACTGTGTGCAGTTTTGGGAGCCACAGTACAAAAAGGATACAAATCTACTAGAGAGCGTCCAGAGGAGAGCCACAAAGATGTTAAAGGGTTTAGAGGGGAGGCCATACAAGGAGTGGCTGAAGTCACTTGGTCTGTTCAGCCTGGAGAAAAGGAGACTGAGGGGAGACCAGTCTATCACAGTCTACAGCTTCCTCACGAGGGAAGGAGGGGCAGGTACTGATCTCTTCTCCCTGATGACCAATGATAGAACCCGAGGGAACAGCAGGAAGATATGCCCAGGGTGTTTTAGGTTGGACATTAGGAAAAGATTCTTCACCCAGAGGGTGGTGGAGCACTGGAACAAGCTCCCATGGGAGGTAATCATGGCGCCAAGCCTGACAACATTCAAGAAGCAAGTGGACAATGCCCTCAGACATATGGTATGATTTTTGGGGTTGTCTTATGCAGGGACAGGAGTTGGACTCGATGAGCCTTGTGGGTCCCTTCCAACTCAGGATATTCTATGATTCTATGATTCTATGATAATCATGGTTTTAATCCTCTGCAGAAGACAATGTAATGAGATTAACTCTTTCAGCGCTTGATTCTGTTTCTGTTTGTACCACTTTTCCCTAGAAAAAGCAATGATGGGAACCAGCAGCAGACAGACAAGCAGCATCCCTCCACATGTAACTGTTGCCCTTTATGTATGACTGATCACAGCCTGGAGAACTTAAAATATATTTTTCACTTAGAGTAACCTACATTATATTATAACACTACATATACATTCCCTTATAACCCAAAAAGTCACCAATCAAATGATTAACCAATCAAATAATAACATTTGGAAACTTTTCAAAGATGTAGACTTAATTCAGCTTTCTACGCTAGTTTTTTATTTTATAGGTAGCGGTCCAATTTTAAAGCCTGTTACATATGTTGAGCTTTCACTAATTTCATTGGGACCCACTGAGTGTTCAAGCCTTCTGGAAAGCTGTCATTTAAGCTGCTTTCAAAATGCATGATTTAGGCTTTTATATTTAAAAACAACCCACAGACAAAAAGATATAAAAGAAACACCCTTTCTCTACACCATGGGTTCAGTATCCTTCCGCTACTACGAACCAGTGTAGCAAAGTAAGACTTCTTCCTCAGATGACAATCAGTGTCTTCTAGGAAGAAGGCTGGATTGCAGGAACATCTGGAGAGGAAAGGACAAGCAACTGAAGGTAGCAGAGGAGAAAGAAAAAAGGTGTACTTAATGTTTTTCATTCCAAAGTGGAAACAGGTCATCATATTTTACCATGATGATACAAATCTGAGGCCTCATTTCATACTACCAAAAGTAATATTACTCACTGTCACATAAGCAAGAATCCAGAGAGCTAGTAAACAATTTGCTATAACAGTAGTTCGAAAACTCATATTCATTCTTGAGGCTTCTGTTTGAGTTCCATTGCATTAGGTACCAGGTAACTAGAAAGGATATTGCTGTTATACCTTGGAAAGTATGCAGAGACCTGCAGTGAGGGACTGAAAAGAAAAAACAATGAGCCTTTTAGTACAAAGTAACAGACTTTTTGCATTAGTGATAACTTTCTCCTTTGTCTAAAATCATATCTATAAAAGAACTTTCTCTTACAAATCCTAATGCTGGTTTCTATCTGCGTCCCTTATTAATCACTCTCACAAAATTTAATACTTAATGATCCATTTCAAAAGCTGATTGAGTTTGAAATGACATGACATGACATGCTGTTTGGGGATTTTCATTTCTAGTGGCCTAGCTCTTTGTTAAGTACTCAGAATTAGAGGAGAAGAAAAGTAGCACCTTAATGATAGAGCTTGTGCTAGCAGCTGTTGTGCTAGTGGCTTGTAAAGTTATTTTAGATAAAACAAATGAGTAAAGCTTATTTTTAATAATTACTTAAGGATTTCTGGAATTTTAATTATACCAGATAATTGAGTAGGTCGGTTAAATTGCTGAATAATGATCTATGCAAATAGTATTTTACTGATGCAGCAAAGGAAGTTTAGCAGATCATGAAATAAATTAAAAATAAACAGAAAGATTATGAAGCCAGTATCAGTACACTTACAAGGAAAATATTTGAAATAAAGAAGGTGAAAATTTAAAAGTCGGTCAAAATGTAACAATGGGTAGAAATTTCAGAAGACATAGACTGAAGCTGGCATTTCAACAGCTTGGCAGCTAGGCAGAAAAATGCCATCTTACCCCAAGTAGTCTGTACAAGTTTAATTGCAGAGCAACTAAATCAAAGCCATAATCACCTTCTGTATCAAAAGAATGAGAAACAGAGATGATGGAGCTGAAGGTCAAAACCACCTTGGATCACAAGTTAAATCAACAGGAGTTTTGCATATAGTTCTGTCCTTCATTCCCATGCACCTAAATTCAGTGCAAATTTTGAGTGCCTAAAGAAAGCAAGAAAAAGGATAATCATGGAGGTATTAAAGGGCTATCTGGAAAATGGTCTGGAACAACTACCTTAGCATGCAGATAAAAATGCTGTTGTAATATTGAGAATCTAATGCTCTGAAAACAAATTGTAGAATTAAAGTATCACATAGTGGTAGGCATGGGTTTTTGGGTTTTGGTTTTTTTTTTTTTTTTTCATTTTGAGCTTTCAACAATACAACAAAGGGAAAATAAATCATTTTGTACTTTCATCAAAACGGCAAAGTTTAAGAAGCAATTATAATGAAGATTACCAAAATGTAAAGGACTATTATGCGGACAGTTCATAGGTAACACTTTTCTGTCATACAGATGAAATGTAGTCAGAATACAAAGGGTCCAAGTTTAAATGCATCAGCAAGATTTTATACAATGTACCTTGATAAAGATAGAAATAACATTAGAAAATATCAAGAAAACGTACCTCAGGAATGTATATAAAAATGATATCTCTGTGTTAAGCAGAGCTTAGCCTTATGTTTCTTTCAGTTTTCTTTGTAAAAAACAGATATAAAACCACCAATACATTATATGAAGTTCTGTGACTTTTGAATTGTTTGCGTTGGAAGAAAATCCATTCCCTAGAAAAAATCCAATATCTAAGTTCTTTTCTAAGTTTCTGAATTTTCTAAATACTTTTCAGTTCAGAAGTACTTTTGTCTTAAAAATATACTTTCATATCAGAAATATTCAGAGTTGGAGATAAGAAAACTTAAATATTTTCATTGAAATGAAAAAAAAGCTATAAATTTTCAGAGTATCACAAAATCATAGGATGCTTTGGGATGGAAGGGACCTTTAAAGGCCACCTAGTCCATCTCTCCTGCAATTGGCAGGGACACCTTCAACTAGACCAGGTTGCTCAGAGTGCCATCCAGCCTGTCCTTGAATGTTTCCAAGGATGGGGCATCTACCACCTCTCTGGGCAACCCGTTCCAGTGTTTCACCACCCACATGGTGAAAAATTTTTCCTTGTGTTTAGTCTAAATCTACCCTCTTTTAGTTTAAAACCATTACCCCTTGTCCTGTCACAGCAGGCCTTGCTAAAAAGACAATCCCCATCTTTCTTGTAGGCCCCCTTTAAGTATTGAAAGGCTGCAATAAGGTGTCCCCACAGCCTTCTCTTCTCCAAGCTGAACAACCCCAGCTCTTTCAGCCTTTCCTCACAGCAGAGGTGTTCCATCCCTCTGATCATTTCTGTGACCCGCCTCTGGACCCGCTCCAACCAGTCCGTGTTCTTCCTGTGCTGAGGACTACAGAGCTCAATGCAGTACTCCAGGTGGGGTCTCATCAGAGCAGAGTAGAGGGGCAGAATCACCTCCCTGGACCTGCTGGCCACGCTTCTTTTGGTGCAGCCCAGGGTACGGTTGGCTTTCTGTACTGCAAGCGCACATTGCCAGCTCACGGCCAGCTTTTCATCTATCAGTATGCCCAAGTCCTTCTCTGCAGGGCTGCTCTCAATCCTTCATCCCCCAGCCTGTATTGATACCAGGGATTGCCCCGACCCAGGTGCAGGACCTTGCACTTGGCCTTGTTGAACCTCATGAGGTTCACACAGGCCTGCTTCTCCAGCTTGTCCAGGTCCCTCTGGATGGCAGCCAGTCCCTCAGGCGTGTCTACTGCACCACTCAGCTTGGTGTCATCTGCAAACTTGCTGAGGGTGCACTCGATCCTGCTGTCTGTGTCATTGATGAAGATATTGAACAGCACTGGCCCCAGTACGGACCCCTGAGGGACACCACTCATCACTGATCTCCACCTGGACATCGAGCCATTGACCACTACCCTCTGAATGCGACCATCCAGCCAATTAGCTATCCTCTGAACAGTCTGCCTATCAAATCCATATCCTTCCAATTTAGAGAGAAGGATACTGCAGGGGACCGTGTCAAAGGCCTTACAGAAGTCCAGATAAATTGCATCGGTAGCTCTTCCCTTGTCCACTGATGCAGTCACTCCATCATAGAAGGCCACTAGGCTGGTCAGGCAGGACTTGCCCTTGGCGAAGCCATGCTGGCTGGCTGGCTCGAATCACCTCCCTGTCTTCCATGTGCCTTAGCATAGCTTCTAGGAGGATCTGTTCCATGATCTTCCCAGGCACAGAGGTGAGGCTGACAGGTCGGCAGTTGCCAGGGTCCTCCTTTCTACCCTTGTTAAAAATGGCTGCAACATTTCCCTTTTTCCAGTCACTGGGTCGCGAACCTGGTTTTCTCTTACAGTGGGAGGACCTCTGCCCACCTGATCCCCGTCAAATGGCCCATTGACTCAGGAAATGTGAGGAGGGAGGTTGCCAGTGAAGACTGAGGCAAAAAGTTGTTGAGTATCTCAGCCTTCTCCTCGTCTGTTGTTACCAGCTCACCACTTCTGCTCATCAGAGCAGGTATACTTTCTTTGACCTTCCTTTTCTGGTTAATGTACCTATAGAAGCCCTTCTTATTATTCTTTGCATCCCTCGCCAGATTCAGCTCCAGACAAGCCTTGGCCTTCCTGAGCCCATCCTTACACAACCGGGCAGTGTCCCTGTACTCTTCCCAAGATACCAGTCCCTTCTTCCACTGCCTGTGCATTCTCTTCCTGCCCTTTAGTTTGACCCACAGGTCATGGCTCAGCCATGCCGGCCTCTTCCCTTCCTTGCCTGATTTCTTGCACCTGGGGATTGAGAGCTCTTGTGCTGTATGGAAAGCATCTTTGAAGACCTGCCAGCTCTGTTCTGCTCCCTTGTCCCTGAGGGCCATTTCCCAGGGGGTCCTGTTGATTAACTCTTTTAAGAACTGGAAGTTTGCTTTCCTAGCTGGAAGTGTGCTTTCCTATGAACTGTGAATACGTATGAACTCTGGATATAAGGCAAGCATGGGCTTTAACAGTGTAAGAGACTGAAATGTCAAATCATTGTCTCAAAGCTTGCTTGTGTATGCTTGCGTGATAAGACAGGGCGGAATTGCAAAACCCGGGGACGCTGCAGCTTGCAGGGAAACTTTTGCAAACTTGCTGAAGCAGCAGACCATACTTTTGCTTATAAGGCACCATCAAAGCAAGACACCAACCACTGTCTGGGATGAGCCAGCTGCCTGCCAAGAATATACATTATTACGTACCTCACGTATGGGCGAGACCTAGAGCATATGAACAACGCATGGGGCATATACGCATGTAACGGACTGTGGACACCTGCCGTATATAAAAGACCGTGGAAACAAACCGCAGTGTGCACCCACCACCGAAGAACTGAAGACTGAGGACCAAGGGGATGCCGCTGGATCTGTGGTGGTGACTATCCTTTGCTTATCTTTCCAAATGTTTGCTTAGTTTCCTCTTAACATTTCCTGCCTTTCCTATCGCTCCATTCTTCTGCTTTTATCCAATAAAAATGGCCCGGTAGGTGGCATTTGACCTTGTTTGTGTCTTAATCTCACTCTTGGGATCATTACAAACCTTCCCCGAGCCCAAAATTGGACTGAGACTTTACAAGCAGAATTAAGAAAAACATGCTCCTTTTGTCAGTACAAACAATGTGGACAGGCTCCTGCTGCAATGCAGAAGAGTAAGCACTGTTGGCTGAGGAAGATGCCCAGAGACAGGGAGACCAGATGGGATTCAGGAGAATCCTTCCAGCCCTAGAGAAAAAGGGTGAAAGCATGACAAGATAATTAAGAACAGATTGCTCAAAGATTGGTTCTGTGAGAAAGGTTTGGGAATTGTATGATCACTGAAGGACTTCAGAGATTCAGGGCAGCAGGGGAGGGAAAGAAATAAAAGCTTTCACCAGAGTATGTGGAATAGCAGCCTCCCTGGAACTGAGAATGATCCCTCTCATACCAGATTCAAATAAAATAAAGAGGGAAATAGTCTAGGAAGAACTCCTAGAATCACAGAATTGTTAAGGTTGGAAAAGACCCTTAAGATCATCGAGTCCAACCGTTAACCTAGCACTGCCAAGTCCACCACTATACCATGTTCTCAAGCACCACATCTACCCATCTTTTAAATAACTCCAGGGATGGAGACTCAACCACTTCCCTGGGCAGCCTGTTCCAACGCCTGACTACCCTTTTGGTGAAGAAGTTTTTCCTAATATCCAACCTAAACTTCCCCAGGCACAGCTTCAGGTCGTTTCATCTCGTCCTGTCACTCGTTACTAGGGAGAAGAGACCAACCCCCACCTCGCTACAACCTCCTTTCAGGTAGTTGTACAGAGCAAGAAGGTCTCCTCTCAGAATCCTTTCCTCCAGACTAAACAACCCCAGCTCCCTCCACCGCTCCTCATAAAACATGTGCTCTAGACCCTTCACCAACTTTGTTGCCCTTCTTTGGACATTCTCCAGCACCTCAATGTCCTTCTTGTAGTGAGGGGCCCAAAACTGAACACAGTACTCGAGGTGAGGCCTCACCAATGCCAAGTACAGGGGCACTATCACCTCCCTAGTCCTGCTGGTCACACTATTCCTGATACAAGCCAGGATGCTATTGGCCCTCTTGGCCACCTGAGCACACTGCTGGCTCATGTTCAGGAGGCTGTCAACCAACACCCCCAGGTCCTTTTCAGCCAGGCAGCTCTCCAGCCACTCCTCCCCAAGCCTGTAGCGCTGCATGGGGTTGTTGCAGCCAAAGTGCAGGACCCGGCACTCAGCATTATTGAAGCTCATACAGTTGGCCCTGGCCCATCGATCCAGCCTGTCCAGGTCCCTCTGCAGGACCTTCCTGCCCTCCAGCAGATCAACACGTCCACCCAACTTGGTGTCATCTGCAAACTTACCGAGGGTGCACTCAATCCCCTCATCCAGATCATCAATGAAGATGTTGAACAGGACCGGCCCAACACTGAGCCCTGGGGCGCAAAACTGAACACAGTGGTCGAGGTGAGGCCTCACCAGCACCAAATACAGGGGCACTATCACCTCCCTGGTCCTGCTGGCCACACTATTCCTGATACAAGCCTGGATGCCATTGGCCCTCTTGGCCACCTGAGCACATTCAAATTACCTCTTCTCTGTTTTGAATGCTGAAAGAAGAAAGTTAGGTAAAACGGCAGCCAAAGATACCCAAGCAACCAGAAGCATGATCAACAAAACATGGAGAAAACACCAAGACCAATTATTGTGCAGATTTTGCACCTAGTGGAAGATCCTTCATTGGCTATGGCAGAGTGCTCTGGCCACCAACTCTTGCCTAACCCAAGGAAGTGCTTGCTGTCTTCCCTATCTCTTACAAAAGTAAAGAACCATGAAAGTCAGGAGATTCAGGAGATGTCAGATCCCACCCACTCTGAAAACAGAACTTGCTAAAAAACCTCCAACACTTTCCCAAGATGTGACTTTCCCAGGAAACTCCTCTCTAAGGCTTCGCACCATGATCCTGTTGACCACTCTGATGTTTCCTGGAATGTCTGCAGAGGACATGGTGCTGCTCTAAGTTTAGGACAAGCATTTCTCCGATATTTCATGTCTGTGCCTGTCTCCAATAGTTCACTCATATCACACTCTTCTTTTTTGAAGCTTTGACTAGGTTATACATATCAAGTCTTACACATATATCTATATTTGTGTACATACATATACACATATATATAATCAGTTTGAGTGCAAAATTACTCAAAATACTATTAGGCATGATGTGGAATTTTGCCTAATTCCACATTTTTGGAATTACTAATCTAAATGACGAGATGTGAGATTTTTTCTTGTATGTCATCAGCAATAAACATCTAACTTAACAGAGATAGTATTTATATTCAGAATTAGAATTATTGTGTGCTGGGTGTTTTCTGTCAAACTCTATATTTTACAAAAGCCTAACATCTACTCAAGTAACAGCATGGTGGACTCACCTTGGCTGGCTGCCAGATGCCCACCACTTTCTTAATCCCTATCCTCAGCAGGAGACAGGGAGAAAATAAGATGAAGAACCTCATGGATCAAGGTAATCACAAGGAGATCACTCACCGAACCATCACAGGCAAAAGAGATTTGACTTTGGGAAGATTTATTTAATTTATTGCCAATTAAAAATAGAGTAGGATAGTGAGAAACAAAAACAAAACTACCCCCCTGCTACCAAAACCTTGCCACATAAAACCAATACAAACATTAATGTCATTTCAATGCCCCAAACTGTTAGCCATAACATGAACTGTTATATTTTATCCAATGTTGAACATTTTTAGTCATGTCTTAACATGCTTGATTTCTGACAATAAGTTAAACTGTATAGCTTGGATTCAATTTGTTTTGTTCTATCTTATCACAGAATCACAGTATGGTTTGGGTTGGGAGGGACCTTTAAAGATCATCTAGTTCAACCCCCTTGCCACAGGGAGGGACATCTTTTATTAGATAGGTTGCTCAAAGCCCCATCTAACTGGGCTTTGAACACTGCCAGAGATGGGGCATCCACAACTTCTCTGGGGAACCTATTCCAGTGTCTCACCACCCTCATTGTAAAAAATGTCTTCCTTATGTCCAATCTAAATCTCCCCTCTTTCTGTTTAAAGTGTTTGCTCCTGGTTCTGTCACTACAGGCCTTGGTAAAAACCCACTCTCTGTCTTTCTTATAAGCCCCATTATATATTGAAAAGCCACAATAAGGTCTTCCCAGAGCTTCTTTTCTCCAGGCTGAACAAGCCCAACTCACTCAACCTTTCTTCATAGGAGAGCTGTTCCAGCCCCCTGATCATTTTCATGGCCCTCCTCTGGATCCACTCGAACAAGTCCATGTCTTTCTTGTGCTGGGTACTCCAGAGCTGGCTGCAGTACTCCAGATGGTGTGTCATGAGCAGGGGGGGAGAATCACCTCTCTCGACCTGCTGGCCATGCTTTTTTTTATGCAGCCCAGGATCATCATGTGTCATTACGTGGCATGTGCAGGACAACTGTGGGATCAGGCTCAGCCAGCATGGGTTTATGAAAGGGAGGTCCTGCTTCACTAACCTGGTCTCCTTCTGTGACAAGGTGACGTGCTTAGTGGATGAGGGGAAGGCTGTGGATATTGTCTACTTGGACTTCAGTAAGGCCTTTGACACTGTCTCCCACAGCATTCTCCTGGAGAAGCTGGCTGTTCACAGCTTGGATAAGCGCACTCTGCGCTGGGTAAAAAACTGGCTGGATGGCCGAGCCCAGAGAGTGGTGGTGAATGGAGTCAAATCCAGTTGGCGGCCAGTCACGAGTGGTGTTTCCCAGGGCTCAGTGTTGGGGCAGGTCCTGTTCAATATCTTCACTGATGATCTGGATGAGGGGATCGAGTGCACCCTCGGTAAGTTTGCAGATGACACCAAGTTGGGTGGACGTGTTGATCTGCTGGAGGGCAGGAAGGTCCTGCAGAGGGACCTGGACAGGCTGGATCGATGGGCCAGGGCCAACTGTATGAGCTTCAATAATGCTGAGTGCCGGGTCCTGCACTTTGGCTGCAACAACCCCATGCAGCGCTACAGGCTTGGGGAGGAGTGGCTGGAGAGCTGCCTGGCTGAAAAGGACCTGGGGGTGTTGGTTGACAGCCTCCTGAACATGAGCCAGCAGTGTGCTCAGGTGGCCAAGAGGGCCAATAGCATCCTGGCTTGTATCAGGAATAGTGTGACCAGCAGGACTAGGGAGGTGATAGTGCCCCTGTACTTGGCATTGGTGAGGCCTCACCTCGAGTACTGTGTTCAGTTTTGGGCCCCTCACTACAAGAAGGACATTGAGGTGCTGGAGAATGTCCAAAGAAGGGCAACAAAGTTGGTGAAGGGTCTAGAGCACATGTTTTATGAGGAGCGGTGGAGGGAGCTGGGGTTGTTTAGTCTGGAGGAAAGGATTCTGAGAGGAGACCTTCTTGCTCTGTACAACTACCTGAAAGGAGGTTGTAGCGAGGTGGGGGTTGGTCTCTTCTCCCTAGTAACGAGTGACAGGACGAGATGAAACGACCTGAAGCTGTGCCTGGGGAAGTTTAGGTTGGATATTAGGAAAAACTTCTTCACCAAAAGGGTAGTCAGGCGTTGGAACAGGCTGCCCAGGGAAGTGGTTGAGTCTCCATCCCTGGAGTTATTTAAAAGATGGGTAGATGTGGTGCTTGAGAACATGGTATAGTGGTGGACTTGGCAGTGCTAGGTTAACGGTTGGACTCGATGATCTTAAGGGTCTTTTCCAACCTTAACGATTCTATGATTCTATGATTCTATCTATCTTCCTCATCCTTCTTCTCACAAATTGATTATTTAATTGTTTATTTAATTTAATTTTTGTCCATCATCACTGAGACTGAGTAGACTAGTTTTGTAGCTGCTCATGACTGTGCTTTGGGTGAAGTTATAAAACTAAAAGCAAATTCTCTTTGATTAATGGTAGAAGGTCTGAATGTTTCTGCCTATATAAAACTGAGCTTATATGTGTAAGCAAATAAAATGACAGTGATATATATTGAAATTTCTGTCCATAAAACTTCCTAAATTTACTTCATAAATTTATATATGGAATAGTAACTATATATATTTGTCTATGACAAGGAAAACAGGCCAAAGAATGTAGCAAAATAACTGGGGCAGGAGACTGATAAAAACTGTCAGTGATCACCTGAGCTATTGTAATGTATAGGAAGGATCTCAAAGAGAATATTCATGAGATCTAAAAAATATTCAGTAGACAGGCTTCACAATCACTATCACATAACAGCTGATGCTCATCATTACTTGTATCATAATAAAACTTTTGGTGCTGAAACATCTTTTGTTTCATTTGAATAGCAGGTATAAGAGGTAAAGCACAGTGTGCTTTTCTGAATTGGTAGTACAGCTTCCTAGGAGACCTTTCCATTCATGTTGATGTTGCAAAAAAACCCTAGATATTAGAACACATTTTCATCCTCTCCTGCGTCTCCCCACCCAACTCCAGCTCCTGGCACAACCTATTACACACATGAGGACACACATATCTCCAATTGTTTTATATCCACCCAATCAATCATTTTCTTGCCTTACAGCAACATGTTCAGTTCAAACTTTTTTTTTTTTTTTTTTTTTCTCCCCACTGAGGAAAAGCTAACTGTCTAAACAAAAAAATATGCATCAGACTCATATCATGTAGGTGCACAACCAAGCAGAGGCAATGGACATCTCAACATTATTATCAATCAGCAGTGACAGCAGGATATAACGGCTCATTCCTATGGTCATGAAAAAAGAGGGAGAATGCTTTACAGGCACAATTTTGTAGGTTGCTCAGACACATGTTGAAAGAAAAGTACAGAAAGGGATTAACTATTGTGAAACACTTAACCCTTAATGGGAAAGTACGAACACAAAGGAGTAGGAAGTAGTTCATGACAGAGTAAACTGTTTTTTCTGCACATACGTATTACTGAATAGTCATATCACATGATTTGATATGTGACAATTTTTCTCAGTCTTTTTAACAGGAAATTCCTGGCAAAAAGGAAACCTGGAAATGCATTTCTGAAAGTATCTTATTAATGTAGATCCAACTTAATTTCATGGGAAATTCAGATTTTCTGAGAACAATGGAGCTCTGGAGCAGCACTTTCAATATAGCAAGAGTGAAAAGCCCCCTGCAATACTGAAGACAGGGTTTGAACAGTTTACAAAACGAGCTCTAAGACAGCAGCTCTATGGCAGAAAAGGGCTGGCCTGTGTAACATCACCCATATATTTTGTCCCATGTTTCTTCCCACAGATATCAAGTCAAATAATGGGGAAGTGGGCACATCAAACTCTTTCCCTAGCAAGAAGCAGAGACACAACTGGAGTCAGCAACCAGAACAAGAAGACTGAAATTGCTCAGAGTCCCACAGTTCATATGTAGTCTAAGATGTTAATGGTTCCCTAATAGAATTTTTTTTTTAAAAAGCAGTCTCAGAGCAACTTTCCTCCCTAGTTACATTCTTACTTCTCTGACCTGATGTCCTAAATCTTGACTATTATATGGTCCATTATCCCCTTAGGCCTGAACCTTGCATTAATTGGAAAGGAAATTACTTCTGTCCAAAGAAAGCAAAAGAGTTTCTGCAGAGCTATAAAAGCATTCTGCACATTTTTTTGCTACATATTACTCATCTCAGAACAAATGACATTTTTTCTCTCCAAAAAACCTCAGTTGCAACTAGGCATATAAGTCACCTTTAGATAAGTATAGTTTCATAATTATAGATCTAAATGTACAGTTTAAGCAACTTTGCAAGAAGATAAAAACTAAAATTTAAGGTTTAGCAAATTCTTACTGTCAAAGTCATACTAGATGTGAGCAATTTGAGCTGCCTTTCAAGTACTGGTGACAGTGAAAGTAATATGTAGGTAACTCAATAAATCTTTAAGGTTTTCCCTCAAAATAATTTGAAAGCACAGTTCAGAACAGGGGTCCATTGACGGGGATAGCAATTACATGTAGAAAATTGAGTGGATCAAGAAGGACAAGGAGCTTTTTAGGGAGGTCTTTTCTTCTCTTTTCTCTTAAGTACCTCATTTGCCAACAGCAGACCGTCTCCTGCTTGGTGTTTTTGTACAAAGAGCAACAACCAGTCCCAAAGTCTTGGTTGGAGGGGTATGATTTGGGCTTTGGCTAGAGAGGCCAAAGCTACATAGTGAGGGAGGAGGAAAAAGCCTTTGGGATAACTGTGCTCTTAGGGCAAGATCATTATGACAGAGGAAAGACGACAAAACATTTTGTGACCTTGCCTGTGTAAAGCACTGAGACAGAAAGAGGAAAGAGTGCACAGAGAAACAGTAATATTAAAGAACCATATGTGCTGGTGGGATGAGGCTTTTCAGCTCTTAAGGACAGGGACCATGGGTAATAAATGCAAATAAAGAATATCCTCATAATCTGTGTAAAGAGCTCAAGCTGAGGCTGCAGACACAGGAAGCATTGGAGGATGCTTGCAATCATACTCTGTCTCTGAAGAAGACAACACAAGGAGTGGGTAGAGAGGGCTGGCAATTGTGTGAGACATTTAGATGGAGACAGAGAAGACAACTCTATTTTTTGACTACTGGAGCATGAAGGCATGGTGGATTACTGCTACAGTGTTTGTGAGCAATGTGATGGAACTAGTGCTGAGCCAGATGGGCACAGATGGCTTTATGAACTTCTCCACTTTCTCTGTCATGATATCCTGGGATGAAGTGAGGGCAGGAGCTGGAGTCTACCCTCTTGAGGCCACTCTGCCTAGAACAGCCTGTCCATGCCTTCACACAGCCTGTACAAGGCACATCAGCCAGCAAAGATCAACACCGATGGCACTGCGGCTCTAAGCTGTTCTGTTTGCTGAGGTTTGCCACCTTGCAGCAGGTCAACAGAATGCGTGACCCATGATAACCTGCAGGGCCTCACTGAAAGGAGCATGTGGTGCATGACTGTTGCAAAATGTCTGGATGATCCATGCCTGAAATGGGTAATCAGCATCTGCCATGAGGCTGAGACACTCAGACCCATGCAGGCTGAGAATCATGGATGCTTTCCTGACCTCAATTCCAGACAGTGGGGAACTCAAAATCATTCGTGTCATGAGAGCTGGAGGCATAGACTGTCACAGTGACCATGAAGCTTATCCAGTGCCCTGCAAAGCTTGTAGAGCAAAGGAGTGGTAATGTTTGGGGTTCATAAGCTGATAGGAGACTTGTAAAGAACACCAGACAGGAGCATATAACCCCTAGAAGGCTCCTAGGCACTTGTGGCTGCTGTCCAGGAAAAAGGCTCACACACCTCCCTTGACCTTGTTGGTGAAACCCGGTCATGAGTGACTGATCTCACTCTTCACCCTCAGGACACAAAAGGTCAGCATCACATTGCCAACTGACTTTCCAGATCCTGTGAAAGTTAGAGATTTGTGTGGGACAGCAAACACAGGGGGCCATAGATGTGATATGTCCCAATGGTCACACTGCAGGTGCGTAAAGATGATCCTGTTTTGACGGACAATATGTTTGCTGTATGGGACAGTATTGTCCCAGCTGGATCCAAGCCATGGCTGTAGAAATAGCCAAAGTATCTTTTTTCCTCCTCTGCCGTCTTTCCAAAATAAAAGAATAGCAACCAGAGATTGCTGATAAAAATGGTAGTTGCCTTCCTGGAAGAGGCGATTGCATCAAGAACTATTCTTTCTCATTTGCCATGACTCTGAGGTAATAAAACACCTTGTTTTCTAGAAATCACTCTGTTTAGTGTTTGACAGAGTCTATGGAAATATAATTTCTGAATGACATTGCAGTTTTGAACCTAGATGTATATAATACATTTTGGAATCAGAACGGGCTATTATGAGCCAAGCTGGATCCCCTGCTTTATATATTTCATATAACCCTGTTTTTTTGCAGTTTGTTTGGGTTTTGATTTTTTTTTTCTTCCTTCCTCCCCCCACCAAGTATTCATGCCATGCCATCGACTTGGTAGTTAGGATATCTTTTAAGGAATTTACCTATCTTCTTCTAAAGGATTCAAGTGGTGGAATCCCACTGCATTCCCAATGAAAACTATTAATCAGTTAATGAGCCTTGTTATTAGAAACTTTGCAGTTTATTTCTATAAAAAATATTTTTTTTTCTTTCAAAAGTAGATCCTGTTATTTTTTCTATAAGATCAAAGTAGACTCTAATACTAAAAAACACTTCTACGTGTAGGTGTGTAATGACCAAGATCAAGTAATATTTTAACTTTCTCTTTAGTAAACAAAGTAGATTGAAGTTTCCTGAACCTCTCATTATAAGATTTTTTTCCTGACCTCAGATCATTATTGTAGCTCTTTCCTGAATCCTCTAATTTGTTATCATCCTTTTTGAAGATTGTACAATTTTGTGGTAAGGACCTCATTAATCTCATATTTACTACATCTTTACTCCTACTCAATATTACTTTGCCTATATTTTGACATGGTTTCTTCTGATAACAGTGCAGAACTCAGCCAGAGTTCTGAAGAGTGCAGAAACAGGCTGCTCTCTGACATAAACAGCATCTTTACCCACCTAACAAAACTAGTTTCCTACTTTGCTTTTTTGGTTTTCTTTGTTTAATGTTTTGGGTTGGATTTAGTTTTTTTTGGGGGGATAGTTACATTTTTTAGTGCTTTCTAGTTAAGAAAATTGTAGTAAATATAGAAGGAGGAAAACAAGTAGATGATATCAACTCTTATTTGCCCTGCTACTCGTTAAAGCACAATTTGACTGAAGTGAAAACATTAGTCTTTTATCACATAAGGGTTTCAATCTTCTCTTAAAAGATACACTAAAGATGTAAATCACATTCTCTTCACCTACCTTTACTCTTATCAAAGTGCAGTACTCTCATCACAGGAGCATTGCACTGACAACAAAAAATTTGAGCAAGAAAAGGCCACTATCTTTCAAAGTCACTTTCTGATTTTCTGTGTCATTGTAGAAAAAAGAATGAAGTACCATTAGTAAAATATGGCAAAGAAGTGCAGTGACGAAAACAAAATGCTTTCCTTGAGCAACAGTCCATACCCTGGCAAGAACCATTTAGCTGCTTTTTGTGCAAAGAGAACTAAACTGGGATTTTTTGCTTTATATCAAGAATGTCAAAAAGATTAAAAACTTGATTTGACCCAAGACCTTGAGCATAAAAAAGTCTCGTTCATTCTTTCTTGCCTGGTGTTTCTCTGTTCTTGTTCTGCCTTTGGGCACTGGGTAAAAATAAGAGATTTGTCCACCTGTGTGTCAGTGCTGGCACATGGATGACAAGACTGAGAAAACCATGACCAGAGAGCACTCAAGAGTGTCTGGTTTGTTTCTTCTTTTAAAGCCCTATATGACTTTTGCCAAGGAATATAGCACATGATATCTTGATATAAATCATAGGAGGATATGTAAGATGAGTCTTAAAGTTTAGTTCTTTCTATTATTTTATTTCTTAGGAAATAAATTACTTTTCACTTACCGTTCTGGCTGAAGCTCTTCTGCATGACCTGAGCTTTTGCTTAGTAGGTGCCCAGGTATGCAAAAGCTTTCTAGTGCTGATAGAAAATAGAGTATAGGACATAAACATTAATTACACAAGATTGTATACAACTAATCAACATAGTCTTACTCCAGAATAAGTTTCAGGTTTTCCACATATATATTCAATCCTTCCAGCTAATTAAAAGGCAAAAATGTTCAGCCTGCTGAGACAGAAAACCTGCAAATATATTCATTTGTGTCTCAAAAAAGGACATGGATGGCCTGAATGAGAGGTGTCAAAATACAATTCACCAGCTAAGTGAAGATCCAGCTAGCCCTGTGCGAACTAGTTACTCTTTTGGATTATATTTGTAGTTAATAGTATTTCAGTGGGGAAATCATCAGTCCTTCACAGACCTTGACTATCTCACAGCATGTGTCCAACTCCAACTATCATGAGATCCCAGTGTAATTTGCACTCTTTCATGGAAATTCTTTAAAACATGACTGAGATATTTATACAGATAAATACACACAGACACATGCATCTATATAAATGTAAATAAAGAAGAATGTACTGTGTGGATCTGATTTTAGCTATTGTATACATTTCTAGAACTTTCTAATTAATGACAAAGAATAAATAAAATAATAATAAAAATAATTTATAAATATCTATAGCTGTATGCAATATATAATAGATAATACTACTAATTATAAAATAATATCTAATAACAGGACAATAGTAAAATAAGGTAAAACAAAATTCTGAAGTCCTAACTTTTTAAAGTATTTTATTATTTTGCAGCATATAACAGAATACATGAGAATTCAAAATTGCTTCTAGATTTTTAAAGCAATCTAAAAGAATGCAATTAAATAGGTGAAAGTAACTATTTTAAAGAATCTAATATTGTCTCTTTATTTCATTGGTTTTCTTCAGCCTCTTCAGCCTTGGAAAGCTCACCCCTGAAAGGAGGCCACTGAAACAAAGATGTATTACTGTATTGCTGTGTCATATGAAATAAGAATTTTCTGTTAGGTTCAGAATCCTGCAAAGCTCACAGTAAAATATTCATTTGACACTCAGAATTGTTAATGTTTGACATGTTCAAGAACTGGTGTTTAATAAATACTCCAGTTAGGCATTTTTAGGCAAAACTGAAGATCATATTTCTCTTTGTGCTGAGAAATAGCTCACCTATTTCAGGTACCCGAACGATTATGTTTATACTCTATATGCCAAGAGGACAGAAAATAGCCATACTTAGCACAAAACCACTTTGTTCTCCAAACGATCTTGAAAGAGGACAAAAGGACTGTATAGCCAGCGTTATGCTGTAAGAGGGAAGAGCTGAGAGACAGTGGCAGTTTCCTCCTCTTATCATTGCACCTTGTAGTGATGAGGTGAAGACAGAAAACAGAGAACCACTTCATGAGTAATTCAGTGGGTTTTGTTAACAGCAACAGCACATCTATGAATGGACCACAGGTTTTACAATTCACTGTGGAAAGTGATACACAACACTTTAGTTGCCTAAATAAAATTGCATGTTGCTTTTCATGGAGTTCTTCTAAAGTAATTTATGCTCAGAATGGCAAATGCTAACTACTTTTGTGAGATATTTTACAGGAAAATCCTGGACCAGTTAAAATAAGCAGGAATTCAGCCATTGATCTCAGTTGAGTTTGGACACACCTTTTAATATTTCAAGGTAAACAAGGAAGTGCAGTCCCTGTAAATGAGTAGAAACAAATTGTCTTCAAATAGACCATTATTAAGGTTTAACTGCTTAATTGACTAGAGGGATCTGAATCACAAGGACAATTGATACTGTAAAAGAATGAGAATACATTAGAAGAGTAACTGTAAAAGATAGGGAAACCATTACGGAGTTTACAGAGGATTAAGAAATCACCATGGCTGAGGCAGAAGGCTAGAAATGACAAAGATATTAGAGGCAGTGTGTGAGGGACTATTCCTTCGTCTGTTGCCAAAGCTGAAAATAAAAAAAAAGTGGTTCTGGTTTAGTTCATCTTTATATGAACAAACATTAAAAGATCATGAGGTGCATGTGGAAAAAGGCACCCATAAATAAAATTGCAACAAAAATTGCACATTTTTTAAAAGAAAGTAAATCAGCTGAAAAAAAATATATTTAAATTAAAATTTGTTCATAGCCTATTTATTTAAAATAAAGGGATTTATGCCATCTACCTTTGCTTTGTAGAAGCATCAGGAAACCTTGATTTGGGGGTGTAGCAGAATACAAGTTCAACATCCATTTGCAAGTATCATTGCTTGCCACATCAGATAATACAGGAAATTCATAGCTGTACCCATAATATCCAAAATGAAAACATAATCAAATAAATTTTTAGAAAAATAATTAAAGCAGCCTAAAATTATTATAATTTCATTGCCTTACAGAATTTTGTGGAAACATCTGATCTTGTAAGTGGTTACAACTGAGGTCGTGTTCTCATTATACCTTTCCGCATAATTCTTATTTTCCTTGGATCGTTAGGTAAGTCTGTGAAGTATGGTGATCCATCATCATATGAATGTTTTCTTCAGTGTCAGTCAATTGTTAATTGAGAATTTATGAAAGAAATCTAGCACAGACTTGAACAGAAGGCTCCAGACACAAAAATAATCCTACACAGAAATGCATATTACATGCAGGTATATATATAATATGTAATGCATACTTATCCATTATGTAAAGGACAGAAATTATACAATACTTATAAAAAAATGTATTGTTTATATGCTCCACCCACCCCCTATACATGAACACATGCACATATGCACAAATTGGAGAGCTATTGTCTGTGACTGCAACATATTGGAAACCAGAAAAATATATTACAGATAGGTGCAGCCACCAAAGCTGGAAAGACTCATCCGGTGAAGCAGGACTTGGCAGAAATTATCAGATTTCCTGGAACACAAACAAGCTGCTGAGCTTATTCCAGACTCTCTTTTAAAATATGTTTTTCCATTTCTTTCTGCATCTGATCTCTATTGCATTTCTGTTTAGAAATTCAAATGCATATACCTTAACCTTGGCTGGCCCAGTATCATTTTGAGAACTGGTTCATTAAGGAGAGTGAGAATATGCCTATTCTCACATAATGGGTTCTCAGAGATTGAATACTCATCTATATAAGTATATCTTTGTGTGTTTTAACACATTAGCATGACTGAATAGACAGAGGAGTAGATTTGGTGTATTCAAAGGAGCTATTGAATGCCACACAGGAGGAACAGTGATAGTCTTTGCAGTAACCTTTGAGGAAATATAATCTTTTTCCAGAACACAGATTACACTCAGGAAGTTAGGAGGAAAATATAATGGAGGATTGGAAAAGGGAACAGTACCTTTAAGTATTATGGGAATTAAGTTGATACCACGTGGCAGCTCAGAGCAAAATTGTTTACTCTGCTTAAAAGCAATATAATCTAAAGCAAAACATCCCAGAATTCCATACTGGGCTGCATAAAAAATACCAGCCTACAAAAATCAAAAACTTTTGAGATGGAGAAACGGATAGCTGCATTAGATTTCATCCTTTTAAAAGAAAAAAAAATAGCTTTCAACAAGGGATGCTGTCTGAATTATTGCTTGGAAGCTGCAAAGAATAGTTCTAGACATAGAATTACTTTAATACTTCCTAGTCTCTAGCATCCTAGCTCTGTACCTTCTACCATCTTCTAAATCTCATCTACATCCTAGAGAAGGTGTCTATCTCTACAAAACACCAATGCTGAAAATAGAAGAGACTGCCACAACAGAGACATTTAAAGAAACTATGTGAACATAGAAGGGGATAAAAGGCTAGGCCTCAGAGTGACTTAGAAAATGGGCTAAAATGCTTCTTTTTGGTGTAGTATTAGAAAGTAAAGATTAATTAACATTTGGCAGACTCAGTACAGATTTCAGGAGTAATTCTAGAAAAAATCAGTCTTCGCCTTTGGTTATTGAAAGTAATTTATATGCAGAATTAAATACTCTCTCTGTTAAAGAAGCTTCTGGTAATTCCAGCAGTGCTTGGAATTAATACTGCCATCAAATCTAGTGATTTCTCATGCAAGCTTGTTGACTCTGATAATACCTACTTCCCTTAGTTTGGCCCAAAACACCAGTGTATTATAAGCTATTACAGTTATTCAAACACAAATCTTGCACAGTAATTGTCAATGAGAAAATTTCTTTCTAATATATTTTAAATTATATAAAAATATATATGTACATATATATAAAAATATATATAAAATATCTGTATATAATTTCTTTTATTGGGTGAGTTTTTCAGAGTTTTATTGCTTTTGCTCAGATTTGCCAGACTGTCTTCCATTTGAGTGCAAACCAATCACAGCACCTTATTGCAGAAATGGTTAAACTGTGGCTCGTGAGTGGCACATGCAGTTTCCTGAGCAGCTCTGGTGCATCTTTCAAAATAAAATTCAGAGCAAAATTTATCTAGTTTACCCACTAGCTCCCCATTATGAAACATGCTAACACTTTATTGGGTTTGGATGAGAAATTTAAGTTGGATTTCAAGAACTGTGGGGCCTGGATGCTCAGTTAGGCAGGGCTGTCAAGCCTTTCAGCTTTATACTCAGGACTTACAAGCCTGTAAGCATTGCCCTGGGGAAAGAATAGCATCTCTGTCATAAGGTACTATTCACATACTGCGTTTTTTGTGTGTACAATATTACACTGGAGAACTTGCTCAGCAGACACTAAGACCAGCAAAATAGGTGACATTAAGGCACCATCGTTTTATATTTTCAGTGCTATACACCAAGTGAGAAGTAACTATTAATATTCATTCCACAGCTAAACGTGTAATATTTGGATAGCAACCCATTATAATCTCATTGCCTTCAGCAGAACTACATGATTCAAATTAGTTTGTCATGCAGCCTACATAAGAACAGGACACCTGCTTCTAGACTCCATCTAAACTCTTTTCCTGGTGAAAACTCATGCTCTGACATTCATTCATAGGATGATTCAAGCATCATAAATATGGTAGAATCAGGTTCTTTGACTAATAGTAAAATTGCATTTATTTGTATTATTTTTAATACTTTGCTACTACGCACTGAGCCATTTCATCATGTGACATCTACCCTCTTGGGCATGATTAGATAATCTAAATCTTGGGTGATTTAGATTAATTAAATGAAACTTCCTGGGTGAGAGGAAGGATGCAATAGAAGAAATTCCCTCACACACCATATGGTGTCTAGAGCCTAGTTGATATATTATTAGAAAAGCATAAAGCCAATCGAAATCAATGCATGTTGTACTGTAAACTACAATTCTTTTCTTGCTGTTATCTACATTATATTTCAGAAGCCCAAATTCAAAACTTATAAAATTATAGACCAGTCATAAAGTGTAAATATTTATTAAAACATATCCTGAGGTATCATATTTTATTTTATTCAGTATCTTTTGTAGACAGTATCCTATATTTTTTTTTGTCTTAGAAAAAATAATAAGGATGTTGTTACACAATAAAAAAGTTTTTCTATGATTTCTTGGAAGAAATCCAAATAAACACTTGCAAATTTTTGTAAGCATATGACAGCAAAGAGAAAGCAGTCTCGGAGGTTCCTGGAGTGTGTGGGAGATAACTTCCTGACACAGCTGGTAAGCGAGCCAGCCAGGGGAGGTGCCCTGCTGGACCTGCTGTTTACGAACAGAGAAAGCCTGGTGGGTGATGTGGTGGTCGGAGGCTGTCTTGGGCTCAGCGACCATGAAATTATAGAGTTTTCAGTTCTTGGAGAAGTAAGGAAGGGGGTCAGCAAAAGCGCTACCTTGAACTTTAGAAAGGCAGACTTTGGATTGTTTAGGAGTCTGGTTAACAGAGTCCCTTGGGAGGCAGTCCTGAAGGGCAAAGGAGCCCAGGAAGGCTGGATGTTATTCAAGAAGGAAGTCTTAAAGGCGCAGGAGCAGGCTGTCCCCATGTGCTGTAAGATGAGCAGGCGGGGGAGAAGACCGTCCTGGCTGAACAGAGAGCTTTGGCTGGAACTCAAGAAAAAAAGGAGAGCTTACCACCTTTGGAAGAAGGGGCAGGTGACTCAGGAGGCCTACAAGGATGTTGTGAGGATATGCAGGGAGAAGATCAGAAAGGCAAAGGTGCAGCTGGAACTTAAACTGGCCACCGTCGTTAAAGACAACAAAAAAAGTTTTTATAAATATGTTAGTGACAAAAGGAGGGCCAGGGAGAATCTCCCTCCTTTGTTGGATGCAGAGGGAGACATTGCCACGAAGGATGAGGAGAAGGCTGAGGTACTTAATGCCTTCTTTGCCTCAGGCTTTAATAGTCAGACTGGTCATCCTCGGGGTTTTCAGACCCCTGAGCTGGGAGATGAAGATAGGATGCAGAATGAAGCCCCAGTTGTCGAAGAGGTGGCAGTCACCGACCTGCTCCTGCACCTGAATGCTCACAAGTCCATGGGGCCAGATGGGATCCACTCGAGGGTACTGAGGGAGCTGGCAGAGGAGCTGGCCAAGCCACTCTCCATCATTTATCAGCAGTCCTGGTCAACCGGGGAGGTCCCAGATGACTGGAAGCTAGCAAATGTGACACCCCTCTACAAGAAGGGTTGGAAGGAGGATCCGGGGAACTACAGGCCTGTCAGCCTGACCTCGGTGCTGGGAAAGGTCATGGAGCAGATCTTCTTGAGTGCCATTACGTGGCACATGTGGGACAACCGGGAGATCAGGCTGAGCCAGCATGGGTTTATGAAAGGGAGGTCCTGCTTCACTAACCTGGTCTCCTTCTGTGACAAGGTGACGTGCTTAGTGGATGAGGGGAAGGCTGTGGATATTGTCTACTTGGACTTCAGTAAGGCCTTTGACACTGTCTCCCACAGCATTCTCCTGGAGAAGCTGGCTGTTCACAGCTTGGATAAGCCCACTCTGCGCTGGGTAAAAAACTGGCTGGATGGCTGAGCCCAGAGAGTGGTGGTGAATGGAGTCAAATCCAGTTGGCGGCCGGTCACGAGTGGTGTTCCCCAGGGCTCAGTACTGGGGCCGGTCCTGTTCAATATCTTCACTGATGATCTGGATGAGGGGATCGAGTGCACCCTCGGTAAGTTTACAGATGACATCAAGTTGGGTGGAAGTGTTGATCTGCTGGAGGGCAGGAAGGTCCTACAGAGGGACCTGGACAGGCTGGATTGATGGACCGAGGCCAACTGTATGAGGTTCAACAAGGCTAAGTGCCGGGTGCTGCACTTGGGTCACAATGCCGAGCAACGCTACAGGCTTGGGGAGGAGTGTCTAGAGAGCTGCTTGGCAGAAAAGGATCTGGGGATGTTGGTTGACAGCCTCCTGAATATGGGGCAGCAGTGTGCTCAGGTGGCCAAGAAAGCCAATAGCATCCTGGCTTGTATGAGGAATAGTGTGGCCAGCAGGACTAGGGAAGTGATCGTCCCCCTGTGCTTGGCATTGGTGAGGCCGCACCTCGAGTACTGTGTTCAGTTCTGGGCCCCTCACTACAGGAATGACATCGAGGTGCTGGAGCGTGTCCAAAGAAGGGCAACGAAGCTGGTGAAGGGTTGTCGAGGACCGTTACGGAACCAGAATTGTCTCGACATTGCCGTTCTACCGCCATCTTCTGGTTTCGACATCCAGCCCCCGATGAAACCATCACAGGATGCCCATGCAGAGACCAGGACATGAAAGGCGGAACCATGAACTGCACGCACGCCTGCACAGAGACCAGGGTGCGAAAGGCAGAGGCCGGGATGTGAAAGGCGGGGCCATGAACCGCACGTACGCCTGCGCAGACACCAGGGTGCGAAAAGCAGAGGCCAGGACGCGAAATGCTGGGCCATGAACTGCATGCACGCCTGCACAAAGACCAGGGTGCGAAAAGCAGAAGCACAAACTGCATGTACGCAGACCCGTCCTGCGCATGTGCATGGCCCTATAAAAGGACTGCATGCGCCTTTTGAGGCTCTCTTCGCCCTCTGCTCTCTCTCTTTCTCTTCTCGTCCTGCCCCGTGCACCTCCTTGGAAGCTGCTCCTGCGGACACAGAGACTGAACCGACTGGACCTTTGATCGACGGGACAACGCTGGACTCGGAGTGGCGGTAGCTAGTTCCCCTACGTGGCTCTTTTCTCACCCACCTGAGCACGCTCTTTCTCTTTTTCTCTCTTTCTCTTTCTTTTTTTCCCCCCGTCTCCCTACCCGGTCCTCACCCCTTCGTTCGCCAAACTAAAGTCAAAAGGTTGTACGGCATTTGACCTTGTTTGCGTCTTAATCTCGTCCTTGGGATCGTATCGAAACCTCTCCCAACATTGGATTGGGACAAGGGTCTAGAGCAGAAGTCTTACAAGGAGCGGCTGAGGGAACTGGGGTTGTTTAACCTGGAGAAAATGAGGCTGAGGGGAGACCTTATTGCTCTCTACAACTGCCTGAAAGGACGTTGTAGCAAGGTGGAGGTCGGTCTCTTCTCCCTAGTAATGAGGGATAGGACGAGAGGAAATGGTCTCAAGCTGCACCAGGGGAAGTGTAGGTTGGATATTAGGAAAAACTTCTTCACCGAAAGGGTAGTCAGACACTGGACCAGGCTGCCCAGGGAAGTGGTTGAGTCTCCATCCCTGGAGATATTTAAAAGTTGGGTAGACGTGGTGCTCGAGGACATGGTTTAGTGGTGGACTTGGCAGTGCTAGGTTAACGGTTGGACTCGGTGATCATAAGGGTCTTTTCCAACCTTAACAATTCTATGATTCTATGACTATAATGAGATGAAATTTAAAATAGTAATGGTCATTTTATTTCCTTTCAAAACCTAATTTGTCACAGAACCAAGTGGTAATGGCTGGTAGAGTGAATCAGCAAAGGAAACATTTTTGGAAGTGTAAAGAGAACAAGTGAATATTTTGGTAACAGTGCCAGCACATACATAAAAAAAAAGTGTATTGTCAAGGCAGACAATATCTGAATTGAACTGTACATCTGTACTCTGTTTTCAGCCTGATCACTTCCAATTAACAGTTCTCTCTCCTACGCTCCTTCTTTAAATTGTAAAGTACTTCTTAACTCTTTTGACATATGATATGGCATACACCTTAATAAAATTTTTCTTAATATTTTACAAAGAGGTCACTTATAAGCAGTTCATAGGAGTATAGAAAATAAACCTGGAAGCTGTCAATACCAAGAGACAGCACTTCTAATACAGATGTGGGAGAGAAGAGAAAGAGAGAAAAGGGAGACAATGCATGTAAAATGCATGTGGAAATTAAAAGCATCTGTAAAAAGAATGCTCTTTATTGTTTTCAGTGGATAAAGCCTGTGTTGTTCTTGTATCCATCTACTAAATATATATCTTTCATAAATTTACCATGCTCTATCTAAAAATCTGCTTCTTGCTCTTCTGTTCTTCTTGGAAGGCAACTCTAGCTCCGTGATGATTAACACCAGAAACTGTCTTCTAAACTGTACCCCACACTTGTTCAGGGCCATTTTACACCAACATTTATGCTGATACTATCATTAGGCTTACACAGCTCTTCTCCCACCACCCAGACAATGGCTTCTCCTAACATTTTGAGAGATGAGATCAAATCCACTTAGCTTGTTGAGAAATATTAATTTCAAAACCCCAAAAAGTTAATTAAAGACCTTAGGAAGCTGTCATTCACAGGCAGGGACAACACAACCTGTAGTTCGAACCTCTCTTCTATTTAATATTTAAGAAAAACATTGTCTCTTTGAGAAAGGCAAACATCATGAGGCACATTTGTCTTTCACTGGCAATATTTATCCTTGAACTGGATTTATCTAATCTATTTTGATCCAAAGATTGCACCATGTCCTCAGCCAAAATCAATATAAACATGAGCCGCAGTGCACAGACAGATGGTTACATCCTTCAAACTTCTTTCATGTGGAAACAGCATTTTAGTCAATAGGAGTTCAGGACATAGCTTGAGATTTTTAGAAGCACTGTGCCCTGTCCTAGCTCTGGTCCTATCTGCAGCCAGTTACACAGCATGACTTAGGACATGATAACATCCTACCAGAACTAGACATTCTTCACATTGACTGAGTTCCTGCATCCATGAATTTTGTTATGATGTAAATCAAGACAACCTGTTTTTCAAACAATTTGCTTTCCCACTTGCCCTTTCTTAGTAATAATACTTACAGAGAAAAGATGAGGGTGTTGTTTTGGGGTATTTCTTAGAAAATTTAACTTGTGTTTCTGTAGGTTGCTATGTAAACAGTAGAAGCAAATAGAACATGTTCTCAGTCATGCCTTGTGCTTCCTGTAGTCCTCTGTGATATACAGTATGCTCCTATTAACACCTACAATGTAAGACATAGTAAGCAGGCAGATTTGAGGAAAATATTCCTTGAGAATAATATTACTTTGAAAATTGGGACTTTGTTTTACTTTAAGTTCATAGACCCAAACCATGGCTGGAACACTGGATAGGTCCTATGGCAGCACAGAAGATCAGTGCAAGGCTTGGCACACACTTCTACATTAGCCCTAAAACCAAGTGGGTTCAGGCTAAAGCTTATGTTGACCCTGCATCTAAAGGGACATTTCACTTAGAGTCTATAACACTGACATTCAGTTTCCAGAAACATGTTGTAATCTGTCAAAATCTGATTTTTTTTTTTTCTTTTACTGTTCTAGATGTCTTTTTCACATACTGAGAGACACATTTCTATCTTGGTTGGACAGAAGATACAATTGGCACTGGGAAATCCACACAATCTCCTCCACAAGTCTTGGAATATCTAGTGTTTTTCATAGTATCCTAACTCTGGAAGTTAGTAAGAATATATTGAAGATAATATCTTAAATCCTTAGGGATTAGGTGAAAGTTTAAAAATGTGACTCGAGGCTGAAAATAGGGAAGGCTAATAAAGAGCAGTCAAAGAACAATTTTTTCCTTGTCCTTTTTTTTGAACTTGCATTATTTTCTTTATCTCGACCAATGCTTTTAGAGGCCTTAGACCTGGCAAACGTGCACCACTTCACAACATCACAAATATTATGGACATGGGCTATGTATGATTAGTTATCACAACTTCAGCAAATATCAGGATATATACTTTTTATTTGCAAACAAAATGTGAGCCTTTGTACTCTGAACAAAGCCCAGCTATGAAGTACAGCTTTTGGTGGTATTAAGTTTTGTTCCAGAAGAGTCCCAAGAGCTACCTCCACAACATATTGTGATCATAAGATTATCAGACCAGGGTAGAAATGTTGTGAATTATTTATTGCAATCATAATGATTCAATGTAGATGGTAGTTAGGAAGACTGCCAGATCACTTTATGATATTTTGGGCCATAACCTGTTCTATGCCACTTGTTCCTAGCACCTATGATTAAGACAGTGTCCTGAAAGCTGGAGGGTTCCAATTAAAGTATATTGCACTTCAGCAATCTTTGGTGGCATATATTCCCTTGAGGTTATTGCAAATTACAGCACTAATTTTATTGCAAGCCTCAAGGCTGTCCAACTACACAAGCAATTTCCTGTTCTCTTCTCAGTTGCAGAAACAAACTGTTTCTTTGCATGTGAAAAGTGAGAGGGATTAAATCCTATTCCTCAGAAGAACCATAACAGAAGAAACAAGCCAGATGTTCATCTGCTGTTGAGCACTGGAGTTTGGCAGCTACTTCAGGCAGTGAGGGAGGGTGACAGTTACAGTCTGCACTCCTGGGAGGGATGATACCATTGGCCAAGTTCTCCCAGTCTTTGGTGTGAATGGTTACTTACGCCTCTGCAGTCTAATGTCTTGCTGCATACTCACTGCACTGGGCTGCTGCTGCTGCAAAAAAGAGAATGTAGGGTAGATAAATACAACACACCAGTGATTTTATTTACTTAGCAAAGGTACACAGACATCACTACCATCAAACTGAGACACATCTTCAAAATGGAAAGAAGTGCATGAAATGGAAAGAAATGAAATGGAAGAAATGCAAATGGAAAGAAATGCATGACTCCACCGATAATGCATAACCCTTTCATCTTGTGATGTCCCATAATACCACCGTCTCCACATATTTCACATGTATAAATAAATTGAACACCAAAAAATGAATTACAAACGTACTTGAAATAACACATTTAGTGCCCTAATGGCTTTTGAGCTCAAGAAACTTAATTGCTGACTCTGAAGGATGGAGTTTGATAATCAGGACTGAGCACCTCAGCTCTAAGCTCCTGTTACAGCTCTGATTTACCAGGTAATGAAAACATTAAATTCTGAGTTATCAGTGTAGATTTTATACATAAATTCTTTCCTCATACCCTCTTCTTCCAGAGATGCAACTTAGGGTCCGAAACAACTAAATAAGGAAGATGTTGATATTTATAGCTGCAAAAAGTGAAGGTCAGAATTGTGAGTGCTGCAGACATCAAGCTATCTGACCGCTCCTTTTTATAACCTGTTTCGGTGGCCAAAGAGAGAACACTAGGTCTATAATAAAAGAGAATATTCATGGTCTAAACCCACAAACCTCCTGGTCAGCAAAAACTGGAAAGAAACTGTTAAGATTGATCTTTGTGTATTTAATTTGCATTTTAGTTGACTAATTTGTATATTTGATCACATATGATTTGTATATTTAATTGCAAAAATATGCCAGCAAATGAATATCTGCACGTATTATGCTAGGTATAAAACTAGTGTTTATTCCCCTGCCATTGGACTGGCACCAGAGCTCGTTACTCTCAGCCATTGATGGAAGATTATTGAAACTGAGGTTCTTACTGTCCACCACTGATGATGAAAAGATTTCATCTTGAACTGTGTGGTGGGTTGACACTGGCTGGAGACAGGTGCCCACCAAAGCCACTCTATCACTCCCATCCTCAGCTGGACAGGGGAGAGAAAATATAATGAAAGGCTTGTGGGTTGAGGTAAGGACAGGGAGAGATCATTCACCAATTACTGTCACAGGCAAAACAGATTCAACTGGGGAAATTAGTTTAATTTATTACCAATCAGATCAGAGCAAGGTAATAAGAAAATAAAAAATAAATCTTAAAACACCTTCCCCCCACTCCTTCTTCCCAGGCTTAACTTTACTCCTGATTTTCTCTGCCTCCTCCCCAGTGGCACAGGGGGATGGGGAATGGGGGTTGCGGTCAGTTCATCACACATTGTTTCTTCTGCACCTTCCTCCTCAGGGGGAGGACTACTCACACTCTTCCTCTGCTCCAGCGTGGGGATCCCTCCCACAGGTGACAGTCCTCCATGAACTTCTCCATTGTGAGTCCTTCCCACAGGCTGCAGTTCTTCATGAACTGCTCCAATGTGGGTCCCTTCCATGGGGTGCAGCCCTTCAGGAACAGACTGCTCCAGCATGGGTCCCCCACGGGGGTCACAAGTCCTGCCAGCAAACCTGTTCCAGCATGGGCTCCTCTCTCCACAGGGCCACAGGTCCTGCCACGAGCCTGCTCCAGTGTGGGCTTCCCATGGGGTCGCAGCCTCCTTCAGGCATCCACCTGCTCCGGCATGGGGTCTTCCACAGGCTGCAGGTGGATATCTACTCCACCATGGACCTCCATGGGCTGCAGGGGGACAGCCTGCCTCACCATGGTCTTCACCACAGGCTGCAGGGGAATCTCTGCTCCGGCACCTGGAGCACCTCCTCCCCCTCCTTCATCACTGACCTAAGTGTCTGCAGAGTTGTTTGTCTCACATATTCTCACTCCTCTCTCTGGCTGAAATTGTGCAGGGTTATTTTTCTTAAATATGTTATGACAGAGGCGCTACCACCATTGCTCGGCCTTGGCCAGCGGTGAGTCCGTCTTGGAGCCAGCTGGCATTGGCTCTATCAGACGTAGGGGAAGCTTCTAGCAGCTTCTCACAGAAGCCACCCCTATAGCCTCCCCGCTACGAAAACCTTGCCATGCAAACCCAATACAAAGTGCTATCAATAGCAGTACCACAATGTTAGCTACAGTACTGCAGCACCTCAGGTTGGGGAAAAAGGTTTATACTGTCTAATCTGTTTCATCACACTGTATCTGAGAGCAAAGCCTAGAAGAAATCTTATTCATGATGTTAGGTAGTTCTGCTTCTATACCACAGAAGCTAAACATGAATAAGATTTAAAAGAACAGAAAACATTTTAAATTTGATGTTGTGTAAAATTACAAATGAAGTAAACTATTCTAAATTAAAATATCTTACTTGCATCCTTAGCTGAAGTTTACTATGAGCACTTAGCTGGAATAGAGAAATATGGAGCTCTAACACCCACAGAGAATATCAAAAGCAAGATTGCCTTTGGGGGAATGCTTCCCTGACCTCCTTATTTTCATAGCAGGAAAAATTATAATCTATGATGCTCCCTTGTGGAATGCAATCTTTCAATCCATGTGGCCAACCAATATAAGAAAAGATATACCAACATGCCATTTTCATGCAGATTGACTGCATTTTTATTTGTGACATAAAATGCAGTATAAAATCAACTGCTCTGTGATGGGTACAGAGTTGCTTAAAAATAATGTTGAGGGTTAAACTAGTAGACGTGGCAAGGGACAGCATTGTATATTTTACATTTTTTATATTGCAAACTTTCAAATATCCTGCATTAGTACGATTTATTTTGTAGCCAGGGAAAGTCTAATATGATTCCTTCAGATGTTAGTCAGCTTCACTCTTGTATAAGGGGTCACTTAAGAGGAATAAAAACCACAATATCTTCTGACAACCTGAGTGTACTGTGTCTTTACCACATTACAAGACAGTTTTGTTCTTGTAACAAAGAACATGCTCATTAATCAAACGCTAGTGTTTTGCTCTTGGAGAGTCATATGAGCTTCCAAATTCTATCCGTATTACCAATATATAAGATTTGTTTAACTAGAAGATCTTTGTTTAATCAAATTATCCAGCCTCTGAAGTATCGGTGCTGGAATATCGTAATACTATAATTACTGTTAATGAATTTTCTACTTCATGGAGGGAGGAAGGGGAGCTTGATTTTAAAAATCCATTGCAAGTTTTACTACTAATTGTTATTTAGGAAGAAAGTGTGATAAGATGATTTATTAATGGAAAGAAACATATTGAAAAATTAGGGGATACAATTAATACACTAAAAAGTAAATGTCATGAAAGAAATTAGAAGACAGATACTTTGTTGTACCAAGAATCATTATAAAAATTTGCAGATGGGTTATTTGGTTAAATCAGAGGAATGTGGATAAAATATCCAGGAAGAAGAGATTACGTAAAGCTATTGCCATGCTAGAATGTTCTTTTTAAGCTTTCTAACAAATGTGAGTTTCTGTCACAAAATGATATGCCAGGAAATTAAAATCTCTAACCACAAGTAACAGAAACAAATCTTTAGAAGTAAATTCACAAGTAAGACAAAAGTATAAACTGAGTGATGAGACACATATGCAGAGGCTGCACTAATACTATTTCTGGATTTACTAGCCCATCTGCCTCTTAAGAGTTTTCTCTTCAACTCAATTGCATTAATGTGAATCAGGGTTTAGAAAAAGAATTCATATTAAGCTGCCAAAAAAGACTCAAAACAAACAAAAAAAACATTACAGAAGTCTAAGTACATGTAGGATATCAGTCTTATCAACAATAAAATATATGTAACTAAAATCCTACCTAGGCCACAGCCTCTTTCAAGTGTTACATGCAGTTTTTATTGCCCTGAAATGAAACACACAGATGATTTTTATTTCTCATCATGTTTAAGAAGCAGATCCTTTAAGCCTGGAAAGGATATTATCCTCTCCTGCTGATTCTGTGCAGCCTTTGTATTCTATGTACTGCAAATTCTGTGTTTGTACACTGGGTGATTCTCTGATGTAGTAGGTCTGCACTCAAGGTCCAAACCAAACTAGCACTTCCACCAAAGTTCAGTGAGTTCACTGTACGTTCAAATTGACATATCCTTGCAGATTTTGGGGATGTGTTTCACCAAAATTTAGCAGGACAGTCTAGATTTTATGTAGAATAAGGGTTTGCCTCAAAATGTCTTCCAGTTTGTTTTTCCCCTTGAGGGATTTGGCTTTTAGATATTCATTATAGAGGTGACATAACTGGTGAATAAGTTGGAAACTGCAAGAGTAAACTGAGCATCAAATGAACACCTCAGGACCTGGGAAGGTCTTCAGTGCCTAGCAAAACTCTGATATTAAGTTCTCATCTGAGAGGCAGAAAAGGGGGAAGAGGCATAATCATTTCATTTATTTTTTTTAAAGGGGGAGAAAAAAGGAAAACACTTTTGCAATATTATTCTGGTGCTGCTATCTGACCTATGCAGATCAGAGTATCTTCGTATGTTGCAGTTCATGGTCCCTGGACCATGACAACGTAAAATCCCTGTAGATGGAGGACAGACTGAACAGACTGTTCCTCTGGACAGAATAAAAAGGACAGAAGTAGTACTTCTTTACAGCTTAGTTTTAAAGAACCCTTAGTTTGCATTCAGATTAAAATAGCTTGTAGCTGTCTGTGCAGTTTGTGGGTTTTTTTCCCACTGTTAGTGGGTTCTCAATTTCTGTCTTTCTTTTGCTTAAATTGCAGACAGAAGAACTGTGAGAACAGTTTAAAAATGTGCAGGTCTCAAAGGATACTTACTCCTGTAAGTTGACTTAACTGTACATAAATAATGACAAATCACATCAAGTGCTCAGATTTTGAAAAAAGGCTTTTAATAAAGCATGCAGTTTCCAGTTATTTCTCTTAACTGTCTGATATTTTAACTTTTTATATTTTAATTTTTCAGGGGAATATTCACACAGAATAAAATGTGAATTATTTTTCATTTGGATCCACGCCTAACGTCATCATCTCTAATTCCATAATTAGGGGCATGATGGAGGAAGGGAAAATTAAATAGAAAACAGGACGCTCAAATTGCTACATTAAGGCAATAAATGTAGTATTTCAGTGAAATAGAGAAAGACCCTATTTCTGTCCTTAATGATGCCTAGAACCTCTGGAGAACCTTTACCAAGTCTGGTTCAACAGACAGAGTAAAACACATCAAGTATCAGAGAGGACACCCTTGTAGAAATAGTAACTCATTGTGAGCTCTTCAAACAAAGCAATTCAGCCATAAAAATTTATAGCAGCTTGAGAAAATGTATTAGTGTGCAGAAAACCACTTGAAATTAAAGTTTCCAGTAGTAAAAATAAAGTAATAGAATCAATTAATGTGCTCTGCATCTACTCCTTGCAGCTTGCTTTTATTCATTTGATGTGATGAATGACACTGCATTTGCTGAATATTGTGATGTAGATGCTTTTCTCCTTGAAGAGCATTGGGTGGTTAGCAGATTAGCCAAAGCTGCATCCAGCCTATTTGATGTGATTCATGCCAATAATTTATTGTCTTGATTATTATAGTAGTAAATATGATCTTTGAGATTATTACCCTTTTTTTTAGATTAAACCATGGTGATTGTTATGCAGTTCTTGCCCAATGCTCTGAAACTAAAATAAATAAATAGATAAATAAAGCTGTTAAATTCACTGCTAAAATCGTTCAACTCGTAGGAATTATCTCTATGAATCTGACTTTCTTCTCTGGGTAACTCCAACCTAAACTGTAAATTTTTCTCTTGAATCACCTGTGCCACATGTAGAGACAGTGTCAGCCAGCTCACAGCAAGAGAATAATCCCACTCAGCACAGTGCAACATGACACAGACAACTGCTGGGCTTCCCAGAAGCAGCCAGACAATGTGGTTATACTGTTCCTGGTACCAAAGCTAGTTCATTTTTCACTAGCTTAGCTGTCTTTGCATGGCTTTGCTTTGCTCATTGCAGACTGTGCAAGTTCTTCAAAAAATCAATGCATATGTAGAGATGAATAATAATCAGATGTAGTGGAAATTGGTTTGCTGAATAGCTGCCTCTTAGGAATTCTTGACTAAACAGGATGAGTTGGCAGGTCATTTAACCTCTTTCTGCTGGAGTTTCCTGTACAAAGCAGGGATAATGACAGAGTTGTTGTAAGGTTTTCTTTCGTTAATAATTCCAGAATGTTTTAAAAACTCAAAGTGAAAAATTTTGTTAGCAATGTAACATATAATAATTATGACTCATTTCAGAGTCAGTTTAGGCTGTATGATGATTCCTCACATTTTTATGACCCATCTGTAGCAAATTAATGGTGAGTGGAGGGAAAAAAAACCTATTAGGATGAGCACCTTTTTGCCTCAGTGTGAGAAACCTGAGTATTCTCTTCTGTAATTACTGTTAAAGAAATATCTATTAAGGAACTACTTTGATATCATATTTTCTCAGGATTTCATCAAGCTAATTTACAGTCTACCTTTCAACAATACTCCTTATATTATTTTATATCCAAACAGCAGTCCAGCTCTATCCATTTTAATAGACATTCAACTCAGCCTATAAAGTTAATTAACTTTTACAATATTTAGAAATGAGTGTAGACATTCTCAGACCTTGAAATCAGAGACATTAGCCAAGTCAAATGATTTTACAGGCAGTTTGGTTAATAGGGCTATAATCTAGCCATAACAGCCTCTTTGGGCATAGGCCAAGGCAAGCATTTTTAATATGCTTCCTTCCTCTGTTTATAGCTGACTCAGAACTTTAGAAGGAAAAAAGTATCCCTCAAACTTAGAGGAAAAAAGATATGACAGTGAGAATCTGAGTAGATTTATTTGGCAAATAACCTTGTATTTTTCTGTGGGTTTGTATGAAAATTTTACATTAGGGAACTTTTGTCAATTTGAGAGACAGTGCCCTTTTGTGAATTAAATCCTCTTTACATATTTGACAGTAATTCCTAAATTACTTAAGATGTCTGCTTCATTATTTGAAGTTTTCAGATGTTAAATATAGGGTGTGATAAATGATAAGGACAAGAGGTAATGGGCACAAATTAAAAAAAAACCATGAAATTCCATCTGAAAAGAAAAAGCACTTTTACTGTGAAGGTAGTCAAACACTGGCATAGCTTGCCCAGAGACACTGTGGACTCTCCATCCTTGGAGATATTCAAATTCTGACTGGACACGGTCCTTGGCAAACTGTTCTAACTGTCCCTGCTTCAGCAGAGGTTTTGACTAGATGATCTCAAGAGGTGCCTTCCAACTTCAGTTGATTCTCTGTTAAAAACAGGGTTGGACTGTTTTTATTTAAAAATAACTCTGAAACTGTATTTTCATGTAACTGAATAACAGGAGAAAAAAAACAGACTGAAACACAGAAACTCTCTCTATGCCTGAAATCCATATTTTTAATCCAGGGCTGTATTTCTCAGATGTAAAGGTAGGCAAACTCCACCAGGAATCAGGCACTTAGTAGCTGGATATGTCTATGCAGTATTTCACAAACAGCACAGAGTTGTCCAATACTCATATTGCTTGGGTGTGAATTGACACTCCAGTGCCAGCTTTAAGCCAACTTCAGTATTCTCAGCTTTACATTCAGAATACAAAAGAAGGGAGGGAAAGTACTCAGCCTGAGCCACTCCTTTGCACCATCTCAAGCACAGGTGTGTCTGCATGTATTCGGTTACGTGGCAAGGTTTTGGTAGCAGGTGGGCTGCAGGGGTGGCCTCTGTGAGAAGACACCAGGAGCAGCCCCTGGGTTGGACACAGCCAGTTCCAGCCAACTCCAAAACAGACCCACCACTGGCCAAAATTGAGATCATCAGCAACTCTGGTGGCACTGCTGTGATAAGATATTTAAGAAAGGGTAAAAACCACTGCATGTCAGCTGTGAGTGAGAGGAGTGCGAAAAATGTGAGAGAAATAGCCCTTCAGACACCAATGCCAGTGGAGAAGGAGGGGAAGGAGGTGCTCTAGGCACCAGAGCAGAGATTCCCCTGCAGCCCATGGAGAAGACCATGGTGGAGCAGGTTGTCCCTCTGCAGCCCATGGAGGACCCCACACTGGAGCAGGTGGGCATGCCCTCAAGGAAGGTGCTGTCTGTGGAGAGCCAACATTGGAGCAGGCTCCTGGCAAGAACTGCAGTCCATGAAGGGGAGCCCACTCAGGAGCAGGTTTTCGGGCAGGAGCTGCAGTCTGCAGGGGATCCATGCTGGAGCAGTCTATTCCTGAAGGACTGCAGCCTGTGGAAAAATACCCATGACAGAGCAGTTCTTGAAGAACTGCAGCATGTGGGAAGGACCACATTGGAGAAGTTTGTGAAGGGCTTTATCCTATGAGGTTAATTTTGTTCATACACATACAGCCCAGCACTGCCCATCCGGTAACACAGAGGATGGAGTCAAAGAGCCCACTGGCTTTCACATTCCCTCTTGTCTAAGCTTCTGTGGTAATGTAAAAGCAGTCCTGGGACTTCTCACGTTTGAGTAGGATGAACCTTTTATTTGCCCATAAAAAAGAACAAGCCCCAAAAATGGCACCCTTCATGTATGATTTTGAGTTTTTGTAATATAAGTATTTTTTACTTGAAAATGGAACATAACCACTGAAAGCATTTTTGCAAGCCACCAAAAACAGCTACTGCACTGAGGAACTTGCCATCACTGCAGACCTGATCAACTTGTCTCAGCTTCATTTTGTCCAGATAGTGCTAGGCAAGCTGGGAAACACTGACATTAAATACTATATCAACAATGCAGAACATTCTTATTTAGTGGAACAGCTTTCTTAGGGTTAATATCATCATTACCTCTATATGTGTAATCTAAGTTGTTTATAATTTGACCAAATAAGATTTTTTTCTTCTGAATAGATACAACTTTTTGATGTTCTTATAAATATCTCTCAAGGTAGTGGTAATGTAATAGCATATAAAACTGCCTTCAGTTTCCTTAATCTGAAGAACACATCTTTACAAATATTTCTATTTATTTAGTAACACAAATTGTTGTCAGCTGCAGTTTTTGAACATTCCCTTATGATTACAGCTTCACTTACAAGATATTGTAAAGAAAGTGAAAAACTTACACTTTTTTTCTTCCATCTCAAATTTCAGGAAAACAAGCCTGTTTATGCTATGGCTCCCAAGCTGAGATCATGTATGACAAGCAGCAAGTGAGGGTGATTTATTTTAACGTCTTTTACATAAAGTAAAAGTTCAGTGTCTGGGGTTTTTTTGTGGTGTTGCTTTTTTTTTTTCTTTTTCCACCCTAGAAACCTCTGAATTAGAAAGATAAGGTTCAAAGAGTGCAAGCAAAAATATCTAGGTAAGCTGGCAGACAAGCTAGGAGTTGTCATTACCAAGAACAAACACAAAATAAGCATTTGCTTACTTCTTTTTATTAAAAAAAAAAAGCTTTCTTTTATTTGAATCTATTTGAATTTTTCTGAAAATATGATTTGTAATGCACCTGTGATTACAAATATCAAACAGAATTAGAACTGAAATGTGCCAGGTGCTGTCCAATAATGGCAGAGAAATTCCTGAAATCTCCATTCCAAGCAGAGAACACAGGAGCTGGGTCTGTTTATGCATGCCTTATGATCTCCCATCTCCTACATTTGTACATCTGAAGTGTCACTCATGTGAATGTTCATGAAATGTTCACAGGAAAGAGGTATTAAATGATGGAAGATTAATTGATGAACGATTTTGTAATATAACAGATATACGTATAACCTGTTCAGCTTCTGAAAGTGGACAAATTCAAAATGAAAACATGGCATTGTTTTTAATTGGCAATAACCAGCTGAGAATTACTCTCAGGTGTATTGAATTCTCTATTCCATTAGTTCTTTATATCTAGTTGTGTTCTCTTTCTAAAAGCTGTTCTGTATCTCAGGCAGGATAAGGAATAAATTTCGGCAGTACCCTGTTAAGCAGAAGGTCTCGTGAGAGTACCACAGCATTCATTCCAGTCTTAAAGGGTAAGAATACATAGATTCTACAAATTTTAAATTTGCAAGGGAAGGAATTGCTTAGCTATCCTTTGGAAAATAAAAACCTCCTGATATAAGTCATGGAATAGGGAACATAAGGGAAGGCAAAGGAGCGATATTAAAGTGAAGAATGAAGGAAAACATTAAGAAGAAATAAAAAAGTGAATGGAGTCATGGAGTCCATGGCAACCTGATCTCCTGGTCAGCCGTAGCACTGTCTTACCCTGTTGCTATCTTCATCACTTTTCTGACACAGCTGGATGTGGTCAAAGTATTTGCCACAGAGTATTCATCCATTCTGACCCCATTTTGGATATGGCAACATCATTTGGAACGAAGGTTTTAGGCAAAGAGCAGCAAAATAAAAAGAAAAGTGAAGCCCAAGTGTCTACACTGTGGGCCCAGCAAGATCAAAAAGGATCATTGCTGGTTGTTTCCGTTGTATTTTACTGAGCACAGACCTGTTGCTTGTTGATTCCTACTACAGAACAAAGAAACAAAGAGATTTTAAATGGATTAAGTAAAAGGAGTTTTGCACTCCTCTTAACTCTAGGGTGGCCTAAGATTTCAACTGTAAGGCTTTTGTTCAAACTCGGTTGTCCTATGCAATCAAAGACTCCCAATCACACACACAGGGCCTCCAGGCAAGCTGAAGTGAAGAATATGGGCAGGACAGACTCTTGCCCTGAAAGAAAATAAACAAAACACCTTTGTCGGATTTCAAAGCTAGACTTTGGGATAAAGTCACATGACAAATGGAAAAAGAAATGGGAAAACAAATTTACCTAAAAGCATAGCATTTCTGAATGTTCAAAATACAAACACAGAGATGATGACACAGTGGTTTTGCAAGGCTACATGGCCACAATTCAAAATAAGTACTCTTTGAAAGCTTAGATTTGAATTTTCTTTAGAATAATCTCAGATTAGAGGTTTTCCTTGTGTTTTTAAGTGTATATATTTTCTTTGAAGAGTAATAGCATTTGAATTTCACGTATAGTAAATTTGTTGTGCGTAATTTCAATTATTATATATCACTTGGTCAATACCATCAAGAAATATTCATTATTTGTTCTTTATGGGTCATCTGTCCCACACTCATCTCTAAACAAACCCAAATTATTGTACAAAAGCCCATAATTTATCATGCAGATTTTCTTTCTTATGTGATCACAGTTTTGTTTTAGATGACTTATGCATGTACAGCACTTTGTAGTAATAGTTAATTCAAAATGCTCTTTCAGTTTCACAGTCTACAAATTTATGCTCCTATTTTCCTGTTCCTTGTTGCTTTATATTGCCAAATGCCTTTCAGATTTACTATGCTTTATCAATAAGAGAGGTCTTATGTCTCAGAACTGCTTGCTCAATATTACTACTCATAAAGATTATGTTGCTCTGAAAGTGATAGCTTTTTCATTCTACTAACAACTGCCTTTAAACAAGACAAGAAAAGGTTTTATTTTTTCTGCTATTGCAGTAAAGGCAACAAGATTTAATTATGTAGCCATTGTTTTCAATCAATCTTTTTTTAAAAAAAAAAAAGCTTACATGCTTTTTTTATTAATATATGGTCTTCCCCACAAGGTATCCATACTTGGAACTTGTAATTTATATTTGCTCAATGGGAAATTTCAGGATTTTTTTGCACGTAAGTAATTTGTTCATAAGCTTAAAAAAATCCTAAACTGTGGGAGAAAAATATAGAACAACTTTTGTAGATCCAAATTTGCTTCATGGCAAAGGGATATGTAAAAATGATTGTAATTCAGAACAAACTTTGTTATTGAAAATAATGAGCCCTTTTCCACAACACCACTCATTATCATCACTAAAGAAGGGGTGAAACCCTTGAGGTATCCTGCTGAAAAGTCTTTTCTCTAAAGACATTTTTCAACATTTTGAAATAGAAAATAAGCTGCCAGTGATAGACTCAGAAGTGGGGAAAAAGAAAGAAAAGTCCCTTGACTTACACTCATAGCAGCCCATGGGAAACTCATTGACATGATATAATTTGACCACTCTTTATTAAAAATGTAAGTGCTGATGTAAAATATTTTAACAGAGTGGATTTTTTTTTAATAATAATTGATTTTCTATTAATTTTCACAGACACTGGGAATTAGACAAACTTTAGAGAACAGGCTTATTGAGAATTTCATCCAAACCTCTGAATGAAAAAATGCATGGCTAAGTACTGCAGTCACTTCCAGAAAGTAAATACATACCTACTGATTTCAGAATTTAATGTGATCGTTCTAAAAGCTGGTTTTTTGACATGTCCACTCCTAGACATAGCGATAGCTGGAGACCAAGTGCAAAATTTATGGTTTTGTATGTCAAGGCACTGCAATGATTATTTGGTAGGTCCCAGTTCTGTAATAAACTTTCCCCACAGACACTCACCAACTACAATCAACAATGATGAAGAGAGAAGTTTCTTTTTACCTGTACTGTCACACAGAATCCCATCACACTGAAATCTGAAAATGCTAAGCAATGTTGTTTTCATCACCTGGAATAAAAAATCTAACCCTACAAAAAATGAAAATTTTATATTGAAATGGAAGACAAGACACAGACATAGTTGTTTGCTTCAGGTTTTGTAATGGCTAGCTCCTGTAGGCATCTGTTAAGAGAATTATTTTGCTGGTTTTCTTACATAGTATTTCGCACTTTATATCTTTTCAATGTGTCTTTAATAGGTTAGCAGGTAAGTTAGCAAAGATGAAAAAAAAGAATTTGAGAACAATGAATCCTCAGTTGGGTTATAATACCAAGTGTTCTTGACTCAAAAGGAAGCCTTTTAAAAGACCCATATAGTAGGGGGGGGGGGGGGGGGGGGGGGGAGGAGGGCTCTGAATCACATTTCAGAAACAGTTAATGCTTTCTTTTAACCAAACATGCAATTTTAGATTGTATAAATTTTTTTTCAGATATTGAGATGACCTTAAAATGAAGCTTGATCTGCGCTTGTTTTGAAGGGACAGATGGGAGAAGTCTTTAGAATAAGTTTATTTTAAAATATGCTTTCTTTCCACCCATTCTTTAAATCTGGTCCTTCTATTTATTCTTTGGAAATTTTAGGGCATGTAAATTTTTACTTAAGTGCCTGACCTTTAGATGTTCAAATATAAAATATATTCTCATATCTAAAACCACAGCATGTTCTAGAAATAAAGACTGTAAACACAGGTTCTGGTTTGAGGACTCTGGACCTTTAGCTGACACCAGAGGCCTTGAAACTCTCAATAACACAGTGAGGTTTCCTAGCTGAGGGCTTTGCTGTCTCATGTTGGCACTTATACTGCATTATGCCAAATGTCATTTAGTGTTCATATGCTATTATAAGCCCTGTTGCCTTTTTTTTTTTTCTTAAATTACATATAATAATCATGAACATAGTTAACAAAGCAAAAATTACAGGCTTGAGTATGGTATCTTATATAATGCGCAGTTTCATTCAGACGAGGGTGGCATTGATAACAAATTAAGTAAACATTGGCCAACAGTAGTCTTTCATTTGAATATAAATTGGCACTGCAGTCACGCCCATCTGTCCAGTCAGGATGTGGGAACATTGATTATGTCCTGCTACAACCTTTTTTTCAAAATGTCAAATGCAATCCTTCATCAGACTCAGAAAATAGCGTTTTCGATTTCTGTTTTAAAAAGAGAGAAAAATGCTTGATACATTTAATGCGGTATAAAATCAATATTTTTACCAATTAAGAACAACTGTCCTCGACTAGTTAATTATCATTCCAAACCTGCCAGTAAAGCTGCACTGCTGCACTTCTCTTTGAGTACCAACACTATGAGTAGACCACCTACTCCCATAATTCCCCTCTTTCTTGCTAATTCAGAGAGCAGTGATCTTTCAAGTATAATGGTAAGCACTACTTTTTTCTCAAATTCAAAATCAAGCAGGTAGATGCAGCTGAAAAATACTTTTCTCACAAAGGCAATCAGACCAGAGCTGATCACTGATATTGTTCCTGTACAAAACAACAGAGGATCTTAGCTTCTGATGAGGTCAAAACTATACAGAAGATGCAGTTCTCACTGTGACCATACACTAGTCTTGTGTGCTGTCTTTAGTTTATAGACCACAGACCTCAGTGTTTGCTGAGTCTTTCATATATATCCTTCATTAATTTGACCAAAGTTTTTGCCACCCAAGTAATTATCTTCTTTTTCACTTGGTAAGACCAGGGGCTTTCCCACACTTCTTACTCAGTATTTTTGATGTTTCTTCTTTTTGCTGGTTACTCCATTTTCTGTGTTTCCTTGTTTCTGCTTTCAGCCATGCTTTTGACAATGCATTTGCCTTCAATTCTGGGACATAAAGAAAAGAAATTTTCTCCTGCAGGTTTCAAAATCCACTGCCTCCAGGAGTGGTGTCTACAGTTTCTTGCAAAGTAACCTGTGAATACAGGCCACAGCTATATAACTTCAGAGTGCTTAAATGGCTGTAAGCAGTGGGAAGAGAGGACTGAACCAAAATCTTTCCCCAGTAACCCAAGAGAACAGAAGAGAGGATGGAGCAGCAGTATCTCTAACCAGAGTTTTCTGTAGCAATGGAGGGTTAATTGTGTTTCCTCCAACTCTGCCTTTTGATTCCGACTCAGGTGCTTTTGCATAACTGTAGTCTTTGGCAATGGGATGGCATCCAGAAAATACCCTGTCTGTCTGTTTTATTTTGAGCTCTGAGAAGATAAGTTGATCCTTGTCACTCAGGTTCTTCAAAGGCCTTTACATAAAGCAGAGGATAAAATAGGTGTACATGTATAGGAGAAAAGGCCATCTTAACATTATTTATTTTTAAATGTTAGCACATCACTTAACATCTGGCTTCCTGTTAAAGAGAACTAATACAATCCACTGCAAGATTTGTATTTAAAGGAATGCTTAATAAAGTTGAAAGAATGCCTGCATGGGAAACTTACTTGAAACAAAAGCAATATATATAGAAAAAGAATAGCAACTGAAGTCCTTTCTTAAAAATTCTTCAATCTTTTACAACTGTTTCTGTTCTATATTCAAGAAACTTTTGTAGAAGCTATAGTCTTGTTATGGATTTACTGATGACGATAACAATAATATGATGTTATCTGATCTGATCTGAATTCTCTCAGTGCCAGGAGGCACAGAAGGCACGAACATCGTTCTTCCACTTCGATCGGTCCGCTGCTGCGTGCTCTGGAGTCAAGGGCCACAGCGCAGTCTTCCGTCGATTTCCCCCTCAGGACACGACCGATCCAGCTCCATCTCCTCCTCCTCACTTCGTTACCAATTTTCTCCCTCTCCGCCATTTCTGATGCTTGTCGTTTCTGCAACTTTTTTTTTTTTTTTTTTTCCCGGGAGGAAGTAGTTGGCCTCCTGCCCAACCCCCATGACTTGGAGGGCCAGTGGTTTTTCTGTCAGGGTGGCCTTCCCTTAGGCTGCGTTGGTTCGCGGCACCTTCTTCAATTTTATCCGGTGCACCCTCCAGAGAGGGATCCCCTATCCACCACCCAGGGGACGCGCCTTCTAGCCGTGCAGCCCCAGCCGAAGGATATGATGTTATACTGTCCTTGAATCTCATAATTAATTTGCCACACTTCTTTCACTGGCAGTTTTTTCTGTTCCTTATTATCTAGAGAATTTCCCCACTACCAGCAAACAGTCCCATTTCAGAGTTAATATTAAACACATACATTAATGTGTATATGCATAAAGTTATTTATCATACATTTTAATAACAAAAATTACAATAAAAAGATCAAAGTAGCCATATTAATACAAACTCTAGGCTCATCCTGCATCTTATTCCTTCTGGCAGTCTAGATGATTTTGATTGCAGAAGATCTCGTCATACCAGTGCCATATTTAGACTAGATATATATCATAATCAAATGCACTGAAGAAAAAGAGTAGTGAGTTACCAACATTTTAACTGAGACACATTGAACACAAAATATTGAATTCTTTCCATCAGTGGGTGCAACTAATTCAGTAAAGTAAAAGCACGTAGCTTTGCAAGACCAAGCCTGGCTTTGACTTCCTACTTTTTCAGAGGAGTATGTTAAAACACAGGAACCGGGACCAAAAATATATTCCAAGCTTCCAGTTAATTATACTTTTACCATCTTGCACTGTAATGTTTGTTCCTTTAATCTTCTCATTTTTTCATTCCCGGTTAGCACAATATCTGCTTTCAAGTGAAAAATGCAAGGGAATACTTTTGCTGGTTTGTTAATCAGTAATGAATGGGTGAGACAGGTCAGAAATTCTTGTAGTATTTTCTCCCGCTTAAATTTTTTCTTCTTCATCTTTCTTTCTCTGGGTAGTTTTTTTTTTTTTTTTTCCTTTTCATCATAGTAAGATAAAAAGTTTTAAAAAAATAAAACACTTTACACTCTACTTTTCTAAAGACAGTTTTTGTACACTCACTGCTCTATAATTTAAATGAGGAATTATTTTCCTAAATTTTCACTACAGCCACTAAAATGCTTCTTGCAGCTTCAAAGTGTGTTCCTTCATTTCAATTTTCAATCAGTTGTTTGTACCTCTGTTGTCAGTTCCTTTGCAGGTTGTTATACCTTCAATCTTTTTGTCTTTCAGTGATCCCAGATGTGTCTCCATTTCTTCCATTGTCCTTAAAGTACTGACACTTTGCTTTCTGCAGTATTTCACAGATAAAAAAAGAGAGTACCACAAGCAGCTTATAAGAAACCGTGGTTCCTGGGAGGCAGCCGGAAAAAAAATGAGGAAAGCATACAAAAAACATAGGTCAAGCTCTGTGCAAAGGAAGATCCCACTTTCTAACATGATTTGACTTTTCTATAAAACAAATTAGTTAGTTAGGATTATCCTCTCTCAAAACTATGCTCTGTCACAGCGGGACTTTTTCTTAATGGATCTCCTGGACAACTGTATCAGATTTGTTCAGCTGTAGTTTTGCTCTTTAATTGAAACTAGAATAAAATGAAATAAAAAGCTTGTTGAAATTGCTACTTCCTTTCTGATGGCTATTTCTGTGTAATAGTTATTTAAACGTGCAGAATGTCCTTTCTTCTCCTTGCACTTTATGCTCAGGCAATGTCACTCTAATGTGTCAATACTCTGAGTTGTCCACATTATTCAGTCAGCAAAAAGCACCTCTGATCCTCATGAACTTATGCTTGGGGTAACACTTCTCCTTTGATGATACAAATCCAGTCCCACAGACTCGTTTGTTTTTTTTTTTTCCCCTAGACTAGATGTAGAACAGGAAGCATGGCCAGTCTGTAACAGCTCCAATACCAAACAACTCCTAAGCTCACTGATAGTGGACCTGATTTTCAACAGGATTATAAAAGTCACATTGGTAGGGACTTGCAGGGGCAGAACAACATAAGCCAGGATTTTTTCCCAGTACTCAGTCCTAGCTATTGACCTGACTCACTGGCATCATAGCAATAACCATTGCTCGATTTGGTTTCTAGCACAAGGTAAGCCCTTGAATTTTAAAGTCTTATAGGAGATTGGCAGAGTAGCGTGTGACAGACTTTGTTACTGTTAATGGGATTTCATGCAGTGTTAAATTGGGTATAAGAGAGCTCCTCTATTATTTCCAGAATGCCAAAAACACACTGAGAGTTTCAAACAAGACAACAGCAAGAAAAAATAAAGTTCAAAAACATACGCACTGCAGTATTTCATTTAATTAAACCTAGTTAGAGTTCTAAATAGCTAGAATCAAAGTAATCACCCAATATAATTTAGGAAATGAGAAATTTTTGTAGTTCAGAAGGACTGAACCAAATGAGGACTTTTGGATAAAACTTCTAACAGCACCAAACACAAATAACCATTTAATCCCACCCCCACTCTGAGACAATTACAAACTTTCTGTGTATCTGTACTGTGACTGGTGTTTTATCAAAGCCTGTGTCCTAGTTTCTTGCAGTACTACTATTCATTTTTTAACAAAAATATCTCCATTTTTGACATCCCAGTCATTGTGTATGCTGTCCAAAGAAAGGTTCCTCTTCTTTTTTTAGCATTATCAGCCAATAATGCAGTCTGTTAGCTGTGAAAGCCTACAGTTTTTGTTTCTGATCTTTCATTCCTTATATGCTTTGTAAATAACATCTAAAACTTTCTCCAACTTTATTCTTGAATTCTAGTTTTCAACAGTCTTACTGAGAAAATGTGGTGTGTCTTCACTTTGGCAATACCACCATACTTTAAATGTTCCTGTTGGTTTTAGAGAATACCAGAAGATTTGGAGCAATTCCTGCACAGTACTGCGCATTTGTACATAGGACACCACAGGTTCTTCTTGTAGATATGTCTGTCATAATGGTTAGCAAGCACTACCTTTTTGTAAAGCTTCTTTTCTGACCCTCTGTTTCATTTAGGTCTTCGTTGCCACCATTTTACCTGTGATTACTCCACTTCCTCTGTCATCTACATTATTATTGCAGCATGTGCTTGATCTTACACTGTCTACTCAATATTTCATCTGCAGCTGTGGCCTTTTAATGTTCACATTCCTGCTAGTGTGTTCATTCTTCAAATCTTTCCGATTTTTATTGTTTCTTCTAAATCCTTTTAACTTTTTATTTTATTTTAACAATAATCAGCTGAAAACATTTGCAGACATCTGGGAAAGTTTTGTTTCAGTTATTTACAGTCTTTTCTTTTCTACATAGAGAATTTCCACTTCTGTTAAGCCAGAATTTCAGATTCTTTTTTTGTTCCTGGAGATTACAGTAGATACCCATTGATATTCAATCGTCACTGGTTTGCTCTGACCTGGACCCTGCCTTCCCCTTACTTCCCGCGATAGTTAGTCTTCTTACACACATGCACAGAGGATTTCAGTAGCAAAATTAATTCTGGGAGAAATAGTATCTGTGATTTTCTTATTTTAACCAAAATTGTCCTTAAAACAATTCACCTTTTGCCTTTGGTCTTAGTTTTCAAGTCAAAGAAAGAGGGCTATCTATTCCTCCTTGGTGCTTGTCATGGAGCACCAAGGACTGGCTGCTCCACACCAGCAGGGACACCCAGATTTGGGGTAATGGTGGCAGGCTGGGCAGCCTGGCCAGGGCAGCTGTCTTGAAATTTACCTGGAAATCTGTGCAGTGCATAGCCCACAAACGAAATATTGCCTTGTTTCTCTGAGGGCTGACAGTGGGTTCTCATAAAATCAGTGAACAACACAGAATTAGCCATAACCATTCCTAAACATATCTGAATCCAGGACCTACATCTATGTATTCATCACTGCTTGAATAACCAGCTGCAGCCTCCTGACGCTGAACCTCACAGAAGAAACCTGGGCAAAGCAGATCCTGGGCTTTTTACAAGCAGAGTCCATACACTTGAAGGCAAGCCTGTGGAAGTGTCATGCACACGGTAACCACGTGCTGATGTTTTGCACCATTTTACAACTCGATTCATTCAGCCACTTATTTATAGTTTTTTATGTACAGGTAAGGTTTCCAAAACCAACTGATACTTTAGCCAAGTCTGGGGCATTTACAGTCCAATGCCACTTGTCTTGGAAATCCAATCCTAAGAACTTCATGGCTTCTATCCATTTTTAAAATTTTTAAATTTTTTTTTGTATTTTGAATATGTTGAAAAGTTCAGCTAATACTACACAGCAACGAAACCTGCAAAGAAAGAATTGCCTGGTGGAAGGACTTGAGCAGGCAGCATAGCAAGAAGGTAAATTTACACGTGAGACCAGAAAAGACGCAAACCTGTGGAATAAGCCTATATATTTCATATATGTACATTACAACTGTTCTACCGCTGGTATAAACTTGTGTAGCTCCAAGAACATCAGCTTAGCTAGGCTGATTTGCACCAGTTGAGGAGCTGGCCCATAGAACACCTGCTTCTCCTCCTCTCCTTATACACAAAAAGGGGAAAATCCATCCCCTGCACTACAACACTTTCTATTGGAGTTTCACAATTGTTCTGCTTGGGATTTTAAGCCCTTTGCCTGCTAGGCAGTCTTCTATCTGCCACCTATTTGTCAAAGCCGGGGGTAGGGGAGGTGGGGGTGTGTTTTGTTGTGCTGAAAGTTACTGAAATTCATGGAACTATTTGCATTGGGCAACCAAAATGTACCCCCATATGTCCAGAACTTACACAATACATATTCTTCATTTTTCTTAATCATTTAAAATGACATATTTTAATTAACAGGTGGTTACTTAAACTCTCCGTAACTCAAAAACTTATGCTCTCTTTTAAGGCATACCTAATTAGAAACAATCATGTTATAATCTAAAACATTCTATAATCTAAATTACCCCCAATAGACATCCTCACCTTACAAATACAAGTGTCTTATTTGAAAGGATACTCCGTCCCAAGAGTCCATTTAACAATATTCAAGGTTTTTAGCTAACTTCTCCAGGCCCTCAAACACAGAATATTAAAAAGCGTATTGAAAATATTTTCTACTGAAAGCTACCTTTTTTAGAGAATGTTGCCTCTACAGTGTCATTGATTAATTGTGAGAAGTAGTTAGAACAGTTGTAAATTAGTCCCTATTGCAATGGGGCACATGTAAGGGAGGCAATCTGCATGCATCTCACAAATTCATTCCAGCTAGAGTGTATAATAATAGTAGCAAACAAATATGAAAGTACATGATAGGATGTATTCATGCAAACATAAGACATGGGTTGGCATAAACAGCCCCGATATATAGCTTTGCTAGTGTCATGCAGTTTTTTCGGAGCATGTTATAGCCCCCTCAGTAATAACAAAGCCTCTCCCCAAAATGCACACTGTCTGCACGTGATTTTCTGCACATCTGTTTATATCAGTTTCGCTTGTTAATAGTTGTGCTGCTTTCACTTGATTTTCATACATGTCCTGTCTAAGTCTATACATGCAAGTTGCTTTCTAAAAGTCATAAACATATCAAGGAGATAAAAGCACTGGAAATGCTTTTCTGCAGGGCAAAAAAAGCATTTAATGCCTTTTCCACAGAAAGAGTATGTTGCCTTATTCCAGTTACAGCTTTATGTAAAGAGACAACAGTGAGAGGAGAGATGTGTTGTTGAAACATCTGCACAACCTTGATACTGGTGTTTCAGATAGTACTTAACAGACCTTTACTGCATTTTTTCTGTGAACTAGGTATCTGTCTTACAATGGAGGACTTCAGACTTGTCAGCCTTGAAACATCTCCCCTGAAAATTTCAGCTAGAACCAGGGTTTTCCTCAAGGCATTGTCTGAAGTGGTTGGGCTAGTTATTTATACTTTGGCTTTCATTTGTTAGTCAGATGCCCCAAATGAGATGTACGCACACAAAATCACATATTTCCAAGGAGCACTTTGATGAAATTATGTTCAAACTTACTTAAACGATTAATTATTTTGGATATACACTACTCATTTGATTGAGGAAGGAAGGGGGACAACAGAAGCTGGAGGTTTTATAGGTTTGTGCTGATTTTCATATTAATTTATCTATATCTCTTTTCCTAAGAAACTTAAAATAAACTATAGTGTCTGTCCATGTACCTGCCTGTGGATGTTTTTAGTGTCTCAAAAGTACAGGAGCTAATACTATATGACAAGCTAAAAAGATTCTTTTACATTCTTCCTGCATGTCAAATTCTGTTTCTAGCTGAAATTTCCACATTTCAGTCTTTATCCCCATGTGTTTATAGACAGAAATAATTTTACCTCTAGGCTTCTGATTTGCTAACATGACCTCATGACAAAAAAACTCTATACATTTTCAAGTTTTCTCTTAAAAGCTTTTCCATTTTCCTAATTGGCCTAATATCCTTCCTATATATTCGTTTCAAGTTTTTCTTATTTTTGGAGCATGCATATAGTGTTACACACAGAATCTATACAATAAGTCTTCCCTTGCCTCTTTTCTTGCACTGGTGCTTCATATTTACTGGAAAGTCAACAGCTAGATCTGCCTCCTCCATAATATCCTCAACAAGCTATAGCAAAGTTTTATACTGCCTAATCTTGCATTTATATTCCATTTCTAGCTCAAATATTTCCACACATGCACAGGCACTGTAACTTTATAAATTGCTTTATATTTTGAAACAAATGAAAATTTTTTAAAGTATTTATTTCTTAGGTATACAGCTAATATATAGGATCATCAATCATGAAAGGGATCCGAGAGTTTAAAAGAAAAGAATATGAAAATAGGATAAAAAGAAATCTAATAAAAGTTTGTGCTAAAATAGACACAAAATCCCACAATGATAATACATCATACAGATTCTGTTGGACTAGAATAATTTACTACTTATATAGGCTAACCATTAGGATATCAAAGAAGTCAAAGAAAGTGTGAAGTCATACTGAAATTTTTCTTTAATTTCTTTTGGACTTTATACACTATTTAAACCATGCAGCAAACATAGATTTCTCATCTACTCTTAAACCTAAGATATACATCAGTGTAGGAAGGATCAGAAGATTTTCTGTTTTCATGTCAAAGCCAGCCTAATTTTCAATGTATCTCAAACTTCCATTCAAAGGATACCTTGGAGAAGAGGAATAAAAATATATTTCAAGAAGGAGAAAGAATTAAAGTGTCTGGATTCTGCTGTACGCAGAGTATTTTTAAATTCATATAAAATAGGTAAGTATATATGGAAGACATTAAAGAATGATCTGTAATGTTTATTAAGGTGAAAATTGTCACAGTTTTGCTAGATTAAGCAAAGTTAGTAACAACACATCTTGAGTAAATTAGGGAATTAAAATTTTAAGGAGTCTACCCTCAACTACATTACTGAATGTGAAGAGTGTGTGTTTTGGGATCATTTTTTCTGTTCTTCTAATGACCCAACCGTGTGATATAGAGTGTAATTTCCATAGTCTTCAGTCCAGCTTGAAAGAGAGAAAAGATACTTCAAAATCTGGTTATATATTTACAAAGTACCATTATTTGTGACTCTGAATTGCTGTTCAGGACTCTGTTGATCCTGGGATATGCATTAGGTCAGAGCAAAAGGATTTATTGAGGAACTCAACATCATCAGAGTATTAGATAAAGCAGGTCATTGGGGCCTTCTGTGTGTGAATTAGAAAGAAAAAGGAAGGAAGTAACTACAAGAGAACAAAGGAATCAGTTGCAGAACCAACACTGAAGAACATTTTGAACATGTACCACTTGCTATAGATACAAAGCTGCCCTCCTCCATAGCTCAATGAGCTACATGGTACTGCTCAAAATGAATTATATAAACATGAAAAATGGTCTCTTTTTCATTATTAAATGAGTCCTTAGTACTACCAACTAAAGCCATTTGAAGACATTATGAAGACCCATTCACTCTTGCCTTGAGGATTGAGCTTATTCCTCTCCTTTGCAGAACAAATGAGAAATCATTTAATTGACCTCAAACATGTTTTATTCCCCAAAATCCTCTGCTCACTATTGAAGATTCACAGGGCACTTACTTACTCACATTTTCTTAGGAAAGACTGGCAATTTTAAAGAAAAGAGGCAAGATTTCCGAATGTGCAAAAGTTTAGTAGCAGGCTAACAAAGTCAAAAGCCATCATTCTTCTTCCTAATAGCCCTGAGCTGCTCTTTGGCAGTGCTGTGTCTGCAATCTACAACATCAGTTAAGAGTGTATTATTTTTATTGGTTCTTAGGCACTTTTGATCAATAGAAACAAAGCAATTTACATACGGGTTGCCAGTCGTTCAATCCTGCAACAAATAGATTATACAATATGTTTTTTAATTATTTTTATTTAGACCTAAGAGGATGTGCTGCACTGTACAAATGAAACAAAAGCCGTCTAATGTAAAAACTCTGCAGCAGTACAATCTCACTTTGTATTTTCTTAGTTGCTTTAGTAAAAACAAACAAAAAAACTCTCTCCAACTATTTTGCCTGTCAGTACGGAAATTTTTTTAAAGGGATTTATACCTGACAAACAAAAGTCAAAATTAGAAAGGATGCAGAACTGGCATTTAGTTAGGTAACTCTACGCTAATCTGAGGATCAGAAACTTCTGCTTTGTCATCCCTGTGTAATTTTTGCCACACATACACCTGCCTTTTATTTGCAGCAAGTGTAACTTTTCATAAATAAACCTACTCTCTCATTTCTACTTGCTTTCACCTCTTCTGCAGATTCTCTCCTCTCCCACCCCCCGCCCCCCCAATTTTTGATCTTTCTCAATGTTAATTATTTTTCTGCTAACTAAAAATTTTGGGTTTAATTGCTCTTTTCCCTGTGGACACCTCATTCATTTGAAGTGCCTCTAACTGGTTTTTTCTACGTGTGCCTTTTGTTGCAAAATACAGCAGTGTGGCCAGTGCTCTTCAATATCTTCATAAACGACTTTGATGCAGGACTGGATGGTTCGTTATCAAAGTTTGCCAATGACACAAAACTAGGAGGAGCCGTTGACACTCTCGAGGACAGAGAGGCCTTGCAGAGAGATCTGGACAAATTAGAGAGCTGGGCAATCACCAACCGTATGAAGTTTAACAAGGGCAAGTGCCAGGTTTTGCACCTGGGATATGGCAACCCTGGATGTACATACAGACTGGGAAACGAGAGGCTGGAGAGCAGCCCTGCGGAGAGGGATCTGGGAGTTCTGGTCGATGGCAAGTTGAACATGAGCCAACAGTGTGCCCTGGCAGCCAGGAGGGCCAACTGTGTCCTGGGGTGCATCAAGCACTGTATTGCTAGCCGGTCAAGGGAGGTGATTGTCCCACTCTACTCTGCACTGGTGTGGCCTCATCTTGAGTACTGTGTGCAGTTTTGGGAGCCACAGTACAAAAAGGATACAAATCTACTAGAGAGCGTCCAGAGGAGAGCCACAAAGATGTTAAAGGGTTTAGAGGGGAGGCCATACAAGGAGTGGCTGAAGTCACTTGGTCTGTTCAGCCTGGAGAAAAGGAGACTGAGGGGAGACCAGTCTATCACAGTCTACAGCTTCCTCACGAGGGAAGGAGGGGCAGGTACTGATCTCTTCTCCCTGATGACCAATGATAGGACCCGAGGGAACAGCAGGAAGATATGCCCAGGGTGTTTTAGGTTGGACATTAGGAAAAGATTCTTCACCCAGAGGGTGGTGGAGCACTGGAACAAGCTCCCATGGGAGGTAATCATGGCGCCAAGCCTGACAACATTCAAGAAGCAAGTGGACAATGCCCTCAGACATATGGTATGATTTTTGGGGTTGTCCTATGCAGGGACAGGAGTTGGACTCGATGAGCCTTGTGGGTCCCTTCCAATTCAGGATATTCTATGATTCTATGATTCCATGAGTTGCTGTATAGACTGACACACTGGCAGAGCTGTCATTAAAATTTAAGACATTAATAACTACAAATGCATAGCAAAGAAAACAAAAAATGTATGGTTACACATGGAAGCATTTATGTGCATTTGTTCCATTGAATGTAAATATATGAAAAAAATTATCTAATATTTGGTTAATTTTAATTTTCTTCCCCTGCACGTAGGAGTATTGCATTTAACTGTCCTCTAACAGGATTATTTGAGAAGGATTGACTCCATCCCAGAACACAGTTAGGAAACAGCTTCCCATCAAGAGAATTAAACTGTAAAAATGGTGGTGCTCCAAAGCTGTCAAATTAGTCTTACATTTTGCTGTTCTCACAAGCAACTGAAGTTGCAGACTGTAGCTGCGTACACCATACAGAGACAAGCCATGTGGTGCGTAATGGGTTTTCACGCCAAGGAATGACATGATCACCATCACTGCCTGCCATGTCCTGCCCATTGTCTTCTTTTAAAAATCACCAAGGTACAGTGTATTTATATTGTTGCTCCATAAGAAAACAATTTTTGAATCCTCTCCCAGCTTTCTAAATATTCACAGGAGAGTTTAAAAATGAAAAGAACTTGGAGAGTACCAAATTAGCCTTACACAGAAAAAATAAGTGAACTCATGAAGGGGACAGAAGCTTTCTTTTCACTGATTTCGACAGGAAAAGGAACAAGTCTTTGAATGCTGTGTCTCCAGTCTTTCTGTTTGAACAATGCCCATTATTATAGAAGTCAGCTACAAGACTGCCAGGATAAAAGCAAGCTGTGAGGGTCGGTCAGGCACAACTTCAGAAGTTATAATGAAACACAGCCTCGTGACAGATAGAAATAGAAGAATGCTTTAGCACTTAGGTTAAGTACCTAACAGTAATCTAGCTATTGGCATTGCTTCAGCAAATGGAAAGGGGGATCATCCTCAAAAAAGTGATTTTTTTTTTTTTCTTTTTTAACATAACAAGCCTAATTTACCTGAATCACTGCATGGAGTAGATGCTTTTCCCTGTGAAGAATCAGGAATTTACGTTCTAACATGAGAACTTAAATTTCTAAAGTAAGCAGAGTGCTTGTGTTTTCTTTAATGTAATATTTATTTTTATGTAATATTTTTCCTCAACTACAGTCAGGTTTTCCCTTATGGCAATTGGCTATAAACAAAATGGAAGTCATCATCTTGTACAAAAGAAATATTCAAACCTACTTTTGCAAATTGTCACTTGGGTCTCATGAAATATGAGTTTTCTAATTCCTCAGATATTACTTATTTATTTTAAAATCACTTATTGTATCTTGATTTTATATGTATGTGATTAACCTTCAAATGGTAATAAAATGTTTATAGATTATTTTCTACCTATAAGGACCTGATAAAATTTCTGTCTGTCTTAAATGAGATAGTGTCTCTACCAAGGTTGCATCCAAATTGTCTCTTCATGAAATATTTTTTTTGTTCCAAGAATTTTTATCAGAAAATGGGGAAAAGGATTTTTAAATAGTTTTGTGCACAGCTTGGAGAAAATTAAGACAGTAATTAGAAAGAAAAAAAGATCATTGCCACATGAAGAAGAATAGTCATTTTATATGATGAATTTTGATTTGATTATCTGAGAAAAGTAATGAAATGATATCATGGAAATAATCAGTATTAATAGACTTTCATTTTTCATTATCAATGGGTGAAAAGAATTTCTATTGGTATATCAAAAGGACTTCATTTTAGCATTGCTTATTGTAAGTATCAAAGAACCTCTCAGCTTTGAGGGTTTCTGAGTTTCTGCAAGACAGTGAAAATTTTGAAGTATAGTACAAAAGAGAAAGTATTCTGGTAGCTGATAAGACACAAGAAACCAAATAACAAAACACAAATTGAAAGTGTACCTCTGAGAAAACTGTACAATGCATCACCAGAGAATGGTTTCATAGATGACTGGCAAATTTTTCCATAAACAGAACTAACTGCAGTATACAGATAATGATCCCCCCCAAAAAATTTTTTAACAAAAGTTTATAGTTTAAAGTAGGAAACATGGAAAAATCAACAGTGATTGAATCAAAGACTTCTGTTAACTCTATTCAGCTACAGTGCTATAAATATATATATATATTTATAGAGAGAGATAACAAGTTGTGCATTTAGTTTCTTTCAAGTTTGTTGAATGACGTTCTAGCTCTAAATTACCACAGTGGAGAGATTTTGTTCAGCTTCCGTTTAAACTGCCATTCTGGATAATGTGTTGGGTAACACCCAATGAAAAGTGAACATGTAAATTCTATTAAATAATGATTCTTCATCATATATTTTAAATATGACCAAAGATGGTTCAAAATGCTATTTCCCATAGCATATTCATGCATCCTTCTTTTCTCAATACTGTAAACTGCTGAGTAATAATGAATATCACTTTAAGTTTTCTAAGAGTATTCTCCGGGATTTAAAAATAAATTTCCTTTGTCTGTGGTTGTATTTTATTTGTATTCCCCTTCCACAGCCATGTAAGTGATTCAGGTTTCTCACTTGATCGCATACAGTAAATAGATAATAAACAGACACGGATACTACTCAGGTATATTACATGTCAAACATGCATACTGCTTGACAAGTGTTTTTAAAGACAAGGTTCTGAAAACTCTAAATATACTACAGTACACATGCAGTTTAGTAAAGCAGACAAGGTTTTCTTTGAAACTTTGCAGTTAAGAGCACATGCATCCTTTGTGGGTTTGTAGTCTTACACAATGAGAAAAAACATAATCTTCACTATCCTGTATTCCAGCAAAGACTGTCATTCACCAAGGAAGCTAGATGACAAAGAACCTCCCCCCAAAAAATTACCCCAAAACTCCTTTCAGGCTATTTTTTTCCATTCTAATCTTCTTTTTGAATTATGGTTTTTCCTGGACAAATTTAAAGCTGTAAAGAATTATTAACTTTTGTCAACCCTTTCTTGATTTTATGTCATTCCTGAAAGCACCACATAGATGAACTCTAATGGTCTTCACAGAAGTTCCAGGCAGTTCAAGAATTTGACCACATAGATGATAATAATTCTGCATATATAAATTTGAAGTTGGTGAAAGAAATTCTGTATTGATCCAGTGAATGTTCCCAGTCCATAAACAGAAAACTATTACGTGTGCAACTGTAAAAGCTTCTGAGGAAAGACGATCTTTGGACTGGAAGATGTATGAGGACTGTGAAGACTGTGGCATAAGTGTCCCAGGCAGACAAAATTACAATTATAGACACTAGTTTGCAGGGTTTATGAACTAAAAAGTGGAAAAAATCTCAAATCATTTGTTCATGGAGTGCCATCATTACACTGCACTATTCAAGATACCAGGCTTGTTCAACAAAGGGAAAATAAACATATATTGACTCACTAGCAAGAGCAAGTACAATCATAAATGCATGTTCTAGAGATAGTAGTAGATTCAATAAACATACCCTTAAAAAGTGCTCAATGCATCATGCTGATCCACTTTTTCATACACTGAGGTATGAAAGATACAATAAGATAATTTTTAAATGCTCGGTACAATTATAATGGTTTGATTTACCATCTGTCCAAGATCTTCTCAGGCAAACTGATAAGAATTGTCCCTCTCCTTTCCTTTTTTTTGAGTTTTGAGGAGATAAAACAGCTATTTCCTCATAGGACATGACTGTCTAAGGGCATGACACTGGACACAGCTCATGTTTACACTGTAGCTGGGAGATATTTCTTCCTGCCTCAGTTACATGCATTGTCATTTTCATCAAGTGGTAGCTCAAAGGCTCAAATACAGTGAGTTTTTCACTCAGCCTTGCCTGCGTCTCCATACATCCGCAGCTTCACAGTAGATCTCCAGGGACACTAGTTTCTAACAGTTAAAGCACTCTTCTTAGATGTCTCTTGAAGAACATATCAGGAGGTTGGAGCACAAGCTTTGCAAGTGCTGTTCTATAGTTCGCCTGCAGAAAATATAGATTAAAGTCTGACTTTGCTGCCCTTTTCATTGATGCTCCATTATTTTGAGGCCTATTAAATTGTGGATAAATGGAAACAAACTACATCCTTCATGCATTGAATCTACACTTCACTGTAAAACATTAATCATAGAATCATAGACTCATTAAAGTTGGAAAGCACCTCTGAGATCATCAAGTCCAACTTGTTAACCTAACTGTCTGCTCCACCTCTAAACCATGTCCCTAAGCACTACATCCACACATTTTTTGAATACTTCCAGGGACTGTGATTGCACCACTTCCCAGGGCAGTCTGTTCCAATGCCTAACCACTCTCTCCGTGAAGAAATTTTTCCTAATATCCAATCTAAACTTCCACTGGCAGAACTTGAGCCCATTTCCTCTTGTCCTATCACTTGATACTAGGGACAAGAGACCAACCCTCACCTTGTTACAACTTCCTTTCAGGTAGTTGTAGAGAGCAATAAGGTCTCCTCCAAACTGAATAACCCCAGCTCCTTAAGCCACTCCTCATAAGACTTGTGCTCTAGACCTTTCACCAACTACGTTGCCCTTCTTTGGACACACTCCAGCACCTCAATGTCCTTCTTGTAGTGAGGGGCCCAAAACTGAACACAGTATTCCAGGTGAGGCCTCACTAGTGCTGAGTACAGGGGCACTGTCACCTCCCTGGTTCCACTATTCCTGATACAAGCCAGGATGCCATAGGCCCTCTTGGCCACCTGAGCACACTGCTGGCTCATGGTCAGGAGGCTGTCAGCCAACACCCCCAGATCTTTTTCTGCTGGGCAGCTCTTCAGCCACTCCTGCCCAAGCCTGTAGCATTGCATGGGGTTGTTGTGACCAAAGTGCAGGACCCGGCACTTAGCCTTGTTGAATTTCATATGGTTGGCCCCAGCCCAATGAACCAGCCTGTCCAGGTCCCTCTGTAGGGCTTTCCTGCCCTCCAGCAGATCAACACTCCCACCCAATTCGGTGTTGTCTGCAAACGTTAATATCCACTAAATTGCAGGTCAGCATCGGCTGTTACAATAACATTCATCACATATAGCAAAAATAGATGATAATCCAAAATTGCCTGCTACACTGTAGTATTTTTTAGTAAGGTCATCTCAGGGAAGCAGGTATAATAATACTTCCTGGGAGATCTTTTCTTGTGCTATCATCATGGGTTTTGCTTTTGACTTCCATTATTGTATAGGCATTATGCATATACATAACAACTTCCTTATTGTTGTTCTTTATACAAGGACACTATCTGAAGATCTTTCAGATTTTTCAGTTCCTTCAGACACAACTGGTTTTTTTAATAGCTTATTCTACTATCATTTTTAGTTAATTTCTTTAGGGTCTTGTATGTTTATACTTATATAATATGAAATCTATTTACAGCTTTATTTCCATTGTGTAAAATATTCTGGAAAATGCACCTGCAGCTCTCAGGTTTTACAAATCCCAGAGTAGTAAAGAAGAGAAGTTAGCTATGTTAGTATTGCCAACCTTTTGCAGGCAGTTTCCATAAGGAAGGACATGAAAATTATTTGCAGTAAATATATATAACTTCTGTTTAATGACATGTAAATAACTTTCATTTCACATGGACTTTTTTTTCCCATGCAGTTCATGAACTATTGTACACTATGTCAAAGTGCTGCTAATTATGAAAAAACTTAAGTCTTGAAATATATTAACTTTTTACTTGGCAAATTCTGACTACTCTTGTAAGTGTTGACTGAAAGGCACTAAATCAGACAGCCAGTCATAATTAAGTCTTTGTCTCTTTTCAGGCTTTTTTTTTTTTTTTGGGGGGGGGGGGCAGGATGAGGTTGTTTTGTTATGCTTTTTCTCTTCCATGCTCTCAAGCAGCCTATCTTTTATCAGAATTCAGAGGAATATTTACAGTTTCAAGACTGGCTTTCAGCACGATCTTCCACACCCCCTTTGATAGATTCATGTTCTTTCCAGTTCTTTTGTTTGAAAAGCATATTCTCATATGTAATTTTTTGCTCATAATGCTGTACTTCTCTCAGCCTGCACTGACAACCTGTGCATCAAAATTGACAAATTTCAAGTGCTTTCTTTTCCTTTTCCTGCAAGCCAGCTTCTTTATTCGACGTCAGTTCAGTTATTAAAACTCTTTTGGATATTATGCCTAAACAAAATTCAATATTGTCTCTTTGTGTCCCTGTTTGTATATGTACTCATGGTCTGATTTTGGTCTTTTATTTAGAGAGCAAGCCTGTGGGGCTTTTTTTTTTACTTTTGCAGAATTTCTGAGTTTTTATAGATATAGTTTATCAGTGCCAAGAGGAAAGGCTGAGAGAGCTAGGACTGTTCAGCCTAGAGAACAGACGGCTCAGGGGGATCTCATCCATGTATATAAACACCTGAAGGCAGGGTGTGAAGAAAACAGAGCCAGGCTTTCTCCAGTGGTGTCCAGTGACAGGACAGGAGGCAGCAGCACAAGCTAAAACGCAGGAGTTTCCTCCTGAACATCAAGAAACACTTTTTTACTGTGATAGTGACTGAGCACTGCCACAGGTTGGCCAGAGATGGAGGTCTTCAAAAGCCATGTGGACACGATCCTGGGCAACTGGCCCTAGTGCCCCTGCTGGAGCAGGAGAGTTCGACCAGATGACCTGCAGAGGTCCCTTCCAATCTCAGCCACTCTGTGATTCTGTGACACAGCCTGTGGAATTTTACTGATACTAGTAACTATATACCATACCTATGGGGCATTGTCTGTACACATCATCTATAAAAACCTTTAGAAATAAACAAACTTACATTAAAATTTTAAATAGCCTGCCACAACATCAAGATACTAAAGAATAAAAAATCATAGAATCATAGAATCATAGAATCGTCAAGGTTGGAAAAGACCCTTAAGATCATCGAGTCCAACTGCTAACCTAGCACTGCCAAGTCCACCACTAAACCATGTCCTCGAGCACCACATCTATCCATTCTTTAAATACCTCCAGGGATGGAGACTCAACCACTTCCCTGGGCAGCCTGGTCCAATGCTTGACCACCCTTTTAGTGAAGAAGTTTTTCCTAATATCCAACCTAAACCTCCCCTGGCGCAGCTTCAGGCCGTTTCCTCTCGTCCTATCACTCGTTACTTGGAAGAAGAGACCAACCCCCACCTCGCTACAACCTCCTTTCAGGTAGTTGTACAGAGCAAGAAGGTCTCCCCTCAGCCTCCTCCTCTCCAGACTAAACAACCCCAGCTCCCTCCACCGCTCCTCATAAAACATGTGCTTTAGACCCTTCACCAACTTTGTTGCCCTTCTTTGGACATTCTCCAGCACCTCAATGTCCTTCTTGTAGTGAGGGGCCCAAAACTGAACACAGTACTCGAGGTGCTGCCTCACCAATGCCGAGTACAGGGGCGCTATCTCCTCCCTGGTCCTCCTGGCCACACTATTCCTGATACAAGCCAGGATGCTATTGGCCCTCTTGGCCACCTGAGCACACTGCTGGCTCATGTTCAGGCAGCTGTCAACCAACACCCCCAGGTCCTTTTCAGCCAGGCAGCTCTCCAGCCACTCCTCCCCAAGCCTGTAGTGTCGCATGGGGTTGTTGTGACCGAAGTGCAGGACCCGGCACTTACCCTTGTTGAATCTCATGCAGTTGGCCGTGGCCCATTGATCCAGCCTGTCCAGGTCCCTCTGCAGGACCTTCCTACCCTCCAGCAGATCAACACTTCCACCCAACTTGGTGTCATCTGCAAACTTACTGACAGTGCACTCGATCCCCGAGAAGATTTACATAAATCTTCTCACTCCAGTTGAAATACTTCATAAAAGCTCAAAATTGTTACATCTAGATAATTTTAACAATATTAACCTTAGCTCCATTATCAGGTATTTCTGTAGTTTTGTTTTGTTTTTAATTCTGCTCAAGGAGAAGGAACTTTACAAAAAATTTGAAAAAATGTTGTGATAATTCTGAATCTTTGGAAAAAATGTAGTCAAAATATTTATTATTCATTTCCCAGAAAAAGGAGTTTTGACTTTAATGAGTCGATATTTTTCAATAACTTCTGTTTCAATTCTCTTCAGGCTCTGTCTACTACCATTTTAACATAAGTGCATGTCACCTGCTACTTGAAATAGGCAAAACACTATCCCAGTCTACAAAAATCAATCAACTCATAAGTTTGAGCTGATTAAAATAATGGAACAAATAGTCTTAGACTTTCAAATAGTCTTCATATTCAATATATCTAAAGAAATAGCCTTCATATTTCAGTTACCTTCAGAGAGTTCATATGTGCTGTGGGATGACAGATGCAGAGGTACTAATGTGCAGTCCTCTGCACAGCTCAGCAAAGATATACTTGCATACAACTACAGTGGCACTGCTTGCAATACCACAGCCTGCTCAGGACTAGGGAGAATGCGGCACATTTATGTGACCCTACCTCACAGGTTACAGCACCCAGTGCCCAAGCAACTGGCAGGGTACACTAGCAGCAGTTTCAACAGGGTTGTGGGTCCAAAGAAAACGCAATAATTTAGATTCTATGCCAGAGCTGCATCCATGTCATATAGAACTGTCATAACTGCATCAATGCAAATCTAGCATTTCATGAGAGCTAATACACCCCAGCCTTTGTCCTGTCTTTTATGTCTGCCCTCCCTCCAAGATCACGAGGAGTCAGAGAGGGAGGAACACCAAAGCAATAAGTAGGAGCCATCTGAGCTTAGCAGCTCTTGCTCAGTGCTAATATGAGAGAGATCCATATGTTTGTTTGCTCTGATAGTGAAAGCTGAAATGTTTAACCTGATTTCAGAATTAAATTGGCATGGAAAATCAAAACAGAAGGTGAAAGGCAGAAACAAAGAAAAAAGCCCAGAGAAAAATAAGAGGAACTTGTATAAAGACCTTCTAAAAACCTACGCTATTCGTTTGACTAAGAGAACTCCTTGCTGAGTATTTGAAAGTAGCCTTATGCAAGACAGGGTCAATAAGAAGCTTTGCTTCAAGAAGAAGCAATAATACATTTATAATTTTATGATATGTTGTCACAACCTTAACCTGGTATAAATTTGTGTTGGTATTTTAATACAACAGGTTTTTAACTATAAAGTATTTTGCATTTTAGTAATCAGTCATGGACCAAGGAGCACAAATTGCATCTCCATGAGTTTTACTTCAACCCAAGATACAAAAGGGACTTGATTCTCTTCATTAACTGATTAAGCACATTTTTGTATTATATATCCATGCTCTTTTGTAAGTGCATCATAATTTGGTGAATATGAACAATTAAAAAGTGACTTTTTAGCTGTATATAACGCTTAGGGTATTGCCTTACTGCACAATACACTTTAGAAGAAAAGCACTTCCAAGAAGTAATGAAGCCAAAGCTAATGTGGCAATTGTGGTGTATTAAATGTGGGCACAGGTAATTGTGCATGTTCTATGTGAATCAGTCTTCTGATAAAATTCATTAAGAATGCACATTAAAGAAATTGGCAATTACATTACCTTTTAGTCAAATGTCTGCTTTCTAACAACATTGTTAGTATTGTGAGAATTCTGTTTAGTGAGCTCATTGCACAGGTGTATCGACAGTAATTCAATGAAGCAATTTGAAAATCTCTAGAAAGCCTTCAAATGATCTGACTTTAAGGCTATTTAATAAGGTGGAGCAGTTCATCAAATTTTCGTTCCTCCCTTCTCTTTAAATATCACTGTGACATACCTGAGAGAAAAAAATTCTAGAATCTAGGCTTGGATCTATACAAAATCCTATCATGTAATGGCTTGCAAAAGGTAAGAAAAATATCAGTGATGCCACTAGCCACACTTTGAAGTGTTAGCTGTGGATTTTAGGAATATAACAGAACATATGGGCGGTATGCAGGCCTTGCCACCTTGAGGAAGTTGCAAAAGTAGTATCAAAATAGCAATAATCTAATTCTGTTCCAGAAGAAGGAAACATATTCTTAAAAGTCAGCCTGTAAAAATTCCTCATTTTCTCAGAAATCAGCTATCATCAGAAAGACTGATTCATACTCTAGAAATCTAAATATCAAAATCAATACAGAATTCTGAGATTTGCTGCTGCCTGAAAATGAAGCATTGATATCAGCAGGGCTTTCTGAATTTAGAGCAAATACAGATTTGTTCATAGAGCCTCAGTCACTTAATGGGTTGTACCCTAAGGCTCTATGAACAAATCTGTATTTGCTCTAAATTCAGAAAGCAGCTGGCCTTAGGCAAAACCGAAATACTGGCATCTAAATCCAAATCACCCTCAAAATGGTCCATGTACTTATATATATAACATTGGAGGTCCCAACATTTAATGCATATGCGAGCATTTAATACAACATTCAATATATATAATACATCACCATGTTTCACTTAAAAATCCACTATTTCTATTTTTGTGCTTCGCAGGACACCCATTCCAGACTAGATCAGCTTGTAGCTCCTGCACAGCTCCAAGCCAAAACTAAAGACTTCTTTGCCAGTGCTCTCCAGATACACTGAACAGCTATCCTCTGGATCAGGCTTTTTTAATTAATTTATTATTTATTAAATTCAGTGGTAGTTGCTTTATTTTAAAGCAAAGATGAAGAAAAGGTCTGTATACATACAACATCTAGAGGACTGAGTCAGAGGTGGAATTCCTGGATTCAGTACCATTCCTTGCCATCCAAGGAGGACATCCAGGGCCATATTTTTCACCACCAAGTGAAACACCAGGCTATAAGGGAGGCCAAATAGGAGCTTTCTCCTCTCAATATTCATGCTCTTTTAAAACCGCACCACTGTACAGGAAACAACAGAAGATTTACAGGGAGGGCGTGCAGAGCACAGCTTTGATCTTCCTGGTTAGCCCAGTCTTGGAAAAGCGAAGAAGGGCTTCAGGTCCTGCAGGTTAAATTATTTCTATACTTTATTCAGTGACTGTACTGACTAAGGCAAAAGCTTGACAAGAATCATCATTCATCTGACCAGAGCATTTCCTCTTGTCTTGAGAAGAAAATATGCTAGATGGATAGTGAATGATACATTGAACTAGAGTTTCAAGTGATACATGTTTGTACAAGCTCAGGATCGTAACCATCAAGTAAAGTCATTTACTTGAAGTATTTCAAGTTATGTATAATGATGTGTTAACTATCTAAGTGTCAATAACAACTACAATCAATTTGTGGAACTGAGATTTGATAAATAGTTTGAAAGGTAATTTTTTGGTTTGTAAGCCAATTTATAGAATGTGTGTCTGTGAAACACAGGAAACTGTCCTATCTTGGGATCTTATTTTGTGTTCTGCTATTCTGTCTTTGACAGACAGCTGGAAGCTGGGGCTTTTAACTGTAGGCTTTTTGTCTTTTGGGAAATTTAGTTTTGTAACTGGCCGTTTTGTAGCAGATGCTGCTTTCACTTAGTAGCTAAATTAAAAATTGCAGTTTTGTTAATGGAATGCAGTGTGGGTGAAGATTGTGTCCAAGGCGCAGTAGAGGAGGCAGAGCCTTTCAGTGAAATTGTCCCACTTCTTTGAAGAGAGCTCTCTAAAGAGTACCAAAATGCTTCTAATCTCTACAAATGTATTTCATTAAAACACAAAACTATATGAATTGGGAACAAGATAAACCCTTAAAAAAATCTTCTGTCCATGGCATCTTCACAAAATGATCAATTTTCTCAAGTTTTGCCTTCTATTCTAGCAGTTTTAAGGTTTTCCCCTCTAAACAAACTCTATGAGGGCTTCTCCTGTTTCTCAGGAGCAGCATTCTTCCCCTACAATTGCAACCAGGCATTTATTTTTCTTTCAAGAAACTCCCAGAGTATGGTCTCATTGGAGGATTCTGTGTGTTTTGCCACCTATCATGGGAGATTATAAAACACTATATTGAGTATGGTAATGAGAACTATATTTTCAAGATAGCAAAGATTTTAATTGTTTTGTGTAGGAACTTATACACAGATGTGAAGAGGACTAAGTAGTGTTTAGTTTCAAATACTCCTTAAACATCCATTATTGATTGTGGTCAAAATGAAAATCTGAGTCAGGCAGGGCATTAGTCTTTCCCAACATAGAGGTTCTGTCATACTTTTGGAAAAACTGGGGTATTGTTTTATTTACATGAAAGATAAGTGAATACTGAGCCTGTACTTTGTCCCCTCTATGAGACGCCAAGAAAAAGTCCCTTCAGGCATTGCAGAGAAGGAGACACATACTTTTTTTCTCATCCTAGCTCTGTATTCCCTGCCTATCTAGGCTTCTAGAGCCTCTGAACTACTCCAATTCAAAACAACAGTCTCTGTGCTATTAAATGCAATTGATTACCTTATCCTGAAACACTGTCACTTTCCGGGGGATTTACAATAAACCAAGATAAACAACACGTAATGAAATCCACAGCTGTGTGCATAAAAGATGCTTTTCGGAACAAATCCTTCCTTGTTAATACAGGACTTTATGTGTATTTACATCATAACAATCAGAGCTCAGAAAGTAAAAGTTATCATTTTAGTTACTGAGATTTATATTCTACCTATTCATTTTCAACTTTGTTAATACTTTCCTGAAATCCCAATCCGTCAAACTGATTATTCCCAGAAGATACTCATTGCTTTTTATTGTAAACGTCAGCAAGAAGAATATAATTGAAATACTCTTTCCAACAAAGTTCACATCACTAAAGTCTATTTTATGCTATGCTACATTAGGCAGCTTTCTTCTGAAATGTTAAGGGGGGATGGGGAGCAGGGAAAAGAGAGAACGAGGATTTATAGTACACAGGAAAACGTTCATTGCTCATGTTCTACCAATAATTTTAAATATCAGCCTGGACCACCAGAATAATTCTTGGAATAAGAATAATTAAAGCTCATTGCCTGATCAATCTATGGCCTATCTGCAAGACTGTTAATTATGTGTGATAACTACTGAAATGAACAAGAGTATGTTGTTTTCATAATGACCACCAATATTAAGGCCATTATTTTCCTTAACTGAATAACATTTCTTTGTTTTTTCTGATTTTAATGTTAATTTAACAACAACAGGAGCTCAGTAAATTAAAATTGTAGAAACTGGGTATATAGTATCTTAGTTAGGATTTTTTCCTCTTAGTTCCACGTTCACATCAGACATGTGAATACAAGTAGCATAATCAGACTCACCAAAAGGTTTTTCCCTAATGAACCTTCTCACACTTTGTTTTTGTTTAGAAAATTCATTATTTTATCATAATACACACTTTTGTCCTCTTTCGTATTTGCTCAGTCAGTTCAGTACAGTACCTAAATAACATAAGTTTAGAAATTAAGCTTGTGCTTAAGTGTTTTGCTAAACCAGGTTTCAGAGCCAAAAATAGAAAAGTCCATTAGAAAATTCAGGGGAAGTAATTCCACCCTGTCTTTTTAGCATTAGACTTAAAATAGAGTTTCACCACCACTTTTACACTTCGCACCAACTTTCCTGAAGTATCTTGTTCAAAATCCACTCAATTATTAATGTGTCTCAGGTTCTACTCTATTCTACAATATCTCCTGTCTTTCTCTCTGTATCCAGCTTCCTTCCCTTGGTAATATTCATACACCCAGATGGTGCTTTGGTGACGCCAGTCTGCCTTTGCAGATAGACACACTGTACGCTGGTAAGAAAGGAAAATTTTCACTTGCTCATCAGCAGATCACAGTCTGATACTATGTTCCATCGTGCTCTATGAAAATAAAATGTTTTATTAGTTATATATGAGAGAGATATCATTAATACAATATAAACAGACTGCAACACACAAGAAAATAGCACATAATCAACTTAATACTTGGCAAGTAATGTTGTATGCTGTCAGACTTCTTGTCCACTGCTCGCATGCAAGATGGACCAATGGGATAATAAAGTAGATAATTGCAATACATTTGTATTACTAGACAGTATGTAACTATTAATTTTTTCCTTCAAGCTTTGGACATGGAAACAATTAAAATGAATAGAATATTCAGTAGTGCTTCCAGCAAAGAAAATACATCAGTTAATTAACTGTACTTTGTGACCTGAATATGTTTGAAGAAAGACAGGGGGTGGATAGAAAAACATATACCCTCAGGCCTGATTGATTGTTCCTTTGCAGCTAGCCCAGATCTTTATATGCATAAATTATCTTAGGTTAAGTAATTGACTTTTTTAAAATGACAGCATTTCCTTTGCCTAATAATTTGGAAAGAATGCTGCCTTTTTAATATCTTGTCAGGTTCCACAAGTGCAAATGATTTGGCTACATTTCCGGGGGGGTGGGGGGGTGGGGGGGGTGTATTTATAAATCAGAAAAGTTAGACATCCAGATTTCATTTACATGCTGTCATTAATGCAAGTACACTGGGTTGGAATTTTCAACACTAAAGGAATATACAGAAAAAGTGCTTGCAATTTCTATGTCCATTAACATCGGAGCTAGGAAAAGGAGAAAGAGAGGAAGTGGGTGTCTGCCAGTCCAAATTCTATCACACATAAAAAACCATGACTACAGATAAATATAGCTGTATTTTATTATTTTAAATATAGCTGTATTTTTATTTATGTATTTATTTTATTGTGTTGGCACATAAGTCCACCAGTTTGACTGGGGACATTCCAGAGCTAAACAATGTCACCTACTATATCATCAGCAAAAATATTCATAGATTTTACACTGAAGCCTAACCCATACTAGCTCAATAAATACATTTGGCAATATATCTTTTTATAGAAAGTTAAGACATATGCAGTAATTAATTATCTTTAACTTCTAAAAGCACTGAAATAATCCTATATGCATATCTAAAATACAGAGACATATAACTACGTTAAACCAGGTATTCGCTCATACATTTCATCATTACATCTATTTTTAGGCAACATATATGATATGTTATGTGTTAGTGTGGAGCAGAATTATTATGTTCTGCTGGTAATCATTTTAATCATCCTTAGTCATCATTTCTATTTGTCTTATATGATCTTTAAAGTCACTGTTGGACATTTCCAGTTTGATAAAGCTCCAGAATATCTACCAGAATATTCAAAGAGAACTAAAAGTTGTTTTTCATAAGTAATGACAAGATATGAATTCAGGAAAGATTTAAATTAATTATTCAGCAAACTTCAGATCCATATTTGTATATAGATCCCTCTATAGGGAGAGAAACAATGCTTTCATTAGAGTGAGGTCGATGATATACTTAATGTACTTGAAAAAAAAGTCCCAAAAGTTTTTGTTTTGAAAGATATATCCCTTCTGGAATATACATAAGGTTTGCTGAGAAAAATAATTAGTTGTTCTACCTTCTGCCTGTATGTAAGTATTATTCTGCAAAGGAAAATGGAGAAGGAATGAATGATGTGAAAATAAATAATTAATCTGTAAATCCAGGAACCAGATTAATCACAACATCAGACATGTAATCTTCAAAAACTAATTAATCTCCTTCAAAATGTACACTTTTAAAGCTCACACAGCTTTCTCTTTGAAAAGACTGGAGCTGGGGGGAAGAAGAGTAAAATCATCATAAAATTTAATCTGAAATATCCTGCCCCTTAAATTATGGGGATTTTTATCACTTCTAATCTCACTGTAGATTAGATCTCGGAATACAAAAATTCTCAGTGTGGGAGGTTTAAGGATTTTCTCCTCCAGAAATTTTGCAGGATAAATTGTTGATGTTGAGTTCTGAAATTATGGTATTTCAAATTTGTCTTTAGCCTAGCTTTGGCACTTGAAATGTGACATGGCAATACAGTGGTTTTTTACAAATAGGCTGTAATATTTATAACTGTTGACTCTTCTTACTGGTATTATATTACTTTAAAAAATGAAAAATAAGATGTTGAATAATTTGTGGTCTGGCAAGATAGTATGATACTGCTGAATAAATGCGAACAGGTACAGGAAATGCCTAGTAATCCATAAACCCAAGGATAAGCTGCTGACACTACATTTGTTACAAAAACATGGGTTAATACCATCCACAGGTTATGTAACCAGCATATACATCTGAACAATGTACCATTGCTATGACATGCTACAACTTACAACGTGTATGGTTCACATACATAAAGTGGAGTTACAGTGGCCTAAATTTATAGAAACCTTATTAAAATCAAACTCTGTTAATTCCAAGGTGTCACCTACAATATATGTTATTACTGTGCACCGGCAGAGGAGTTGGGGGAAAGAAAGGGCTGGCAGCCTTGAAGGAATGTGGTAGAGACAGCTGGAAAGCTAGCAATTTACAGAGACTCATTTGATAGCACCTCAAGAGGTACAGAGTGAACTTATTATCCATGGAATCATAATGCAATACTGTGAGCACGGATGGAAATTTCAGAAGGGACTGCCATCACTTTCATAGGAGGTAAATCCCTCTGCTAATTAGTATGGGGCAGAAAATAAGCAACTCTAGATCTACATGAAAAGTTACCAGGGAAGAAAGATTTCATTTATCTGAGAAATTATGCTTTATAGTTATATGGTAAGTAACATCTGCCACTGGGCCAGAGAGAATACTTTGCCTGGAAATGTGAGATAGTTCCTTAACAGTAAGATCACAAGGGATATTGTTTCCTCAAGTAAAGAAAAGTTTGTTTGGTCCTAGCTTTTCTCTCCATTTAGGTCTCAAGTTGTTATATCATTATGCAGATTATCCTAGAGGCAAAAAAAAAGAAAAGAATCACTAAAATAGTGAAATGAGTTGTTGAGTTTCTTTACTGCATTTGTAGTTCAAAGTACATTTTGGTAGCTAACATCCACACTACATCTCTCTTTAAATGTGCAGAGCTCTTCAGCACACAGCTACTGTTGTCAGTGATAAGAAAATATGCCCATCCAAAGGCAATGTCAAGAGGTTGGCCATCATTAAAATGAATAAATGTTGACTTCTGCAAGATTACAGAATGCCAGAGAGCATTCCAGGAAAAAAGTGGGGAATTATAGGAGACAGGGAACATGGAGTCCTTTAGCACTAAAGTTCTTTTTATCACACACTCCATCATGAAGACGTGAGAGCAACTGGCTCATTTACAAGGAAAACACATACTGCCGTTTCTCTGGAGATTATTTTTTTTTCCAGTAGATTTCAGTTGATTAGTAAACAAGCACAAGACAAAAATGAGAGAGGAAGAGCATCAAAAGCCAGGATTTCTTATTTCTTAGGCATAGGGAACATAACTGGGTGTAGCATCAGGCCAACGTGTCAGAACAGTGTCTCCCTCTTCCACAGCAGGCAGCTGCATTATGCAAACGTTTCTGAAGTTCAATAAAAGTGAAAAGCCAGTGGGAAGTTACTGTTCTTACAAAATACAGAATGGGAAAATAGCGAATTTGAGGTAAATATGTCACCTAAATTTACTGAAAAGTCCCCTGTGTCATTTATGGAAGTGGGCCATTAAGTGCTGACAGGTTCTATATATGGATTTTGCAGAAAGGAGAAAGCAAAAGTACTTCTACGAAGCTGATATTTATTGCTGGTACTCATAAGCAGCATATAAGACAAACACTTTTCTGTTACAGCTATTGAGGCATCACAGAATATATGTCGTGTATATGGGTTACCTGAAGTAATCACTTCAGTTAATAGCCGAAGCATTCCTTAAGGAATATCCTGCTGAAGAACACTAGAACTGCTATTTATTGCCCAGCATCAAACTGATTAGCAGAAGGCTTGGTGCCCACAGAACTTTTAAAGTCAACATGCAGGAAAATTTTAAATAGAACGAGGAGAAGAGAAAGGTGATTTCCCATTTCATTTTGATGCTGCCTCAGGAGACTACACTCCCTAGGAACTGCCTAAATTCAGTGGAGGAAGAGATGACCCTCCAAAGAGTGCTTTGCAATAGGCACCTATTGCAGGTGCTCTTAAGCCCTTCTAAATTCCCTGTCAGTTCTTCTGAGGTTCAGCCAGCTGCTGAATGTATGCCCCTGATGGCCTTGGCTGCTGCTGCCCACAATGCTGGGCTGCCATGCTCTGGGAGGAGAAGACACAGCATGTCTGCCTGGCCCAAACTGCTGGGCTGTTGGCACAATTTGGGAAACTGAAAATAGCTGCTGTCAGGCAAGCAGCCAATCCTTCATCCATGTAGAGAAAATGGCAACAGCTATGTCCCCAGTGGCCACAGCTCTGTCTTGTGTTGTGGGCAGATGACAGGGCCACTGCGTTGGTTGAACCCTGTTTTGTTGTTATGGAGATACACCCTGTGTCTCAGCCTAAAGAGGTAGGATGAAACATACATCATACAAGCCAGAGTTGGTCTGTGGGTCACCCATTTGGTCATGCTGCTTTACATGCAAATTTGCACAAAAACCACCAGCTGTTTCTTCATTCTGAGAGAAAATGTGAGGAGGAGATCTATCCTAAACCATGCAATTTTTATCTATTGGTGCAGGCATACTCCTACTTTAACCATTAAGAAAGATATAGCAAATCCAAGGCTTCAGCTCCTCTTTATCTTTTTCTTCTTGAGCACTTCAGATCAACATTCCAGCAGTCTGAAAAGATGGAAGTTTAAATTGGTCAATCTGGTCAAGAAACATATGGGAATGGAACAACCCTACCACTTCACATATCACTATCCAGTAATTAGAGACTTCACTGCTTCCAGCTCAATAAGGGCAGAGTATTGGTAGTTGTCACTGTACTGATTCCCTGTACTTAATGACTGTAGCACCCTGTACTTAATGACTGTAGCACCCTGGCTTGAGAACACCCATATGGCCTTCGTGCATATTCTTATTATTTTTCTACATTTATTATTTCCACCAAACTTTGGTTTGTTTGGTTTTTTTTTTTCCTAGTGTAAAGAATATTGACTAGAAATAGTTTAAAAACATGAGCAAGACATTTATACCTATCCACCATTTCCCCAGTGCATATTGTTTTATGCATGTATGCACCGTGAACGAGTGCATACTGATTTATGTTTGCAATTTGCACTAACCATAAAAGAAGGTAGTAGTTTATTTTTTTTCTTTAAAGAAAAAAACATGGTCATAAATAGAAATCTTAGAAAAGCCCTAAATACAATCCCATAAAATTAAATGCAAAAAGAAATATTCCCCCCACACCCCAGTTAAACTATTTCATAAAAGGGACAGCCAAGATAAAAGTACAAGCATGTAAGGTATTTTCCAGAACTACATATTTTTTAAATAGTGAGAATTGCTGACCAGGCAAATTGCTTATTTTATACTTCTTTTCAGAGAAAAGTGCAACTGAGAAAATTATACAAGCATATACATTCTCACATGTGTATGCTCATGGGAACAAATGCCAAAGTAATTCATTATCTGTGACAGTGTTAAAATTAAAAAACAGACTTTAGAAATTAGATGATACTGTGAAGGCTACCAAATAAATGTTTTACTCATGCTCAAACTAATAAACAGATCACTTACGCTCACAATAGTATTTTTGCAGTTATGAAAACATATAATAAGCAAAAAATAACATAAGTAGTAACGAAGGTAAATTTTCTTTAATATTTATAGCCTAGTTTCCCAGTAAGCAAGTCTCATGTGATCATACACTTGTGTTTATGCAGCTCTAATAAGTGTTGATCTTGTTGGCCAGTATCAGTGAAATTTGCAGGGGAGACGAAGGGGAGTTAGTCCACAAAATTCATAAAATGCCTGTGAAAGCAAGTAATTGGACAGAGAAAGGAGGCTGCAGCTGAGGGAAAGGATGTAACCTAAGCAAACACATTGGGTGTCAGGATACCTGCATGGGAGACAGCGCATTTCTGTAATTGACACAGTCCTAAGAAATGTTTCAGTCAGCAACTAAATAATGGCAGGTACCAAAAGAAAGCAAGTGTGAAACACAAGTCAGCAAGAAAAAGAGTTTATTCATTCTGGTTTTCATAGAATTATTTGCTTTTATTTTGTTTTTATTTTAATATTTCAGATGAAAATCCTCTTCACATAAGCCCTGTCTTCTCCCTAAAATGATAACTTCTTGCACAAGAATTTTAGACACAAGCCGTGCCCAAATCACTAAGTTTTGTTCAGTGACAATAATGCACATAATCTGAATTTATGCTTTCTTGACTGGGGGCAAATTTGCCTCTCTTTACAGATTATCTGTTGACCTAACTCTGATCAATTTGAGCCTAAAGATTTGCTGCTGAAGGTGATACAATTGCCTTGATCACCTGTCTTATACAGTGGGAAATCAGATCATTTCATCATGTTCATCTTGGTTTGCTATAGCAACAAAGGAAACCAGACTTGAATTAAATTAACAATAAGATGAAACTGACTATAATGTATGTTTTTTCTGATGAAAGACTCTTTAATACTGGAGGGGTGAGGGAGAACAGTTCAACCCCTAATGAAAAATAATTTCCTCCTTCAATATAAAGCCAGGCAACTTCCCTCTAAATCTTAATGCTTAACTCAACCATTGCATTTCAGATGGGTAAAAACAGTCTGCCCCTTACTAGATCTCAGATCAGACTGTTCGCTATGTGACAAAATCTAGAGGTCAAAAAGGATACCAAGAATTACAGCATATGGCAGCACTCTCAGTGTTAAAAAGGCAAGCGTTGCACTGCATAACAGCGTAGTAAACACAGCAAAGATGTGGGATGCCACTGATCAAGATGACAGCTTTTCATCTGTGCTCTATGTTTTACTGTCAATTTCCCTGATTTATGGAAGAAGGACAAGCATGAGTCTCTTGATAATGTTTATTGATTATTTGTGCCCTTCCAAAGATCAGTTCCTTCTACCATTTAGCTGAGAAGGACAAGAGAATGCAAGATATATAGCATGGCTTAATACCATGAAAGAATCTAATGGAAAGCCAGTAGCTAAACCATTAGTAAAACATCTGAAGATTGTTGCTACTTGAATATAGTATGTGGTGCAGATTTTTTGTTTCATTAACTGATATGCTGTAATAAAGAAGACAAACTACTTTGAGTTTGATTTATGTATCAAAGATCTGTTGCTTTTGCAAAAGCCTAGGGATTATTTTTTAATGTAAATGCTGTCCTAAATAATTTTAAATCCCTTGAGTGAAATTCAGCCAATATGCAGTCAATGAAAACTCTATTGTTCATTTCTATAGCACTATAATTTTATCTCTAATTACTATCTATAAAACTGTTATTATTATTTATTTTTAAATTTTGAAAAGCTAGAATGTTCAACATCCTTAAAGCAAGAAAAGGTGAGGTCTATGTAGCTAATTCATCCGTCTTGCATCAAATTAATTCAAGTCAGAAATAAAAAGGCAGAAACACTTTTTACTCCCTTGTTTTGAATTTTTAGACATCAACAAATGTTTGTGAAGTAGAAAGTCTCTTCTCAGAATGACTGAGTGGAAACTCACTAAACCTATTCTATGTAACCCCTTTTATGAATGGATGATATCTAAAGGACCACTTAGAATTTCTTTTCCATTTTATGTATATATTGAAAATATTTCTGCAACATCTTAATATACCACATTGGAAGCATGAAACATAGATTGGAAAGCCAGAGAACTAATACAAAAATTTCACTTCTCTGTGTCAGCTGCACATCTCTCATCCTTGAGTACCAAAATGTTCTGTTATCCCTGTGTCTGCCTTTTCTCACAAAGGAATCTGTAATCTCACAGCACAAGTTCAAATATCCAAACTAAAATAAGCTCTGATAGCAGGAAAATAAAAGTATCACATGAGTCAAAACCTCTCCACTAGGAAACTTACCCTGAAACACAGAAGATACCAGAAATCTTAGGCCATCGTTTGAATACATAAATAATAATATGAACTACTATATGTCTTAAATGGAAGGTGGTGACTCATGTCTTACCTCAGTATGCACCAGCTATGGAGCTACATATGTGCAGAAGTCTAGTAAGGAATAGCAACGAATAAATGAGTAAAATTTTGGAATCAGAAATGAGATTAGCGGATAAGATTCACGTCTAACCTCATAAAGCAATGTATATTATTCTGACTGAAGTTACAGAAGAGATGCCCATTCCTACGATAGCAACAGCTAAGGCTATTTCACAGCTGGCTCACCTTCCTTCAGCATCACTGGGCAGCACTGTCTATATGAGGACTACTGCCCCTTCAAAACATTATATTAGATGCACAAACATAAACCAAACACAAGTATTCAAAGAAAAAGGATTGCATGTAAGTCCAGCATGAACACTTGTACTCCCCTGTGGAAGAGACAAGTGTTGACCCTTTTTCTTGTCTACAGTTTGTGCAATTATCCAGTTTGAATGCATAAATGTACCAATTAATGTATGGAATTTTATGTAAAATGCTTTTCCTTTATACCAGAAAAGTATAGGCCTATGGGTGCACTGTGAACAATACAAACATCATAATTATCTGTATCAGGTTTTGGTTTTTTAACAGACTTATATGTATACATATATAAACTTTGTCTTTTCTTCAGTCTTTTGAATGGAACGCACAGGTGGGGATTGACAAAATTTTATAATAATTTTCTTACTACCCATGAATGTTTATGTAAATATCAGCATTTTTCCACTGTATGGTAATTACCACCATGGCTAGCATTACACTCTTCCGTTCTGGACCATTTTCTGAAGCTTTATCACACATTAAGACTTATCTGATATTTAGTGTTCTTTCAGTCCCTATACAGCTAGGCATATACCTGAAACCTATTACCATAATAACCAATGATACATCTGTATTTATAATGTATATATTACCTACTGGCATAAAGAGTGGTAAAAATGTTTTGTAAAACCAGAAAAAGAGAAGTCAGTTTACTGCTTATCCATCAGATAGTACAGTCTTCCCAGCAGCATATGCCTTGAACATGACTACTTAGGGAAATTTGCTAAGTAAACAGATGTTCCACTGCAAGTGGAATCTTCTGTGAATTAGTATCTTGGTCCTAAAGTTGCTGTCAGACAGCAGAGAGGGTTGATAGAATGCTTCAAGTCACCTTATTAATTCTCTTCTGTGTTACTAATGATCACTATTATTATTTATTTTTATAGCTCCCAAATGTGTGCTATGTGTTTCAGAGCTCATATTTCACAAATATATTGTAATTAACTGGCTAGCATAGGGGTTCGCAAACTTTTTTTATACTGTAGACCACAGTCTGAGACAAGATTGCTTCCTAGACCACTTCCTCTGCCATTCATGACATTAATGTATTGTACTAATGGTCCCTGTGCTCATTACAGAAATTGCTTACAAAGAGAAAATAACAAGGAAAGTATTTAATGGATGTTTTCTGCCTTTTTAAAATGCAGTCTCTCTGGTAAAAGTAAAACAATACAAAAGACATTATCAAGTATCTTACCACAGACCACCAACAAACTTTTCCCATACCGCGATATAAAAGCATCTAGCCTATTAACCATGTTGCATCATTTGCTCTGCTGTGAGTAAGATTAGAATTCACATTATTTTTTTTACAAAATACATATCATAACCTTCTGTTGGTAGCAGGGAAAGATTTGCAGAAAAACTGAAAGTAGCATTGGGCCCACGTACTAATTATATTTTTCAAGACAGTAAAAATTACTGTTGTATTTACTATGGCTGACCCCAAGATCAAATGAAGCATGGCAGTTCAAATTATTTGGTTTTTTTGTCTTACATTCTTTACTTTTTCACCAATGTCTAAGGCACTTGTCTCTTGATATTTCAAAAACATATGTGTTTTATAAGAATATTTGAAACGTTTCAGATTAATAATTCACATAATTAGGTTTTGGCATTAACAGCTCTCATGGATAACATTCAGGAGAAGAAAAACCAGAAGAAATATTAGGACTACTTGTATAGCAGAGCTTTTGTCTATGCAAAATCTAAATCTTTGACAACATCGGACAAGTTCATGAGCAAGATGATGTGCTGACATTGTCAAAGTGTTTTCCATCAATGCCAAATTGTAAGTGATGCATTAAAATTTATAATGTCCTTAAAATCTTTGACGCCCCTGCATTTAAGTCAAATTCTTAACTTCCTGTATCTTTAACTATATGAAGACAAAACGTTTTTTTGACAATCAAAATAGATGTTAACATGACAGCTGTTATCAAAAAGTTGGAGCATTAATTTATTGTAGCTCCCCCAAACAAAGGCAGACACCTGTATAAACCCCAAGCCCATGGTATTAAAATGAAAAAAAAGAAATTATTTACATTATCTTTAACTATTTTTGCACCTTTGCCAAAATATTGTAAGTATCCATGATCACGCAGTTTTCTCTTCTGGCCTTGAGAAAGCAACATGGTACAGATTTTATTCGCTCTAAGTATAACTTTATTTAAAATTTATGCCCACACATACATATGCATACATAGGTACCACAGACTATGTGAAAACTTTTTCTTCTACAAACTTCAGCTAAAAAGAAGTGCTTCAATGCCTGTGTGCAATTTACCCAAGAATTTACTCTCACCAGAGGCAGGGGAAGGGGGAGGGGAAGTGGAAGGGGAAAGGGAAGGAAAAGGGCAAGGCAAGGCAATGCAAGGCAAGGAAAAAATATGCTACTTACATAGTTACTCCTGACAAAACAAAACTAACATGACTTGGTATTTACAGATAAAATAAATCTGAAAAAAATGAACAGTGCCAAGAGGTCACTTGTGCTATAAAAATGTTACATTTTTCCATGCACTTTCGATACGTTTTTTTATTGCCACTGAGCAGTGAGCACTTTTTTCAAGTAGACTTGACAATCTGTTTCACAAAATCCTTCAAGTATCATGGAACAGAAGGGCCCAGGTGCTATTACAACATATCCATACGATTACAGAATAAGAGTATTTAGCATAAGTTGTGTCCTTCATGTCAGTTCCAAGACTGTAAAAGGAGTGGCTCCACAATCCCGTCCTCTTCACAAGTATTTACTTGGACTTTGTCTGTATAACTTTGGGCAAGTCATCTTTTGGTAAATAAATTTTGTAATGCAAAAAGCTCAGAGGACAGTGTGAGAAAATTATAGAGAATAGTTTTATTCCTGGCTAGATGTATCCCGAATTATAGGCAACAGAGAGATAAGAAGAGAAGTTTTTACAGAAATTCTGAAGATGGTTGGAAACCTGGTATGCTGCTGCACCTGTTCCTGGTAGTAGTTCAAACTGACCAAAAACTTCAAGGATCTGCCTTGTGGTTGATTGAATACAGCATAATGAACAGAGATGCAAGTGTATGAGAAAGTAAGAACTGAACATAGGGGAATAAAGAGAACATGAAACTTGATTCTGAGACATCATAGTCTCTCCAGCATGAAAACATCATTGTTGTAACACCCATCCTTTCCTTGTGCATCTGCCAACAGCAAGACAATAGGTTAATAGGAAAACATAAGTAAATCATTGGGATAAAGCTGTAACTCCAGGATTAGCATTTACATCTTAATTGAAAATCAGGTAGTTTTAGATTTTAAAATGAAATTAGGCAATTGTTTTGTTTGCTTTTTTTTTTTTTTTTTTTTTTTGCATTTGAACTGCAACATATACAATCAAATGAGAAGCAGCTTACGTCAAAAATGTGATTTTAAGTCTTGCCTAAAGTTCAGTCCATAAAGGCAGGAGACAGAGTGCAAACCTGAGTGAAGCTTAATGAATTTTCGTTATAATTAATTGGTGCTTATTTAGTAATCAAAGTGGTGCTTACTGCTTTGAAATGAACATTTTTTTTTCTCCTGAGAAATCCAGCCTGCTTAAACAGTGTCAATCTTATTTCCCAGTTCATGAAAGTTGAACAAGTTTTGTGAACCTTTTTGCATTACATAATAAAACATGACAATGTGCTATGAGTGACATAACTTAATGTGACTCATTTTATACCTGTTGGAATATTAGCAGTAATAACCATTTTCAGAACTATGACATTCTTAGTGATGAACTTATAAAAAGTATCTAAGATCAATTTTTTCAAAGTAAAATAAGGAATTCTTTTTGGAAAAGAATGATGTTTCCCTTTATCATCATGCGTATTTTCTTAGATAATTTTCTTCTAAGCATAACCAGAACCAGACAGCAATTAGCCATTGAGCATATCACCATGAAAGGGTTGCAGGACTGCCATAAAGGCAATGACAAGAACACTGACCTCGGAGCTGAGTAAAGAAGTAGCAGCTAATGGGATTTCCTATACTGGAAACAAGATAGAGCTTTCAGCAGACCTGTTCTGATTTTGCCTCAGATAGAAAAAGGTCAGCATACTAACTGATAGTTATTGACAGATACTTATTTAGGTTCAAGATAATAGCTTTCAAAGTAAAATCACAAAGCTATTTTGGATGATTGCTTAGAACTTTAGCAGATAAATTGCAAATGATCTTAGCTTGCATTTGTTGGCATTTTTATGAAGTCATTTTGTCGTTTTCCTTTATGGTGACTTGAATGTTGTTACCCATTATTCACTAAGATCTTATTTTGAAGAGCATAAAATCTAAACCACATTAAAAAGCTAACATGCAAAGCTAAGGAATGCTCTGGTTAACTAAAATGTAACTCTTGCAAATTTTACTGATCACTTATTTGTTCAGTTTGTTCCAAAATAGTCACTTGTCACATCCCTTTAGAAAGAAAGATTATTGAGAAATTATGAAGAGAAACTTTGAAATTATACAGGACGCAGCTTAATAAAACTGTATCAGCTTTCAAGTGGTTAGGTCTTGAAAAATAAAAAAATTAAGTTATACTTTAGTGCAACCTTTGTTGCCAGAGGGAATAGGCACAATTCTCCTGAGGTCAGCCAAAGTAGCAGACAACTTACCAGTGGAGGATCAGCACTACTCCAGTTCCCTCCAGTTTCCTCCAGTGTCCTGCTGACTGAAAAGTAGTACCCCAGTAGAGTTGTTCGGCTGAGAAGAAGGATGAAAACTGTAATAAAAGTACGAGATAAAGCACTGAAGGACAGATAGTGGGGCCTAAAATGTAATTCCTAAAAGAAGGTTTGAATATCAATTTTTACTGGTACTATACATAAGCTAAAAGACATTCTGAAGTTTGTGAGATCAATATCTTCCCAACTTCACTGTTCAACTGACAATGAGAAGCATATTGTGAAATGAAGTGAAAAAATGGAGCTTAAATTAAAAACCCATTAGAGCCCTGTAATTTCATTAAGCTTTAGAGAGCTGTTACTTCATTTGTATATTTAATAATACTAATAGCTCCATGAGACTGCAAGTGTTTAGTAAGCCTTTGAATTGGGGAGAGGGTAAAAGACTCCCAAACATCCTTAAATAACTGTTTCTGGTAGCTATTTATCACCACCAAAAGAGTTTCTGATTCATAACATAAATTTTTCCAGCTTTAGCTATTAGTCGTTGTATCTTCTCCCTGGTTGGGTACTAGAGATCATGATCAGGCCATGTAATCTTCCCTCAGATAACAGAACAGGTTAAATTTCTTGAGTTGCTCACTGAGACTGAGCTTTCCTGCTGTGTTAGAGGGGGTTTACTTGGCGCTCTTCTCTCAATTCTTTCTACATGATCAGCACTCGTAAAATTAGGAGCATGTTATGCTGGATGTATTGTTTCAATCTTACCATAGCCATGTATAGTCAAGTGTAGATAAATCAGTGAAAGGCAGGGAAGCACTAAGGAGACTTGGGGTAGGAGGGACGACGCATGATATGGCATCATAGAGGATAGAGTTGAGCATCCAACTTTCAATTTGCAAAACAGTCTGCAATAAACTCTTTCTCAGTGGCAATTATTATTCCCTACTTGTACTTGGTGTTTTTCTATTTAAATGCTACTCTAGCCCCTGGTAGCCTCAGCCACCATTTTGCTTTCCCAGGTTATACTAATTTAGTTTCCAAACCAAGACACTAGATCTCTCTTGAGTATCTGCTTTTCAAAATATTATCTCCTGTATTATTAGTGCAATCTCCACTTTTTGTTCCTTGATATACACAGCTGTTCAACCCCAAAAGCTGTGTATAATTTACTTGCATTTATCTTTAAACACTTAATCAAATTTGGAATAATTTACATATTTGATTAAAAGCATGCTTCTATTTTGATCCATCTAATTCATTAAAAAAAAAAAAAAATCAATAGGATTAGGCCATTCCTTTTGGAATCTCACTAGAAACATCTCCTTTAAATCTCCTGTGCACTCACCAGAACTGGAAAAATATTCCAGAAGCAGATACAGTTCAAGAAGACAGTTGAAAAATGGCAGAGAATCCAAAGAGTCACAAGAATGATTCACATTCTGGGGAAAAAAACCTTGCCAACATAACCACCTAGTTCACTTTATGTAGTTTAACAAGCAAGTACAAAAGTTGTACAAGCACAAACAAAAAAGTATCTCTAGGAATAATGTTAATTCAACAGATTTCAGAATAGAAGAAAAAGTTTTAACATCCTTCAACAGATGAAAGTTGAAGCTGCACAAATGTGCACCTGTCAGAGGTGCACATTTTTTATCATTAAGGTCTTGACTAATTTTTGAGAATGTTAATGAGATTATTTCTCTGAAAAGAATCATTCATGAGTGTAATGTTTGATAGGTAGTCCGGGACCAATGGAGGAAGCATAGTATTTCAAAAACCTCTTGAAATCTGCAAAAGTGCAGATTCAATATGACTAGTAAAAATCAAAATATTTAGAGATGACATCTTGAGCTTCATCCAGTTTTCAGACAGAAAAAGTCCTCCCTGAGATATGCTATACAGAACCTATGCTAAAAAGAAAAATAATGTTAGAAAATGTACAAGAAAGATATAAGGGGTTTATGACACTTTAAGAATGCACTAAAGACAAGCATCTAAACAAACCCATCAGGCAATTCCTGAGTTCATGTAGCAACCTTTTCTCTATTGTTGATTACACCTGTCTATCTTTGGCTCATGTTTCTTTATCATTATTACAGCTGAAAATAAAATACTAAAAAGAAAGAAGCTCTAGATAGAGGTAACAGTCTGTCTTGTGCCTTACATATCTAAAAAATACAGGAAAAACACTGATTCCCAGTCCTTAGAACAACTTACCAAAGATCATAGTAGTTTCTTTTCCCTTACAGCTCTTAAATCAAGACAGGAGATCTATATAATAGAAACACTGCCATTCAATCAGTGCTACTGGCCATAAACCCAGAAATAATTTGTTCTTTTGAAGGTCAGACTGGATGAATGGAGCATTCACATTAGTTTTTAAATCTATCTCCTACCCTAAACACAGCACACACTTCCTTTTAACAATGATACTGTCTTCTACAGATAGTCAAAATGCAATTGCTATAGTGAAAATATCTACTATTGGATGATATATTAAATAACCCTAATTTAACGAAATGTGTTTATTTCAAGACACATGATATTCAGTAACTCCTCCCTCCTCAGCCATACATTCCAGGATCACCTGCTTAACGTGGAACTATCCCCATGCACTTTCATGATAAAAAGAAGGCCCTAAATCTGTATCCATTACACGTCTGCATATGTGCTTGATGTACTTCATTGAGCAGACAGGCTGTTGACAATAACTGAAAATAAGCCTTTGTGCAAATCTTTACATGGTCATGGTCAGATTTTGCAGGCCTGGATACTTTTTTATCAGTTATCTCCATGTGAAAGCAAATTTTTATTAAAAATCTTTGAATAGAAACAAACTGCCTAGTGTTCAGTTTCAGAAGAGTGCTAGCACCTATAACCATTCCATAAACCCCTATACAGCTATCTTCTATAGCAACCTTTTGGAAATCATCCAGATATTTTATTGAATATTCAGTAAATAAAAGCAGAAGACAATTTATATATCATCAGATCTCTGGTAATTCAATTATCTCTTCGTTTTCATAGACTGTGAGGAAGATGTTACACTTTGATCTAAATCACTGAGCTAAACTGGAACAATACATGTGTGACATAGGTCTAATTAAAGATATCCCAGTACATTTTAGCAGTCACTAGACACATTGACAAGGCCTAAATTTATCCTCATTAACTGTCTTTTCAAATTCAACTGGTTTGCTTAACCTAAAGGTTTTGTCATATAAGTTTTTAAGTAGGGAAAATACGTCCTACGCAGCCAAATAGTTGGCAACAACAAATCCAGAGTGTTGGCTTGTTCTTCAAGTTCCTTAGAAACACTTTTTTAATTCTGTTGTAATAACCAGGTATAGTTCATAAGTGTAGAATTAGATAGTAGGAATTTTTATGCTAATGATACATTTTTTTAATTCTATGGGTGAAAGTAGGCATTATACAATACTCAGACGCAAGCTGACTCTTTTATTTGAAGTCATGGCTGTGTATCAATTCATAGTAATAAGAAGCTGAAAGTTTGCCAGGAACATGAAAGTACAAGAATTGCTGTGCCAATGACAAGCCACATGATGACTCTAGTACACCAAACAGAGAAGTTCTTTGCAGGACTCCAACACTGGAGATGAACAGGAGCAAAAGTGGTACAGACCATTAGGGAAAGAGTGCAAAAGAAAAGTTTAAATTGTCTACATTCTTCAAATGTCAGTGAGTCTTTCCACCAGCAGTCTCTGACTGCTATTTTGTAAACTTAATTGAGTAACGTTTGTTGAATATAAAAGTCAGTGACCGTTACTAATTTTTTGTTAAAAAAAATTCAATTAATAAGGATTCTCCTTGTATTCAAGGAGCTCTGTGGCTGACCATCTCTTATTTGTCACATAAATTATTCAGTAGATACTAGCAAAATTTGTAAAGTGATTTATTTATGCAAGTACTTCTTTGGGATTCAGCCAGCTCTCCATCTCTTGCTTGTTTGTAATGTCTAAACTGGAAAATGTTCAATATCTGGAAAACAAACTGCTGCCTTATTTTACACCATGTTTCATCCAGATTTTCTTATGTCCACAGTTCCCATGGACTCAAATTTCAACTCAAGCAGAAGCAGTATCTATGACAGTATGGCAGAGGTCATCTTTTTTTTAAAGGATAAAATGCTAAAACAGTAAAACTCCTTCAGAATGTTTCCTTCATAAATGTTATTAAGCATTGTGCCAAAACCTTTACATAAAAAACTTAATTATCATCTGGAGATTTATTGTGCCAAATTTGAAGATTAAATTTAATCATTAAAGAGCAAAAAAACAGACCAGTTTTAATCCTGTATTCACTGCTAGTTCCCTGTGTTCTCTAACTGTAGGGCTACTATTAAAGCAGAGAATTTACAAACACATGTTAATTAAGTAGCTCCAATAAGCGCTCAGGGAAATAAGCAAATTAATTTGCATATTTCCCTGGTGTACAAGGGGTTAATTAAAGTGCTTTAAAATATTTTTTTTATGTCATTCAGCTCAGTTCTGATCATTTGCTGATTTTTCAATTAGTTCTATTATCATGGGCTTTGACGGTATGAATGGAAAAGAGAGAATGATATTACTACAGAAGGCAAAGATTACTACAAGAGAGATTTTTATTCCAAAGCATCTTTCATGCTTACCTGTATTTTCACACACTTAGGCTACTTGAGTTCTTAGAAGCTCTGGATCTTTCTGGAAAGTGGAATGTCAGAACAATGGGTGAAAAAAATATTAACTTGATGTCTGTATTACAAAAAAAACCATTATTGATTAACTAGTTCAGTGATAGTGCAGTTTTTGAAAAAGCTTTGTAAGCGCACTATAATAGCTGGAGGGAAAGTGGTCCATTTTCCTATTAAATTTTCTTTATAGATCTTTTGTATGTTCTGATTTTATAGTAATTATGCAGAAGTGCTTCTTTCTAGGATTATTCTTCCACTAGTTCAAGTTAGACATACTAGTGCATGAATAAGCAGGCAAAAGTGAAAACATATCTTGCAGGAGACAAAAAATTAAGCAAATTACAAATCTGTATCCAAATATTAATTATATAAGAGGACTGTTGTTAGCTGCACATGAACAAAAAAAAGTGCATAATTTGAACAACACATTAGCAACAACACAGTAGCATTTCCCAGCAGTTCTCAGCTATCCAGAGACCTATCATGTATTGCTACTACTAAAAACAGCAAGTGTTATAAAACTAATATATACAAGTGATAATGAATAAACAAATTAGAAATCCTTTTTAAAAGACAGATTCACATGCTTTGGCCAGTACTTGTAGTTCTTGTAATTTGTCAGGCTCAATATTTTCCAGGTGAGAATCACTTTTCCTGAAGTTTCACTTTTTTTCTACTGACTATAAGGCTTTAAAGAAAAATAACCCTATTTTGTGACTATCTCAAGCAGCAGACAGTTTCCTACATCTTTAAGTGTAAAGGTACAAAATCTGAAGGAGCAATGTGGGAGACAGTAGCCTGTGCGGACACAAATCTGAAAGGCTTTGGCTACCAGATTATTATCATAGTAATTTAAATGGTATTTTAAATTTCTCACAATCATTGACCATCCTTCATGTGGTTCCTTCAATCTGATGAGGTGTTCTGACCTACCACTGAGACATGTTTATGTTACATATATGCACTTATGCAGCAAACAGTGAGAGTTCCCACTTTGATGGTTATTTACCAAGTGTTATGTTCCTTCAGTTAACCCCCTTTATTTTGATACTTTTAGTATTATAGGTCTTCATTCTACATTAAGATTATATTACAGGCTAATATTCAAAAGCACTCTGAGTTTCCTTGATTCCTGTAAGGATTTCCTATTTATACAATACCACCAAATTGGAAAACCCCCCCACTAGAGTAATTAGAAATACACCGGTTTTTATGTGCCATGCTGTGTTCTATGTGCGTCAAACCTTACCATAGTTTTAGGCCCATAAATCAGTAAAAGAATTTCACCTTCCCATCTTCTAAACTAACTTGTTTTGTTTACAGAATATTGTTGCTTTCCAAAGTAATTAAAGCATTAACTGCAAGCCTCATGTTGAGGTGCTTGCATGACATTGTTCAGTATTGGGTCAAAACTCTTAGGGGTGGACCTATTTTGAGAGTAGAATTGCCTTTAGGAACACGGAAATAGGACACGCACACCAGTAACAATGATGTTGCTGCAAGGAAAATTGCAACAAAATTGAATAAATATTTCAGTCTCAAGATGATATAGTTCAAACAGCAAAATACTGTTATCTTGAATATTTTACCAGTTTTCACAGCTATCAACTCCACAGAAGAGTAAGTTGGCTTGCTCATTGTATGAAACCCTTATCTATATAACAAACTTACAAAACATAATGATGTCTATCATCTTTCATCTATTTTCCTTTTTTATTCTAGTATCACTTAGTGTGACTATACAAGTGATTTTACTGGTGTTACATGATTTAAAAAAAAAAAAAAAAAGAGAGAGAAAGAAAAAAAAAGGAAATGCTTTTAAAATATTTTGCTTTCCTTTGTCCCAGTTCTAAAATAAAGTAATTTAAATTGGACACTGTCTGACTTTCTACTAGTGTGGAACCAGATTCTAATGCCAAACACTGAAATTACACAAAAATGACCAATAAAATATTCATAGTCCCACACATAAATTAAAGTTCCTCTTTATTTAGAATCTGCGAATATTCATATTAATAAATACAAGGTTAAACATCAAGCAAAATGGGGAGGATTTTTTTTTTTTTATTTTAAAATAATTTTCCATTTTATCCAATGGAAGATGGGAAAAGAAAGAGGAATATTAAATATGTTGTTTCAATAGTTTGAAAATGTTGTTTCATTTCAGACATTATGTTTCATTTCAGAGCTGACCATTTGTCAGCTCTCTGGGATAGTTTCTGGTAAGAAACTATATGATGAGGAGACATGTCAGTGTGGGAGAAACTTACTGGGACGTTAATGTCTGCATAAGACATCATTTCTTAGAGGTAAAAGTTATTAGAACTTGATATCTCAATCTCAACCTTGATAAATGCATTCACTGATTTTTCTTCATTTTACAAGGCCAGGAAAGCCTCCTCTAATTTTTGACCTTGACGCAGAAGTTGCTTCTAAGTACTAATGAAATTTTCCGACTTTGGATATTTAAATGAAATACTGAATTTTTCTTCTGAGACCTAAACCAATTCTTGTTTCTCAGTGTATGAGCTCTTCATGATTACTTCATTCAGTGTTCTATGTAAAAAAAAAAAAAAATCACAAATATGACATTGAACATTTTTTTATTAAAATGAGGTCAGAGTGCTCAGCTGGGATTCATTTAGGTCTGCTTTCTATACCTAACAGGCTCCCTCACAGATGAGTGGATTTGTTCATCATTAGGCAATAGTGAGAAAGGTAATTGGTACAAAAGTTTAATCTATTTTCTTTTTGGTGCAATACTGGATCATCTGCTTTTGATTTGGTTGTCTTGTAACAGTAATAACATGACTGCAGGAACACATTTAAATATAAATTGCAAGCAGTGAGAAATAAATTTTGTAGATGTTTGTGAACAAAGCACAAGCCCAGCTAATTCTTAGAAGAGTAAACATTTTCATATATTTCTAATAAGACAGTGGATCTCAGTCGCAACCATTATCAGTGTCACTGTAGCTAGTGAGTAAAATATTTGCAAAATTAAGAAAAAAACCTGAGACAGATAGAGTTTCTTAACAGTTGGAGGTATTGTCCAAATAGTTGCATTGTTTAAAGCAGTTTTAATAATTTATTTACTGATGCATCAGCACTTTCAAATCAAAGCTGTTTTTCAGTACTTCAGTAAGGGTTCAACAAGCTTCAGCCAAACCCTTCTGAAGGTAAGGAAGAGCCTGCTACCAAGTTATTTTGCTTCAAACCAGGCCCTACCTGACCAAACACGTAGAGGTAAAATGGCTCAGACACATCCATTTCTCTCAGTGCAAGTTACAGCATGCTTAGTTTTTTTGTGATGCATTTTTCTTTCATATTTATGTAGTGTGTAACTAATACAGCCTTCCCACTACGTCTCTTTTCTCTCCACTCCCTCCTGAAGGAGGCTTCTCCAACTGGGAAAGCTGCCGTTCTGCCTATCTTCTTCAGTAACTTTACCACAAAAAGCAGTTTGTGAAACCCCCAGAATTCATTCACTAATTATCTGAAGAGCCATAGAAAAATATTGCTGTCATCCTCATCTCCACTTCCATTTGAGTACCCTTCACCTTTTCCATTTCCCGCTTCTCATGGCTTTCTAATCTGAAGCAGGCACCACCTTCATACAGGAATGATGGCACAGAGAAATATGATTGCTCTGTCCTAAGCCAGATCTGTACACAGTTATACCAGAAAAAATACTAAGTTTGTTACAAGGAATTACTTACAAGTAAGTAATTATCTTATGTATTATGTACAAACCCAGGCACAGGTTCCTCCTGCTGTTTAGGCAGTTGCAAATTTAAGGCATTAAAACAAGCAGTTCCTTCACAGGATGGTGGTAATAAAATGGCTTCTGGCATACTCTAAACCAAATGGAGCTGTCAAAGCCACTCAATATGTGAGTGTCAGGTGGTTAATTTTCCTATACCTGATTTCCCACTGCCAATAGTACAGTGAAATAGTTTGTAGACAAATCCTCCAAATCAAAAATTTCCCAGATATACAAATGAAGCATGTTTTGTTTGGTATCTGTTGACTTTTTCAAGGTATTTGTGCATCACATTTTAAAAATAAAGATAACACAGGTTTAGAGCTATCTACAGGTTCTCTCAATCCTGCCTTGCTGCGTGGTGCATCTAAGCACACAACACCCCAGCTTCTTCATTGCACCCAGCTTTAGGGAGAGGCATTAGATCCAAACAAAACACAGCAGTCCTATGGCAGCCAAATGCACTCACATCCATAAGGACTCTCTTGTAACGAGTTAGCCTTGGTGTATAACTACAGTTATTAAATGAAGGAGGGAAGAGTAGGGCTGCATGTAAGGAAAAAAACCTCTTTCATAATGACTGTAATTAAGTATCAAAAAACGTTGTCCAGAGAGACAATGGAATTTCTGTCTTTGGAGGTTTTCAAGACCTGGCTAGATAAAGCCCTGAGCAGCCTGGTCTAGATTCAGTGCTGTCCCTGCTTGAAACATGTTGGACTAGATAACTTCCAGAGGTCCCTCCCAACCTGAATGATTCTATGACTCTGTAAGTTGCACGCTGGTGAAGGAATAGGATTGTCCTAATGCTGTGCAAAGCCTAAAGCTACACATCTCTTCTCTTGTACAAGTGAAAAAGGACTTTTTTGCTTTAAAGGAATAAATGGTAACAATTTAAAAGAAACCAAATCAAATCAGATATGTCACGTTAACACCTCCAAAACTGTTTGAATTCCCACTGTTTTATACCAAAAGAGGTACATCAAAATAGTCTATAAAAATGCTGTACCTGTTCAAGTAAGGAAATACCTTACTCTTTTTCTTTACACCTTTCCTAGTGGACTCATTCTGTTGTAAAACATATCCACTTCCTGTTGAGGATTCAAGTGTAGCACTGGTTATTACTGATAAAAAGGTAGGAGTTCTGAGGGATGGGTCCTCTGATGTGGCTGGAGAGCTGCAAGAGGAGGAAAGTTCCAACACATGGTTTTGTCCCGGGGACAGCACACTAAAGTGGTCTTGCAAGTGTTCTCTGTCATGAGCCTATACAATCAGACCAGTGAACCAGAAGTAAAAAAGCATTGTTAATATGTCAGCAACAGGCTGAAAATAACTTTCAGCTGATCCAGAATTACATGTAATTACATTACAGCTGATCCAGAATTACAGCTGATACAGAATTACACCACACTAAGAACAAGAAAAGAAAACCCATACAAAAATACAGAACGAAGCAGAAACCCCTGAAACCTAATGTTTTTATGTTGGTCATCTACCTGTGATAACACTGCTGATTATGAGTAAAAGCAACCAGTTAAAAGCTTCAGCATAATTTTGACTCCCATTCATATTATCATTGTGTAGACTGCTGTTTAAAAGTTATTTAGCTTCTCATTTCTACTCTATACTCTACAGGACATAAATTACAGTAGTGACTAAATATATATCTCAAAAATAAATGTTCTTTCTTATGATATCTCAAGCAGTTTGTAAATCACAGTTGATAAGTGGACTGCAGATTGGAAGAAAAAAAAAAAACAAAAAACAAAACAAAAAACTTCCACAGCAAGAAGTTACGAAATAATGATTTCAGGGATAGGTTATGAAAAGGTTCTCAGAGAAAACCTGCATGCACACCTCCCAGTAGGTGGCCTTGCTACATAAAGGATCTAAGTTTGATTCTACCATTCCTTCCATTCAAGCAGAAACAGACATCAGAGATAGAGGGTAGAAGAATGGAAGAAATGAAGTTAGTTATGTGATTCAAAGAACTCCAATTTAAAATTGGCAAAATATGTTTTTTAATAAATTAGGGCCTCAAAGGCCCTAAGTAATGTTAAATCCATGACTTTCTTTGATAAACTAATTCAGTATTGACTTTCCAAAGTAGTCAGTGCTGAGTATTTTACAATTGGATTTCTCTACTTCATGTCTAGGACTTTGGACCCAGGTTCTCGTGCTACAACATTATTAGTGAAGTTGACCCTAGGTTGTCACATCTTCTGTCACTGACATAGAAAGCACAACCACTGCACTGGTCAGATTGCAGCTTTTGACACAAGCTGCTAGATTTGCGGAGCTCATTAAACTTTGTGTCTGAAGGCTTATTTCATGTCTGAAGGCATTTTTGAATTATCTTCACTTCAAGAACACAAAGAGCAAGGACTGTACACAATGCTCACCAATATAGTTTACCATTCTTCTGGGCATTCTTCTTTCACTGTTCCTAGATGAGTCTTGTATTTAACAGCATTAAGAAGCACACTATTACACTGCAACAACTTACCAAAGGATAGCACCCAGTCTTCCTCATTATTTGTTACTATAGCACCTTTGTGTCATATGTAAGTGTAAAAGCCAGAATTGCATCTGCATTTACTAAATATCATTGCATCAAAAATGAATATTTAAGAAACGCCAGTAGAAACAGCACTTGTCACTAGCCTTCTAGAAACAGCTCCTTTTTGAGATCAGTCAGTGGACTAGTTTTTATGTGACATATATCCTCTTTGTTCCATACAATTCTGATTGAAATATTAGGCAATTTCAATACAGAGGTCAATAGTAATTTCATTACAAGTTTTCACAACTGAAAATTTAATTTAACTTCAGTACCACTTTCTTCCCAACACATACATTTCTTAAATCAAATTAGGATTTCTTCCATAACTAATTTATTTAATCTAATTACTAATTTTAAGATTCTTGTGTTCTCCTATTATCTACTTACACTTTTTCATTCTACTTGCTTTTTTTCTTTATTAACTTTCACCATCTGTTCATTTAGTCTTCATGTTCTTTAAAGCAGTTTCCTTCCTTCAGAAACCCTCCCTAAAATACTTTTGGTTCACTCTACACTCTGACTTCAAAGGAAAGTCTGAATAGTTTACAGAATTGACAGCACTTATCATTCTGTTGAGGCAGAATAATCGATCTGCTGGAGCAGAGAATATCCCCCTTTAAAAAAAAAAAAAAAAAAAAAAAAAAGAGTTTTGAAACTTCCTTTTTAAAAGAAAAAAAAAATAGCTACTTCTACCAAGTTTTTTCGCCAACATTTTTTCAAGGTTTCAGTTAAAAAGGTTATTATATTTTAAAATGTGAAAAAGTCAACCTTTATAAACCAAAGAAGTGCCGTGGTTCACATTGTATTTTTATTAGACTGTTAACATTGCCTGAGTCACACCAGATAAGTCAATATACAATACTTCCTGCTTTCTTTTTCAAAAGATAAAGTTTGTGCCTTCTGTAACATCACTGAGGTTCAATAAGTTATCAAACCTGATTTGCATAAGTCATTGTTCAGACATGCATTTTAGGTATTTCAGAATGACAGATAAATTCAGTGCAATATACAACATACAGGAGATCTCTCACCTCATATTGCTTTTTAGTTGGACATGCTTTATTTGTTCTATTATGCAAGAAACTCCCATTGGTGACAATGGGAGTTCAAAGCAAAATAAGAAGAGAATATGCAGTGAAAATCTCCAGTACAGACAGAAGAATTTTCTCTTAGGCTGATAACGCTAAATCAACAGCTGCACATGTCACATAGAAATATAGAAAAAAATTTCATTCCAGGAACAAAACCTTCTGGGAGGCAGGCAATCTATACAACCTCTGTGACAGCAGGAGGAGCTTTATAGGATGTGACTGTTCCTTTTATTTCCGTAGGCCTAATACTAGAAGGTTGTGCAGGGGTCTGTCTACAGAAAAGCCATTATGTTTGAAATGTTGAACTAAATAGCAAATACCCTCTTGTCATACTGGAATTTGCTATTTAACATTCCCCTGAACCTGTTCTTTCTTTGTATAAAAGACTTGAAACTCAGTATATAAATTCAAATTCTTCTACATAAAAATTATAAGCACATTTTAATCTTTATTTCTCCTTAAGTTGCAAGCTATTTCTTATCAAGCAGCACTGCAAAGAATCATTAAAAAACATAGAAAATTTTCAAGCAAACGTGAAAATCTGTAAGTTTTGGCTAACAGATGCACTGAAAAATATCCAAGTATAATGCCATTTTGGTCATTTCAGAAACTACTCAGCAGAAGTCATCATTTAAACATTTGACTGTTGTATGTATATATGAGTATATGGCAAGACTACCAAGCGTTCATCTTCACATGCTCATGGAGTCCGAGATCTAGAGTAGTTAGTCTCTGGGGAGATTAAAGTAGATGTCTTTGTAGTTGTTAGTTGCCACTGTGAAGAAACAAATTAAGATTTATTGAATACCATATGAAGCGTTGAAAATAGAATGAATTTTAATTTTTTTTAATATTTATAATTATTGTTTTTATTTATGTATTTTGGTGGACAAACTGCTTTTAGTAATATGAGATATTGAAACTTTCAATGTGTTTTCACACTGAAAGGCTACAGGTGCAGCAGAAGTTATCTGCACATAAATGACATATTAAACCTGCGACATACTCTTCAATTGTTTCTGATTACTGACAGATGTACTAGCTAAGTTTTGGATATCTTCCCATGCAAGTCATTCATTTAGAAAACAATTTACTAAGAATGTACTTTGAAACAATACCTATAGTGCCATACCTTTAGCTCGCTCACATCAGGGAATCCCATTGTATAACAGGCAGACAATGCTTAAAATGGAAAAAGTCACTTTGCATAAAAAGCGAAGGCAGAAATGAATAGTTTCAGATCATGAACAGTAATTTTATAATAACAGATTATTTCTGATAATCAAATAGGACATGACATTTCAATAATTAGTAACTGAAATACAACAGAGCTGATTAAAATCTTATTTTTACCAACACTCAGGTTGTTACAGTAACCTGGCAGATTAGTTAAGAGAATTGTTTCTCAGACTCAGAAATTTACCAGAGCTCTGCTTAACCATCAAAACACAAAGCTTAAAAATATGCATCTAAGTATGCTACCTCTCAGTCACCCAGTAAAGGACAATTTATTCCTAGGAGGGTCTCACTGGTGTCAGCTAAGATCAGTGAGTGCCACTGGATATGAATCATCAGCCAATAGCCTCCTGTCTCAGTGCATTTCAGTCACATCGGAAGCTCCGGAACAATGCCAGGTATTCTAGAAAAAAAACAAATTCAAAGAGATACTGTAAAATGAGGACAAAGTTTAGCTCTACTTACTTAAAATAAGTTGGAATTCCTTTTGTGTGTGTTTAATTGAGTGATGAAATAATACCTTAATGCTCAAATACTTTGAAAATGAAGCTCCACTAGAGTCTCAACAGTCTTCAAGAATTAACATCCTACTTAACTTCACTCAAAAAAAGCTGCTTGCTAAATCTTTTCTTTTTTTTTTTTACTTCTTGAACGTGTGCATGAAAAAATTTATTCACTAACAACCTTCCCCACAAGTGTTACTAATGGAAGGTTCAAAAAGGCATATTCCCGAGTTATAATGTTTCATAAACGTCAAGTTCAGAAAGGGCTCTAAAATTTCTTATTTAATCTCCTGTGTATCACAAGCCATTACATTTCACCCCACTCCAGCCATATTAGACTCAATAAATTTAGGAAGATGAAACCATTCCTGAGAAGATAACCTGTTATGAGATTTTCTATTCTCAGAAACTGGCTAAGTGAGAGGTGCTTAGAGGCCTTCATATATGTACTTGGTTTGACAAAAAGACTCTAGAAAACCCTATTTTCCCAAGTCAGCCTGGTTGAATAGAATTTTTTTAGTTAAAATTTCCACATCATTTTGACCCTAAACACCTGAAAAGACCTACTAGTGAGGCATCTAAGAAGACTGTCTATACCATCTTAGAGTATGAGTCCAAATTCTTTGATTTCCTGTCTCATATATTGGCAAATCCAAAAGCGCTTCAAGGCAAATATTGGAGACCGAGAAAGAGAGACAATGATAGAAAAGGGAAGATGTATTAAATAAAATGTTCAGCTTCCTACATCATGGTTTAAACTAGTTTCCACATTCCAGCTTCACGTGGAATCATCAGCTAGAATTGCAGATCATCAACTAGAATTTCTTGAAAACTCTATTTTACCTAGGGTATGAAACAAGGCATAAGACCAGAGGGCCACAAGTCTGACCGAGCATAAGAATTTCAGTAGGTGCAAGCAAGAAAAAATTGTCATCCACTAATAATTCTTCTCCATGCAAAACAAAGATGATAGGGTAATGGCATATAGTCCCAAAACAAAACTTGTGCCTGTGCTTTCTTCTGTCATGCATTTACCTATCTAGAGTAATTTATTTCCTTATACGTTCCTTTGCCATTTTATATTATACCTTAAATTGAGTCTTTAGTTCTGGATTAATCTTTAGAAGACTTCATAAATAAACAACTATATTTTATATGGGGTTTATGTGCATTTAGACAATTTTATTTCATCTGAACTAAGCTCATAATTCAATGTGTAATATAAAAATTCAAATAACAGTTTTCATCATAACAGATTGCTAACCCACAAACATTAAAAAACAAACATGCTTCGATGGATAATACGATCAAACACATAATTTAACTTCAAATACAACTGACAATGGGCAAAACAAAATTGACAATGCAAGACAAACACGCATTATATATCTTATGCATTTTACCCAAAGTTATTCTCATCATTCTGAATAAAAGCAAAGTAATCTGCTAAGAACAGAATCAACTGATGCCTGAAAAAAAACTAAATTAAAATAAAAAATACCAGTTTTCTGTCCCAACCATCTTCCAGTAATCAAAACTTCAGTGTGCATCAGTAAGGAAAACAATAGCACAAGCTGTATTTCACATATTGATTATTCTGCATCTGAGGTCAAATCTTGCATTTCTTATTTTGTTGTCTGTTAGTCTAGACTTCCACTGACTCGCACATATTCCTGCCTCTCAGATCCTACCCTCAAACAAGCATTCCATTGTTTGGCCTGCAAAAAATAATATTCTAGGGCAGAATCACAGAACTCCAAGCTTTCTCTCCTATGTATTTACCTGCAGTAAAGACTCTACTCAACAAACTATCCAGATTTCTTCTTAGTGAAGTGAAACTATGAGCCCAAAACCCAATACAGGATAATGGTGATCATGCAAAACCGATCTATCTGTTTTTTTAAATTTCAAAGGTTTCATCAACGCAAGCGTCAAGATTACAAAGGTGAAATAAAAGAACATACCTACAAACCACTGATTCTAAAATACTATTATGAATAATCCAAGTGAAACAAAATCATTGAAAAAAAAAAAACCAACACTGATATATTTAGACTGTAAAACATTATGGTCTCCTTGATGAGAAGCAAATGGTTCATATCTTCAGTTTTTATCTTTTGGGGGGATAAATTTGATTTTGGGTATTCACAGGGATAAACAGAAAGGCAGGGAGTTTAAATAGCTACAAATTAATACAAAACTATGGAAAAAATATTGGCTGTTTCCCTGCGTAACCTAAAATGATGTTACCTCTCTGTTTTAAACTACAGCACTTCAAATTCTGTCACTTATTTGAAGTCATAGTACTCTGTGTTGCAATGTTACATAAAATATTTTAACGTCGAATGCCTACACAGTCATCTGTCATGTCTTCAGGGATAGGACATCAAACACATCATAATTAAAGGTATGTTCATAGCACACCATAATTCAAGGTATTAAGATTACATAATTTGCAAAGAATTTACATTTCACTGTAGAATCCATAATTCAAATACAATAAAGATTTTTCTTTTTTAATTAGCAAAAGCTAAGACATACCTAAATGTTTACTGTACCTTCATTCTAACTGTGTTGATGTTCCAGAGCAACAACCATAAAATGCCATTGAAATACATTAAAGGAAAATTAAGAACGAAAAAAAATCCACAGAATAAAAAAAAAATCCACAAAAATTTTCTCTAGTATATAGAACCCAATTAATTACATGAATGTGTAGAAGAATGGTTATTTAATTGTAGCTACTGAACTTGTCACTACTTAAAGCAAGGAAGCAATGTTAAAGATTGAGTAAGGGAGACACATTGAAGACAATTTTTCTGTATTTCTGTGCATTGACAAGAGTACTCGCCAGAATCCTAGAAAAACAGATCATACATTTATTTGTTGTGCCTTCTTTCCACAGGCTGCCATTTCAATGACATTTTAACACTTCACACCACAAGGCAGTTACAAAACGATACAACAGATGTTTGATGGCATGGAGGACAACAGGGTCCAGACAAATGTTTTGATCTGGAGAAAGGAATTCTTTTCTCACCAGCAGCAATTATGAAATGAAGAAAATTGTTGAAAATGCTTTATAGGTGTCTAACTATAAAAAAGCGGTGGCAAATACATAAACAGTGTTTAAAAAAATAGCTGCAGAATACTGTAAGTAGCTTATTCCTCAGAGCTGGAGAAAAATCCAGCAGTTGGCCAGCTCTGATCTTTAAATGGAGATGAGGCTAATGTGCTTACAGATCTGGGGTTGCACTCAGAGAGGTTTTTTAAACTAACATATTAGGAATTCAAAACAGAAAATAAATTAAAAAAATGAGAACCATAAAAAAGAAAATCATTAAGAACAAATCAGTGCTCAGACTTGCAAGTGCAGGCTTACAAATGCAGGACTAAAAGCAGATTCTTCCCCTAGAGCTACGTACAAGCTATGGTTGTGATCTTTCAACTGTCTTTCATATTACCATTTTCATAACTAGATGACAAAAGTGAAGTTCAATATCTGTTATGAAACCAGGTGAAAAACATTAACCAGATCTGAGGACTGTAGCCTGGTTTAAACTACATTGATATAGTTTACAACAGTTAGCCTTAACAGATTAAGTAGTTTTGAGTTGCTAAACTATGCGACACAGTTCCTTTAAGGACTTCAGGTGACCTTAACTATTTAAACTATTTCAACAGGACAGCTGGTATGGTTTTACGAAATGCTTGATGTATGGATTCCTAAAGGATAAACTAGCATCTGCAGCGCTCACTGATTTCAACAAACACAAAACATCAGACCTTGAAGTCCTTAAAGCCACTCATAAACTCTTGAAACCAGTTTAAATGTTCACTTTTCATTAAACAAAAAAAAAAAAAAAAAAAAAAAAAAATCTGTGCTTTGTGCTCTTTATCTCTTTATTCAAAATATTTCAAATCAGTCCAGAATCCACAGTTGTGGATAAACTGAAGCCATTCTAAGTACGTGTGCTACCCCAAATAAGAACTATAACAGAAGTAGCTCTTTTCTCACACTCTTCTATAGTTTTGAAGCTTAGTTTTCTCGTCAACTGGGAGCAACCACTATGATTAATTCAGATATATGTAAAAAATGGCCAAATACATAGTAGAACTTTCTTCAAAAGCATCAGATATCAGGTAGCAACCAGGCAGGTAGGGTACCACTTGGCAAGGTCTAAGCTTTGGTGATTATTCTCGTATTTACATGTTCCACATACACGTGTTTCTGCATTCTGAAATTAAATTGCCAGAAAAAAATCACAAATATACAGTATACTACTAAGGATTTCTGTAACAGCTAGACCTAAGAACCAGTGTGAACTAATCCCATGAAAAAATCAAACAGTCTGCTAGAATTATACATATTAGGGACTTGAAATGATATGAAAAGGGTAGGGTGGAAATGTTTGAATACACTGGTTTACTATTCTTTGCATTGCTTCTTACTCTCTTGTCACATCAAAGGCACAGGAGCAGGCCATCCCCATGCGCCTAAAGACAAGCTGGTAGTGGAGAAGACTGGTTAGGCTGAACAGAGAACTTCCGCTGGAACTCAGGAAGAAAAGGGGAGTCTACAACCTTTGGAAGAAGGGGCAGGCAACTCAGCAGGACAAGGATGATGTGAGGTTTTGCAGGGAGAAGATCAGAAGGGCCAAAGACCAGCTGGAACTTAAACTGGCGACTGCTGTAAAAGACAACAAAAAATGTTTCTACAAATACATTAGCAACAAACGGAGAGCTAAGGAGAATCTCCATCCTATATTGAATGCGGGGGGAAACATAGTGACAGAGGATGAGGAAAAGGCTGAGGTACTTAATGCCTTCTTTGCCTTGGTCTTTAACAGTCAGACCAGTTGTTCTCAGGGTACCCAGCCCCCTGAGCTAGAATCATAGAATCATAGAATCGTTAAGGTTGGAAAAGACCCTTAAGATCACCGAGTCCAACCGTTAACCTAGCACTGCCAAGTCCACCACTAAACCATGTCCTCGAGCACCACGTCTACCCAACTTTTAAATATCTCCAGGGATGGAGACTCAACCACTTCCCTGGGCAGCCTGGTCCAGTGTCTGACTACCCTTTCGGTGAAGAAGTTTTTCCTAATATCCAACCTACACTTCCCCTGGTGCAGCTTGAGACCATTTCCTCTCGTCCTATCCCTCATTACTAGGGAGAAGAGACCGACCTCCACCTTGCTACAACGTCCTTTCAGGCAGTTGTAGAGAGCAATAAGGTCTCCCCTCAGCCTCATTTTCTCCAGGTTAAACAACCCCAGTTCCCTCAGCCGCTCCTTGTAAGACTTCTGCTCTAGACCCTTGTCCCAATCCAATGTTGGGAGAGGTTTCGATACGATCCCAAGGACGAGATTAAGACGCAAACAAGGTCAAATGCCGTACAACCTTTTGACTTTAGTTTAGCGAATGAAGGGGTGAGGACCGGGTAGGGAGACGGGGGGAAAAAAAGAAAGAGAAAGAGAGAAAAAGAGAAAGAGCGTGCTCAGGTGGGTGAGAAAAGAGCCACGTAGGGGAACTAGCTACCGCCACTCCGAGTCCAGCGTTGTCCCGTCGATCAAAGGTCCAGTCGGTTCAGTCTCTGTGTCCGCAGGAGCAGCTTCCAAGGAGGTGCACGGGGCAGGACGAGAAGAGAAAGAGAGAGAGCAGAGGGCGAAGAGAGCCTCAAAAGGCGCATGCAGTCCTTTTATAGGGCCATGCACATGCGCAGGACGGGTCTGCGTACATGCAGTTTGTGCTTCTGCTTTTCGCACCCTGGTCTTTGTGCAGGCGTGCATGCAGTTCATGGCCCAGCATTTCGCGTCCTGGCCTCTGCTTTTCGCACCCTGGTGTCTGCGCAGGCGTACGTGCGGTTCATGGCCCCGCCTTTCACATCCCGGCCTCTGCCTTTCGCACCCTGGTCTCTGTGCAGGCGTGCGTGCAGTTCATGGTTCCGCCTTTCATGTCCTGGTCTCTGCATGGGCATCCTGTGATGGTTTCATCGGGGGCTGGATGTCGAAACCAGAAGATGGCGGTAGAACGGCAATGTCGAGACAATTCTGGTTCCGTAACGGTCCTCGACAACCCTTCACCAGCTTCGTTGCCCTTCTTTGGACACGCTCCAGCACCTCGATGTCATTCCTGTAGTGAGGGGCCCAGAACTGAACACAGTACTCGAGGTGCGGCCTCACCAATGCCAAGCACAGGGGGACGATCACTTCCCTAGTCCTGCTGGCCACACTATTCCTCATACAAGCCAGGATGCTATTGGCTTTCTTGGCCACCTGAGCACACTGCTGCCCCATATTCAGGAGGCTGTCAACCAACATCCCCAGATCCTTTTCTGCCAAGCAGCTCTCTAGACACTCCTCCCCAAGCCTGTAGCGTTGCTCGGCATTGTGACCCAAGTGCAGCACCCGGCACTTAGCCTTGTTGAACCTCATACAGTTGGCCTCGGTCCATCAATCCAGCCTGTCCAGGTCCCTCTGTAGGACCTTCCTGCCCTCCAGCAGATCAACACTTCCACCCAACTTGATGTCATCTGTAAACTTACCGAGGGTGCACTCGATCCCCTCATCCAGATCATCAGTGAAGATATTGAACAGGACCGGCCCCAGTACTGAGCCCTGGGGAACACCACTCGTGACCGGCCGCCAACTGGATTTGACTCCATTCACCACCACTCTCTGGGCTCAGCCATCCAGCCAGTTTTTTACCCAGCGCAGAGTGGGCTTATCCAAGCTGTGAACAGCCAGCTTCTCCAGGAGAATGCTGTGGGAGACAGTGTCAAAGGCCTTACTGAAGTCCAAGTAGACAATATCCACAGCCTTCCCCTCATCCACTAAGCACGTCACCTTGTCACAGAAGGAGACCAGGTTAGTGAAGCAGGACCTCCCTTTCATAAACCCATGCTGGCTCAGCCTGATCTCCCGGTTGTCCCACATGTGCCACGTAATGGCACTCAAGAAGATCTGCTCCATGACCTTTCCCAGCACCGAGGTCAGGCTGACAGGCCTGTATTTCCCCGGATCCTCCTTCCAACCCTTCTTGTAGAGGGGTGTCACATTTGCTAGCTTCCAGTCATCTGGGACCTCCCCGGTTGACCAGGACTGCTGATAAATGATGGAGAGTGGCTTGGCCAGCTCCTCTGCCAGCTCCCTCAGTACCCTCGAGTGGATCCCATCTGGCCCCATGGACTTGTGAGCATTCAGGTGCAGGAGCAGGTCGGTGACTGCCACCTCTTCGACAACTGGGGCTTCATTCTGCATCCTATCTTCATCTCCCAGCTCAGGGGTCTGAAAACCCCGAGGATGACCAGTCTGACTATTAAAGCCTGAGGCAAAGAAGGCATTAAGTACCTCAGCCTTCTCCTCATCCTTCGTGGCAATGTCTCCCTCTGCATCCAACAAAGGAGGGAGATTCTCCCTGGCCCTCCTTTTGTCACTAACATATTTATAAAAACTTTTTTTGTTGTCTTTAACGACGGTGGCCAGTTTAAGTTCCAGCTGCACCTTTGCCTTTCTGATCTTCTCCCTGCATATCCTCACAACATCCTTGTAGGCCTCCTGAGTCACCTGCCCCTTCTTCCAAAGGTGGTAAGCTCTCCTTTTTTTCTTGAGTTCCAGCCAAAGCTCTCTGTTCAGCCAGGACGGTCTTCTCCCCCGCCTGCTCATCTTACAGCACATGGGGACAGCCTGCTCCTGCGCCTTTAAGACTTCCTTCTTGAATAACATCCAGCCTTCCTGGGCTCCTTTGCCCTTTAGGACTGCCTCCCAAGGGACTCTGTTAACCAGACTCCTAAACAATCCAAAGTCTGCCTTTCTAAAGTTCAAGGTAGCGCTTTTGCTGACCCCCTTCCTTACTTCTCCAAGAACTGAAAACTCTATAATTTCATGGTCGCTGAGCCCAAGACAGCCTCCGACCACCACATCACCCACCAGGCTTTCTCTGTTCGTAAACAGCACGTCCAGCGGGGCACCTCCTCTAGCTGGCTCGCTTACCAGCTGCGTCAGGAAGTTATCTCCCACACACTCCAGGAACCTCCGAGACTGCTTTCTCCCTGCTGTGTTGTATTTCCAGCAGATATCTGGTAAGTTGAGGTCTCCCATGAGAACGAGGGCTAGAGATTGTGAGACTCCAGCCAGCCGCTTGTAGAATACTTTGTCTGTTTCCTCATCCTGGTTGGGTGGTCTATAACAGACTCCCACCAGGATATCTGCCTTGTTGGCCTTCCCTCTGATCTTTACCTAGAAGCACTCAACCTTATCATTACCTTCGTTGAGCTCTAGACAATCAAAACACTCTCTAATGTACAAGGCTACCCCCCCACCTCTCCTTCCTTGCCTATCCCTTCTAAAGAGCTTGTAGCCATCCATTGCAGCACTCCACTTGTGTGAGTCATCCCACCATGTTTCCGTGATGGCGACCACATCATAGTTTTCCTGCTGCACAATGGCTTCCAGCTCCTCCTGCTTATTGCCCATGCTGCGTGCTTTGGTGTAAATGCACTTCATTTGGGCTATTGATCTCTTCTCCAACACAGGCATGCCACCCCTAGGCTCATCCCTAGCAAGCCTGTTTTTATCCCCTTCCCCCTTCGCATCTAGTTTATAGCTCTCCCAATGAGGCCTGCTAACTCCTGAGCCAGAATCCTTTTCCCCCTTTGCGACAGGTGAACCCCATCTGTCTCCAGCAGGCCTGGTGCCATGTAAACTGCCCCATGATTGAAAAACCCAAAATTCCACTGCTGGCACCAGCCTCTGAGCCATGCGTTCATGAGATGGGTCTTCCTGTTCCTGTCCATATTCCTCCTGGCTACTGACGGGATGGAGGAAAACACTACCTGCACTCCTGATCCTTCAAGTAATTGCCCCAGTTCTCTAAAGTCCCTTTTGATCATCTTTGTGCCTCTATCAGCTATGTCATCACTGCCAACCTGAACAACCAATAGTGGATAATAATCGGACGATTTTACCAGCCTAGGGAGCTTCCTAGTAACGTCTCTTATCCTTGCCCCAGGGCGGCAGCAGACTTCCCTATGGGGTGGGTCCAGTCGGCATATCGGGCCCTCTGTTCCCCTCAGAAGGGAGTCGCCTATGACAATTACCCTTCTTTTTTTCTTACCAGTGGCCGTTGCAATGCATGGGGCTGACTGGTTCCCCCTACTCAACCCCTTGGATGGATCACTGTCCGTGTCTTCATCCTGCTGGCCCTCGAGTTCCAGAGCCTCGTACCTATTGCGTGAGGGAACCTGGGGGCATGAGGTAGGCTGGGAGAGGATTTTCCTGCTGCACTGAGCAGGGATCTGTTTCCATCCGCCTCTGTCTCTTAGGTCCCCTCCTTCTGCCTGGTGGCAAGAGGGTAGGGGAGCCTCTCCTTCTCTTGATGCTTCCATCTGGCGTGCTCGTCTCAGGGATGGTAGGGAGTGGCTCCACCAGTCTATCTCCCTCTTGTACTCCCTGATACTCCTCAGTCTTGCTACTTCTTCTTTCAGCTCTGCCACCATGCTGAGCAGATTCTTCACCTGCTCACACCTCACACAGGTGTTGCCTCCACAGCCCTGCATGACCAAAACAAGGCTCTGGCACTCTCTGCAGCCAGAGACCCGGGTGGCTGCATGTTTTAGTGGGAGCTCCACCTGCGTTGCCACATCCCTTCTGGCAATGGCTTTTGTCCGAGTGGAAACCATGGCTAAGTCTCTTCTGGGAGGGCGTAGACCACAAGGAGAGCTCGCCAGGTGCCTGCTCACTCTGCCTGTGCGAAGTGCCACGCAAACTGTCGCACCACGCCCTTTCCGACACGCCATGCCCTGTTCACCGCACTCCTGGCTGCTCATGCTCCCTAGGGGCCCGTTTAAATCTCCCGTTGTTGCCCCAGCAACACCCAAGCCCCGTCTGCCTCACTCACGAGAGCAGCCGGTGTTTCTTTGGCGCGAGGGCCCCACCAGGCTCTTTATCGGGTTCCCCGGCATAGGAAACCCCCTCTTCCAGCCCAATCTAGCGCTCAGTCACAGGACTTACCGTTGCTGCCGCCACGTGCCTCGCCGACTGATTTAAGAAGATAAGGACAGGGAGCACGATGAACCCCCCATAATCCAGGGGGAAACAGTTAGGAACCTGCTACACCACGTAGACACAAACAGGTCTATGGGGCCGGATGGGATCCACCCAAGTGTACTGAGGGAGCTGGTGGAAGTGCTCACCAAGCCACTTTCCATCACCTATCAGCAGTCCTGGCAAACCAGGAAGGTCCCAGTTGACTGGATGTTAGCAAATGTGATGCCCACAAGAAGGGCCAGAAGGAGGATCCAGGAAACTACAGGCTGTCAGCCTGACCTCGGTGGCAGGGAAGGTTATGGAGCAGATCATCTTGAGTGCCATCACACAGCATGTACAGAAAAACCAGGGGATGAGGCCCAGTAAGCATCGGTTTATGAAAGGCAGGTCCTGCTTCACTAACCTGGTCTCCTTCTATGACAAGATGACCCGCTTAGTGGATGAGGGAAAGGCTGTGGATGTTGTCTACCTGGACTTTAGTAAGGCCTTTGACACTGTTTCCCACAGCATTCTCCTGGAGAAACTGACTGCTCATGGCTTGGATGAGTGTACTCTTTGCTGGGTAAAAAACTGGCTGAATGGCCAGGCCCAAAGAGTGGTGGTGAGTGGAATTAAATCCAGTTGGTGGCTAGTCACAAGTGGTGTTACCCAGGTTTCAGTATTGGGGCCAGTTCTGTTTAATATCTTTATCAACAATATGGATGAGGGGATTGAGTGCACCCTCAGTAAGTTTACAGATGACACCACATTGGGTGGGAGTGTTGATCTGCTGGGGGGTAGAAAGGCCCTACAGAGGGACCTGGACAGGCTGGATTGATGGACCGAGGCCAACTGTATGAGGTTCAACAAGGCTAAGTGCCGGGTGCTGCACTTGGATCACAACAACCCCATGCAACGCTACAGGCTGGGGGAGGAGTGTCTAGAGAGCTGCCTGGCAGAAAAGGATCTGGGGATGTTGGTTGACAGCCTCCTGAACATGAGCCAGCAGTGTGTCCAGGTGGCCAAGAAGGCCAATAGCATCCTGGCTTGTATGAGGAATAGTGTGGCCTGCAGGACCAGGGAAGTGATTGTCCCCCTGTACTCGGCACTGGTGAGGCTGCTCTTTGACTACTGTGTTCAGTTTTGGGGCCCTCACTTCAAGAAGGACATCGAGGTGCTGGAGCGTGTCCAAAGAAGGTCAACGAAGCTGGTGAAGGGTCTAGAGCAGAAGTCTTATGTGGAGCAGCTGAGGGAACTGGGGTTGTTTAACCTGGAGAAAATGAGGCTGAGGGGAGACCTTATCAATCTCTACAACTACCTGAAAGGAGGTTGTAGTGAGGTGGAGGTCGGTCTCTTCTCCCTAGTAACAAGCAATAGGATGAGAGGAAATGGCCTCAAGCTGCACCAGGGGAAGTTTAGGTTGGATATTAGGAAAAACTTCTTCACCAAAAGGGTAGTCAGGCACTGGAATAGGCTGCCCAGTGGTTGAGTCTCCATCCCTGGAGATATTTAAAAGTTGGGTAGACGTGGGGCTCAAGGACATGGTTTAGTGGTGGACTTGGCAGTGCAAGGTTAATGGTTGAACTTGATGATCTTAGAGGTCTTTTCCAAGATAAACCATTCTATGATTCCATGATTCTATCAGGCCAGGGATAATGTGATGTACTTTAACAGAATCTGACAGAGTACGGCTAACACAGTGCAAGAGAGGGTAAGATGCATGGCAAAGCAAGCTCCCATGGTCTCCCTCCATACTTGCCTCACATTGTTTCCCATGTAAATGAGAAACTTGGAGGTTACCAGGGAAAAACACCCACTCCAAATACCGAGTGATCGAAATTTCAGCCACTATGATTCTCACAATGGACATTTAAAACAAATAAAAATGTACTTCCTCTACATGAAAATTCAAACAAATCTTAACAGGGACTCTTTGTCATATTAGTAGCTGCTGAACATATAAACTTGATTCAAAAACGTTGTGAGTGTATGTTATGGTACACTATTAAATTAACAGAGTCATATTTTCCTTCATAGAACCTGTCCTCATTTAGTATACAGAATGGATGGTTCTCATTTGGCAAACAGTTATTTGATATGCTGTTCTTTCTTCATCATTAATTGGATTGCCTTAGGCCTTAGATATCACATATTATTCAAATGCTGTTCTGATGACAAAGCTATTAATTTCCTCATACAACTTTCTATGCCACTTATTATTAGAACATCAACCAGAATTTCTATCGAATTCAGTTGTAACTGTATATTAGTCCTGAGAGCATTGTCAGGCTGGCACCCAGGAAACAAGGAACACAAGAATGAAACTCAGCATTTGTGGTTTTGTGTTTTTTTGTTAAAAAAAAAAAGAAAGAAAGAAAGAAAATGGTTGGTTTAAGCAGCACTCCTAACATCACACAGGAGCTGCCCAGGAAAATGGGTTTTATCCTGGCTTCTGCCATAACTCACTGTGAGACAGTTTCTTCTTTCCCTTTAATCCTCACCTGCTAGAACTAGGCAGCTCCTGGCAAGAGGAAGCAGATTCATGAATGTAAGCTGGTTAAGAAGAATTGATCATGGAGAAAAAATTCCTTTTTTTAAAACTGATTCACGTCGTTTTGCCACTCCTCTTCACAAAAAAGAGCCCTAATTTTTCACAGTAATTCCATTTATAAGCTCAAAATTTATGCACTGTGAGACAATACATTTTTAAGAAGCCTAAGTTATTTTATCTTTACTTTCTTCTTGCCCTGTGGGATAGAATAACCATATGTCATATGTTATTTATAGTCATAAATAGAAATACCAACAAAAGGCTAAAAGTAGCATAGCAAGTAATACTAGCTTTTCCTACAAAATTCACATCTAATAGATATAGAAACAGATGCAAGTCAAAAGAGTCCAACAGAGTTCTAGTAAGTAAACAGTAAAACCTGTATAAAAAGTAACTACTAGAAACTTTTTATCCACATTCCTTAGAGATCTTTCTATATAAGTTCTGAGACCTCTGAAGTTAAAAAGTGGACAAAAAATAATGAAAAAAATTGTGAATTGGGTTCTTGGTTGTCCAAATGAAGAATATGGCATAAATTGCATTTAAAGAATGTCAGAAATTACAGCCTATGGTGCTGCACCTACCAGTGCTTCACTTGCTCTACTCATTTGGGTTTGGTTGGTTGTTTCTAAAGGTCATTGATATCAATGCACTCCTAGATAACTGCATTCTGCATAGCTTTGACAGTCAGTATGATACTATATGGACAACCCTGAGAAGCTCAAAGGATATGCAGTTTTTTTAAAAGGAAGGATTTTAACAATACTAATAATTGTCTTAATGTTGTTTAAGGAAGGAATTAGCAGTCTCACGTCTAAAGAGGCTCAGTATAGAGCATAAGTGAGAAGAGTTTCCTCTATTTAGCTTATAAATGTCATCTTATTTCTGTCGACAATTATTTTAATTGCTGCTGAAATTAATTACATATCTTTTTATATTATCATGAGGCAGCATGATACAAATTGGTTTATAATGTGAAATCGATATTTTAATGAGAACTGTGTTATTACAAGTGTGGCAATATTTTTGCTAGAGTTATTATGTCACGTTTATAATTTCCCCCCTATTGCCAGCCATCTTTCCAATTCAAATAAAGCTCTGTACTGCAATTCCAGTATCCAGGATCTGAACTACCAGTTTCAAAATAAAAGTTGCCATTCTAAAGGAAAAGAAGGTCTCTTTCATTGTCTGGAGACAGTAGAAGAACATAGATTTAGCTATAAATTTAGCCTTCTGATTCTTAGTATGCTATTTAGTCTATGGGAAAAACAATTTTCAGACTGCTTCACTAATTCATTAATTCTACACTGTCCTGTTTGCCAAGGTTACAAGAAAGCTGTACTGTTATCCTGGTTTAGCTGCTGCCTTGCCCCTGATTCTAGCCATGGTTCCTGGGTTCTGTGATTGCAGCCATGCAGCACAGTGTTGCAGGGTGGTTTTCAACACTACAATTCACTTATTTAACCAAAACAGTCTGGCAGACCCAACTGGCAATTCTATTTATGACTCTGCAGACTTGACACTCCATGAAGTAAAGAAAGGATATTTTGCATGACATGAAGATATCATGTTGCAAAATAAGAGATGAAAAGGGTTAGTTAGCTAAGACTTCAGAAATTGCCAGAGTACAGGAATAAAACAGCTCTTCAATCACTTAATTTTTGAAATTCATTCCACTAGAATGATACTGAGGATGTGTATCATTTAAATTCCTTTGTTTGGCTTAATTCTATAGATTTCTCTTTCCCTAAATATCATCTCCAGAAGAAATCAACTTTGTTTCAAGAATGAAGGGTTCTGAAAAATAAAGAGTTGTCACTATCATACTATCTTTTAAGAAGGAACTTTTAATTTTCTTAGTCAATTTCAATATACAGTAATTGAAGACTAACTTGAAAGACAGTTTTTAAGATTAGTGTGCACCTCGTTTTCTGCATTAACTTTAAACATCATTCTCTGGAAAGAAGATATATCACAACAAGAGGCATTCAAATGCTTCAAGATGCTGGTCCCATTTTTTTGCTGGATGGAAATAGTAAGCAAGTACCACATTGCAGGCATCTTCTTATGTTTTCTTTTTTCGGTTGCTCTTGCTTGCTCAATATTAGAGTATCACATGCATCACATTGCTTAAAGCTAGTATTTGAGGATCACCATGCTCTTCCATTTATTGACCATCCTTAATGGTCAAAATGGAATATAATCCCTACAGATATTACAGGAGATAGAAATAGCTTTTCCACCACATGAACATATTTCGGAGAGATCTCATATTTCTGATCATTATTAGTTCAATACTACTCTCATAAGGAATATCTTTGTTAAATATAATGCCTGCTTGAGAGCTGCCACAGGAAATCACTAAAACATAACATTAATCTTATTCTAGAAAGAGCAGTGTAACACAGCAGGGCATATTTAAAGAAGGTTAAAGCTGCTGGCAGAGATTTCTCTTTCAGGATTTTCTCACAAACTTTAGAATCAGCTTAAACTGTTAACGGGCATGCTGCCCAGCACTAGCAATGCCTGCTACCTTCAATGACTAAAGAGCAAAAAAGAAAGAAAAAAAAAAGACATTCCAGAGACAGACAACAGTTGCACCCAATGTCAGGAGAAACAGGAAAATGAAATCAAAATAAAAAACCTATTGAAAAGGTAAAACAGTTTCTCACATAAAAGTGTGTAGTAGCTAGCAATGCTCTATTTGTGCAAAGCAGACTAAATTAAGAAAATTGAAAACATGTTTGGCAATCTCAGCAGAATCTCCATTTGTCTGCAGCATAAAACCACAATTTTGCACAATCTAGCATGTCTAGCAAGAATCTTGGCTCAAAAGCAGCCTAGGAATAAACTAGACAGTTGATATTATAGAATAGGATTGAAGTGCATTGGCAGAGCTGTGTGGGAGTTGTGTATAAAACACCTGCTTGCATTTTGACTTGTCCAAACCAATGCCATTTACCTTTTTCTAAACTGGCCACTAAACCCCTGCATAACATTCGGAGCAGGAGAAGTAGAAGAAGGAAAGTAAAAGTGCCTTATATGTGAACTTCCAAACACAGTATGATTCGCAACTGGCAAATATTAATGGGCTACTTTTTGACTACTCTGAGCTGAAAATTCACAACATTCATGAACATAAAGGTGACCAAGAAAAAGGAGTTATGCAAACAAATGGGCACTTTACCACACACTGGCAAACTCAAAGATCTGTTTGGAATTAACCATTTTTCCATTATTACTAACGGCTATTCCTTTTGGGCTAGACAGGGTGGGTATGAGTTACCCTAACATGTATGAGGCGTCGGAGATGCCCTGGGAGATGCCCTGCCTCATGCTGTCACTCCAGAATGGAGCAGGTCTCCCAGAAATCTAATGTCATCCCTACAGGACTTCAGCTGTACTGGGAACAAGGTGGCCCCAGGCACCTACATGTTAGTAACCAAAGGGCACCAGTAGAGTTCTGTCTCATGAAAGTGTGTCTCTCTTTGAGGTTTCTGTCAATTTTTACCCACTTTGCTTGGCAGTCAAGTGGAGAAACCGGTGCTGCCAGACTGTGTGTGTGTGTATGTACGTGTGTATGTAACTCCCCAAACAGAAAAAATCTGACTTTGGAAAAACTTACAAAGAGAGTACTTAGTAGAGTCCCAGTCAAAATCCACTTGAAGAAAGCAGGGATCTTTGCACAAATTCAGTGAGTTTTGACCTGGCTAATAAAATGGTAGAAACTAATTAAAATGTAACTGCACAAGTCTATTTCTACCACAGAAATGACTTTGTAGAAACAAAGACGGATATGACACAGAACAAACACAACCCTTGCGAGAAAAGATTAAGCCTTCTTTTGGTGTCCCAAAGTTTAACATAGACATGGATTACAGACAGATAACCTCAATACAGAAATGAGCATCCAAATCAGCTCAACACTTCATCAGTTACCAGATTAATCTTACTGCTTGCTTATACACTTATAATAAACCTGGGTATGCCCTACCATCCAGGCAGAAGGTAGTTCCAGTATCTGACAGAAATGCTAATCTTCCCATAGTTCAAACATTCCCCCTAAAGACAAATCATTTAAAAAATCCTCTCATCCAAGACTTCCTTCCTGAGGCTTCCATTACAGGTAAAGCAGCCTGAAAGTTTCAGGACCATTTGAAACCAACTCAAACTAAATTCTAGCCTAAAAATGGATTAATGATTAAGTCTATTAGTAAGCATGGATGTAGATAAATAGTTGACTAGAAACATTTTATTTAAATTACTAATACTTCTTTAATCTCCTTTGACATCTTATGCTATTATGAACCCAACAAATTCATTAAATAACTGCCTAAGTGTTGCCGTCTGGTATTTTAACAGATCTTAAGCTCTTCAAGTATGCAAATACATCTACAGCAAACACACTGAACTTTTTACCTTTGATGACTCGGTGTCATTCATGTATGGGATCTGAGATTTGATTACAGTCTCATCTATCTCAGTCATACTTAAAAATTTTAGGGCTAAGAACTGAACAGTTTAAAGGACAATAAGAGTTTCCTGACTGTGTTGCTGTAGAAATTATGGAAAATAGTTTAAATAAAGAAAAAGTTTACTCAAAAAACAGGAGAAAGAAAACCTGTTAATAGGGAAAGCACGGATGATAACATTTAATAACATATTGAAACCTCAGTCATGATTCATTACATGTCTATATTGTAAATAAATTTTAAACAGAAAAAGAATTTATTATAAACATGACACAAGACCTCACAATGCAATCTTATACAGTGCTCTTAATCAAAATGCAGTTTTAATGGATATATATATATATATGAAAAATTCATCCAGGAAAAAAGAAAAAAAAAAAAAAACAAACAACAGAGCAGAACTATTGTATGCAGTCACAGATGCTCTTTAAGCAGTCATTTCATTTATTTTGAGAAACAACGGACTACATTCATTGCTGTCTCAAATAGTCTCTCCATTTTATTCCGACATTCCCCACTCACAGTACTGTTTTAGAATCATAGAATCATAAGATTGTTTAGGTTGGAAAAGACCTCTAAGATCATCAAGTCCAACTGTTAACCTTGCACTGCCAAGTCCACCACTAAACCATGTCCCTAAGCACCACAGTTACCCGTCTTTTAAATACCTCCAGGGATGGAGACTCAACCATTTCCCTGGGCAGACTATTCCAGTGACTGACTACACTTTTGGTGAAGAAGTTTTTCCTAATATCCAATCTAAACCTCCCCTGGCACAACTTGAGGCCGTTTCCTCTTGTCCTATCGCTTGTTACATCGGAGAAGAGACCGACCTCCACCTCACTACAACCTCCTTTCAGGTAGTTGTAGAGAGTGATAAGGTCTCCCCTCAGCCTCATTTTCTCCAGGTTAAACAACCCCAGTTCCCTCAGCTGCTCCACATAAGACTTCTGCTCTAGACCCTTCACCAGCTTCGCTGCCCTACTTTGGACACGCTCCAGCACCTCGATGTCCTTCTTGAAGTGAGGGCCCCAAAACTGAACACAGTAGTCAAAGAGCAGCCTCACCAGTGCCGAGTACAGGGGGACAATCACTTCCCTGGTCCTGCAGGCCACACTATTCCTCATACAAGCCAGGATGCTATTGGCCTTCTTGGCCACCTGGACACACTGCTGGCTCATATTCAGCTGGCTGTCAACCAGCACCCCCAGATCATTTTCCTCCAGGCAGCTTTCCAGGCACTCTTCCGCAAGGCAGTAGCATTGTACGGTGGTGGTGTGACCCAAGTGCAGGACCCAGCACTGAGCCTTGTTGAACCTCTTACAATTGGCCTTGGCCCATCGATCCAGCCTGTCCATTTTCTAGCAGGTTAAGTGGAATTAAAAGCAGATTCTCTATTTTGATTCACATGCTTTTAAAATACTTCACTTTTTTTTCTTTTCATTCCACTATACGCAACAGAGATAACAGATTATTCATTTAACACTATTCCTTCTGGATTGAGGAAGAAAAGGTTTATTAGAAAAGGTTTATTAGAGCAAAGCATTTCAAGTAGGTAATCAATAATCCCCCAAATTTTTGAAAACTTGTTATTAAAAGATGAATCAATGAAAAAAAAAAAAATTAAAAGGCAAGATAGAAATAAAAACTAACTGTACATACTGTCTACCAATGTTGATTGAAAATGTTTCCACTTTTTAGTCTCATTGAAACAGCTCCATATATTCTATTTTTATATTCTCAGTTGTGTTGCATTTATTGCTTAACAGTTATTCTTTAAGAGACATGTAGGTACATTTGGCCCACCAGGCAACTCTCATCTTAACCACTCATCATTTTCCATGTAGAAACAGATTTACGTTGCTAAGAGCAGCATAAGCTACACACATAGTTGCTTTACAGGCAAAAACCAAACTGCTTTTCTATAAAATGTATAAATTCATCTTTATGATTAAACAATATAAAACATTCAGGCCTGCATACAGAATGTACCTCACTACACTGTTAAGTCTTCTGATGAAATATCAAAATGTGATTATTTAATGAAATAGCACCATTTAATGCCTTAAACTAGTCAGCTGATGCTAATCTTAGAGCTGGAAAAGGTATCCTATGTCTTGCCATAATTATTCAGTCTGCCTCAAAGTCTGCTTGCCCTCTTTCACTTTTGACGTTAGCTACTTAATAATCTTCAATTCAAGGATATTACTGCATTGTACAATCCAAGATGCTTCAATGCAAACAACTTTGATTGGTTTATTAAATCCTTATAGAAAATAATACAGTTCAAATGACTAACTAGTTTTATTTTGCAGCTCAACAATGAATAGAGCCAGACTGTGAATTTATGATCAATTCCAGATGAAAACAACATCACTGGAAGTGAAACTGAAGTTGCTCTGAGGAGGTAACTGTTTTTTCACTTACAAATTCAGTGAACACTGATTGACTGTTTTATTTTAGAAAAATCAATATTGTTATTGGAGAAGAGAGAAAGACAAAATAGTTGTCCATTTGAACAAGTCAATAAAAGTAGAAATGCTTAAAAAATTCCTCAAGAGGAATAATTACATTGAGAGGATTTCATTAGTGTGGAGATTATCTTGAAGTAAATTTCAGCATCAGAAGTCAATAGCTACCCAGAGTGTTCTGTCATTATTTTGCCAGTTTCCACTGGAGATGTACTTCTGTGGTAAAGACAAGATAAGGCAAATAACTAAAATCTGCTACAGTATTCTGAATAGCAAAATAATTCTATTTCTAAATGGCCATGGGATTTTTGGTTTTGCTTGTATTATATGTTGGCTTGACAGTCAACACAAGGGATGAATTTTCATGTCCACAAAAAGTTCTAATTCTGTCCTGTATTCAACCAGTTATTATGTTGTTTAATATCAACAATTAAATGTTGAGCACATGCTTATAGTTGTTCAAACATTTTTGAAGCCTAAATAGTCTCAGTCCTACAAGGCAACAGAGTTGGGAGAATTAGCCTCCTGCTAGATTTTTGGCCAGATAAAAACCTGTGGGGTTAATTTTCATATTTAGTACTTTAGTTTTTCATATTTAATACTTGGCTTTATTTCAAGTGCTTTTTCATATCAGCAAGTATTAGAATATTTCATCACTTTTATCTAGTGTCTTATTAAATATATAAAGACAATAAAGGGATTATGGCTGAGGGAAAGCAAGCTCATTTGTTTTCTAATTAGCAACCTGGAAATTGTCATGGTTCACCAGTTCTATATATATATGCCATTTTTTGTTCAGTCCTGGTTTTCTGCATTAAAATTCTCTAAATTCTTTGGTTACTTGTATCACATATATACTGAATAAAGGCAGAAAGAACATATATGAAAAATTAACTGTGAGATACTCTTAAATTTTAATATTTCATTCACTTATGATTAGAAATACAGTTAATAAGTATGCATGTTTATAGCATTACTCAAAGCAGTATCTCTATGCTACATGTAGAAATCTCTCTCATCCATATATTTGGAGACCAGCATATATTCCTGAAAAGTTGGGGGTTTTACCCCAGGTTGAAACTGCTTTAAAATGCAAAAAAACCCACTAGAGCTTATAAGAAGTAGAGATGGTTACATCCAACAGAAACAGATGAGAACTATGAGGTTATTTGTCCACAAAAAATAGTCAGTCGACTAAGGGGCTTCATATACTAGTATGAGTTTTTCTGCACAAGTTATCCAGAGTAACAGTAACAGTGTAACTCCTTTTGTAGATGATGTCCAAAATAATAATTATTTGGGGGACAACTACACTTGGGATTAAATTCATCCCCTCCTGCCCAAAGACAAGAGTGTCTATATTGATATTTAACATCATTTCACTAATCTAGTTAAATTTAGTTTTTGGTTTATCTGTAGAAGTTTTCATACTTTTCAAGTCCCACAGACTGGGATTCAAACTACTGCATAAAGTCACAAGAATAACATGAGGTTCTGTAGACTAAAGCCAGCCAGTAAGCAGGGTGTTTACTCCCCCTGCACCCACTCATTAAGGAATGTTACTAAAAGCTTTTAAGTCTTACAAAATTAATGTTAAATGTTCAGTTATTTCCATACAAGGTTTGTTTCATTCCAAATTCAGAGGTCTATGTCTCAGTTCTTATTTTTAGAGCCAGATTTATATTGACAGCATTGAAACAGTAAATTGTTTGGGCTCAATGTTCAATAATAATCATCCTGCCCTTACTTTTCTATAAGTAGGGACACTCAGTTTTAAATCTCTTTGAATGATGCACCTGAACTCAGCACTGAAGCTTGTAACTAGCAAACACCCACTGAAGAATCCAGGAAACACCCACTGAAGATTTTCATATTCTTTTCTCATTCAGTATCTTTTTCTAACAGCCCACTAGTGTTAAGATGGCTTGTTTTCCGTTAAAATCTAGTCTTTGCCCACAGTGACCACAATTTATTATTGTGGAGCTGAAGGGTAATAAGATGAGTTATCAGACTATCTTGGCAGATACAGTTTTGGAGGAAGATACCTAGACACCTCAAAATTCTTTTTTAAAAATTGCTGCTCCAAAACCCAGAAATAATTTCATCTATACCGGATCCTTATTTATACCAGATCTCTACAGAACAATACCACTTAAAACAAATCAGTTAATATTGTGTGTCTTCAAACCTAAGGGCCACCTTCACCTGTGCAAATTCAGAAATCAGACCTTTTAAGTAGATAAGAAATATTGTCATAGAAGCAAATGAGTTGCCTTCTCCCTGGGAAACCAAGCTTTGTGTCCAAAAATTTCATTTAGCAAGGAAATATTTGGAGAAGTATCACACCAACTCATCTATACTCCTTCTCTTGTCAATAGAAAGCGAGTCAATTAGCAAAGGCTAATTCATAGCATCCCTCACTGACTCTTCATCTAAATTACTCCTTGGAGTATCTCACTCTTTCTGTTACCTGTAAAGGCAGTTAGAAAGGAGGGGGGAAAAATGCTATCTAGGTTGACTGAATTTATTGCCTACTGGATGGTAGGGCAGTAACATACAACTCTTCCATTTCCCTCCCCATTCCTAATTGCTGTTGTGGCCGTAAGATTGTCTAGTCAAACATCCCCTAGATCAGTTTGTTTTATGTCACCAAAATACAGCCATACAAAATTTAGTAGCTTACTTTTAGCTAATGCCTTCCAGAATGCAGACAATGTTCTTTTGGAGAGATGAAGGATCCGCTACTGCTTGTTTCAGGGCTTAATCACTTTCACTGTTCAAAACGTATTCATTGGTTTGATTCCAGTTTCTGTCTCTGGGTTTTGTTATGTATTCTTCTGCCTGGAAAAAGTACAAAGTACTTAAGCAATTGGCTTTTTCTCCCTGTGAAAGTACTTATAAACTGAAGTCAAGTCACTTCTCAGGCTTTTCTCTCAGATGTAAAGTGTGAACTCTTTATGTATCTTCCTGATAAACATTACTCCTGCTCCTTGAATCATTCTGTGACTCTTTTTTGAACCTTGCCCAGTACCGTATGTTGAATTTTAAAATATGATCATATGATCTGTACACGGCATTCTGATTTTGATAATGCCTAATTTGTACTCAACAGAAAGGGTCACTTCTCTTTTTTAATTTACTCCTTCTCTATATATACAAGCGGATGATGAGGACAAAAATCAGGGACAAAGAGGGATTTAAAATCAGTTATCCAACTTCTGTGATCTCTTTAAACTGCTTAACGTATTATTTCTTTACTACAACAACTTAAGAGTTTATGTCTGCTCAATTTCACACAATGCCTTGTTTGGAATATTTTAATGGAGGGAAGTATACCCCAAACTGGACCATCACCACTTTTCCCTGATAGATCCCAATTAATAAGAAAATCAGAACCTTAAGAACAAACTGCAAATTCTTGCTTAGAACTCCCAAAGATAAAAATATCCACATTATGAGAAACATAACCACAAACTGTACTTACCTCTTTATGCAGAATATACAACTCCTTCTATCTTACATGCAAGGGACCCTTTTTTAGTAAAAAAAAAGGCACATTTTATTCCAAAGGAATAAAGCAGACCCAGATTTAACTTTCATTTAACATAATTTGGCTAACATTGTTATGATATCCATTGCTGTCAATTATACATTCTGCACCGTGTAGTTGCAACAATTTGCATAGAATAAATTACTAGTTATTCTGAAACCATTTTCTCATAGCATAGTACTCTAAATGTGCTATAATTACATCTGATATCTCTCTGACAGGTCTTGGTATTTCATACCCATTGAATGAACAAAACATGGACTCTATCCAGCAGGATGCATTAAGAATGAAATGAAATCTGGCATTTACATGCCATTTCCATTGATATTCATGCAAGAAAATGTTGTAGTTTAGCAACTCATTCCAATGCTCCTCAAAGTGAATGGGAAGAGTCAGAGCAACATCAATGACAGCTGGATCATAAACAAAAGGCCCAGCAGAGGCAAACTACCTATGGCACATGACAATGAGACACCAAGCCAAGCACCCAAACTGGATGGCAAACAGCAAGACTGTTCTTAATGGTGTTAATCTCTCTTGCACTGAATATATAACAGCCTTCTGCTTAAGTTCAAGCAAGTAACCAAGTCCACCAATAAATTATTCAGACATTCCTATGCTGCAGTTTATGGGCCAGACACATTTCTTTGACTGCCAGCACATACACCCCATCAGCATTCCTGTAGCAACTTCCCCCTTTTGAATGAGACCAAAGTTTTTGGTGTGTTTTTTTTTTTTTTTTACTTAGTACTGTGGTAACATACAGTGTCACTCAAGACCAAAATAACAACAGAAGTTTATGTGCTACCAAATGAATGGGATTTTTAAGAATTTTGCTGATGTATAAAATGATACCAGTACCGGTTTCAATTTCTTTGTGCATTTGTGACTGTATATTTACACTGAATGTACGTGTGTTTTGGAAAATTTTGAATTTTGGGAAAAATATTCTAAACCCCAAAAGTTTTTCCAGCATAAGTCACCTTTATTTCTGTATGCATCTTTATTTCACTGTTTCCAAAAAGACTTTACAGCAAGAGTTTTCAATATTTAGACAGATATCTATTCTACCACATGGGCATGGCTTTTTCCTTGGCTCCTGTAAACACACTGGGATGCACCTTGTAAGCTACCTCCAAGACAGTAACATGCTAATTCATAAGAATTTCTCCAATTTTAATGTTTTCCACAAATTATTAGTCATTTTATTAATTTAGTGGGATTATTCATATGCTTAAATTTACACATGCACTTAGTCAGGTTATGAATCCAGATCCAATTATTTGTCTTAATTTCCATACAGTTAATAGAAATTTTCTAGTTGATTTAACTGAGAGTTGATTTCATCTTCCTGAATAGCACTGATTGTCTTCCTCATTGTTATGTGAAATTTGTTGGTTTTGATATACTTAAAGTTTGCCTGAAGTTTCTGACCTGTTAATGTCAAGAAGCATAGGTTACGTCTATCTGTCATTATAGTGATTGACCCTAGTTGAATAGCTTCCTGCTGGTAACAAAGCAGTTTTTAGGCTTGCCAGTAGTATAACATTTTCAACTGTATGTGTAAAGTAAACATGATGGGCATAATCTAGGATTCTTCAATATGTGACCATCTGGTTGTAAAATTAGAGAAAGAAAGCTTCAGTGTTGTTTAGTATAATCCATATTCCAAAACTGTTAACCTTTATATTGACATTTAAAGCTAAACATAGTAAGAGATTCTGGAGGACCTAAATGGTTTACACAATTATTCTACTGTAAATTTTAAATAACCAGGAAGAAATATTGTTATTCTGTAAATACAAATATCTTCTTTAAATAAGGGTTCATCTCTGCATACCACATGCAACCTACAAACCAGCCAATTAAATTATTTCTGCATTTAGAATCATAGAATCACAGAATGATTTGGGATGGAAGGGACCTTTAAAGGTCATCTAGTCCACCCCCCCTGCAATGGGCAGGAACATCTTCAACTAGATCAGGTTGCTCAGAGCCCCATTCAGCCTGTCCTTGAATGTTTCCAAGGATGGGGCATCTACCACCTCTCTGAGCAACCCATTCCAGTGTTTCACCATCCTCATCATAAAAAAATTTCTTCCTCATATCTAGTCTGAATCTACCCTCCTTTAGTTTAAAACCATTACCCCTTGTCCTGTCACACTTGCTAAAAAGACTGTCGCCACCAATTTACTTATGCACCAGTTCTTGCTATGTGTAATCACTATACAAGTGATTAAATAGGTCATTAAATCATTAAACACATTATTTTATTGGCAAGACCAATTGATACTTTTTACTGTGTTGAAGATCTGAACACAGGGTTTAATTTCTTTGCCTACTTTCCCTTGTATATTGCTTAATACTTGATTTAGAGATTAATTCTTTATATTAAAAATATGTGTGTATACACACACACACGTGTGTGTAATTCCTTTTAGATAAATATTCATCAAGTACAAAATTTTATGAAGCTTTACTGACTGTCAGTTTGAAGGCAATTTCTTACGAACCACAGTTCAGAGACTTTGCTTTCAAAAACTTTAGCAACACATTTCCTTAATGTTAGATTATTAAGTAATAGTAGAAAATAAGTTACTACAAAGCAACCTTTTTCCTAGATAATGGTGATTTTGCAAAATTAGAATGGTCTGCAGCAAAGTCTATTTAGTTTTGAGAAAAGGTGTAATTTCTTGCCAAGACAGAAAGGACATTTAAGTTACTCTAACCTGTAACATTTTTCTTTGTCCAACTATTAGAAGTCAGTTCAATATACCTAGATCCACATTTTCCATGAAATCACTGCCCTCATTTCAGATGGCAGAGAACTTGTGTGACCTCAAAGGAGTTATGTTACAGCACATACATCACAGGATTGGTATTTCCTCCATGAAGTATATGACCCAGGAGTCAAAACTGGCTTCAGATTCTCTGTGATTTCAGTGAAGCAAATCAACATCTTGCAAAAATACCATTCACATGCAACCAACTTGAAATCAGTTATGATAATCAGTTCAAACTAAATTTTAGATTAGAAACAAAGGTCTGGATGAAAATATTGCTGAAAGTGTTCTCAGAAAAAAGTTTTCAACTTGTTATATTAACTAAGTATAAGAGTACAATGTGGAAGTATTTTTATTTCCCTAAGGAAGAGAAATTCTAATTTTATTTCAGTTCAAACAGATGCCTGAAAATCTTCAGGAAGAATAATGTTATTAGTTATAGCTTTATCGCCCCAGAGTGTTCTAGATGCTTTGGAAAGGAAATATATATTTTGTGTACAAAATGTGTTCTACAGGGCATGAAAAGGAATAAACAGTATTGAAAGTTTTTTGTTGTGCATTCTGGAATCCAATAACATGTTTGCCATTCTGGCTTATACATGTAATTTCCTTCAGTCTAAGGTTTACCTGCACACAAACACAAGGATATATCATTTATTTCTCCATGCACAAGAAAATAACATACAGAGAAACTGCAGTGTGAATGTTGAGCAGCATATATGGTTGCAAACAAGACCCAGTCCCACATATGGGCAGAGCAGCCACATACACACACACACAAAATATCTCAGGAGTGCCAAAGAGCAGAAATAGCTCCTTGAAAAATGGTTCAGATGACTAAAACTTGTCCCTTAAAAAGCTACAGCAACCACAGGAGCTCTAAAGCTCCATTTTAATGTTCAGTGTATGTCTTTAAACATTATTTCACAACCTGTGAAGTAGGTTTTTAGAGCAAAAGTATAGCATTCTGCTCAGTGGCTTTTAACCTTTATCTTTTCTGGCTATGCATTTGTGTCCCACAATTCACCATATTACCCAAATCTCATCTACCTCTATATAAAGATTTTGAAAATAAGCCTTTCAACTTTATCCCTTGAAAAATGGCAAATTATTTGAAAACTTTTTATAAAGCATCTCTGGACTTCCTAACCTTCCACAAAAAGGGAAGAATAGCTTTTATTCCTTAATATCTTTTCCAAATTTTTCTTTTTTAACACAGAATACTCATGACAACTATTGCCTTATGAAGACCCTGGGACAAAGGCAAGAGCTCTGCATTCCCTCACTTTAAAAAGGCAAAAACATCAGATTCATAAAGCTCATAAGAGTCCTAGAATCTTAAAAAGACAAATCATTAACTCTGTATAATCAGAAATCAGGCAAGACAAGTGGTGAGGAAATGTTCGCAGTAGGTTTTTTGTTGCTGTTTTTGGCAGGCCCAGGCTTTTCCTTTATCCAGGTCATAAAACACAACACAGACCTCCTAGACAGCACAGCATAGACCACTAACTTGGTTGTCAGCATAGGAGTTATTATTTCATGTCTATCCTACAGCTTTGGCAGGGACATCTGAGCAGAGTACCTGAGTAAAAAACAAAAATAAAATACAAGCTGCTCCTGAGAGACCACCACTTGCAACGGGAGATAGTTGTCTGGAACACAGGTTATCAATAACCATCTTCATCTCCCAACCCAACAGCTTTTATACAAGACTGCAGTTCAGACTGTCACAGGAAAGTTAATTCAAACCAAAATCAGTTACGAAGGCAAAGATCTCAAGAAAACCCCAAGTGTTGGACTTTAACTAGCACATCCCAAGAGAAAGAAAAATAGCAAACAACATAACTGGTGCAAGTTCAGTTGGCTGAACCATACTTGAATTGTGCTGAACCTGACAGCAGAAAAGGCAGGTAGGAGAGTCCTCTCCCTCCACCTGAAAACCTTGCTTTAAAGCGCTACACCAAGTGTGATACAGCCAGAGGGTAAATACCAACACATGCAGAAATAGATCACAACTCTGTTCGTTTTGTTTTTCCAAACCTCATCTCAAAGCTATCATTCAGTATGTGTTGAAAGCAGAAAAAAATGCTTCAGCTATAATTGTAAAACCTGCAGGAAAACATGATGTGCAGGAAAGCATACATGTAAAAGGGAAGCCTTCAGCATTATGTATGTATTGTTCTGATTTGATGTTCTCACAGAGTTTGAATTGAAGGGGAAAGCATATGTAGAATTCAGCCCATAAACAGACAAAAAAGGAGTGTCATTAGCATTAGTAAGGCAAAACAGTCTTTTTCAAACACTATTGGCAGATAGATGTGTATGCATGTATGTATGCACACTCATACTATCAGTGAAATAAAACTAACATGATCATTTTGCATTGCATGGTGCTTTGCAAATCTGATGAACCTACAGCAGGAACTAGCCACTCTTAATCTTTGTATTTAACTTCAAATAATTAATTGCCTTTTATTTAACTATGAGCAACAGGGACGTAAATTTCAGTTAGTACCTTGACTTTTCATGTTGATCCTTGTTCCAAATTATCACTCTAAAAACTCACTGGCAGTGTCAGTTACAAATGTATGCAGTACAGGCAGGAACTTGGGAATCTTCTGTAGACAGAGTTTATGGTGTACCTATTGGATTGGTTCACACTTTACAATATACATACCCTCAAGAACCCAATAAACAGGTGTACTAAATCTAAATTTAAAGTTTGGAAACTAGGCTCTTTTGGAAATGTTTGTAATGGCAGTATGCTTTATATGTCTTAAAAAAAATTGACTGTTCACTGAGATTCCATACATGATTCATGTTCATATGCTCAAGCAGGTTTAGAAAAAGCACACACTCTTTTTATTGACAACCATTTCTGGAGAATTCAAGGCCTTTTAGTCAATAAACTAAGAAATGAGGGCATCCGTTATCCCTTTGAAAACTTCCTTCAAAACAGGAATCTTTTCAAGTGCTTATAATTCCCCAGTCCAATTAAAGAACAGGTGACTATTGTCTCCCAGATTAGAATAGTAACAACTGCTTTTTTTTACTAGGAAGTAAACTACTATCTAACTCCAGGTTTTGGAATTTGAGACCAATATTAGGCAATGCTTAAGAACTCTTAAAGAGATGGTGTATTATTCCCTTTGGGCCATGTTGGTAGTGCTTTTACAGCTACTAATATAAAATAGGGAACATATTTCACCACTTGTGCAGCAGTGAGAACTTCTAAAGTCTCTATACGAAGCACAAGAGCAAAAGAAAATATTTCAAGCTCTTAGACGAGAACTGGGGCTTTAGATTATAATGGTTTTGGCAGCTGTTGTTTTATAATAACCCTGCATCTCCTTCTCTTCTCATCGTATTCCTACTTTGGATATGGTATGTCTTTCAACTTTATTTTATCCTTCTTCGTCTTCATAGATATCATGCATTCTTGTGTTTGCATCTGGTTTCCACTGCACAGAATGCAAGTTGTCAAGGTGAACAGGCCACCATATAACACTGCATTGTTTTTTTGATCTATGTTAACTTTTTTTAACAATGTGTACTCTAGTCTGTCTTGTGTATCATATTTTGTATGCAACTGAACAATGACTGTCTGAGAACTCATCATTATCCAGCCTGGTCATCAAAGGTTTTGTGGGTGCAGCACTTTGTGGTTTTTTCTTTATACTTCACATGATGCATATGAGGTCAATGTAAATTACTAAAGGCCTGTAATTTAAACATTTGCTGGCTTTCTGCTTCACAAGTTTGATGGACATCTTAATGGTATGACTAAGACTATTGAGGAACATAAAGATCACCCTTTATAAAGAGCTCACAGCTGCACTCTCACAATAAGCTTCAAACTACATTTGTATCTTCTGAAACGACATTTGAATTTTCTGTCAGATATACTTAATACCTGCAGAATGATTCTGCCACATGTGCCATTAACTTCACCTGAAATGTAATGACCCATCCCTTGTAAAAATAAGTGTAATAGGCTGATGCTTTTCTGCAATGAATTCCTGATATTGCAGCGGTTGCACTTTATTGAAGCTTTTCTTCAAGATTTCTACAAACAAAACCAGGAAAAAGTATTGATATTTTAATATGCAATGAATTGCACAAACAATGACAAATTTTTGATTAAACAATCTGACAGTCAATTTTCATCAAATTGAGAGACTATTAAATTATATAGAATTACTCTGCTTTGGGACTCAGGCTGCAATCTACATTTAATAGTTGCTGAGCATTCTTCTGATGTCTAAACTATTTCTAGATAGAAATAAAATGGATTTTGTAATAAAAGTAGAATTAAAGAAAATAAACTAATAGGGATCTATTAATTTTCATTTACTTTATTTTGTACCATCTGTATGCTACAGGGTTTGCAAATGGTATAGTAAACAAGTACACGTATGCACAGGAATATATGCCAAAAAAATCTCCAACAAACTGAGAAGTTACAGTAAAATGACAGGTAGGTATCTTGCTACTGTTAGCATGTGGCAGGAATTCCACTCCTGGTGCATTTACTAATTTTTTAGGGTTTAGGGGGGGTTGTTTTTAAATTAATGTTATCCTTTATTCCATCCGCTTAGTAAGACTTTAATTCTGTCCTAAGATTGCAAAGAGGGTAGAAAGCAGTACCAAAAAACTGCCACCTCAGGAAAGGACTCTTCCCTTCAAGACTGTTAGCTGTGTTAGTAATTCTATTTTACCATGCTTTGCAAGTTGTGAATTACAGTGATAGGCACTCTATATTCTGCTAGCACTGCTTTCTGTGGTATCTAAATGACGTTAGCATTATTTGGCACACATATGATGGGAGGATTTTCCTTAATCTTATCATGCTGCTTGGTGCAGCCAGGTTTACATAGCACAGCAGCCTTTTTTTCCCCTCAGATAAGAACTAGAGACACTAAGCAATTTCAAGGAGCTGTTGGGCTAACATCAATTAGTCATGCCCAAAGGAGGAGACAAAGTTATGTTTCCTTCCAGCATTATGCTGTGCTGAAGTTTCTGTCAAGGGATGAAGTTCCTCAAAGAGAAGTGCTGGACCATGAGGGAAATCGGAGTGTCTGGTGATAAATGGTGGCAAAAGTATAAAAATCCTCCTGTCATTGCTGCTGGAAAGTCAAAATGCCCATGTCCTAATGGCTTACTAACATTACAATCTTGTATCGGTACTACCAAACATTCAAATGCAAGTATCAACCTCTTCTGAGGGGCATGTCAGTTTGTCCTCTGATATCTGGGTTGGGAAATGATAAGTCTTACTTGCAGGCAACATTCAAGCTAAACCTACTGGAAGCCACTTTAACTTGGGAAAAGACATATATAGAGCCCCTGCCTCCTCAGGGCACAGGAGATCAATGTATACAAAACTTTCCCTCTTTGATTTTGCTGAGAGCTCTATGGGGGCTGTTCAGTCATCCCTGAAAGCTTCTTCCAGTCCCACCAGTAGAAATACACTTCTGCCTGCATATGGACTTTAGATGGGGGATGCATCCTGGTAACAATAGAAGTAAAAACTGAAATAAAAATTCCCTCAGTTTTTCACTGTTTGATATGACTATCCAATAAAATGTGGTGTGGACAATCTGGACTGCACAGGTGAGAGCCTTATCCCTGATCTTTCCTCTCCCAATACTGCTTGTGCCAGAGCATGAGTTCAATCTGCAGGATGATCATTTATAACCCTGAAAGACACTTGTATTGGAAGTCAAAACACTCTCGGCAATTCCTGTGGAGCTATAAATAAGTTCAAGGGGCATCTACAGAGTGATAACAATGCGTTTAGGCTCAAGGAAATATTGATAGCTGCAGACTATTTCTGAGTCCCACGAGACAGTACTCAGGCCCTCAATCCACTCCACAAAGCTATCACAGTAGCATTAAGCACTGCTGCTGTGATGACAGTGAGCCATAAAATCAATGCTTTCTACTACCAGAAACAATCCTCCCCATCTTTCGCTTGTGCAGACACTCCTTCCCCTCCCAGTTTTGCAAGCAGGAAACAGGCATATTGAAGCAAGTGCTAGCAAACCTTGATCCAATCTCCAGCTTGTTAGACAGAGGCACTAAGGCAGAAGAACTAGGGAGCTATTTTTCAGCTAGTAAAGGACAGGCACATGCATTTTCTCTTTCTCTCTCTTACACATCAGAAAAAAATGGCAAGCCAACAAGCTTGATGCATCTCCTCTGTGATTTAGTAATTCCCCAGGTTGCTCCTAAGGAAGTACAGTGATGTACTGCTTTTCCATCAGGGGAATGGGAAACTCATAGCATAATGCCTGCTTAAATGACATTTCACAAATACTTTTTCTGTTCGTGAAGCTCCTAGCAGAAAATACCAGCTTCTTATTTCAAGAGAAAGTATCCTAATGAATTCAGTCCAAGAAACACACGTTAAACAGTGTAAGTTAAGTCCTAGCAAAATAAATAGGAAAAAACCACATAGCCTGGTTAGTAAGTTTAATTTGTGTTCTATTATAACCACAAACTACAACTTCCTTTCAGTGCTGCTGGTAGCATCAGTACAGCCAGGCACTAGACAGGTTGCTGAATCTCTGCTAGTGAAACTGTCATCCCTGTTTGTGTATATGTTCCTCAAGAATTTATTGTCTTCAAGACAGCACAACAAAATGCAATCCAGAACTTATGAGAGCAAAGGACAACTTTTAAAGAGCAAATATCTGATGATATTGAGACAGATATATTGTTGTGTAAAGAAGAAACCCAGTGATTTTTCCCACAACTGTCAGCTGGTTGCAAAGAAAATAATAAAGATAGAAGAAACTCATACATAGTTTGCTTTGTTTTTCCTTCGAAGACAAGGGAAGAATAACTGCGTATTTGGGTTCTCAGGAGAACCCAGGTGAAGCACTGGCAGAAGACAAAGTTATCAAACAAAGGAATGATGAAACAGCTTGACTCTATTACCTTCATTATTAGGTCTCACTCACCCTGCCTTGCTAAATGCTTTGTCTTTGCCTCCTAATATGTCATTTGGCAGCATTCTTTCTTCCTGCTGTTAGCAAACACAACTTTCTTGTAACCTTACTTTGAACTGACTGTCTAATGATAACTTTGTATGGGTTTTTTCTAGCCAGAAGACTCCTGCATGCTAACATGCAATGCCATAGAATTGAGCCAAAACTCCTAGGAGAGGTTAACAAAATGGATTCTATTCATTGAAGTCAAATTTTTCACGCTCCAACATATCTACATCTCTCAGTACTGGACTTTAGAAAATTTTGTTTTCAGATGACACTGTACATTTTACCAAAAAGTATCTTTTAAGACATATTATCCAGCTGTCCTATACCCAATGTTTCTCTCCTTCTATTCATTTTCAGTGTTATTTGCCCCGTCTAAGCAATTATAAATATTACTTAACAGCAAAGTGTCCTATACCCTATTCGCTGTGACCTATTCATAGACCACATGATGTTAAGCCTTTACTCACCACACAGCTTTGCTACCTAAAGCTCTTGAGCTGATAACCTAGAGGACAGCAGCCTTGCTCTACTGAATTGGTTACAAAGGATTTCAGAAACAGCAACACTTCCATAAGATGGATTAAGAAAATCCAACAGCTGAAGTATGCTTTATACTGTGACATACCATTTTTTAACAGTCAACAGGATCACCACACTGAGAAAAATATGTATGGAAATTTAGCATGTGGACATTTTAAAGCATTGTTTAACTTATCAGCATATCTCAGTGCAAACTAGGACATAGTCTTTCCTAAATCACCATGAAAGAAAAATTTCAAGTATTACAAGAGATGGTAGTGTCTTGGCCTACCTGTCAACCTGTGTCTTGATTACAGTGAATTTTATCATTCTAAATTTCATGTTAATGCCAAAGTAGAACTGTAATTACCCAAATAGAAAGGTGAAAGAGAGAAGAAAGGACAAGAATATGAGAGGCCAATAAAATAATTGGGAGAAGAAAGGTATGGCTTAATTAGGGATTTAACTTTCATGAGTCAAAAAGCACTGCTTAAACACTTACATATATAAAGCCCAATCTACATCTCACTGAGGTCTACAGAGGAAAAATCCTCTTGAGCTTTAAAGGACTTTGGATCAGCCCCATAAATGTTAATGCTGCATTATACAAGTCTGTAGACTAAAGTTTCCTTCCTTTCAGGGGAAAGCTGGTCCACTAACAATGTCTGGCAGCTTTGAGATAGTGTGGGTTTCTGCATGTGCCTGCTTGCCCCAGGCCAGTTTTATGTTTGGCAGTTTTATGCCTTCTCCTGAAATGCCACAGTCTCACAGGAGTTACCAAAAAGATGCACAGCATGCCTCCACCTTCATTTATGAAAAGCTTCTCTTTCTAAACAGCATTTATCATCATTCATAAAAATCTGTCGTCTGGCCAAGCACATGTAGTGCATTACAGGAGATAAAAATCTAACCAGCGGTGCAGGGACATAGGTGATATAAGAGCACAAGCAATCTGAATATCTTTCTGAGAAGGCTGTAGTAGCCCCCAGTCCAAATAATTTCCTAAAGACATAGCACAGCAATGATCTGATACAGAAGGAATTTGATCTTTTCATGTCATTCTTAATCAAAAAGCCTAAGAGAATGAAATACAGCAAACAAATCCTCTCTCAGTAAATAAGGGTTGCCATTACGTTATCTTCCTTCTTTTGTGATCCTTACTTCTCTAGTGGCCAACAGGACTTTTCCAAGAGAGAAAATCAGGAGAAGGGAACTCAAATTTGATGAAAATATAAACCACTTATTTCCAAGCAGCCCAGGGCTTACTATTTTTCACTTCATTTAAATTCCTCCCACTCTTCCACAAAATGCCAAAACCAAAGCATGGAATACTGCACCTATTTGAAGATACACATATACATATATTAGGCATTTTCTCACAGTCCTGTTTCTACCCAGTCCTGCCTAATTCTTCCCATAACCTTCACTATAAAATCCTTCTGTCCTCATGCTCCTGCACAGGATTCAGTCCTCAAGTGTAACAGAAAATGAGTAAGTTCTCAGACTCAGCTCATCCTTTTCTTTGCTAAGAAAGAGTTTACAATATAAAAGTCTCCCAGAGGAGTTAAGCAAGCTCAAACAGTCACAGTTCAATTTTCAACTGAAGGAAATAATAAATATTCTTCCTTGATCTCGTACTCTACAGAAGAGCTTGATAATCTAACTTCTGCTCTGATCTGTACCGAAAACAAAAGTAACAAAACATTGGCTTCTCAAATTCTCAAATTCTTCAGCCAATCAGCTCTAGAACTCTGGTTCCTCTTCAACTGTCCTCCAGAAAAACAAGCTTTCTCTTGAATTATTTTTCTCCTTACCAAAAGCATGGTGACTTTCCCATTAGCTCCCCACTACTTTTGACTTCTCCAGCAAAGAAAGACCTAAAATCCTGGGTAGGCTGAAAACTGCAGGAGAGTCACTTTTGCAAATGCCTGCAGATCTGAGTCAAAGGCGATTTTATCTTTACAGTTTAACTCAAGTTCTTTTCCACTCTTCAGGACAACCATTTTCATAACTGTAGATAGTCTTCAGGTAACAGCTATTCAAATATACCATGACAGCAAGCAAGCTTTGTTTTTCAGTTTCTACTTTGCTGTAACTATACCACATACGTTCATTCTTAAAGTTTAACACTTGATGAGAGCTGCTGAAAGGTCTGCATTTCCACTTCCACAAAAATTTTTAACATTCATTGTCAACTGGAATACAGAGACTAAATTGTCCAAGATCACACATCAACAAGCTTCTAAAAAATGAAAAATTTCAGTACATTTATTTTACATACATACACCTATTTTAATGCTGCATCTTACTAAGCAAGATCTCACCTTTGACCTTATGGTAGTTTCCTTTCTTAAAGTAGTAATAATAACCCAAATAACTAGTGGCCATCACAGCAAATATTCTGACTAGCTGTTATACCTAGGGAGATTAAATATCCTTCCCAACATCGTAGCTCCTTACTCCGAACTAATACCTTTACATTTGAAAAGAAGCCAATAAGGGCAAGTCTACAATCCTATTCTGTGCTCCTCAGCACAGCTGGTTGGGTATGCATCATGGGCCAGTCTGCATCCTCCAGTGTGTGAGCTATTGATTCAGAGCAGGCTCCCTCCCAGCTGATCAGATTTCCTCCCGCATATGCCAAAAATACTTTCAGCCTCCTGAATTCTTCCAGCATAACTGAGGAAACCCAGGCAGAATTAGAATTACTTCAAAATGAAATGTATCTTATACCTTATACCTACATAAAAACATGACACAAAGAGACTTGTAATCAGATTCAGGGGGAAAGTGGTGAAGTCAAACTCATGATTCATCCATTAGAGTTTCTCACTACAGGTAATAAATGAGGCATTTCTAGAGCAACTGAATAATTTGTACATTTTCACAGTAGATCAGACTCATACAGAAGAAGCTGGTTTTGTAATTGTGACACATTGAGGGAAATTCAGTGACTCAGTGTTCAGTGATTTTCATTTCCACCTCGATGGTATCCTGTTGGAATACAGGCAGGCAAATCTTATAATATAAGCCATGTAGAAACACTTGTTACCTAGAGGGTTTTATTTTCTTATACTATCTGTGATTCTTTAGCTATACTTCTTGTGCAAACCTGAATCTCATAATAAACAACACAGGAATTTTTATTAGTTTTAAAAACTCAGATTAACTTTGTACCCAAAGTCACTTTGATCAGTGATATATCCCTATGCCAGTAAAGCAGTGAAAGAAAGAATTCAGCACTATCATTTCCCAAGCAGAAAAACTCCATAACCTTTGAATTGGAATAATAAATATCAGTATTAATTTATATAGACTATTACCCAAGGAAGCATAATTCAAATACATTGATAATGTAGTGAAAGAGGTTAATTACTTTGCCCCTTTCTGCACACAAAAACAAAGAAGGAAGTGGCTGATCAAATTACTCATACCTTAAAAAGGAGGAAACCAAGTCTCTTTTATATGTTCCAAGAAAAGAAAAAAAGTGTGATTTTAAAAAAAAAAAAAAAACAAAAAAACAAAAAACTACAATTCTTTTTTTCCCTGACTGGAAATTTAGCAGCACATTGTTGAGTAACATGGTCACTCAAAGGATTAGTATGATTTGAAATGAGCCATGGTGAAGATCCTGTATAGTTCAAGAGGAACCAAAAGTATAAGAGTTCATAATATGGATGACTGAAAAAATCTCTTTATGTCTGTACAGAGGTAATGTCAAGCATAGGTTAGATACTAGGAAAAGGTTCTTCACCCAGAGGGTGGTGGAGCACTGGAACAGGGACCCCAGGGAGGCAGTCACAGTGCCAAGCCTGACAATATTCAAGAAGCATGTGGACAACGCCCTCAGACATATGGTGTGAATTTTGGGGTTGTCCTGTGCAGGGACAGGAGTTGGACTTGATGATCCTTGTGGGTCCCTTCCAACTCAGGACATTCTATGAAGCATCACGCCTTTAGGAAGAGAGTTCTTCCCTGTGTGCCCTGTTGCACAGAATGGCATCAGAAGGCAGTTAGCTCACACTGAAAGGTAGGTATTAATCTACCTGAGGAAACTAAATGAGCAGTTGAAAAATAGTATAGCATAGGCAAGTTGTTTTTTTCTTTTTCATTTTTTGAAATTTTATGTTTTATGATCGCTACCATTCTACACCAGTTACAAATCTGAGGTGTAGAAAATTAGTTATTGCTCATATTTTTCTCTTCCTCACTTACTATTGCCTTAGACGGAACCAGCTATTGTGTGGATGCTTCTCAGGCCCACCTCTGGCAAACTGGACTGCGTAACAGCTTGAGTTCAAATAGGAACATACACGTAACGATGCATGTTAATGGCGCACCCAAAACCATTTGAGAGGTCCTTTGCCCAAAACTTGTCATTTGAAGAGGAAATGAATCATCAACCATATTAAACAGTCATGGGCAAATTGCAAAGAGACTTTTTCAGGAAAGGAGTCTGTCCCGATCCAATGTCGGGAGAGGTTTCGATACGATCCCAAGGACGAGATTAAGACGCAAACGAGGTCAAATGCCGTACAACCTTTTACTTTTATTTGAGGAGAGAAGAGAACGGAGGGAGGAGGGAGGGCAAGGGAGGAGAGGAAAAGAATAGGGGAGAGAGAGAGAGAAAGAGAAGGAGAAGGAGGAGTTTGTCACCACCACTTCGAGTCCGGTGATCTTCCGCAGGGTCTTCGGTGGCCTCAGGCTCCGTCGGGGACCGAAGGGGGGGGGGGGGGTGTGAGCCTTGAGGGTGCAGGAACGGAAGGAGGAGTCTCGTGCGCGCCACTGCCGCCCCCGCCAAGGGGCACGTGCGCTCCTTATATAGGGGCTCCCACGCATGCACAGATCACAAATGTGTACGTGCGGTTCGCCACGGCCGTGCTGCCCCCGCCTCGGCTCTTTTCGCGCCTTTTTGTCCTCGCCTCAGCTCTTTTCGCGCCTTTAGCCCCTGCGCAGGCGCACGAGGTTGTTCTTTCTCAAAGCTGTGGAGAAGATGGTCTTCTCGAAGCGCTGCGCTGGATGGCGCTACAGCGGCAATGTCGAGACAAAACCACATTTGGTACCGGTTCTCTACACCACCCCGTGGCTCGACATTGCAGCTTGGTGGCATAAGACAGAGAGAGAAAGAGAAAACAAAGGAGAAAGAAAGCGCAGAGTTGAAAGAGTTGGGGATAAGGGTGGAGGAAAATTGTGGGGAGGAAAAAGGGAATAACATTGTTTCGGATGAAGGAATGTCTTAACACAGGTTAACTGAGGTTGGTTGTGACTGATGGATGGTACAGATTTTTGTTACGCTATCAGGTGGAGCGTTAGGAACAAATTGCATATTTGACACAATGTGTCAAATTAATTGAATAAAACATGGAATTATACAGCATAGGAACAGTAAGGTGGCAGTTGCACATAGCAAATACAATATTAATTGTTTGACCCACGGTGCCCCTGGTAACCAGGGCCACAAATCGCCGTTCCAACCACTCCAGGTTTGAACAGGGACATGGGCTATTTTCCTGATATCTTGGGGCAGTTGGAGAACCACTTCTCCCACATCATCTATTTCTAGGCAGCAGTTAGAGATATTTAATTTTCCACATACCCCTCCCTCCTCAGCCAGTAAATAATCTAAAACCATGCGGTGCTGAAGGATTGCCACGCGCATTTGTTGAGATTGCCGAGTTAATAGGCCTATGGCGTCAGCGGTTTTGTTGGTGATAAATTCTAGGGCCACTTGTAGTCTGATTATTCGGTTTAGATTATAGATTGGTTCTCTTGCCCCTGCAATGGGCTCGTTCAGATTCCAGGTTGCTGGTCCATAATGTTCAATTATTCTCTCAGGGGGCCATTCGTCATTCCCCCATTTTTGTGTCCCACCTAAATTTACCTTGGCAGATCGCGTCTTACGGGCAATACTTCTATCCCCGAGGTTATCATACACTTTTACGCCTAATTGGGGTCCACCAGTTTCCGGCAGGAGGAAAAATAGGGGCCTTATGATCCCTATATAACAAACTCCCCACCACCCCGCGGGTAAGAATTTGTATGCCATGTTTCCACAAATCCAATAATGCCCTTTTCTGGCTTTATTTCCTTGAGCAAATGGCCCATCTTTCCCTGGTGGAAACTGAAAATAAGTTGTGTCTTTGTCACCCAGAGGGCTGAAAAAGGTGGTTGCCCCATCCCTTATTCAGCCGGTACGATACCAAGCCCCATAAGTACTAAACAGAGTCAACCTAAAAAGAAGTCTAGGAGAAGCATGAGAGGTTGCAGCGGTGGAAGGGACCTTGGTGTGGGAACAGATGCAGTTAAAGCTCAGGGTGATGCCACCTGAAGTCACCTGGGTGCCTCCCCACCTCTGCCTGCCCAGGCAGCACACCTTCCTGTGGGGTGCCTGAAGCAGCCTCTCCCACTGCCCACTGGGTCCAAGTACTGGGGGACCAAGAAGGACCCATGCTGGGGTGCTGGCTGGGACCTCACATGGTGGCTCCACCCCAGGAGGGTGTGCAGCCAGGGATGTCAGGAGGGATGAGCACCCGTCACCTGGGGGCTTCCCCAGAGGGGGCTGCAGCGGATTGCACTTCTTGGGATCAGTTACAGAGGAGTGATCAGAGATTTGGGTGTGTTTATCAGCATTTTCTAAAGGGCTCCTGATATGGTTTATGGGTTGCATTATTGACACTGATCTCAAATGTGTAGCTCACTCATTGCTAGTTAATTACATGTTGTTAATAAATCAATAAACCAGTTCTATCCCGATTTGGTTTAACAACATGAAATGAATATCTTTCTCCTGTGAAAGCTCGTCACTCTTTATCGTTTAGGAACATGAAATGGATTCCCTAATGTTTTATAACATGTTACATTTTAAAATGTATTGTAGATCTTTGTTACACAGGTACAAAGCCATTAGAGTCAACAAAGTTATGCTCAGTTTATACCACTATAATTAAGATTCTGATGTCGTATGCCTGTGGCTTTTAAACTTCTAATTAATGTTATTTTCAATATTTTGCAAAGGGGCTCATTTTACATAACTTCTATAATGAGAGTAACAGAGTTAAATCAACAGGTATAACAGTACAGAGATTTCTCTTGCTGCTTTTTTCATTCACTTCTGGCCAAATCTTTCCCCAATTTCTTTCCCTTTTTTCTTTTACTGTATCTGTCTAATTTTAGAAACAGAAAGTGAAGTATACTTTTAAGCAGATTGTGTTTGCCCTTTTCAGAAAATTTTTCCTTCATTTCCATGAACTCTCCAGATTATATAGCCTCTTGATCTTTTCCAGTCACTTGAACAGCAGGTGGAAAAAACAGCTAATTGTAGAGACATATTTTCGAAACCGCATACAGATAAATATGTTCTTTTGGCATGATTATTTTATACAATTAAAGCAATGCTACATACAAGGTCTTATCTTACTAAAAAATACTGTCATAAAAAGCTCCACACACACATACATACAGAGGGAGGGATTTAGTTCACAAATGCTACAGGAAAATTATTTTAATGAAGGCACAAAAGTTTTATGAATTAAACCCTACATATTCTCAAGACTTCTATAACAAAATTACTACCTCACTTGTCACATAATAAACTATTTAATAAAATCTCATTTAGGAGACATCCCCAGGTGGCCCTGTTCTGCCATACAAGAATCTTTTAATGTTTTTCATATTAAAACATTTGAATCATTCTAGGAGTTAAGCCTAAGGGTTTATTATGAAATAATTACTCCTGGTAAAGGAAGTGGGGTTGGTTCCAAATATTTAAGACCTTTTTAAAAAATCCCCCTTACAAATAACTTGCTTTCAGTGCTATAGTTTCTTGTTCATGAAGGAATACAGTTGATATTCTATATATTGTGAGTCTGCATAGTTCCTAAAGGACGGAAAATGCAGACATCATAAAAGGTGACTGAAAGCAGTTTGAAAAAGTAATTGGCTTGAGCCAGTTAGACTGAAAGATCCCTCAGGGAGAGATGTGTCCCTTACCTTAGGGCTTATGTAAATCTGAGATGCTGCATTCATTAAGTGCCTCATAAGAATAGGACTGAAGGATTTCTTTGTATGTTTGCACTTCCTGTTGGATCACAAAGATGCAGGCAAAAATCAGCAGCGTGGCATCCAGCTCTGAAAGCCACTTGGCTGCATTATTCCAGATAAATGCACACTAACGCTTTTTAATGAAGCAATATGCCTTCCACATAAAAGCCAGCTGGTACATCATGTGTCTCATTCAGCTGGTATCAACATGTGGTATGATCTTTTGGTATGTCAGATTCAACATACACCTCCCTCTCCCTGCACATGTAGACTTACCCCTTGACTTAAAGTAAGTAAGTAAACAAATAAGTTTAGAAGTTATAGGCTCATAGATCATTGTGCTGGGTTTTTTGCTATTTTTCTTTTAAACCTTTCTAGATAAAGAAAAAAAAAAAGCTTGGTTCTCAGTTCATGGCACTGTGGGAGCATAGCGAAAGCAATCCTTACAGCTTGGGTGTTAAGTCTAATGTAAGGTTCACCTGAAGTAAACTGTAAACAAATAGAGAGGTTCTCCAGCAATGCAAGAAACATCCCATTCTACACTAGTACTGTAGAATTAATAAATTAAGGAGAATACAGTTTTCCTGCACCTAAACTAAATTCCAATGTATTGAATAGCCTCATAACCAACAGGCAGCAACAACCTACATCTGTGACTTGCAATACAGTCAGAATTTCAGCCTGCAGTTCTGCCTGAGAAATCGGAGACAAAATCTAATAGCAGACTTTCCTCAGAAATCTCATGCCGATACCAAGTGTAGGGAATCTGAAATATTCTTTTAAATTTGATCTGATGATTGAGCAGAAATGTGCATATGGCAATTGGCCCTGTTGTTCGAAGCATTTTAAGGTAAACTGAGTTTGCCTAAGCATCCTATTTAGCTCTGTGCCAAGGTAACTCTTCTGTGATAGTCCGAAAGAAGAACTTATAAGGGAAACAAAGAATCACCAGCTGAAAGAGAAAGAGAAATTTAAAAAAAAAAAAAAAAAGAAATAAGATATTTAAGAAATTATGTAGGGATTGTAAAACTCTTACAGAGATAAAACCTTAAATTTAATCTTATTTTAGAGTGTTTTCATGTACTTATGTTATAAAATACACTCTCCATTACTACTACATCACACTGTGGTTTTAGAAAATGCTTCAAGGTCTGAATACGCAAAAAACCACTTAGCTAAAGGAAGCTGAGTGTTGTTATACCTCAAATGTTAAACTATTTTTATTTTCTACCTGTAAGTCCCGATCTGATTGTCAGGCTTGGGGAAGGTTTGTAATGATCCCAAGGGTGAAATTAAGACACAAACGAGGTCATATGCTGCCAATCAGACATTTTATTGGGTAAATATAAAAGAGTAAAGCGATAGGAAAGGCAGGAAATATTAGGAGGAAATTAAGCAAGCATTCAGAGAGATAAGCAAAGGATAGTCACCACCATGGATCCAGCGGTGTCCCATTGGTCCTGTCTTCAGTTTTTCGGTGGTGGATGGCCACACTCAGGTTTCGTTGTGCCGTCTTTTATCTGGTGTTGGAGAGGGAGTTTGCCCTCTCGTTTCCGTTTGGTTACCCAGGGCAACGTCACGTACCCAACACATGCACGTCTACTGGTGGGGCAAGCGGCCTGACCAGATACCAGTTGGTGTCCTATTCTTGGTGCTACCTGATAAGCCAAAGAATGGCCTGCTGCTTCATCAAGTTTGCACAGGTTTCCTTGCCAGATGGTGGTACTTGATAAGCCAAAGAGTGGTCTGCCCTCGGGTCTTGTCAGACAGAAGAGTGGTCTACTGTCCAGTCTCATCAGATAAACACACACAAGCAAGCTTTGAGACAATTGTTCTTAACACTTCAGTCTCTTACACCACCCGGTGGCTCAAAGATTGCTGTCTTGACTCGCAGATCTCTGCCTTCATGGCCCATGGTGGTCATAGAGGGAGAGGATAGTAAGATAAGAAGAGAGCATTTGTTTACACAATTTTTACAACTAAAGGTTTTGGTTGGTACACTGCACGGATATATTTAACATTGTCTGGTGATGGGGCAGCAACAAACTGCATGTTAGTCACAACACGTTGAATTAATTGAACAAAACATGGAATTATACATGGTAAAAATAATAGCATTGCTAAACCAGACAACATATACAACAAGATACGCTTAACCCAGGTAGTACCTGGAAGCCATGAAAAGGGATCAAATTCCCAACCTTTCCAGGTCTGAACAGGAATATGGGCTAATTTTCTTATTCCAGAGGTTATTTGTTTAACAACTTGACCGTTATCATCAATTTTTAAACAGCAATTAGAATCATTTTATTTACCACAAACACCTCCTTCTTCAGCTAGCAGGTAGTCGAGAACCATACGATGTTGCAAAATTGCCGTTCGCATTTGTGTGGTTTGATCTGTCAATAGGTCCAAGGCATGAGCGGTTTCATTGGTAATAATTTCTAAAATGGCTTGTAGTCGAATAATGCGATTTAAATTATAAACAGGTTCTCAAGTACCGCTAATCACTTCATTGGGGTTCCACGTGGCAGACCCATAGTGTTGGATAATTCGTTCTGGAGGTCACGCATCCTTTCCCCACAATTGGCTACTACCACCTGCTATAGCAGTATTAATAGATCGTTTGCTTCGTGTAAGATCATCATACAACTTAACACCCAAATTATTATCATCATTCTTGGGAAGCAGAAAAAACAGGGGACGAATTATTCCAACATAACATATTCCAGACCACTTTGCTGGTAACACTTTGTATGCATGGTGACCACACACCCAGTAGTGACCGTTTAAGGCTCGATGGCCATTAGCAAAAGGTCCTTTCCATTCTCTTGCTGATTTACCAGCATGTCCATTGGATTGGAAATATGTAGTGGTTTTTGGCCCAAAAGGATTACCATTTACATTACAATTCCAAGTGTTTGAATCATTCCTACACCACTTACACCTCCATGCTCCCAAATAGGAACTCCAGGTACAGTTGATGCCAGCAGCTTCCGCAAAGATAGTATTGTTTGTAGGAGACCAGAAATAAGGGAATCCAGACCCATATCTAGATGGGTCATACCACCCCCAGCAGACATGGCGGCCAAGTTTTGCCCTGCGATAAGTCCAGGTACAATTACTTGTTCCTACAAAGATACCATTCTTTTGAGTTCGATTTAAACAAAACTGTCCCTGAGCTGGATATTGTATGGGCCAGGGTGGTGGTGACTTTTCTTCCCAATAGGTATTGTCTTTTACTTCCCTGTAATTGCTCACCAGCTATTCAGGCGAAAGGGAGACAGAGATCCACGGCCAGCTTTCCAGGCCAAATGGTCCTCCACACACCCAACAATTTGTAAGATTAAATGCTTGAGCCACAGAATGACCTAGAGTCACAAACTTGTTTTCCCATTCTCCATTAACACTTAGGGAGCCAAAGCTTCCCCTGGAACCAAGGGTGAAGAAAACTGTCATCCAAAATAATTTCTGTGACAACGTACAATACATCCTAAAAATACCAACAAACCAAATGAACAGAATTAGAATTTGCGTGGGGGTCTAATGTGGGGGAATGTTTATATCCTTGAGGGAGCCATGTAAAAGTAAACTGTTGCCCCTCCCAGGTAAAAGCAAAACGATCTTAGTCCTGCGGTTGCAGAGGGACTATAAAGAACATATCTTTAACATCAATAGTTGCCATAACAGGTTGTGCTTGTTCTTGAATAATGGCTATGAGTTCGGAAATGTTTGGTACAGCAGCTGTTAACAGGCCCATGTTTGCATTGAGCCTTTGGTAATCGACTGTTAGTCTCCACTTCCCATTTGGTTTTCGGACTGGCCATACAGGGGAATGAAAGGGAGAGTGAGTAGAAACTACAACCCCCTGTTCCTTTAATTCCTCCAGTACTGGGGAAATCCCCTCTCGTGCCCGCAGGGGCAAGGGATAGGGTTTAACATTTGTTAATCTTGAAGGGGGAAGTAAAGGTGCAGCTTGTAAAAGCCGTATATTTATCAGTGGCACACCAAAAGACCAGCTTCCCCCTTTATTATCTGTCCACACTTTACCCTTCAGGACATCAAGCCCTAAAAGATTAAGCGGGAGCAGCCCCACAACCATCTCCACTGGAGTGGCTGTCTCCTCCCCTGGTAGCTGTAAATTCACCGTAGCCAGTGCCTGTGCTTAAACATTACCGAACGCATCTGCCATAAACAGACGTCGCTTAGACAATGATATACCTCCGCGCGCTGCATCTTCTGTCTTGATGGCTGAAATTTGAGCACCAGTATCCACTAAAAATGTAATGGGTACTCGTCTAAATCCTACAAGGCAGGTGATTAATAAATCACCTCGATGACCTATAGTGAGCTGTCTAATGTACACCCACCCTTCGCACCCCCACTCACTACAAAGGGGCGAAGGAATTAGTTTCTGTCAACCTTTGGGGGGCAGTCGAGTCAGTCAAACTAATTAGGGGTGGGGGTGCACTAGGAACCGGACTCTCAAACATTTTTACTTTGGCTGCTGGTTTTTCGGGCCACTCTAAAACTAATTTTTCAAGCCTATCAGTTGGTAACCCACCCATAAGATCTCGAGGAACACCTTTCTGACACCCTATGGTCCATAAGCTAACATGCTTGTTTGAGATGTTTCTTCCGCCAGAAAGTTTAATGAAGGACACTCTTTTTTCATTTTCAAGATGTGAGGGAGGCTTTATTTCAGTACGTCTTAAACCCTTCAGGTCTGATTTTGGGGACGGGGTACTAATTGGGCCATATTTTTGCCCGTAATTGATTAATTCCTGAGCAACCTCTCCCCAAGTCCATACTTTAAAATTTTGGTTCCTGCGATCAGAAGTCGCCAGTCCAACTAGTGCGGTTGAGACCTTTTTGCCCTGGGTCATTGCGTTAATTGTACTTTGTAATTGTATGCCCAGAGGTTTTAAAGATTCAGGGAGGCCCTTTATCAGGGGGGTCATTCGTTCAGGGTCCACCAGCATCATCATTGGGGACTCCTGTTTGAGCTTAAGCTCACGATCATACATCATTTGCAAACATGCTGCTTTCTGTATATTTTCTACCAATTGATCAATTGATCCTGTGATAGCAAGAGGGTCTCCTTGTTCCAAGGGATTGAGGCCTCCAGCCCAGTAAGCCGCCCTTTGGGTTAGGGACCAGGGAGCACGGTGATCACCGGTAGTTAAAAACACTCCGGGCCCCCAATATCCTTCAGCTTCTTTTTCACTTAGTAATATCTGGTCCCCACCTGACAACGACACCCTCCACACATATTCTGTTTCTGAATCCTTAGGGGTATGGCCAAACTCCCTTTTTAATTTAGCTAATTCTGTAGCGGTATACGGCACTTCTTTTGTAGTAATTTGAGGGGAGTCATCTTGGTCATTGTCATACGTGAATTCAGTTTTAAACAGAGGTCGGAGAGAGTAAGGAGGCATCTCTAATTTGTCTAATCTTAATTTCATCTCTTCTAACTCCTCCCAGGGATATAAAATTTTCTTTTTGGGGGGCGAATGGCTGTCACCACTCTGGCCTGTGAGGAGTTGCTCTTTAAGAGCAGATTGCAGATAGTCTGCCTGGGCTCTCTCCTGCTCTAGTTGCTCTTTTAAGTTTTTAACTTGTCCTTGCAAAGATTGGACAAGGGCTTGTAAGCACTGTATGGTCTGAGACTCGGCACTACGCTGCCGGTCTCTTGCTTCCACAGCTACAACTAAGATGGCACCCAAAACGTCACATATAATTGATTTTCCTTTTCCGGCCCGAAGTTTAGCATCCTTTTGCAGGGCGCTGATTCGGTTGGTAATACTCTGCAGATTATACCAATTATCTCGTGCCCAATCAATACCTTGTACTGAAGGGCGTGCATTATGTTTTTCCAAAAAGTTATACAGCACCTCCCTGTCCACCGGGATAGTGTTATCATCACCCATTTTCTACAACAGCACACTTCAAGCAGGTTTAGTATTCAACAAGTGAGGGTGGTTGTCTCAGGGAGGTAGCACGTAAGTGTTAATTTTCACAAAAGTTTCACCCTCTACTTCCCTGAGAGGTATGCACGTAAGACAAGCAAGTTCAATATTCAAAGCAAGTTCAACATTCAAAAAGGTGAGCGTGGTCGTCCCAGGGAGGCAACACATAAGAGTTAATTTTCACAAAAGTTTCACCCTCTACTTCCCTGAGAGGTTTGCACATAAGACAAGCAAGTTCAATATTCAAAGCAAGTTCAACATTCAAAAAGGTGAGGGTGGTCGTCCCAGGGAGGCAACACGTAAGAGTTAATTTTCACAAAGGTTTCACCCTCTACTTCCCTGAGAGGTACACATGTAAGACAAACAAGTTCAAAGGTAAGACAAACAAGAGGTGCGGCACTTTCACTCCGAGGGATCCTGTCCGTGACGCCAATAAAATGTTAAGTCCCGATCTGATTGTCAGGCTTGGGGAAGGTTTGTAATGATCCCAAGAGTGAAATTAAGACACAAATGAGGTCATATGCCGCCAATCAGACATTTTATTGGGTAAACATAAAAGAGTAAAGCGATAGGAAAGGCAGGAAATATTAGGAGGAAATTAAGCAAGCATTCGGAGAGATAAGCAAAGGATAGTCACCACCATGGATCCAGCGGTGTCCCATTGGTCCTGTCTTCAGTTTTTCGGTGGTGGATGGCCACACTCAGGTTTCGTTGTGCCGTCTTTTATCTGGTGTTGGAGAGGGAGTTTGCCCTCTCGTTTCCGTTTGGTTACCCAGGGCAACGTCACGTACCCAACACATGCACGTCTACTGGTGGGGCAAGCGGCCTGACCAGATACCAGTTGGCGTCCTATTCTTGGTGCTACCTGATAAGCCAAAGAATGGCCTGCTGCTTCATCACGTTTGCACAGGTTTCCTTGCCAGATGGTGGTACTTGATAAGCCAAAGAGTGGTCTGCCCTCAGGTCTTGTCAGACAGAAGAGTGGTCTACTGTCCAGTCTCATCAGATAAACACACACAAGCAAGCTTTGAGACAATTGTTCGTAACACTTCAGTCTCTTACACTTACCTGCTGCATCACTGATATCAGAGATACTATTCCATAGGTCCCATCCACCCAATACTGTACAGAACCTGGAATTTTACTGCGGTATCTAAAATATTGTTATTGATTAAGCTGTGCTCTTTCTCTTGAAGTAGGATACTTTTATTTTACTATTTTCTATTTTTATTTTATTTTATTATTTTATTTTACTATAATTAATAATTAATAACAATAATAATAATAATAAATTAATATTATTATTTTACTTTACTATTTGTCTATTATACTATTTTACTTTACTATTTGTCGGCACCATTAAAATACTTAAGTGTAAATAAGTGACCTCTGTTAGAGAGTGTTTTGAAACTTTGTTCTGAGTTGCTTTCATTGAAATGATAAATCCTTGTGCTCCCCAGACTGTGAGAATACCTACCTTCAGAACCGGCACAAGTCAAACACCTCTGAAGGGCTGGCAATCATTTCAGAAATCTGGTGCGGGATTCTGGCATTTCAAATAGCTTTCCTCCAGCTGAACTATTTTGCTATTGAAGCAACCTAAAATAATCCATTTTCAAAGGCTGCAGATTTACTGTTGTTATTGAAACACATTGCTTTGAGAGATTTTTGAGATCTAAAATACATAATGATCATAATTTATTTTAAACACTGCAGCTATATGAGTCCCAAGCAGTTCAACCAAATTGAACTTGACCTTGCTTTCACTTTGCAGCCCAGGCCTTCAGCATGATAATTTGTACACTTGACATTATAAAAAAGGCAATATCTAGAGTCATAAGAGTATTGTGGAAAATATTTCCAAGAGCATTTTTTGTAATTAGTACCCTTCAAATGACTTGCAAAAATAGCTCTTAGCTAATCTCAACTAACCAGCAGAGTTTAGCCTCCTTCCTTTGCCTCAGCTTTGGGATCTTTTCCTTTACTTATTCAGCTATTTAAAAATTGAAGATATACTCAAGATCCTTTTTGCCATTTTTATGTTAATATGATTTAACTATTAGTCAAAAAAAAAAAAGCAAAGAAACATCTACTAATTGTGAAGGAGAGATTTCTGGAGGGCCATAATGATCTGAGTAGTACCACATGGGAAGAAAGTAAAATGAAACACAATGTTATTCACTATACTATAATCAAAGATATTTTTGGTATTGTGCCCCTTTCAGGACTCAAGTTATCTTCTTTTTAATATGTGTAACTATTAGAGGCTTAATCAATATATGCACATTATGGACACTCCTTAAAAAGTAGTATTTTGAAATACTGTAATTCTGTCCTTTCTTATACACTTCAACAAACATTTTTTTCTGAGAATGTCTCCAGCAAAAGAACCATCTCTGCAACAATCAGCCAGTGAAACAAGTTGGAGACTTTGTCCCTTGCCTGTTGTTTCTGTCTCTCTAAAAACCCAAGTGGGTGCTCAATCATTTAAGTTCTCCTAAGAAATGATCACAGTTAAAGGACACTTTCACAATTACACAATATTCTGTGTAATAAATCAGTAAGTATGGGGAGCTTATGAATTCTGAGAACACCAATTATACAGGTATGTTCATTTCTAGCCACCTAAATACCATCAGAAAGCTGCCTCTTCTCTATATAACAGTATAAAAACATCCAGCTAAATCAGATTCTAGCAAACCAATCAGTTGACCAAAGTTTAAAGCTGAAAAAAATTTAAGCAATTATGCAGTCACTAGCCTTTGCAAGAACATGCAATTAATGTGGTGGGTTTGTTGTTTTTTTTTTTTTTTAATAAGATTGTCTGGAAGATAAAGACAACTATAAAAAGCAATTTTCTGGCAGCTTTGGGGCTGTGCAGCGTAGGTACCCTCAGGCCTGGTACACACTACAGGATGGTACACCAGGAGCTAAAAGATGTTGTATGTACCCACACTCCCAATACATTGCTGAAAACATTAAGTATTTGTCAGTTCAACAGACCTACAATAACCACCTGGTTTACCTTTTTTTTTTTTTTTTTTTGTTTTGATACTTCAAGCTTCTCCAATGTATTGGTCTAAAATTTCTTATGCAAATTTTCTGTTCCCTTCCTTCATTATAGAAGAAGGCTACTTATCTCAAATTACAGTGTGACTACAGTTGCATTCCTGCAGTATTGAAAGCAATGGGCACAAAAGTACCTACATTTCTCTGTTTCTTTGTTTATTTAATTGTTTAGCTATTTCTACCAAAAATCAGGTTTCTGCCTCTTTGTTAAAGGTTAGGTTTCAATACAAAACCATCTACTATCTACTCTACCATCCTACTGTCCATCACAGTTAATAATGAAGGAGATAAACAAGTCAAAAATACCTGCAGTGTAATTGTACATTTATTTACCTTCTATTGGCCTAAACACACACTTACCTTCTTTTGATCCTTTGCTGCATTGTCCTATTATACATGTTCTGTTATATCACTTACTTACCCTCATGGCCAGCAACCCAGCAAAAATCCAAAGTTTTCAGTTAATCAGTCAGTTACTCTACATAACTTTGATCTCTCTATTATAAAATATAAATTGTCATGTAAACTATACATTAACATTTTCAGTAATTCAGGCTGAAAATATCCTTTTAAAGAAACTATTTTAGACTGAGTGATTTTTCTCTACCTAAACCTGTTTAACACCATAAACTTTACTCAACCTAGGATGAAAGAAAAATCAGATTGTAGGCATTTCCTTTTTTAAGGTATCTTACTATGTTCCTTTTTGTAGGTATCTAAATACTTCTGTAAAAATCATGCATAGCAGCATTAATGGGCAAGCTCTCCTGGCCTTGCTTACCTAGTGTGTCAAATAAGAAAAAAACATGTATACTACCTCTCTACTCCCCAGCCCACCCCCTGGAAAAAGCTCTCTGGCTAAAGACACAGTACGCATTTCTGTCTTCTGAAAGATCAGAATTCAACTTCTGACCACACAGAAATGGATGTGCAATCTTAGATTTTTGTTTGTACTAACCCACAAAACCCAGACATTTTTCTAAGTAAGTCCTACACTAATACATATCAAAGAATTTTTTTCCAAGTTTTGAAAACCTACTCATGTACTTTGTTAACTTGTACAAGAGAGAACATAAGAAAACGCACATAAATAGGATCCTTTTCTTGTTGAAACTCCATTCTAACAAATGTCATGCTTCTACATATTTCAAGAAAATGCTGAGGCGGTTAAAAATTACTTGTGCTATCTGAACTAAATCATAGAATCATAGAATCATAGAATTGTTTAGATTGGAAACGAGCTTTAAGATAATCACGTCCAACCGTTAACCTAGCACTGCCAAGTCCACCACTAAACTATGTCCCTAAGCACCACATCTACATGTCTTTTAAGTACTTCCAGGGATGGGGACTCAACCACTTCCCTGGGCAGTCAGTTCCAGTGCTTGACAACCCTTAAGGTGAAGAAATTTTTCCTAATATCCAATCTAAACCTGTTCTGGCGCAACATGAGTTGAGTAAATATGTCTTTAAACAACTAGAGAAGCATACACCTACCATATTAGATAACGCTCAAGGAAAGAGGCAATTCTTATTGTGCAAAATCAAGGTATATCTCTTATTTTGCACAATAAAGCTTACAATTTGTCTGTCAAAGAGGCTGATGTTCAGAAGTGATAAGTAGCGTAGGTACATCATGGACATCCAATGTCTGGCAGTTACTAAGGAGACTGAATGATATATGAGTATCATGCAAACATCTAATCAATATCAAAATCAGGCAGAATAAATGAAAGAAAAGCCAAACTTGTGTAAATGGTATGCCTAAACACTTTCACTGTGTCTGGAAAAATCTTCAAAGCCAGTCTTTTCTATAATGTTTCAGCATTTCCCTTTTCATCAGCAAAAGGATTTTTACAAGACTTTTTTAAAATGAAGAGGAATTAATCTAACTCTGGATGTCCATATAGATTCTAATTGAAATGTGGAGGTGTCTGACCCAAAATAAAGACCAATATGATGGGGGGGTCTAGGAAGAAGGACATTGTTTGCTTAAACATATTTTATCTTCCTCACTGGTGTAGTAATTGTGTCACTTGACTAGTGATTGCTCACAAATTCTAGTAAACTAATAAACTAATATGTGGACTCTTCCAGGCAACAGAGGCAAACAGTACAAACTTTTTTTAAAAAAATACAAAGACAAACCCACAACTTTTTGCTACTCATTTCCTCCACTTCTGCAAAACCAAATTTTGCAGAAACCTTAACGTTGCATGTAGACTGACTTGACCTTTGGAACAATTGGCAGCTTAGGTTCTTCAGTTGTAACAGGCATCTCAATATGAGGAAGAAAATGACACAGTTGCAACACCACTGAGAATTAACAGAATATAATTAGGTAATTTGCAGACCCAGTATGGAGATTTTATTTCATGCCAGACAACCCTAGATCCAACTGAACTCCTAAGGGTCTTCAGAAAACACTAGATTAAACATCTGATTTTCATTTCTCAAATACCTCAGAAATCTTTGTTTCTATGAAGAATATAAATTTTGTAATACTACATAAAAAAGAACAATCCTGATTCTGCTGCCCATGAGGGAATATCAGTCACTCATCTAGGCCCTTCCATTAAGACACAGTTTATTACCCTTTGAAAAAACATGACAGTATCATAAAATCTGCATAGTAGGAATATGTGTTTACACTCCAAATCAACTCTAGAAGCCCACTAGACAGCTCCTCCCAAATAATAACTAGGACTTTCCTAAGTATCAGCTGATCACTTCCAAGGTAAATGTGATCAATTAATGAAGCAGGGGGCCTTTGGCCCTTAAAAAGAAAAGTCATTATGTGACAAGTAGGAAAAAAATTGTTTTAAAAGACACTGTTGTAATATGGGGGAGAAAGCATTCACTGTAAATCAGTTCATGACTTTTCCACTTTGTCAGAATAAACTGTTTTTGAGCTAGCACTTGGATTTATTCACAGAATTGAAGAAAAAAAATATTGAAAGCTTAGTTTGGTCTCTCCTATAGCTTGTTTCACATGTTTCCATGAAAACTGAAGTAGTCCTAGCCTTCGCTCTTCCCTTTGCCATTTCACATTTATCTTCTCTTTGGGGAAAAAAAAAAATCATCATAGAATCATAGAATCATAGAATAGCAGGTTGGAAGGGACCTCAAGGATCATCTGGTCCAACTTGTCTAGCACAATCTAGACAAGATGGCCCAGCACCATGTCCAGCTGAGTCTTAAATGTGTTCAGTGTAGCGGTTATACACTTCCCTGGCGAGATTATTGCAATGATTGACTGTTCTTACTGTGAAAAATCTTCCCCTCGTGTCCAATCGGAATTTCCCTGGGAGTAACTTGTACCTGTTACCCCTTGTCCTCACCATGTGGCTCCTTTTAAAAAGGGAGTCTCCATCTTCTTTGTAGCTCCCCTTTAAGTACTGGTACATGGTGATGAGATCACCTCTAAGCCTCCTTTTCTCAAGGCTGAACAAACCCAGCTCACTCAGCCTATCCTCATACGGCAGGCTTCCCAGACCCTCAATCATCTTGGTGGCCCTTCTTTGGACCCCCTCCAGCCTGTCCACATCTTTTTTGTATAACGGGGACCAGAACTGTACACAGTATTCCAGGTGCGGCCTGACAAGCGCTGAGTAGAGTGGGATAATGACTTTATCTCTGCTGGTGATGCCCTTTTTGATGAAACCCAGCATCCTATTGGCTTTCTTGGCCACAGCAGCACCCTATTCATTCATGTTGAGCTTTCTGTCCACCAGGACCCCCAGGTCCCTTTCCGTGGAGCTGCTTTCTAGCCAGGTGGATCCCAGTCTGAGCTGCACTCCTGGATTATGTTTTCCCAGGTGCAAGACCTTACATTTGTCTTTGTTAAACTTCATAAGGTTCTTGTTAGCCCACTCTTCCAGCCTATCCAGATCTTCCTGCAGGGCGACTCTCCCTTCCAGAGTGTCTGCTTCCCCACTCAGTTCGGTGTCATCTGCAAACTTCATCAGACTGCATTTGATCCCATTATCCATATCGCTTATGAAGGTATTGAATAGCTTTGGGCCCAGTATAGACCCCTGGGGGACCCCACTTGTGACAGGTTGCCAGTTTGAAAAAGAACCATTTACCACCACCCTTTGGGTGCGGCCCATCAGCCAATTCCTCACCCACTGCACAGACCACTTGTCCAGGCCATAACACATAAGTTTCTCCAGGAGGAGGCTGTGGGGAACCGTATCAAAAGCCTTGGAGAAGTCCAGGTAGACAACGTCAACTGCTCGCCCCATGTCAACCGAGCAGGTCATTTTATCATAGAAGCCCACCAGATTTGTCAGGCACGATCTGCCCTTGGTGAAGCCATGTTGGCTTTTCCCAGTCACGTGCTTCATTTGACTTATGATGGCCCCCAGAAGGATCAATTCCATGACTTTCCCGGGGACTGAAGTAAGACTGATGGGCCTATAATTACCCAGATCCTCCCTTGAGCCCTTCTTGTATATAGGAGTGACATTTGCCTTCCTCCAGTCCTCTGGGACATCCCCCGATCTCCACGACTTCTCAAAGATTATGGAGAGTGGCCCCGCAATGACATCAGCCAGCTCTCTCAACACCCTCGAGTGGATGGCGTCAGGGCCCATCGATTTGTAGGGGTCAAGCTCCTGCAATAATTCACATACTAACCCCTTCTTCACTGATGGTGGGTCTATGTTTGGATCATTCTGGATTTTCGTTCCCAACGTCTGGGATCCGACAGTGTTGGTAAAGACAGAGGTGAAGAAAGTGTTGAGATGCCTTTTCAGCATTGTTGGTGACTGATAAATTGCCGTTGGTTTAAAAAAAAATACTTCAAAACATGAAAAAAGGCAGGGAGCACAGAGAGAACAGTATTTGCCAGCAAAGATAGTAACTTTTACACAGAGGCCTGAGCCCATTAATTCCTAACAATTCATGAACATCCTAATTTCCTCCTGTGGGTGTTGGCAAGGTAGGTTCTGACTGATTTTGTACAACTGTAGGACAGCAACAAAATTATGCTGTTATATATCTATATATTTCAGAGATTATTTTGCACATATAGCAATCCATACACTGTAATTAACAAACGAAATCTTGAAAAAGAGGAAATCCAGACACCTTGGTGGTGTACGGTTTGATGGCTTCATGTGTGAGAGTGTTTTCTTTATTTGTGTTGATTTCTTAAGCATCAGAACAATGTTATCTTCTCCTCAGACAGTTGAAGCAGGAGTTCATTTGACTCAGTGTACCTGAGAAAATTTTTTAATTTTGGGTTTTTTTTTACTACTTAGAACTTTCAGGTTTCCGGTGCTGTTTTGAGATACCCTTGTGACTCCTAAGACCTTGTTATAAACAACACATTGAGTTTTAAGTGCATATTAAAAGCAGAACAAATAAAGAAATGAAATAAGTTTAAAAGTTCCTCTTTTAGGAGAGAGCAATTGCTGTTGACATCAGCAACTTACTGATCTTTGAATGAAATGGAAGATTGCTGGAAAACAACCCGTACCAGTAAGCTGTTTGCACAATCCATTTGTATTGCCATCACTGAAATAAAGTGAATGATCCTAAAAGCTGTATCTGATACAGCATCAAAATTCTTCCCCTTTGCTTTCAGCCACACCTAGCACTTAAGCCCATGAGCATGAAAAATAATAGTGAAGATCTAAATGACCTGAAAGGAATTTAATTTGAAGTTTGCTACAATTGAGTCAGTTGTTAGAGATATTGTACTTCTCTGATTATTATTTTGCAAACTTGCATGGGACCACTGAGCAACAGAAGATGAAGAAGGTGAGAAAGACTGGAGTTCCGTTATAGACCTCAGGAAATACAAACAAGTACCTTCCCTGGCTGTATTCTGGAGGTCTCCCATTTAAAGTAAGGAGTCCTATCTTGTACGTGACCTATAATTTGTACTGTCAGTTATCCTTTGTAGTAGATCTTTAATCTAGAATGAATACTAATAAACAAATTAAAATAGCAGTTTCTGTACAAAACATATAAAACATTTAATATAAAAGCATCAATTTTGATCTGAAAGGAGAGGTTTTGAAATAGCAAGAGATACTGTCTATTCAAAATCAAAAAGTATTAAAAATCTCCCAATATATGACTTGTCACACAAAAGGGTTGGATAAGTATCAATCAGTTCCTAAATCAATCATGGAATCACAGAATCATAAAATCATTTAGGTTGGAAAAGACCTCTACGATCATCGAGTCCAACTGTAAACATAACACTGCCAAGTCCCGCTAAATCATGTCCCTAGGTGTCACATCTACACGTCTTTTAAATACCTCCAGGGATGGAGACTCAACCACTTCCTTGGGCAGCCTGTTCCAGTGACTGACAACCCTTTCAGTGAAGAAGTTTTTCCTAATATCCAACCTAAACCTCTCCTGGTGCAGCTTGAGGCCATTTCCTCTTGCTACTTGGCAGAAGAGATCGATCCCCACCTAGCCCACTCCTAGTATTCAAGGTGTGGCCTCACCAGCGATGAGTAAAGAGGGACAATCACCTCCCTCATCCAGCTGGCCACACTATTCCTGATGCAAGCCAGGATGCTATTGGCCCTCTGGGCCACCTGGGCACACTGCTGGCTCATATTCAGCCAGCTGTCGACCAGCATCCCCAGGTCTTTTTCTGCTGGGCAGCTCTCCAGCCACTCTCCCCCAAGCCTGTAGCATTTTATGGGGTTGTTGTGACCCAAGTGCAGGACCCAACACTTAGCCTTGTTGAACTTCTTACAGTTGGCCTCAGCCCATCAATCCAGCCTGTCCACGTCCCTCTGTAGGGCCTTCCTACCCTCAAGCAGATCAACACTCCTGGCCAACTTGGTGTTGTCTGCAAACGTACTGACGGTGCACTCAATCCCTTCTGAATGCCATCCAAACTGAACAAATAAAATACCCATATTACTTGAAGTTATGCATCTTCATTATAATATTCCTCAGACAGGTTAGTGATAAGATTATGTATAACAACATTTTGAGTCTATTTTTCTTGTGATTCCTTTTATTTTGTTGTATATAGTGCAAAAGAAATTAATATTATACAGGATACCACATTAAGTGATGCCTCAGTAGATACAGATGTACTTGGGCAGCTGCCAGTACCAGCAAGCATCATTCAGCGGAGCAGGGCAAAAGACCATCAACTGAACACAAGGTGAAGGGTTTATGTTTTCAATATATTTCAAAATCAATTACAGTAAGCTAATTATCAGACACTGCTTTGAGGTTTGCTCTTGAAAAATGCAAATTCCTCATAGGACCTAGTAAGTAACAGACAGTACAATACCTACTTTATATACACAGCATACAAGCATTAGCAAGGCAGACTGCAATAAAATCAGGGGTCTTGAATTTTATTAGCTATTTTAATGCAAGCACAATACATAGAGTATTTAAGGTTCAACTGATGCAGTAACACTTTATTGCTGTTGTTGTTGTTATTATTGTGTTACCATGGTGACCTCTTTGGCCAGTGGGGTTTTGTTGTTGTGGTTACTGTCACTACAATAAATGAATCATGGTCCAAAGCCAAAAACTGTTGTTGATCACAGATTTATCTGCCAATTCTAAGTACATATGCATGTGAACTACAAGTTTTAAAAGTACATTTTTAAATCATAGATGTATACATATTCGGGTTCTGTGCTTTTTTGCCATTCATAATCTAAAGGACAGTATCCATCAGGTAGATGAGAATTTGAAAGCACCATTTTAGCAGTGGTTAGACACCTAGAACCAAGATAATCCTAAAAGCTTTGCTCAGCTGCAGACTTTTCCCACCTAACTCCAACATTGTCTTACTGTTCAACTTCGAAATCTCCACAGTGTGTGTATCAAATCCATAAGGCTGCCTAGAAGCATATCTCACAGGTGTGGACAGTTCTGAATTTATTTCACACTCAAGAATGGTCCATATTCATAAATGAGACGCACTGCTCCAATCTCTGCATTCATTGCACCCATCGCATGTCAAGGATAAACCCCTTACCAGCCAGCTATGCCTTCCTTTAGAAACAGGTCAGTGAAAGGGTAGGAATGGAAAATATTGATGCTGCTCAATTTCTAATAGTGAGGAGCACAGCATTTAAAGGCAATAGAAAATTTATTGTGAAACAGTGACAGGATACAAAAACACATAAATTTCATCGTGCACTGAAAGCCAGCTCCCCCTTCACAAAAAGTCCCCTTTTTGCATCTTGAACACAGTCGCACATGTTCAGCAAGCGATGTTGACAGCACCCATGGCTATGGCACTCTCTCTAAAGAGGCTTTAAATTCCTTATCTGTGGAATAACTTATTTCCTGACCTCTGTAATACAAGCCTATCGTATAAGAGACAAAAGCATGTTGCATCTTTTTTGCACCTGTGTGTTTTTGAAAGAAAGGTTGCATATGGATTTCAAGTTCTTGATATGGAGTAGACAAAGGTCCATATCACTGCCTTGCTTTTCACTTTTTCTGTTGGCTGTCTCTAGGCAGAAATATGTCGACAATACTGGTTTTGCTGAGCATGTTATTTTGAAATCTGGTAGAGGGTGCCTAATGTACTTGGCATTACTTTACAGAGGGCTTTAGCACTTCACTCCAAACCTCCAAAACGGGAACAAAATATTTAGAAGTTCAGCACTTCTACATCTGCTGTTTCTGCAACTTACTATGCAACTTGATCAAGTTTACAAAGGAAATATGAGGCTGAATATGAAATCTAAATTCTGATTCTCAATCCAGTCTTTTAAGCATAAGCCAGTTCTTCCCATGTAAAGATATAGGCAGAAAAATATGAAGATAGAACGACTGTCCAGAGGTTCGCAGAGGGAAGTAGACAGTTAAAATTTTTTAACTGTTAGAGATGGTATCGGGCTAACATCTGTCAGTTTTTGCTTTGAGCATGAGTAAAATCAATTATTTTTGCAATATAGCTATCATTCACATATTTAAAAATAACACCATGCAGCAGAAAAATCTTAAAGCACTGTAATCATTCTTTTAATGAAAACTAAATAAAAATCTCTCCAGTTTCACAAACTGATACTAGGGACCAGGAGTTAGTATGTAGCTCTCCCAGATGCCAGCTGGATTTGTACAGGCACAAGAGAAATACAGAATTACAATAAAGACTACTGGCTGATGAGCTAGAACAGCACTTCTCGCACTGCGGTCCAGGGAGCACCATCAGCAGTCTGTAAAGCCAGTTCTGTCATACCAGGGAGGCATCTGTCAGTCTCCAAGCAGAGATATGTTCCGCAGCTGTAGCCTGCCCACAGTGCTTTCATTCAACCCAGAGGATCTTTTTAATTAGCTAAACAACATCAGATAGTCACAAGCACTGCACTGAAACCTCCATGACTGCCTCCTTCCCCTTGGACTTGCTTCACTGCTTGTTCTGCCAATGCAGGATTCAGCAGTTAAAATGAGAATCAGAGATGGGGTTCAGGAGGACAAAAGGCTCTTCAATTGCCCAACATTTACCATGAGACAAGCTGGAAGAGCACACCCTGCAGCTCCAGCCCCATACAACAGACTGGCTGGAGCATGAAGCAGTGCTCCTTCTTCTCCACAGCCAAGTGGTAGAGCCAAACATGGTACCAGGTTGGGAGGGTCCATCAGTCTTGTACAGGGAGTGGGCAAGGAAGCAGGCAGTACACAAAAAAAGACCTTCTCCTCCAAGCCTGGGATGCTGCAGGGAGACCTCGTGCCACCCAGGATTGCAGCCTTTATCAGTGAATGAAAGACGGGCATCATGTTTCCAGGAAAGCAGAAAAGCCATGTGAGGAGAAGTTTACCTGCCCTAAGCCCTCCCATAAATATTCTGATTCACTGGTATTTCCCAGCCCAAGGCCCATGTAGACACACCAGTGTGTTTTGAAGCTCTCTACCTCACCACTGCCTTTTTCTGGCACACAAGAATGGAAACTGGCTCCTTCTCTGACTATAGCCGTGGTCATCACTCACTTTTTTGATGCAAGCTATGATCAAGAGTTTGTAAAACATCTGACTGCTACAGTTCACCATTCCAGTCACACAGAAACCAAGAGGAAACTGCTGAGTGATCTGACAACATGAAAGCAACTGGAGGCATAAGCAGGTTTACTGTTATTCTGAGGATACAAAACAAGCTCCCAGATCTCAATACACGAGGAATTTTCTAGTGTTTGGATCCACAGCCCATTTATTATGAGTTTTACTCAGTTCCATCATTAAAAATGTAAGTTTTCCACATAAAATGATGTGAGAAGAGGAAGACAGTTACTTAACAGCAAGATGAGAGTATCATAACCTTCTTTTCCTTAACAGGAGTTCATCTTTGAAATATTACCAAAAATGGAAGAGAATCTAACAGCCCACTTCACCTTAAATTTAGGTCTGAACTTTGAAATTGATGTTTAAAGATTTGTTTTTAGGCTCATTTAGTTGAGTGTTGTTTTTCCCATAAAACAAGTGGTAAATATATGTATGCGTGTGTCTGTGTACAAAATGTATATATATATATATATGTACATAAATACATATACACAGCGAGAGCGAGTCACTGAATGTGCATGGGGCAGGGAGGTCTGCACGTCTGCGCTTATGTGTGTGTGAAAGGCTTGTGTTTGAGACAAAGCGCTGGGAATAAAGGATGGGCTGCAAAAGGATCCGTGTCCAGAGCATGTCACTAGTCTTCAGAGATCTGACTACCCCCTCAGTTCCCCACCTCCTGCCTGAGATAAATGAATCAAACCTACTGCATGAGAGCAGCTCCAGTATTTCTAGTTAAACCTAGCCAAGTCTTTATCTAGTAGGGCTGAATTTTACAAAGGTCTTTATGAAGCCTGTTACTACAGAGTTACAGCTTTTACTTAATGGCAGAAATCTCTATCTTAACCGTATCATTCTAGCCAGATTTTAATTTTTTTTGACTTGTGTTGGTTGTTTCATCCATTTTTCTCTTCACCATAGAGTAAAACTTTCTCACTAATTCTCTTCTTGCCACTATCTCTGATCTTTGGATTTCACTGGTTATCTTGTTAGTTGATAGAAAACTCTGACAGCCCAACCTTCACAAGTTTCTTGGTCACTCTTGAGGACCTGTCCTGCAGATACGATCTCTGGAAGAGTGTTCTTTGAAAAGATATTCAAAGAAGCTCAGCCTACTACAGTACATTATTTAAAATGAAAACAATCTTGAATACATTTCCTTGTGCTGCAGTACTCTTCACTAGATAAGCGGCCAAAGCAAAGGACCATCTTGTCTTTGCTGCTGTTTGAAATTTATGGAGGGAGAAAGTAGATAAAGGTTATCTCCAGCTTGCAGGGAGAAGAGATGTGAAAGCTGTGTTTTTAAGAAAAAACACTTAAAAGTTTTTAATTATTTTGTGTGCATATGTACGTCTTTCTTTGGTTAAATCTGTTTCTAAATTCATAGTTTTATATTTTGGATCTATCTGGATCAAAGATTAATAACTTTCAGAATCTTGTTCTTAACACACATAGGACTCCACAGACATATACAAAGATAAAAAGTTCATTTCTTAAGCTGATGATCTCTTCTTAGCATTAGGTTTGCTGAGTGTCTCATCTGTATGAGCACAATATTCCCCCTATTAATTAACATGGTTAACGATGACTTGTCAAGGTGGTTACGAGCTCTGTATCTCATTAGTTAGGAGCCCCATTCTCTAAAGAATAACAATTATGTCCTATTTACTATAGATTTTACAATTGCTAGCCATGGCTTTCAAATTACATATTTAAAAAAAGCATTATTTTCAGCTTATATCTTGTAAACAAATGATCAAAAATTCTGAAGCTGCTTAACCTGTCAAAGTCAAAAAAGCAAGAAAAGCTTGTCAGTCCCTGATCTGAAATGGAATAACTTAGCATGTCAGCAGCAAATCATATGGGGTTGGTTGATTTCTGTTAAGAATTATGCTCCTGCCAAGATCAAAAAAAGGGTTTATGTTTTCCTTTTCTATAAAGCAACCACTTTTCTTATTAGCTTCTGATATTTTATTCCCTGCAGTCTTCCTTTGAGAACACTATGTAAACAATCCTTTTTTTTTCTGTTCCCACTAAGACAAGTCCAAACTCATCCTCTTTTCTTCACATATTGTGTTTGAATAGGAAAATATGGAAACGGAGAAAATGACATCCAACATCTGACTGTTACATTTGGTCCCACTGACTTTTTTATGGTTGCAAATGGCAGTGAAGTTGAACAGATCTTTGTTAACTGAGACATTTAATATTTAATAAGTAACATACTTGTGAAGGAAGTTAAGCAGAGTTTAGCACCCTCCCTCCCTTTCTCACAGAGTCTATAATTAAGATATCTGGCCTGCAAAAATATCTCATTTCTGCCCTATACATTTTAGTAAATGACACAAAATCCCTTGCTAAAATGTGTGTTAGAATGGCAAGAGAACATATGAATAGGCACAAAACCAGTTAATCAATCTAGAATGCCAAGCATCACCTTACATGGATACATTTTTTATCCCTTAAATACGAATAATTAGTTTCATGTATGATTTTTACGTCATACAATTCTGCCAGCTCAGAAACAAGGCTCTACCTTGGTTAGCCTTCCTGCAGGGGAAAATGATGCTAAATTAGCACTTAACATTTAAATTCTTTGCTGTTTTTAATGGAATGCTGAACGTGAGTTTGCAAATAGTATAAGCAGGCATAAATCATGTCCAGCATGATGCCGGCTGGTTTCCTCAAAGTCATTTTCTGAATTTCAAATTTCAGCCCTAAGTTGTTCTAGACTTGAAGCAAGATTTTTTTTTTCTTTCAGTTTTTTGGTTACTACTATGACAACTTCTGTTCAAACACATTGCCTATAAACACTCCTAAGGTGAAGACAGGTAAACGGGTAACAACAGACGAGGAGAAGGTTGAGGTACTCAACAATGTTTTTGCCTCAGTCTTCACTGGCAACCTCTCTTCCCACACCTCTCAAGTGGATGGACCTCAAGACAGGGACTGGGGGACCAAAGTCCCCCACACTGTAAGAGAAGATAAGGTTCATGACCACCTGAGGAACCTGAACGTACCTAAGTCTCTGGGTCCCGATGAGATGCATCCCAGAGTCCCGAGGGAATTGGCTGATGTAGTTGCCAAGCCACTCTCCACAATATTTGAAAAGTCATGGCAGTCAGGTGAAGTCCCCAGTGACTGGAAAAAGGGAAACATTGCATCCATTTTTAAAAAGTGTAGAAAGGAGGACCCTGGGAACTGCTGACCTGTCAGCCTCACCTCTGTGCCTGGGAAGATCATGGAACAGATCCTCCTAGAAGCTATGCTAAGGCACATGGAGTACAGGGAGGTGATTTGAACCAGCCAGCATGGCTTCACCAAGGGCAAATCTTGCCTAACCAATCCAGTGGCCTTCTATGATGGAGTGACTACATCAGTGGACAAGGGAAGAGTTACAGATGTCATCTATTTGGAATTTTGTAAGGCCTTTGACACAGTCCTCCACAACATTCTTGCCTGTAAATTGGAGAGATATGGATTTGATGGATGGACTCATTAGTGGATAAGGAATTGGTTGGATGGTCACCTCCAGAGAGTAGTGGTCAACGGCTCGATGTCCAGATGGAGATCGGTGACAAGTGGGGCGCCTCAGGACTCCGTATTGGGACCGATACTGTTTAGTACCTTCATCAATAACATAGACAGCGGGATCAAGTGGACCCTCAGTAAGTTTACAGATGACACCAAGCTGAGTGGTGCAGTTCACACACCTGAGGGACAGGATGCCATCCAGAGGGACCTGGACAAGCAAGAGAAGTGGGCCTGTGTGAACCTCATGAGGTTCAACAAGGCCAAGTGCAAGGTCCTGCACCTCGGTCAGGGCAATCCCCAGTATCAATACAGGGGATACTCATAGCTGAACAACTTTTCTCAGAAAATGTGCTTGAAAGCTGAGAGGATGCCCAGAAATATTTTGCTCCCAAAGATGCAAGTTTAACACAGTCATAGTTATCTGAAAATCATAGCATTAGAATAAAAGCAATTATGTAATCCTAACTCTAGCTGATGATGACCAGCATTTTGCTCTAAAACTTCACACCTGTATAACATTAGTCAGAGAAAGCAGCAGAAACTAAATTATCAAAAAATACTTTCACAGGATGGTAGCTCTCTTTTGACCAGAAAGATGTATCAGCTAAAACCACCAAGGTCTCACTTCTATGGTTTTACGTTCTCATCCCTGATTAGGACTCTCGAATGAACTCTCTGATTCCAAAACAGCTCTCAGTGCTGTGGCTAACAAGTAATTCCTCCCATGCCCTCCCTTGCAGCAGTCTGCTTACATTCTCCACTGCTTCTCACAAAATGAATGTCAAGCCTCCGAAAGACCTTCATCCATCAATGTCCTCACTCTCCGGGTTTTACAAGCACTCTGAGGTTAAAGAAAATATTCTCTGCAGGTACTGGGAGTAGTTCACCACCACAGCAAGAACAAAAATATATACAGCAATGAGCTTCTCTGCTGGAAAGAAGTCTGCAAGAGTGATGTTTCATTTCATTCTTTTAAACAGGAAAAGACACTTTCCTCATTTATTATGTGTGTGGATTTTTTTTTTTTTTCAGTAGAATCTTTCCTAGAGGTTACTTCACATGCAAAGATGCAGTAGTAGAAAATATTTGAAATGAATACAGAAAAGGTTCTGAGTCGTAGCAGAGTAACTTCAAGTTAGTGATGCTTTTCTTTGCCTGCAACATCTTTCTGAATTGAGAATTTCTTGCTACAGGCATCCCTTTAACATCCTAGAGGCTATTTTCAGAGCCAATTTGCAGTTCCACGGAAGTCACTGAGTCATTCAGCATTGTTCAGTTCAATGCTGAGTATGGTTCAGTCCTTCCATGGAATATTGGTTACTCAAGTGACTATATATATGTACACACACACACACACACACACACACATTAATGTTTTAATGTTTGTCCAATTTAAATGACCACATTTTCAGACTATATGCTCAGTGGTGACAATTATTTCCTTAGTGATACTTTATCACTGAATGATATAACAGTAGATATAGAATTTCTTTGGGTGTTTTTCGTTTTACTGGTTTATTGTACGAAGGGGAATTGAACAAAGTCTTTTTTAAGCACCCTGAAACAGCTTCTATATTTGCAGGTCCTGGTTCGTCTGGGGAAATTTTAACAACCCTGAACCTGGATTCATAAACAAGATAGAGCCAGCTGGGGCTCATGAATGCTGACAGAAGCCTTGACTGCATCGACCAAGAGGTGTGAGGAGGGTGTGTAGGAAAATGATGACCTTGGATTCATGGAGAGCATCTTGTTCAGGGTAGGTGAGATGCTGTGGGAGACTGCTCTGAAGTATTACTTGTGAAGGGACCAAGGAGAGGTGGTTTGTTTTAAAGACAAACTCTTTAAAACCACAACAGTGTTCCTTTTTGATGACCTGTATTTCTTATGTTTCTTATTGTTCATGTTTATTTTAGGGAAGTAGTGGTTTCATGTGTCTAACTTCATATGAAAATTTTATTAAACAATATATAAATTACTATTCTAAAATAATTTTAAAATACTGTTTACTATGATTACATGTTGTCAATTAAAAGAAAATACTAGTACAAACTGTTGTTGTACCAAGATTCTAAGTTATTCTTTGTTAGAGCTTTAACATATTATACATTGGCTTTTTTTTCCAGCTTTGCTATGTGTCAGTTCCAGAAATTTCAGAGATAGGATGCTTGCCCAATTCAAAACAACTCCTACCTGCAATACAGGACTGTTCATGTGGTCCCCTCTCAGTACTGATGTGTCAATAGACCCACCCCTTTTATCTGTGCAAAGATGTTAATAGTCTAAGAATCGTTTGAACTGAAATGGAGAACTTTTTTCCCTGAGAAAACACCATTCATAAACAAACACATCAACATGCCAAAACCTGTATGGGGGACATAATGCTAGACAAAGACCAAAGAGAGTAACTCAAATGAAATTATAGCTGCAGAATACTGAAAAGGAGACATGAATGCTATTTATATGGTGTATGCAACATTCACACTACAGTTTTCTTAGTGAAACTGTGTATTAAAGATATTTAGTGGGATTTATAATCCCACTTTTGCATAAAATGAAGGGCAAGAAGCCTAGAAATAGGGACACATATCTGTTTTCAAAAAAGAGGGAGACTTCTGCAAGGCATTTTGTTTAGAAAAATCTGGCCATATCAGTTCTACTTCTTCTTTCAATGCTTGTGCTATCTGTCTGCTCCTTGTATTTTTTTCCCTTTCAGAGACTTCCCACTATTGACGTTTCAGTGCATTATCCTTTGCTCTCTAAAAATCAAAATAGTTGAAGCATAGAAGGCTAAAACTGCATGAAACATGACTGTTTCCAGTTGCTGAGGTTATTATATGATGACAGGTTCATCTGAAAAGAAAGACCAGCAAACATTAGAATTTGCTTGAGGATAAAGTAATATTTGCTACCAATTAGTAGGCTTTTGTTTGAAATGTTTGTGTTTTGCCTACAAGCCAAACTGTGGTATCCTATAAGATGATGCAAGAGGACTATTTTTCCCTTTTAGGTCAATTCAGAGTCCTCCTAAAAAAGCCTAATGCTATCTTTACCGAAACAGTTAAGTCTCAAGTTAATCTCCTCCCAAAAAAGATGTGGAGGGACAGCAGCTCCACTGGCCCATCTATTGATTGCGTGCCTCCCCATGTCTAAATGGGGAGGGTCACGCCATTTCCAGTGCTGAACAGTCTTACTTTCTGTTACCGTCTGGCCACTTACTGTACTGTAACTTTATGAAATCAAATAGATACAAAAAGATACAGAAGAAATGAAGAACAAGTTACACTCCTTCTCACATGGTAAATACAGATATCGGTATAATTGCTTGCTTCCCTACAAAGAATGAAACTGGAAAAGCACCAGGTCATATTTCCAGACCCAAAAGTCCATTGTGTTTGCATGGATGTGCACAGCAGGATCTCAGATGATGGTATGGTTCAGTCAAAGGACAAAAGTCTTTATACAGAATCAAGTCTGCAAAAGGTAACACAGACTTCAGAGAATAAGGAGCTGGGATAAGATACATTCAGATGTTTTACATAAAAACGCTAAGCTTATCCATTCCTTTATGTCTTTTGCCTTGCTTATGACACAAAGTAAATTAAATGCAAATGAGAGAAAACCAAGCGAAACTGCATATAAATATAGAAAAAACAGTGTAAGAATTATATCACACAGATATTTTTTTTTAAAGTAAACCCTTGAGCATCTCATACAAAACAGTTTGTATAGACTCTCAGATCCCAAGTGTTGTAGAACCGATAACCACTATTCTTTCCTTGTTTGCTTTGCTCTTCCCACTGCTACAGCTATTTTTTTTTTCTTTCTTATTTAGTGTTAAATATAGAAATAAAGCACACTGCTTGTTAAACTCTGGCCACCACTAGGCATCTCCTTTATATTTCCTGCCATAATACTCTGAAGTTTTTCAGGTTGAGCCAGGATTAGCTGCTCACTGACACGCTTCAGTGCTTTGTTGACATGAGACATTACAGCAATTTCTTTAAACTGTTAAGATGGATTGTGCTAGCCCTTGGTATTATGCCATTACATTTAGCTGTGTCATTATTCTGTTCATAATATTATGATAAGTTACCACACATGGAATTCCAAACAAGAATATAGTATTTTTATTTTATTTTCCCTTAAGTTTCTGTCCATCCCATACATTCATACACCAAAATATCTGCTTTACAGAAGAGATCAGTTGATTTCATCCAGACCCCATTGCACCTGAAATGCTGCTATGGCAAAAGCAGTTTTGATTCTCATGCTCCCCTGATGAAACCCCAGTGACAAGATTTGCTTCTGCCTGAAGTCAGTGCCTGGACTAAAGCTCTTGATTCATAGAAATTAAACTAGCAGTAAGGAGCATGTATTTAAACTGATCTAGTAAACACAGAGGTTCCCCAGGGTTATGATGTATTCCCAGAGAGTGGCCTGAGGAGGGTGTCAAAGGGAGTCAGGGTTTTCCTAACATGAGTGCTCTGGAAGACTGGGAGTGGCAAGAGGTGGCTGCATCCACAGGCGGGTGCCCATAGGGACATGGAGGTGGGAACTGTGTCTTAGCAGATAGCTAAGGGCGGCCAGAGGCAAATCACAGAATCAAAGAATGATAGAACAGTTTGGGCTCCCAATATGCATCCAGGCTATCTCTTTTCTGATCGACCACGTGGACAAGGCAGCTCGTAAGAGTATGACAGCCTGACTACACAAAGGAGCAGCAGATAGCACTGCTCATCCTCTCCTTGCTGGATGTAACAGCAGCAGCTTCTTCATGGCAAAAGCAGAGGGCTGGGAGGGCTTGCCACAGCTGGGCTGCACCCAGGCCAGCTGTACAATCAAGCCAGGGCCACTGAGCAGGAAGTGAAGCCTTGCCATATGCAAGAGGTCAGAACAAGGTCCTAAGAAAACAGTGACTCAGAGACAGTGTCCTGTGATCCCGCTAAAATCATCTACAGCCTTGCAGGCACAATGAACTCCATCACAGTTGGTCAGTGATATAATTTACCAAAAGGGAAATCAGAGAAGAGAAAGCTAATTGCTTCCAGCACTACCATACTTCATCAAGAGCTAGTCATATTTACCACTTAGAAGCTACTAAAATGCACATTAAAAAGAACGTATACCCTAAACGTTGCTATGTTTGCAAACAGCAAATAAATACAATACTGAAAACTTTCTCAAGCAGTATACAATGCGCATTGCCTAAAGCAAAAAAAGAATTAACCTCAGCATTTAAATGTAGTAATTAGCAGCTGCCAAAACCAGTTATGTATCTAATTTTTTCATTGCAGAGTGTACATCTACTAGTATTTTTGCATCCTAACAATCTAATTTTATACAATGACAGCTAAGAATAGATTTTCAGAATGGTAAATACACAACTGCATGTCTAATTGGCATGCAAAGTTTTCACAGCATTGTGTGCAAATATAGTAAATGAGCATAAAAATTTGATTATAAATACACACGTACGGAATTCTGACAAGCAGAGTGTTATAATTATATAAACATTTTGTATCACTCCCTGTTGTTGCAAGACGTACAACATGGCATGAAATAAATAAGAAACTGGCTTTTTTTTTTTTTCAATGATCAAATTGCTTTTTTGATACTCTCAACTTTCAAGATGAAAACATCCTGTATGCTCAAAACAAGTTACCTGTTTCAAGATTTTCTATGCAATGTGTTCAGTCTTCTACATATGCTGTGTGCATATGTAATTCAAAAGGTTCTTTTTCAGAACTTTGGGTTATGAATTCTAAATTTATTGAGACTGGTCAGGAAATAATTTGCATAGTCCATGATAATTCTTACAGATTTCAAAAACTTCAGAACTTATTTGGGAAAAATACTGCTTTATCTGAACCAAAATATTTTACCGATAATGAGGTTCATATACATGTTATTACAAACTGTCAAATTTCAGAATTTTATTGTCTTATTAATGAATTCAGAATTTTCCATAACAACATCTTAATTAAAATAAACTCAGCTGCACTATTAAAAATGTTTACGTGCATTGTAGACTGCTTGAATTACAGGTTAAAAAAAAAATAATTCTGAGATGCCTTTAAAAAGCACATCTAGTTTCCACTTTCCATCTTTTACATTCCACTCCTCCCCCAAAATCTTTACTTGTTGCAATATAAACAGACTTTATCCAGTTTCTTACCAAACAGTTCAATTTTAATGACTAGGTTAAGATAGCTACAGATGCTAATAGGAGATCACCAAATATAAAGAGCTTTCATTCCCACTTTCATGCAGTATTACATGAGCAATGTTCCTTTAGCTTCTAATCTTTAAGCATTATTTTAAATGGTTTCATTCCCATCATTCTCTTTTGAAATCTTAATGAAATCTTAATCTCAATTTGGCCTACAAAATAGCCATAACACCTGGATACAAAGCACCTGAAAGATACTGATTTTAAATCTTTAATCATATAAAAGAAATAGGCTTGGGGGGTGGGGGTGGGGGTGGGGTGGTGTTTTGGTTTTTTTTTTTTTCAACTGAGGTCAAAGAAAAGAATGAAAATAGAGATTAAACTAAATATCTTTCCAAAAAACATTCTCCTTTCATCTCGACCTCAACCAAATATACTCTGTGTAAAACTAAAGAGCCAAAAACTAAGATGCAGAAAAGAGCTTCCAAATATTACATATTTCTATACAGAATTTTTAGGTACTTGGCCCCTGGTGAAAATTGAATGTCTTGCATTTTTTATTTTGATTATCATCAATTCAATCCATGCTTCAGATGCAAGCCAGGACAGTATCTTTCAGTATACACACAAAGCAGGAGATGCAGATTCAATTCCCTTCTCTGCTGCTTGATAAAGGTCATACTTCCTAATAAAAGTGTCAGGCTGTAGGGTATTGTACACTGGATGGAGAAGGAGCTTGGCAGACTAAAGAATTGGACCAAAAACAGAGACCATATACAAGAAATTGCCTTGCACCATTCTAATTGCACAGGGTAATTAGAGCATTCATTTGAAGATGCCATATTTTATTCTATGCTTTTAAAACATTAGATTCTTCCTCATGACTAAGCTGGATGTGTTAAATGCTAGACCTCATCACCATTATTAACCGTGCTTAAAATGGTGTAAGACAAAGCTGAATTTTGTTAGGAGTGAATTACTGTGGGTCATGGTTTCAAGCCTCTCTACTGGGTCTGGCTGGAATGAAGTTAATTAACTTTATTCATAGCAGCCCATAGTGCTGTGCTTTGCATTTGTGGCTTAAAGAGTGTTGATAACACACCAGTATTTTGCCTGGTCCTGAAAAAGGCTTGCACAGCATCAAGTCTTTCTGTCCTTGCTTCCCCACAAAAGTCAGCAGGCTGGGGGTGGGCAAGAGGCTGGGAGGGGGCACAACTGACCCCAACGGACTAAAGAGATATTCCATACCATACGACATGGCACTCACCAATAAAATCTGAGGGAAAGGAGGAGGAAGGAAAGACATTCAGAGTTACAGAGTCTGTCTTCCCAAGCAGTAGTTACATGTGCTGAGGCCCTGCTTTCCAAGAAGTGGCTGGCCATTTGTCCAGTGATGGGAAGTGCTGGATTAATTTCTCTTTTTGCTTTGGTTGCACATGCAGCTTTTTCTTTTCTTATTAAACTGTCATTCTCCTGATCCACGAGACTTTTCACTTTCGTTCAATTTCTCTCCCCATCCTCCAGGAGAGAGGAGTGAGGAAAAGGCTTGGCGGGTGTCTGAATGCTGGCTGGGGCCAACCCACCAGAGCACCAGTACCAGGCCGGGCTCATGTGAGAGTACTTAAGCTGGATGCTGTTTCTCTCGCTACAGACAAGAATATAACAATTCCAAGTATGTCAAGAAGCAAAAATGTGGGTGCTTCCAGTTTAAGGTCAAATATGGATTTAATGACCCTGGAATTCAGAAGCTGGACGAAGATTTCTAAGTTCTTGGTTTGGGGCTTAACATGTATTTTAAACACCAAAATGCAACTCTCAAAGCTCATGTTTCTTTTTGGAACTAATTCTAACTGGGTGATTCTTGCACATTTGTCCTACAAGGTACAAGCCTCAGGGCATTTTAACAATAAAGACAAGGTCAGCCTTATGTTGGTGGAGGACTAAGCAAGGCCTATGGAGAATGATGAAATATCTGGGCTTTGTGCTTCCCTCAGCTCTCCTTCAAGAGAAATGGAACAATTCTGTCCTGGTTTATATTTGAACAAAATCTGACTGCCAGTGGTTTGAAACATTGATGGGGGTGGAAACTTGGTAGCGTCAAAGTTATTAAAGCTGATAAAAAAGAAAAAAAAGATGGTACAAAGATAAAAGTTAAGGGAGACAGAGAAGCAGACGCCTTGTAAAGAGAAAGGTAGCTTGTTTTGTTTTGTTCGTTGTTTTTTTCCCAATTTATCTTTTTTTTCTCCTCTCCCTTTTTGCTCTTAACTGTGAGCTAATTTTCCCAATACCTCATTTATGTTCAGTTTTGTAACTTCCTTTTTTTTTTTTTTTTTTTTACTGGCAAATTCCAGTCACTTGGCTCTGTTTTTAGGTTGCATCCCACTATCAGAACCTGTAGGAGTTACCTCTCTCTGTGCTTTCTTATGGTCTTTATTTTGTTGATCTTTTAAAGATCTATTCCTTTTCCTTTTATGGGATGTAGTTATATCTTGCAAAGCATTTTTATCACCCCTTGTGGTCAAGCTTAACTACACTGGAAGAGCTCTGTTCTCCAAATTAAACTCTTTCACATATGATTTTTATTTCTTTGTTTCCTTGGTGAAGAAGCCTACTACCACTCCAAGCTGAGTACTGCAAGAAAGCCATCTGTTTTCCTGGATTGGAGCCCAACACATTTTCTATCAATTATTGGTATAAAAGAGCTGTATCATATCACCATTTAAAGGTATGCAATTTATAGATCTTAGAAGTAATTCAGTAAGGAAGAATCCATGCACTTAGACCCTAGTACTTGTCCAAAGGTTAAAAATCTTTCATGATGCAGGTATACTATCATTTTTCTTTATTTTGATTGCCAGCTTTGAACTATCTTCACGTTCCACCTTTGTAACAAACAGCCTTTTCATTACTGCATATAGCAGACACATATTGATTATTACAAATAAGTATATGAGGAGCAGTAATTCCTTTAATTGTTTTATTAAAAATTAAAGGCTTCTTTTTAATGTTCTCTCTGTTTCTATTGTGGGTAATTAGTCTTGTTCATGCCTTTGTACAGCTAATAATTTAGCATCATAATAGTTTTCAATCTGCTGCTTTTCCAGTTTGTATTCAAAAGTGATAAAAAAGCAAACTCCTCCAGAAATAGTAAAACCTTAAGACATATGTTTGAAAAACTCTGTTTGTCTTAATATATACATGTATGTTTAAATTTTTCTTTTCGTGTTTCCTAAATCTTATTCTACAATGAAAGACTCCAATGTCTGGAAAGATTAAAGTATAATATTGTATAAGTCACTGGTTGGTCAAGTTGAACTTTATCTTCCTCTTCAGGAAACCACAGTCTGAGTAGTTTATGTCAAAATGCTTCTAGGATTTACTAGTTTATATGGTTATTATTACATGTCATTTCGCTATGAAAGCATGGGCTGTGCATCATGTGAAACGACAGCTGCTGTGTAAACTGTAAGGATTATTTTTCAGTAACTAGGGTTTTTTCCCCTCCAGCACTCCTTAAAACTGCCACATGTCAAAGTTAATGTAATTTCAGATACTTAAAGAAATGTAAGTTTAGGAGGCTTTTTGAAACAATAAATTTTGATTTTTTTTTTCCCCTCAATGTAAAGAACTAAAATTTCCAACTACCAGAAAAGAAAATAAAGAGTGATTTTTTTTTTTCCTTGCTTGTAAGTTTTCCCTCTAAATACTCTGCATGCTTTTTTTCCCCCTGTTGTGGTTTAACCCCAGCCAGAAACTAAGCACCACACAGCCTCTCACTCACTCCCCCCACCCCAGTGGAATGCGGGAGAGAATCAGAAGAGTAAAAGTGAGAAAACTCATGAGTTAGGATAAAGACAGTTTGATACGTAAAGCAAAAGCCCCATGCACAAGCAAATCAAAGCAAGGAATTCATTCACTACTTCCCATCGGCAGGCAGGTCTTCAGCCATCTCCAGGAAAGCAGGGCCCCATCACATGTAATGGTTACTTGGGAAGACAAGCGCCATCATGCCGAGTGTGACCCCCTTCCTTCTTCTTCCCCCAGTTTATATACTGAGCATGACGTCATACGGTATGGGATAGCTCTTTGGCCAGTCTGGGTCAGGTGTCCTGGCTGTGCCCCCTCCCAGCTTCTTGTGCACCTGGCAGAGCATGGGAAGCTGAAAAGTCCTTGAGTAGTGTAAGCAGTACTTAGCAACAACTAAAACATCAGCGTGTTATCAACATTATTCTCATCCTAAATCCAAAACACAGCACTCTACCAGCTACTAAGAAGAAAATTAACTCTATCCCAGCTGAAACCTGGACACCACCACAAAATATACTTTTACAAAATTTACAGCGAAAGTTAGTTTCCTGTAAATTTCGTTCAAATCTTTTTTGAATTTACCTATATACTTCCAAGCTTTCATCCCTTTATGTTTCTTTGTGTTACTTATGGCAATATTGTTTCCTATTTGTATGTGGGAAGTTGTATGCTTTTAGACTTTTTTTTTTTCTCAGAGATTTATAACTGATATTTGAAGTCATTCTCTCACTTTTTGTTTAATGTCTACTTGCTGCCAGAAAAAGAAGAGAGGAAATGTGCCATATCCCAGGTGTGGTCTGGGGACTGAACACAAACGGAAGGTAGCTCTGAAGAGTTGTCTAATGGCAGAAGAACTTCTCAGCTATATCAAACAACTGATGTGTTGTGTTTGTGGGAAAATTATTCCTAGACAAGGGTTAACTAGCTTTACAAGCATATCCTAGTGATCTCGGTGGAAAAATGAACTTGTATAGATCCTTTGGATCCTCCTGTTAACACCCAAATGCTTTCTGGTCTACTGCTCACCCAACACTAACTAACGCTTGTATTTCAGGAACAGAATGATCTGTATACATGTTAGTAAATGGATTAGTATCCATACTCCACTCAGAAACGTTCAGTGGAAACTAATGAAGTTAATAAGTGTGAAAAGTACTTAAATTAAATTAAAATTAAATTTTATAAATACTGAGCACTAAGGTAGTGTTTACATTAAAAATAATGTGTAACATATTCAAGTTGGTTTGTAATACATGCACCTGATAGGAAAAACTCTGACTCGTTCTGCATGTCATATTCTCCTATGACAGCATTGCTAGTCAAATGTCCATATGTTGATGTAAAAACACGTCTAAGAACATATAATGTCATATCGGCACATGCCAGCTTTACACCAGCTCTGAGAACACACCACACTCATGTTGGAGTGAGGAATAAGCCCTCTTAGTTGGTTTCATAGCTAGTTATCAAGACATTGTACTAGTTAGATCCTAATTTTAAATCCTGCTGTTCTTCAACAATAATTTTCACTGTACTAACCTAAAAATCATAAGTGATTAACACCATGGTATCAGGAACACTTGCTGTGTCACATAGAAAGGGGCGACACAGGCTTCATGATTTCTAATTTATTAAAAATAAATCTTTTATCACAGTTAATTGACATTTAAAGTTATTACCATTGCCATTATGCAGCATTGACCTCAGGTATTCCTTTTTCACTTCCTCCAAGTCACAATCACATTCTGTTGAATTTATCTGACCAGATAGTGAAAACCACTATTTCCTATTTTTCTTCACTGCACACTCCAGAGTGTATTGGTTAATGAGCCTTCTGGTAGAGAAGATTCTTCTTATCTGCCTTACGCTATCTAATTTTTTTGCTTTTCACAAACCTGATACTAAATTTTCTTCCCTGCCTTTTCCTCAGGCCATATTTCCTACTACACTATCCTTCTTGCCTAGTTTCTCAGCATGATTACAAAAACTGAAATAATCAAGTGAGTATGATTTTCAAGGTCAGGACATGTAAATATGCAGAGAGTTAAAGCTATCCCAAACACTAAGTCAGCTTTGCATTTCCAGGGAATCAAACTTTTGCACATCTGTCATTTGGACTAGAAGCACAGTTATCACCGTCTTGGATAACACATTGAGAATTTCACTGAAAAGTTGTAGAGCTAAAATGACAATCTGTCATAGCTGATAATCTTCACTACTCAAGATGTCTCATGCTATCCATCAACAGGCCAAAGATAAAATGGAGCGTGCAATCAAAAAGATAGGAAATACTGAGTTTCAGCATGTTACAGAAGAAATTGCGGCAAGTTCTCCATGGCACAATCTGAAGCTTTTAGTCTTGTAATGGGTTAAACAATTTTTGGTACTTAGACATCATAAAAATTTCAGCAACAGTCTGGCAACATATTCTTTGTGGTATGCTTGTCCAAGTAACATTTAAAAAACATTTTCAGCACTGTGATGCCAAATCTGTATAATGTACAGTTCCCCTTTATTCCCTATGTCCTTTGAGAATGTAAACTTTTTAGCTGTTTCCAGAAAGTGCCTGAACAATGAAGAACGTTTGGAATGTAATTATGTTTGTGACTTTGTCTCAGTGGAAAATTAGTTATAATGGATTTTAAACAAAAAATACTTTTAAAACTGGGGAGGGATATGCATGCGGGAGCAAATGAGCTAGAAAGCTTTTACTGGAAATGAAAAAAGCAAGTCAGTTTATTTCTGTATTTAAGTTTTTTGGGACTGTACTGATATGCACAGACAAGAAAAGAGCTTAAACCATTTTTGACTGGATTATGCTTGCAGTTTGAAAATGTATATATGGTAGGGCTGAAGAAAAAAGAAGGCAGAAGGTACCTTCTCACAGCATCTCTCTTGCTAAACAGAAAAAATACCCTATCAACCTCTGACCAAAGGACCATAGGAAATGTTCGCACTTCTGAGAGGTAAAGAAGCTGAACAGGAGATAAGAAGAAGGCAGGACTACGGGTCTTCAGTTTCCTTACTAACTCTAACAGTCTCCACACTGACTAAGATAAATTGCTAGGAACAGAAGATAAAGCAGGCTACCCTGGAAGGCACTGATACTGAAGAAACAAGTATTACATTGGGAGCTCAAGACCAGGTGAACGGATAGTTGCTTCCAGGATAAAATTATTCTAAATTAGAAAGGGATAAATTCTCAAATGAGGACAGTTATCTCAGTTCAAAGAGTGTGTACCGGTATTCGCTTATCAATTATTTTCTGAATTGGGAAGATGATTTATTCTGTTCATGTATCCAAGATCTGATGCAGCCTGCAGCTTTAGGTTTCACTTGGCCAAGGCTCTTCTGCATCATGTTTTAGGGCATGTCTCCAGTGTAATGTCTCCAGTTCCTGCAGATGTACCTCGCCTAACTGTAGATGTCACAGCATACTGTTCAGCATAGAATGCAAAAACCTGCCCCAAAACATGGGTAAAAATCCTGGCTATGAGACTGTCTGGAGCTACAGGGAAACACTGCATTTAGCAGTATCCAAAAGAGTTCAGAGTTGTCCAGGAGGGACCTGCAGTCACTGCAACGTGAATGTACCTTGTCTTCATCATCAAACAAATAGGCCAATGATATTGACACAGAAGTGGTATATCCTAGGAGCGTTGCAAGGTTAGCTTGTGCTTTGAACATGCATGCATGCATTGTTATGATTCTCCCACAGGCATAGTGAGGTCTGAGGAATGATTACGTTTCTGTGACAGAGTGAAGTCTTGCATTGCTCTCATTGTAAGTCAGCAAGTAAGTTACAAAGACAGATTTTGGGGGTTGATGTTCGAAGATACAGAAGAATTAATTTGAAATTACCCCTCTTTCATTTGAACAGCACTTTTTATCTATTTTGTTTTGTAACGTAGCCTCCCCTTTCAAGATATTTTCTTTTTTCATCCAGCTCCTACTCAGTAGTTAAAAAACATTTCTGAGTGCAACTCCAGCTGAAGGTTTGCTCCAATAACGTAACTTGCACCGTCACCATAGTGATTCCTCTAGGAGTGTTAACACATTAACAAAATAAAGCAAAAAAACCCTACTGCCAAGCATAACTAGCTCCCAGATCTTGAACATCTGATGACATTTCCATGAGAGAATGCAACTTCCTGCTGGGAATTCAAACGTACAGCTGTACGTTTCACATGTACACACAGGCACTGGGATCCAGAGACACTGCCACTAATCATCCTGAACATCACAACAAGGCTGATGCTTTCCAGAATGTTTTTCCACAAGACGTAAAAAAACAAAAAAAAAACAAAAAAAAAACAAAAAAAAAAAAAAACAAACAAACAAAAAAAAACACCCAAAGCAAGAATGTTTTAGAATTTCCTTTCTTCACTTTATTGAGCCAGTCTGTGTGGCTCTCAGGTGCTCACAGGCAATAGATAGGTTAAATTTTAAAGTCCATTATCTTTAACACCTTTCCTCATTTTTCAGGAATATCCTGAGGGTCTCTAGATGACTGTGGCAACCTTGCATGTAGTAATGTAGGAGTTTGGGGAAGAAATTTTCTTATTTGTACAAGAATAGACCCAAACAAATTGGAATGTTTATGCTACACTTTTCTTTAAGCTGTAACAGGTGCATAACATGAACCCTAACACAGCATCCATAATTAATGAGACTGTAGTTGTCTTTTAATAGCGCCCTTTTGACACCAAAACATTTTAATGTGAAACAAGAAAAGAGAAGACCAGAATCACCTAGTTAGTGGAGCTGCACAAGGGACAAATTGGCCAAATCCTAATTTTCTGCTGAACAGGCTTAATACACATCCAGCTTGGATTTGGGGTTTAATGCATATTTATGACTCTGCTATTCCACACTAGAAACATTTTTGGTAAAATATGGAAGCTGCAGACTTTTCCAGAAATGTGTGATGATTATAAACACTGCAATCTCTCCCAATATACCAATACCTTTTAAACATACCTTGTCTTAGAATGTGGTTATATGCAAAACAAAATAATGGTACATAACAACGGAACAGAGAAGACACTTTACAAGTGCTTCTTGAATTTGAGAAAGTTAAGGAGCTGCAGATTTATGTCACAATATGTAATGAACAGGTCAGAATTGAAACAAGCCTTTTAGAATGAATTAATGTTCTGTGAACACAGGAGTATTGTTTTACTGTCTTCAAAAGCCTTTAATATATCCTCCATCAACAGTTTTCAAAGCCTACACACAGGGTAAAAGATCACAGGCAGCTCTGCACAGAGAGGCTCACAGGTACAAAAAAAATTATGCTAATTCCCTTGAAAAGATGCATCATGACAATTAGATTCAGGGTAATCTTTTAGGAAAATGTGGGGGAGTTATCCTAGAGATGCTTTGAGACTGAAAATAACATACTTTTCTTATACATAGTGCCTTTGTGGACAAATTCATACTCCTTGAAAACTTAAATGTCTGGTATTTTACAATGAGATTGCAGACACACAGATTGTCCATGACCGAAAAACAAAAGAAGACCTGATTCTTTGTGCAGAATGAGATAACTTTCTAAATATGCAATTGCCAATGGAAAAATAAGTTATTAAAAAGTTATCCCATGAGTAAATGTCATATTTTATCATTTGATTTTAAAAAATCCTAGCAGAACCTGGGCGTGCAGCTTAAAATCACATAGACAACTATGAACTAAGCAATTATTTAGGATTCTGGCAATGTGACTAATCAACAAACTAAAATTACAGTTGAGTCTAAATATCTCCACCACTAAGTACCTCCTACATATGAACACCTCCCTACCCTACCTCTCAGAGATTTTCCATTCCTAACCTTTCTTTCCAGTGGCCCATCAGATTCTCTTTGCCCCATTTCATATTAGCTATTTTTAAAAGGCAGTTACCTTTTAAATTAGGAGTGCAACAATTTTACAGGAAAACAATTTTCCTTCCTTGCAAGAGACTTTATTCTTACCCATGACATGGACATACACTGTTCAAGATATTCTGAAATTTCAATGACATGGTGGTTAACTGATTTGAGTAATATACTATGGAAGAATGATTAGCTATGACAGGATGTTGTATGAATTTGCCAAGGAAACAAGTACCTACCTTTGCCTTCTCAATGTTCATTGGCTCCACGGCTAAGTACAAAAATAAGCATTATTACTATAATAATATGGTAGTGTTACTAGAATGAGGGGAAGTGTCACACAAACATCATGACTCCAGAACCAGTCAAGGTTTACTTATCAGTAAAGGGAAGTCTTACTTTAATCTGATGTTTAAGGTCAGATGATGGATACAAGTGACTTAACACACTTTTTTTCTGACTTGGAAAGCATTAATAATGACACTTGACTTGTAATTCTTTATTGTAAGGCACCCAGCAAAGTGACAGTAAAAAGTGAATAAATCAAAGTAAAATATTGCCAAATTCAGAGTCTGGAAGAGGTGGAGTAAAGTGCTTGGACCAAAATACATTCATCTGGATGAAGACAGTGGGCAGACACAACACCTCTAGGCATTATCAGGCATTTCTTCACTAGGACTGTCACACTAGGCATTGCTGCCTCTTAAACTTCTTACAGTTCTTGACAGACTTGCCAAAATGTAAATGTCCTGATCATTTTACATTAAGCTATATGCCCCACATTATCACCCATAACACATACTGCTCGCGGAGTCTCGCAGAATTCCACACCATAAAGAGGAATTGAAAATATGCAGGCAAACCTTCTGCATGTACATAAGCAAATTGGACATCACATCTTCAAAGCCTTCACACCAGTTTGAAAAGTGATTAAACAAGGTCAGCCTTTGATGAAATTTTCAGCAGTAACAAAGAATATAAGGATTATATATATAGTTCCAAAACTAATGTAAAACAAACTGCTGAATACTTTCTATTCAAAGTTGCAAAGAAGATTTTACACTCAAACTGAGACCAAAATCAAGGTGTGATTCAATATGAATTTGAGCAGCTTACGAGAAACCTTTGAGCACCAAATTAGGAGGAACTGCAACTCAGTCTTTGTTCTAGAAAACAGTGCTTTGTGTTTATATCTTCCTCCTCTCCTCTTATATGCTTTGCATGGATGGCCCAAAACTCTCTCTGTTTCATTGGCTTCTGCAAATATCACATTCAGCTTCCATTCCCTCCTTTACTAAATTGAAGTGGTTTTCAGGCTACTCGGGTAATTTGTTTTCCAGTAATCTTGCTGGTATCCCCTTTCTCGATTTCTCCTACATAGTTACCCGAGATTAAAACCCTACATTTATACAGATGATAATCCTGGTTTCTAGCTCTCTTCATGTTTTCTGTCTAGGATCAAGGCTAAATCAGTGTGGAACATGGTGTTATAAACTGAGTTTGTTCCTCACTGCTTTTAATGTCAGTACCCAAAGCTATTGTTTTTGAAGAAAGGCTTAAACAGGAAAGATTTAAAATCAATAAATAAATGACTCGGGCAATGCGTTAAGTTCACTAGGTAACAATCATATACTGTTAGGGTAGGCAGCCTGGCATAGCTTTAAGGGAAAAAATAACAAGATCTAGGCTAGTTAAAGTGTAAGTAAGTCAGTCATGATTTATTTTGTGAAGGCATATACAAAGTGGAAAATTCTACATCTAATCTCCTGTATATTTTTTGTTTGCTCACCTCTGACCAGTATCCATAAATAATGTACATACAATAATAAACGCCTCTTAAAATCTTAATTTTTCAATAATTCTTAATGATTGTCACATTCTGTGATGCAATCAGGTCTGTCATGATCACAAACTACAATACACCTTCTTAGTATGCCCTGCAACATTTTATGAGTAATTTCTCTTCTCCATCTACTCCAAACCCACTCCTTCACAAATTCTTCTCTCTCTGACTCTGTGAATCTGTTACATTGCTCTTTGCTCTGTTTGCCTCTGTGTTAGACTATAAGCTTTTATGGCCATAGGTTTTGTAAAGTGCTGTATAGGTTCATAACATAATAATTTACTATATATTTTTGCATAGAGTTATCAGTATTCTAACCAAACAAGATTATTGATTTTGATCTCTCTCACAAGACAGGTCTGACCCAGACAAGGAGACAATATTTCCCAGAATTATACACACAATTTGAATATTTAGATGTTGCAGTACAGATGAAGTTGCAGTAACTGCACACAGGAAACTGGCAGGAGAAAATTTCCGCAACATGGCACCATGTATCCACTTACGAAACCAGAAATACTAATCTGGAAAGCTAAACAATAAGAAAAGCACCCTACTAAGAAATATGTGAAACTATCATCAACATTTCCTAAAATGCTAAATAAATTTTCAAATACACATGACCCTTTTTTAGGCTAAGATTACTTCTTTTAGTCTGACAACATCAACAACAAATACAGACTGAATAAAATGTTGTCTTTCAAACATAATTTTATCCTTTAAACATATTATGTAAAATATGAAGATAATTGTATCTGAAACAGGTGCAAGACTACAGCATACATCACAGGAGTCTGTTCATTAGTATTCATATTAACTCTTTCAAGAAACATTGCAAACAGTCTCAGAGTTTAACATTTTGCATCATGCCCCTCGTGTAACTGCAAAATCCATTGCATTTAAACAGCTCTATCACTTACATAACTGGCATGGCTCAAAGGTGCATTTTAAGATGAGAGGGGGAAAAAGTCAACAGCTAATAATCCAGATCCTTTAAAAGGAAGCATCAAGGGAAGAACTGACTGCTTAGTAGATTGGGATTGCCTTACTCCATTATTTTGGAGTTCCTGTAATCACAAACACGAAAGACCAAAGGAAATGGTCAGCTGTTAGTTTGCCAGCCCTGGCTTTAACTTCAATGGCTAAGACAGGTCCCCTATAAACTGCAAACTGAGCTCAAGGGTTAAACCAAAGAATGCTAGAACTTCTCACCCAATTCACTTTCTGCATATGTAGGGGGAGAGTCTTTTTTTCCTTTTTATTCTTTTTTTCCTTGTTCTTTTTTTTTTTTTTTTTTTTGGCTTCTCCCAAACCAGTGCAGTGTCCTGCTTTGAACATGAAATACTCTATCACTCTCTGCTTGCACACACTTGGGTTCCGTGTAGTGTTTGTGGGGCCCTGTTCCTAAAGTGTTCACTTCCAGCATAACCAAGTAAAAATCCACTGTATTTTTAAAATATGCAAATATATATCAGTCTCAATTCTTTTCCAGCCTTTCTTTCACAGAATCTGTATTTTACCCCTTTTTAATGTGTCTTTATCCAGGCGGAAATAAGAATAAGTGGCTTTAAAAGAAGGACATCTCATACTACAATATGTCCTAACTCTTACTGACAGCTCAGGGTCAGCATTCAACACTAGGTTATAGAGAAATGCTGATTGATAAGCCTTTGCAAGACTGCTTTTAGTACCTTAGGACAATGACAAATGCCCAGGTTCTAGAAAAAATTGTTCAAGACCTTTACAGTAGCTCAAAACTACCTTTTCAAAAGTTGAATAAAATTTCCAAATAAGTAAAAGCCCCTATTGTCTTTAGCATTTAAGACCTCTATACAGCCCCCAGAGGGTTTTCAACTCACTGGATTTATTCTGTTACAGGGACTAGAAAGTTAGTTTCACACTCTCATGCAAAAAAACCCACACATATGACAGTCTTTAACACAGAAGTGTAGATGGAATATGTAAAAAAAAAAAAAAAAACTTCATAAACTATATGTGGGGAAATTAATGTAATTAAATAGGCTTATAAAGGCAATTCTATATAAAATAGATAAAATCTATAAAAAATTAAAATATATAAAATTCTATGTATCAATGCCCATGCAATGAGATCTTTAACTAAACTTATATGAGATTTTTAAAAAATCTTTGCACACGAAATCTGAAGTTATACCCTAATCCTTCTGTTTCTGCTGGCAAAGGCAAGCCCAATGAGATGTGAGCATTAAAATGAAATCAGATGCCTTGTGTCACTGCAAAAGTACAACAGCACCATTCTGAAATGCAGTACTCTTAACAAGGGAAATGCCTTGTTTGAAGCAGTCACCTTGGAGAGGATCAGCATTCCTAGGAAAAAAAAAAAACACCATCTCAAGAGACATAGTGAAATCAATCTTTAAAATACTATGTATTAAATTATGTATATTTACCCGTGTGCTTAGCAAGCCATATCATAAATCTCAGTTCAAGTACTATCCCATACACTTAAAGGTTTCTGCTTACACAATGGTAATGTATGAGCACACAGTAACTAATCAGTACACCTAGTGATGTCCAGATTTGACCATCTACACTGCTCTTTTTATGTTTCTCCAGTACAAATGCATTTGGTATTTATTTCAATTGAAAGGAACAGAATGGGCTCAGTACAGGCAAAGTGTGAGATTACCTACTGTTTTAAAAAAGGCGCATCCAAAAAAAAACATACAATCCTTTTTTTTAAAAATCAAAATATGTATTGATATGCAGTTGCAAATTATGTATGTTTTGATGGCAGATGAAATCATTGTCTTAAAACTGAATGAAGCATGTTCAGGCCAAATCAAAATGTTTCATTTCATCTAAGAGGTTAAGAGGACATTTCTTATTTTAAAATAAAAAGGAGGTAAAATTCTCACAGATAACTTATTTTTAATAGTGAAAGTGCAAATTTTTAATTTGAAAATTTTCTAAATAAAATTTTGTAAAATGTCAAAATTTGGGGAAAGAGGGTGAGCACTCAGATGAGACAGTCTGATGAATCTGATACATGGCTGTAAAATATTCTAGCTAACCAGCATATGCATTTTTCAACCTTTCCAAGAAAATTTTACTTTGTACTGTAGTACAGCAAAAGTAACATATCAACCTGTAATTTCTGCCAGCAATAACCTAGTCATAAACACTTCTTTCCTTCTGTTAGACCTTCTCACCCATTGCACAGCTGAGTTTTTGACATCCACATCTTCATCTGTGACCTTCTAGTCTTTCTGACAGAGACCACATCTGGTTCGGAGAGCTGCACAGTGACATGGGACATATAAGGCTGTTGCTGCTGTCTGCTGACAGCAGCAGAATCTTTGTGTCCTCCTCCTGCAATACCCAGCCAGGTTCATGAGGTGGGAAAAGGATCTTGTTGGGATCCTTGCTTGTCCAAAAAAATCCACAAACAAAGAAACTACTCAAAAATTTTTGTAATGATGCATCAGATGTCAACCAGTGTTGCCAGGAGATGGGGTCATGGTTTTCTTTCCTTCATTGCAATGCACAGTACTAGGGTCAATCAGCTCCATGCACATTCCTAAGAGAATTGTCATGTCAGAATGCTCTTTAGACTTTTTGCTCTCATTGTTTTTTGTTCTGGGTTCTACCCAAAAGTCTCAGTGAAGCCCATGAACCAGAAAAGGTTTTCCTGTACATTCCACCAGATTTCTAAATTGTTCTATTCCTTTATATTATGTTTTCTTTGAAGCAACAGAAAGAAATCCATTGGGACTAAACAGCCAATGTGATTAATTTCTTGCAATTACAAGAAGTGAACATTGTTTCTTCCTATTTTCTCTCTCTCATGAAAGCACTGGAAATAGACTTTTGTTCACTGAATGTCTCTTTTTTCTGTGATGGACTGGGGAACAGGGATTTTATTTCTTAATAGCACAGAAAATTTTGTAACAGTAATTTCCATGTGTTTCTTCCATCTTAGCAGATGCTAACATTTGCTTTATTATATCTCTTTGCAAGTCTATTGCACTGGCCCATTATTTTCCTAGTGATCAGTCCACCCATCTTAATATTGTGACGCCTTTGGAGTTCCAAGGTTAAAAAATATACATACCCACCAAACTTTCATTCTGAGCCCACATACTCTCTACAAAATGCTAGAAAGACAGAATGTAACATACTTAGATTTGCTCATGGGTTAGAAAATTGTCCCTGTTTCAGATGCTTCACAGTCTTTCAAATGTATAAGAAAATGTTGAAGGTAAAAGCGGAAACCTAAAACTAGTCAAGAGCTCCTTTTCAGCATACTGCAAATATAATTTGTCCCTACAGACATTCAGGATTTGTCCTTACACCCAACACCATCAATACAAAAGTAGCGCCAGGTATGTTCAGAAGTGCCACATGATGATAGGCTCCAGATTTGAAGGAAGTATTTTAACAATTATCTGAACAAGCAAAGGACTCTTACATTTTTCTAATGAGCTGTCTTGCACAACACTAATTTTCTCATAAAGACATTAGTGCTGCAGGGGGACTTCTGCTGTGGTGCTTACCAACTCAGTCTGTACAAAGGCAAGCAAATCAATTCCTTTGCAAAGTTTTTCAAAAATACTTTAAATGTAAGGCTTCTATATAATTACATTCTCTTCCATATGACTGGTTTTAGTAGCTTAAATTAGCCTAGAATAAAGCAGTTTGCCATCCTAACTAGTGATCTGCACAGCCAGCTTCATCTGGCAATTGAGTCTGTAAAAAGTAGTTCACACAATATGATTCAAGAGAGAGCTGCTGGCACTGAGTTTACATTTAGTTAGACCTGTCCTAATTAGCTTTCTCAAGCTGTACTTTTCAAAACATTGTCAATCATTTGTCATCTGCCTGTTAACATCTATACTTAAAAAGAAACAAGTTGGTATACTCATCTATAGTAATTCTTTTATGTTTTTATATGCATGGAAAACCAATTCTGTTGACTTATAGACGACTTGTAGGCAGGAAAAATCTATTAAATCCAGTGGACAAAGATTATTTGATTAATTCAATTTTCTATGAAATCCAAACTGATCTCCATCTTGCACACAACATAACACATGCACTGCAATACCAGTTTTATGGTTAAAAATGCAAAAGGAACTTAATTGTTAAAATTCTAGAATAGCATTCTGTAGTCTTCTACTCAAGATATCTGAAACAGTTCATTTTCTCATAAGGCTATCCTTATGATGGACCATCCATACAGTTTGGTGAATTTGGTTTGATAGACTGCTGATAGGTTTCACGATATACTGCAGATCTCAATAACCAAAGCCAGACAACACTTCTTTGACAGCATCTATATAAATGACTTCTCAAGTCAGTAATTATGCTGATATTTTGCAGTTTTAGTTTCTATGGCAGATATTTTGCCGTAGAAGTACAACATAACTGGTGCATTCCAGGAGAGAGAAGAAAAGGAAAGTACTGGCTTGCATTGCTTGCCAGTTACAAAACCAACTTGGACTTGGACATTTTCAGCTTGTTAAAATAAATCTATCATCTAAACCAGCCAAACAGGTGAAAAACGTGTAATTTCACTTTGCACAGTGAACGTGATCTTGACCTAGATTATTTGGGATGCATGGGCCTTTCCAGGAATCTGCTACAAATATCATGTCAGTCCTTAGCACTGCCTTAGAAGTGCCTCAGTGGCACATTATTTCATTGGAGATAAAGTTAAGCAACACAATCCACCTGTGCAGCAAATGATTGTTTTTACTTCTTCAAAGTTCCTAGGATTCATAAACTAATCCATCTTGTCTTTGTAATTGACTTCAAAAAAGGTAAAGACCCTCCCATATATCAACTGGGTCAGTAAATAATGAGGGAAAGAGAAGAAGCACTTCTTCAGACTTCCATTCTAAACCCAATTCCATTCTACACAAACAAAAATAGGAAAGTCACAAACTAACACTCCAGGGATATGGGATGATAGGCCAGTCCCAGAATACATCCTTTTTGTAAATAAGTATCTATTTTTGACCCAAAATGTAAAGACTTACAAATAAATTATTTACTTGAGGTCCTTATCTTCAAGAAAGATGCTAATCTTTCTTATGCTTGTATCTTGTTTTCAGATGAAACTTCATTATATAAAATATAAATGGTTTGTATGATTTTTTTCCTCACTTGCTTTAAGTGAAGCAAAACCTAATAAAGCAAACTTTGCTGGCCATCTAATGGTATAATGTCTTTATCTTCATATTCCTTCAACAAGATAGTTGAAGAAAACATGCCTTATGTCCTATTTAAGTGAGAGGTTTAAACAAAAATTAAAGCACATTAGAAGAAAAAATATAATTGGGAGGTGTCATTACAATCACATTACCTTGCTTTTAAGTTACAACTATGATATAGATGATGATTCTGTTTGTTTGAAGATTAAGTGAGAGCATTTCTTTAATATGGTGATGATACTTACAAAAAAGAATGAGCATTGATGACATTAAATTAATTACTTAAAATGGAAGACAAAGAAGCTACAGTGATCTGCACTGTCATCCCTTCCATCAGGACATGATGTTCCTGTGAATTTGTGATTTCCAGGTTGCTTAATGAATAACATCAGGTGAGCATTTGCTGAAAATTCTAATTAAGTTTACAATGGCCAAGGAACAATACAGGAACCTAGTAATCACAGGAGAATTACAATCTTCTCGTGGAAGGTTTCTGCAACAAGCTAAAGAGGAAGATGTATACAACAGCTGAACAGCAAAATATGAGCTATGTTAAAAAAAAAAAAAAAAAACAGTGCTGTAAATGAACAAGAATTAAGTGAGAATTCAGTAAAACCCATGACAGAATTAGTAGGGTTAGATATATCAGGAAACTTTCAAAAACATACAGCAAAAATAATTGTGCAGTGTATTGACACTACTTTGATTCAGGTAATTATATCTGATAAGTCCAATACTAACCTGCTCTTAGTCCTCAGACAAGGCATTTTGGTAAAACTGATATCTGATCAGATATGCTGATCTTTGCTTTAGTATGCTCTCTGCACGAGAGGCTTCTTATTTCTCTCCTAAAAAAGGTCAGAGACCATCCGAGGAAAATATGCTACAAAAAGATCTGAAACAGTAGTTTGGGGAATTTAATAAGGTTTTAGACTATTTATAAGCTGAAACCCCATTTATAAAAGAGCTGTAGGAGCAACAAAAGAGCTGAAGGGCAAACAGACTGTTACTTTATTTCCTAGATATCAGTAGTTTGATGCTTATTTAACATCATTTGGGTGTTTTAGGACCTCAAATCAACATCTCCAAGCCACATTTATTAGATTTTATAGACCTTCTTGTTAAAGACGTTCTTTGCCCTTTTTTTCTTTGCCATCCCCCAAAAATTTTAATTTTTTTCATAAAACCAAGTATACAAATAAGCCTCTTCCTGTGATTTTGCACCTCAGTAGATCTAGTAAGACTCCAGATTTATGTGCAGAATGTTCAGCATGTTACAGTCAGCAAGTCTTCTTTGTGTCATACATAATACAGCTTGTGACTATGAGGCCTAATGGCCTGTGTGTTAAAAATAGAGTTTCCTGTGTTTCACACTGGAGGAAGGACTCTCAAACATCATCCCATGCACACTGCAACAAAGTTCAAAATCAGGGTCTGTCCTCGAGACAATTCTGGTTAGTCCTCGACAGGGTCTTTTATGCAGTCCCCAAAAATCATTGCCATTAACCACAATAAATTAACACTTCTGGCCTGAAAAGAACATGTTAGTTAATTAAATTAACAAGGAGTGCTTTGACAATTCTTTGCTTATTGGCAAGACTTATATAAAAATAAAATATGCTTTTTTTTTTTTCTCCATTAACATGTCACGAATAAGGAAGGAGGAAACTAATTATTCTCCAATGTTCTACAGAAGAAACCGAGATCCAAATCTTAAAGTATTCATTTAAAATTCACCCAAAAGTTTTTATCTGTGTATAGTAAAAAAATACAGAAAATACGAAAAACTACTTTGCAAAGTACCTAGGACATTAACAGATCAGCACTCTAAATGATAAACAAAAAGTAAGACATGTCATAACTGAGGGACACTGGTGAATAATTCTTCATAAGCCTTTCCCTTTCTCCATTTTAAATACTTCCACATGCAGAAACTTGGATAGGTATTTTTAAGAAGGTACCTTCTACATGCCATGCACAACATAAATGTCAAGCCAGTACCTTGAGTTTCGTCCGGAAACTTGCACATAACTTTTGAAGTTCATGAAACTCTAGTATTATACATTTCAGAATGGGTTTCTGCTTAAAACTAGAACAGACCAGTCACTGACTGAGAGGGTCTCAGTTATAATCCCAATGCAGAAGATGAATCTTTGATTAATACGAGTATGAACTTGGACATGGAATGGATTATAGCAGGAAAAAGGAAGATAGCAATGATGCGTTTAGCAATCCAGTATGAGAAACAGGCACATTGAGATCAGTGTTTTTAACAGTTATTGCAATTTGTAAACAGATGGAGTGCTTTAATGGGACCCTGGGCTGTTTCTGGGTATCCAGGTAGCATGGATACATACATAGTCAAAGAAGATATTATATTTTCCTGTAACATTTTTGATAAAGGCCCATGACATAAATAGAAAGACTGCTATGTAATGGAATTTACTTTACATCCTCATGAGAAAATACTGAGTTTTTCCTCTTGATGCAGAGCCTGCCAAAGATATCTGTGCCTTTATCATTATAAAACAATTTGTCTTATATCTCCTTCATATGGGACTGAGCTATGGAATCACTAAGGCTCAGCTGAGAAGGCCACTACAGTTTGTTTATTAAGTAGAATTACACGCTGGTTGTACATAAGTTACTATAGCAAGGCTTCCATTAGATATAGGTTGCAAGATTTAATACAAGAATGAGCTTCTGCAGGAGCAAGATTGGTCTAAAAGCTTTAAGGGCAGATCAATAAAAGATTCACTTTCTTCCCCTGTCACATTGACCTATCTGAAATAGCCAAGTCTTCTGCCCTAGAGAAGCACCTGGCTTCACCACAAAGAAGGGTGTATGCCAACAGAATGTTCCTGGTGGGAGGTTCTCAGGATTGGGAATAGTTTCTTCTCACTTGAAGCTTCAGCTACCACCAAGTCAGTTCCATTTATCTCCCTTGCTTCTCTCCAGACTTAGGGCAAGCAGGTGGGCTAAGAACAGGTACGTTTTAAGACACAACAAGCTTCTTGCACTATACTTTGTATTTTACAAAGTACAAGAATAAAAAAATGGGAATTCCCATACCAGAATAAAATTAGCAAGTACATGTGTGGTGGGAGTAGGCTAATGAATCTGATGGGATGCAGCTGAAAATAAATGCCCTTGGCTATTCCTCCTTACAGCCATGCCAGAATCTCGTAGCACCCCAGATTGGAGGATTTTTCCTGTTACCTTTACAACATACCACACCGCAGTCATGTACATACATACTCTGTTGTACAACTAATCCAATTTGCTACAGTAAACAGAGATTTTTTTTAAAAGGATTTTGATATTCAGTCAGATTTGCAAACTGTTTTCACTGAGAGCTGGTAAAGACACAGAGAAACCAATTAGAGAATATCACAAGATGGGAAGTGTTGGCAATTCTGTAAGAAAATACACAAGAAGAAAAAAAAAGGAAAAAAAAAAAATCAAAACATGGGGAATATGTCCCAATGTGTTGCAATAGCAAGAAGATATGTTCACAGCATGGGCAGCAGGATCATAAAGTTCAGTGGCAACAGATTTTCTCCTTCAATCATAGCTTCTTAAGTCCACCGAGAACAAACTAGAAGTGTACATTCACCACCCAACAAATGTCACTCAAGTTATCATGGATAATTGGCTACAGCCTCAATACCAGCAGCAAACTTCATCACAGAGTATAAAAACATAGAACTTGTTTTTTGCCTCATGACAGATGGGTACATGAGGCTGAAGGATGAATACCTCCTTTAGCTATTTTCTTGCCAAGGGTTTTCATTCTAATTAAGACAGCCTTTCCTGATAAGTCGTCTGTAACTCGTCACGACGTTATGAAGAATATTAGTATTATATTGACAAATTTTATAAAGCAGTGAACCTTAGCCTGGCCAAATGTTCTGTGTTTCTATAAGACAATGCTTCAGTGATGCATGCAGCACAATGGTGCTCTTTAAAAGACCGTATGATTATCAAACAGACCATGCCCATCATTTACTTCCTTTTCCCTGATAAGAAAAAGGGGGCAACACTCCTCAACTCTGCAGCATTTTGAGAAGAAATGCAACCACTTAGTTTATCAACGTTTCCAAGGTCAGTGTGAGAAAGGGAAAAAAATCTTTCAAGATATCACTGGCGTTTTATCAAAATCAGTGCAATTTTGAAATGTAGTATTGGTAAGATTAGGCGATAGAAGTACTTTAAACTGTCTAAAAACTCAGGATGTTTTTGCAGTCTGTATTCTTGTAAATTTGGCAAGCATAAAAATAACATATTGTGCTGTTAAAGGCTATGAAAAATGGATTCTTGCTGCCTTTGTTAAATAAGTCAGGCAATGAAAGTTGGGAATGAGGAAAAGGGTATCAATATACTCCTTACATGTGAGGGCTACAGGAAGCTTCAAACTTCCTTGTGAACAAAACGTAATCAACCACAGATAACACTAGGGCTTGCAAAATGTTCATATTTTTGAAGAAATAAACTCTCGGAAAAACATGAATGTGACCATTATAATCCTTCAGATACCTTTTTTCAAAAAGGATGGTAGTGGGTTGACCCTGGTTAGATGCCAGGTGCCCACCAAGCCACTCTATCACTCCCCCTCCTCAGCAAAACAAGGGGGAGAGAAAATAAGATGGAAAAAGAACTTGTGGGTCAAGAAAAAAGCAGTTGAATAATGCAAAAGCAAAGCCCATACACAGAATCAATGGAAAACAAAAGATTTATTCTCTACTTCCCTTCAGCAGGAGATGTCCGGCCACTTCCTGGGAAGTAGTGTTTCAGTAACGAATGTCTCCCTCTCCTCCTTCTTTGTCTTAGCTTTTTTTGCTTAGCAGACCTTATATGGTATCGAATATCCCTTTGGCCAGTTTGGGTCAGCTGTCCTGGCTATGTCCCCTCCCAAGATCTTGCCCACCCCCAGCCTACTGGTGAGGGAGGAATGTTGGAGAGATAGCCTTGATGCTGTGTGAGAACTGCTCAGCAGTAGCCAAAACACTGGTGGGTTATCAACACCTTTCTAGCTACCAATACAAAGCATAGTACTATGAGGGCTGCTATGGGGAAAATTAACTCAGTCAGACCCAATACAAAAAGCAAGTTTAGTCATGAAGAGAAACTTGTTTGCACAGGATGGAAAAGAACCCTGACATTTGAGTGATGAATGTGTCTTCTCTCTGCCAAAAGAAAAAACTACTTCAACTGATCATCCCTCTCAAGTCTACAGGGATTAATTCGGAGCCCTTTTCTAGGTATTAGAATTACATTAAATAGTAATGGATTCAAATTATGAAGTATGAGTTTGTATAAAAATGAAGGGTTGAACTTACAAAAGTTTGAGAGCCTTTGAGTGTGCAAGGCTGTCTTTTCCCATTACAGAAATCCAGCAGTTGCCTGTTGTGAAGTTCAGATCCTGATCAAAATATTCTCAAAGTTCAAAGAGATTCCGATCTTTAGTTTTTTCTCAGAATCTTGCACATGTTGAGGACACACTTTGAAAAAGTACCACTCTTCTTCTTAATTAGATTTGAGATAAAAATCCAAGCAATGTTTTTCTTACATATTTTTCTTTTCCTACTCTCAGCGTCTCCAAATCATGATGCAAAATATCTGCAAAAAAATAACAGTAAGGAAAATAACCCAAGTCTTTAGAGGAAGTAATCTGTTCAAGAGCTACAAGATGAAATCTTTTAAACTAAATGAGACATCTGTCTCTTTTATGGATACAAGACTTTGTGTGTGACTTGGCCCAATCACCAAATCCTGCATCAACAACCACCACTAAAATAATACCAAAGTGTGCAAAGTGAACATTTTTACTTTCCTTTCCTCTCACCAGTGTAAACCAGAGGTAAGTCAACTGAAGTCAGGCTAAGTTAAGCCACTGAGCATGCATATAAGACAAGAACCAGGCTACTGGTATTTGAAGACAGATAAAGATGTATAGTAACAAAGCTTTTGAGGGAAATCAATGTTCCTGCAGGGCCAAATGACCAAAAATCTCATTAATTTCCAAGAAAGAGTGAGTTACCATGGTAACACAACTAGCACTGGCTTTTATACTTGAAGAATTTTTTTTTTTTTTCAAAACTACTATAAATACTTCTGCAAATGAAAGGATTGGCAAAAGTGGGGTCAAATCTGCAAGCATCAGGGACCAAGTTTTTAAGCAGAAGAAAATGAAGACTTCACAAGATAATGTGACTGGGTTACAAAAAAAGGTAGCAAATGCTAGAATATTATAGAAGAAATAATACATGAGCCAGTAAACAGAAATTGGGTACAAGATGTTAAATCTGATTAAAAGTGTCGGGGGGTGAGGGAAAAAGCTCATTCAGGACAACATCAACTCCATTTTTAACTCAACAGGGTGCTAGAGAATATGCTTGAAAGAAAACCATCACTGAGACTTCACCTCATATTTCTCACCTGACAGAAGCCTCCTTATGCACAGCATGACATGTTTAAGATCTCTAAATTCATACCTCTGGGAGCAGGGCCCAGGGCAGAGAAAAGAACAGCCACACTGGCAAGGGGTCAAGATTTGACTCAATATTTTGCACATAATTGGGATGAATTCCTCAGTGGATTAAAACTTAATTTATAAATTCCTGTCTTGCATTTTGTTACACTTTAGCATAAGGAAAATTAGTCCAACTGAAAAGTGAGGTAGGACATTCTAAAATCCAGAAGAACAGGTTGCTCTCTGAACACTGTATAAGTGATGGTGTGTCCTCATTTAGTTGCTCCTTTCTCTTGTTTTGTTTTTGGAATAAAACTAGATTATTTCCACAGTCACCCTGGTGCAACTGAAAAAAAAATAGTTAGGGCCTGGAACAAGTGCGAGGCAGAAGCTCAGGCATCTGGTTTTATGAACAGAAGAGAGGCTTTGCCAACTTTTCCATCATCAGAACCAGCTAATGAATGATCCTATACCACATGGCAAGGCCATTTCAATGCTCAGCTACTGTCTTTGCGACTGCACTGCAAAGTTAAAGGTTTAAGGGACACATCAATGAACTCAAAAGCATTACTTCCCTACCCTGCTTTATAACTGAAGTCAAAGTCAAATAACGAAAAAAATGATGTTTCTGTTAATACTTAGACTTTATGTCATCTACTCAGAATAAGATGAGGAACAAAAAGACTGCAGGAAATAAACTCAGTATTAAAAGCTAAAGTTAATGCATTTGTCAGGGTAAATGCATCTAAACTTCCACAATATTTTAAAGTTTGAAACATGATTGTGCTAATAAGATGCTGTGCAATTAGCAACAAGGATATTGAAAGGCAGCCTTCATTTTTTCACATTTCTTATAGCAGTTATTTGCACAAACAGTTCAGGACCTTATGAACAAGAAAAGGTGTAAACTGAACATGTAAGCAAAGAAGTGGAAGGAAGGTATACACTGGCCTGGATTTTTTTTTTTCAAAAGCAATTAAGTTGTAGAAATATATGTACCAGGATGTTTTCATAGTGTGGATAAATGCCAGTTTGTATCCTTTGTGAATTAAAAAGAAATGTAACTTAAATGTAGAGCAAGTCAATAAACACATAAAAGTAAGAGACCCATTAAAAACGTATTTGAGAAACAAGCTCAGCAAATAAATCTGTCATCAATAACTCGATAAGCTTGACCATGAAGAGAAGTTACTCCATTTTATTGATTAATAAATTCTGGGAAAAGAACACAGATACTAGGTATAAACAAATTCCTTGGGAAAGGCTAGCTATCTCACATAGGTCTCAGAAAAAAACCAGACATCTAGATTCTCTACAGTTTGCTTTTCAATAGCCTGCTCCAAATCCCACAGAGATCATCAAGTCCTTTCTGTGATTCTGTTCACTTTGAATTGGTTTCTTCTGTTCTCTTCTTACCTTCTTACCTAGCCCTGCTTGGAACCCACTGAAAAAATAAGAAAAGCAAAACTCCATTTAAATGAGCTTTTAAGTTCATCACATGACGTTAGCGATGGAAAGTTGTCCAAGCATACCTGCTACACTATCCACTTCCCTTTGCATGCCACAGTTTAATAGTTTTGCCTCAGAAATTAGCTTTTTGTTTGATATTGAATGTCTCATTTGCCCTCCTGCTCAACTGATAATCTTTGGAAGGAGCTATATGCTAGCTTCTGAATTTAAACAGAATTTTTAAAATGGTCAACATTTTAGTTGCAATTGCTCTCAAGGTGATTTTAAATAATGGGAAGGGCATAAATCAAATTTCATAAAATGCATGGTTAAACTAGGTAATCAGCTCTTACAAGACATAAAAAGCCTGCTGCTTCAGGGATCAAACATTTCCTAATTTCCAAAAAATATTGGTCCCTTATGAATTTTACATGTTGTTGCACGAAGATGTGAGACAAATAATGCAATTATTGTAACACATAAAATAAAACACTATTTGCCAATATGCATACTACGGATACTGACAACTATACTGTCATTAATTTTCTACCAACACTTTAGTGCTGCAAAAGAACAGAAAAGCACTGAGCACAGTCTCAGAAGTCTGGAAATCCCTACGGAAAAGCTTAATGTTCAAGTTTGGTAATTCCATTCCTTCTTGCATGTCCATTATGGTAGTTTCTAAATACTTGACTGCTTGCTCTTTTTAAAAAAGTATCATTTTCACTCAGCCTGAGAAATTCTAACACAGTATGTACACTAAATAACAAGAGATACTACAGTTCTGCAGGAATACAATATTAAGTCCATAAACATTACTTTTATCCATAATGTACCCTCAAAGAGACAAAAGCCTCTTGCTCAGTCACTTATGAGATAACTAAAACATGCTAAGATGAAAAATCACATGGTTTATGTTTATAGCATATTTCATGGGGGGGGGGGAACAACAAAGGAAATCCTCTTGAAAATTTTAGCATTTTTATTTGAAACTAATAGTAATTTTATGCCTGTTTTCTGGTAACCATAGGGCGGGTCATTAGCTGATGTAAATTACCTTCACTATATGTATTTATCTTTCTTGCAAAAGTAAAAGTCTGAGTTTAGCAATAATCTCAGTAATTTATCTGAGAAGTTCACCAAGAAAGAAAATATAAACTGTATGCACACAGAAATTTAAGTGAATTTTCATCATCTACATGCTAAGGAATCCCCCTAAGTGAATAGTCTGGCAGACTTGTCACAGCTGCTGAGCAGGAAAACAGTAAGCACAATTGCACTCAGGCAGTAGTCTGGACAAGCCAAGACTTTGGGCTAAAAAACAGGTAAAACATTGGAAAATCCTGGTAGCTAACCACACAAGAGGTACCATGTACCACTTTACATGTAGGCCCAAACTGGCTGTAAATTGCCACAGTCAGGAAGTCAGAGAAATAGACAAACGCCTACTACAGAAACTAACATTTCTACACAGTTTCTGAGCTCTGTGAGAAAGAAGAGTGCCAGCAAAATGGAACAGGATATCGACAAAGAATGAAAATTAAAAAATCAGAAAGTTTATGGTTACAGGAAGGGAAAAAATCAAACCCAAGAAAACAGGGTATTCCTTTGTTCTGCTTTATTCTCACCTCAGTACATCATCAGCCTTGCCCCACGCCTCCTCTGCCTTCATCGTCTTTCCTCTATCTCCCCTTTACAGAGCATCTCTAATCTTCATTCTGATTCAGATATAGCTACAAAGGCACGTGTATAGCATATGCGTGTACATATATATAACATCGGTTGGTTTTTCAATAGACCCCCTGCAGTGAATATTTAATTCACTAAACAATCCACAAAACTAGTTTTCCTTTCATTTGATGTAAAATTTTTTCAGTTTCAATTACAGTACTGTTATATGAATTCATGTAAAGTCATCAAAAAGACTGTACATGGTATTGAGGCTTCAATACCTTTCTGATATTCTGTGTATTTAGGTGTATAACTTTCTTCATCTACACGTTTATGTAGTCAGTAATTTACTACAATTAATCACACATTTGAAAAAATTGACCACATTGTTAGAAGAATACTGAAACCAACATGGAGTCATTCCGATATTTTGAACCTAACCCTACTTATCTCAGATACATAAATCATTTTATGGAGGTCAGTAAACTATTTGTGTAACTGGCCCAGCGAATCTGAGAGCACTTACAGTCTCTGTGAAATGTAATTGAGCTGTTATTGGCATGAAAGGACAGAAATGCTGCTTCAGCAGAAATGGCAGGAAGTTTGATTTGGAGGCTGCAGTCACCTCTCCCATTTTGTGCATGGTTTTTTGACCATGTTCCACTAGAAAATGGAGCACAATCGCAATGTTAGTGTTAACAATAGACCCTGCACATGCAAGACAAGTGATTAGAAATAACACCCTCACAAACACAAGGATAATCACTGGACTGATTCCATGCTTAAGCAGCCTGGACTTTGAATAATGTGCTTATGCCAGCCAAAAATTGACAGCTTTGCGTTTGCAGCCCTATTAATTCTTACAAACCATCTGAACATCAAAATAATTTAAATTCCTTAATCACCTCCTCAGGAATCCTAGTTTCCAGTTCCAGTAAGTTGTTTGTCCAGCATTAGATGCCAGGATGGGTCTCCAACAGTTATCATTATGTAGTTTAATTTTTTTTAAATGCATCTTTCCTTCTCACCTTTAATGAATTTATTGTTCATAGGCTGATCTATACATAACCATTGCTTAGGGATTGTTATTCTGCTCAAAATATGAAGTGGAACACAAATGGAGCCTCGTTTGTTCTTCCTTGCATCTCTTTGCAAAATGTGTTATACATTAAGAATTATATATTAACAAAATTTAAAATTTGAAGAAACTGAGAATCAAAACTATCCCTTAATCAAGCAGATCTGTAAAGGCTCTGGTGCTTCTTTCTTTTCTCAAGCAAAGGAGTCCATTAGTAACATGCAGTGTTACAGTAGTACAAGAGGACAAGATTAAGTGGCAGCTGTAAAGCACCTCACTGCAAAATAGACCAGCTGTCCAAAGTCAAAGAGAGGCAAGAGATACCCCTATTTGCACTCCCACTTGGGACACAAAACAGGCTATGCTACCAAAGTTAAGGATGAATCAGAAGATAGACTACTGTCTTAATGACACTTTTCCATAACAGTGCTAGTCCCACCCGCAGTTTCACCTCCTTATTTAAAAAGAGAATTCATCTGTCTTTCATCATACAATCTTTCACCAACAGACATTTCTGTTTCAAGGCTTTATCAGACAATATGCCATCTTCTTTTACGTTTTTCACCCCTAAACCTCACTTTAGGATGGTTGCAGTAACTGCTGTTATCCGTCTCCTTTCTGAGTCTCCTCCAAGTTGCCCTCGGCTCTACCATTCGAACTAAATGCTCTCAGCAAAATCACACTTCATTTTAAGGATAAAATCACTTAATCACTGTTAAGTACTACATTTTCCGCAGGCCAAAGAGAGAGATCAGTCTGGCAGTCTCAGAGAATTTTTACAATGTCTGAAGACCGGAAAATTGAGTTCCACTGCAAAAGCCAAATTTAGGACATTTAGGAAAGCACAGCCCAGTTGATTTCAGCAAGTATTTTACCAAGCTAGATCTATAGTGATCAGTTTCTTATTTTTAAGTAGCTTAGTAAAAAATGAAGGATTATGATTTTTCAGTGAATGTCTCTTCTATAACTAGTACCTAATTTCAGCTCTTGTATAGAATGTAGCACAAAGAGAAAAGAGGAAGAAGTCTCCTCCTATTGTGCGATCTCCCCAACGACAAATTGCTAAAATGCAGTTAATCAGCTCTACCAGAAAATATATTCAGAGCTCTTCCTACACCCAGGGCCCATGTTATCCCAGGTCAGAGTTCAAAATTCAAAGTTTCCCACAAGGAAGAAATTCCAGGTTAGGGTCAGCTGCAGCCATGATCTGGGGGGTTCTCGCTCAGCATTTTTGAAGGTTTTTGAACACCTGCGACTGGTGAGCATAAGAGAACAATGAAATGCTGCCACGCTGATAGCAGCAGAATTTGTGACTGTATATAAGGAAGTTCTTCAGTAGGAGAAGATGTGTGTCACAATTTTTGTTCCATCTGCAACATTTCCACAGACCTTTCAAGGAAAGTTATTGTAACTGTGACAAGTATCTAGAAATCTCTTCACACAAGCATAAAATGCAACAAATTTTAAAAGATGAGGAGAGGGAGGTGAACAGTCAATGGACCATGCAAGAGCCACTCTCTATAACATGCAGTGCAACAAGAACATTGCCGTGTTGAGCTGATGAATCTGACAGCAGCATTTGTCTTAGCAAACATTCCTCTTCATACCCTGGATCATCCAGCCATGAAAAAGCATACACAGACTGCAATTTCAAGAATATTGGCCTAATCTATGTAGTTCACCAGCTGAGAAAAATTCAACCTGCCTGTCCTTTCTGAAGCATAAAAAAGGAAGAAAAAAAAGGAGAGAGCATCTATGCCCTGCAGTCTCCGGTGATAAGATTACCGAGGTAGGGGATTGGCACCCTGTGCTCTGAACACTCTTGCTCTGCTCTGTTAGAAGCATGACAGCAGCTTGGGAACATGCTCACTGAAACCCATCACAACAGGCTGTGTGGTCTTTGACAGCAATAGCTTCAAGGAATCGCGTAACTAGAGGGCTGGCAGGCAGATCTATGTTAGGAATACATAGAAAAGGCAAACTAGCAATAATTCATTGTCACCTACAGACCTATCCTATACCTTTATAAGAATATATTAAGGCTGCTTTACTGCTTTCTGGGAAAGAATCCACTGTTAGAGAGGCTTTTGAGGAAAAAAAGAATCACAGGAATATTCACAGCATAGTGAATATTGTCCATCAGATCTCCAGCAGCTCATAAAAACCATCATCAATGCTGTGACCCTCCATGAGGAAGGCAAATAGAAGTTTATTAGAATGCCAAGGACAGTGATTGTGGCAACAGCAAAGCTTGAAACTATAGCCAGATCTCTCATCCTCCCACCCTCTGCTTGAGCATAAGGTTATCCGTTTGCTAGAGCCTATCATTGCCAAAGATATTCTCTTTGGTAGTTTTTCTATCAATCAGAATCATCTCTTGAAATTATTTGCCTTTAGCTAAAGTTAGAAATTTAAAAATTAAAAAAAAAAATGGGAATGCAACATATACACAAGAATTATATTCTGGACTGTATACCAAAATCCCCAAGCGATGGCCTGTTTTTCCTCAGTTACTCATTATATTAAAGCTTTGATGAATTAAAGGATCTTCCCACTTAGATCCCTACAGTGCAGAGCTGAACGAAATACCACATTCATTTTGCAAGCAGATGCTAGGAATAGGGCCTCACTATGGTTCATATTTCACTGTATGTCTGAATATTTTGAGTAGCCAATGTTCTAGTGCAGCATAAACAAATAACAGTTCTTCCTTGGCATATAACCATATCAGAGCAAGTAGATAAGAAAATCCAAGGAAAGGTAAACAAGGAAAGATTGTTTTGTAGGTTGAGGGTTTTTTTTTTCCTTTTTCTTGTCTCAGGTTTGAAATGGAATCAGGGACTTGTAAAGTCAGCTGGAATTTACGCACACTGCAGACCCCATACAGTTCTGGCAGCACTTAACAGTGGGCCTTAGCACTTTTATTAGCATCATTGCACTGCGAGTCTGTATCTGTGAACACTGTCTCTGAGGAACAATCATTAGTAATGTACAAATATGTCCTGACAAAATGAAAGATCCATCAAGAAGCACGTATGATGATAATTATAAACAGGGTGAACTGAACTACAGCTTTAACCAAAAGAAAATTTTATGTGATTGGCTTTGACATCCTACAGTTTTCAGATACAAAAGTCAGCCAGAACAGGTAAGCTTCAGCATATTTGATTAAAAAAATTAAACAAGCAGCGTCATTTCATTTACAGTCTCAAACACTGAAGGCTTTATGTGATGTTTATTATAAGCTTTTCGATCTCCAGCAGTTTATGCATAAATAATGCAGGATTTTTCCAAATACTGGATGTAAAAAAATAAGATAATATAACAACTGTACAGTCATAAGAACGATAGCCACAATAACCTCTCCATTGGTAGCCAGCCACAGAGCACTGTTCTCAAACAGGTGAGCACTGAGAGCAGGCAAGCTTTCTCAACTTCTCCCATTAGCAGGTGCCAAGACCCAGCATCCACCCTCATCCAGCTCCTGCTGACTCATTGAGCAGGTGCAACTCATTCCGTCTTTGAAATACACCACATGGAAGTGGCTTTCTGGGCAAAATGACACACAATCTGAGATATAGGCCAGTCTGTAACGCAAAAGGGATTCAGGCTACATGGCTGTTGTTGAAGCCAAACACCAAGAGGAAAAGGGGAGACATACATATATTAGACACACTCTCTTTAGAACAGGATGATATATTACCCTGATTCCCAGCTCAGCTCTTATTTGATTACATTATTTCTGATTGATTTGGAAAGGTGTGGCTGCTGCTTAAGGTTGATGGAAGGCAGAAATATTAATAGAAAGACTCGTATCTGAGCAGACTTCATAACCCTGTAAATATCACTTGCTCTGCAAGAAACCCTTCTCTTCCATTATACACTCATTTCTGTTGGATCACTGTGGCAAACACTTCAGTGCACCCCAAAACTTCTTAAAAAACATCCTCCAGAAAGAAATGCAATAAAACAGAAACCATTCTGAACTCTTTATTTATCACACAGAGAGAATAAGCCTATCTGGGAAACCCACAAAGAGAGTGTGAAAATTCAATGCACAGTATTTAGAGATTTTCTTGAATGATCTCTGCGGCAACCAGCAGCACTGCTGTGTACAACCAAGTCAAATGCAAAGCTTTGCACTTGCTTGTGTACTTCAAACACCCAATCACTGTTACATCACAGCATATGATGACTTCCTATTCAAGCAAGCATATATTCCCTACTGTACCAGTGATCACAGAAGTTGTTCTTGCTACAGAGCTGCAAGGAGTCTGGCACTGCTTGTCAAATACTTCTCTCTTCCTAAGAACCTTGCCCACTTGCTTTGGGTTCTGCACGTACCAAGCAGGTAGGCAGAGACGTCTCTGTTGCAGAATACCAGATTTGGCTACTTAAATATGAGAAAAGTTTTTCCAAGTACCAACAAGAGCCGTGCATGCAGAATTTCTACAGATCACTGGGACATAATTTCCTAACTTATCCTCTACACACCGGCAACCACCTAAGAACTGTAATGCCATTGACCAGCAGGCGAAGCACAGATGAGCAGCCCAAGGAGAAAAATTCTGGGAGAACAGGATCTCTTTATTAAACTTTATTTTACAGTTATCATTCAGCAAACCTGAGGTAGCATCACACAAAGAAACTACTGTAATACAGTCAGCTTGCGCTGCTATTTGCTTCTGTTAGAACTGTATCTAATTTGCTGGAGGTGAAAGCAGATTGTTCTTTCTTCTCTACTGCCATTTCTGCATCTTAGAGCAGGCTGTCAGGGAAATTAGAGCTTTGTCTTTGTATGCCAAGGAGATGAAATGCAATTTCAGATAAATTAGATGAATAATAAAGAGTGAAGTGCTGGTGCAAAAGGCCATCAAACCTTATTAACCAAACTTCTTGCTCTGAGGGTGGTTCCTGCTGAGAAGCACTAACTCTGAAACACAGTCTGCCACTTGTTAATATCCCCTAGGCAGAACATAGGGTTGCCATATTAACCATCAGGACATAAAAAAAAAAAAAAAAAAAAAAAAAGTCCATGGTAAGCACTTGAGCAAAGCTGATGGAGGAATCTGAAGGCAGACCAAATGGAGTGTACTTTCAGGTGTTCAGGTGGCTCAGATAATCCTGCTCAATTTCAGTATCTCTCTGCCAATTTAAATGTCTCTAAAAGATAGTTATTCACTAACTCATTTTCCTTTCTCTCCAAATTCATATTAGTTATGATTTTCTAGAAATCCAGTCCACAGGTCATAGGGGTAAATAATTCCCCTTGCCACAGCTGTAAGGAAACAAAACACAGGTGGTTTCTCAGCATTGAGGCAATATATTCAAGTGGAATTCAGCAGCCACATTATTCCTGGATCAATTTTGCTATTTCCTCAAGACCTTGTCACTGCATACTGTATTGTAGTAATAAACCTTTAAATGATATTCCACTAGCTCTTTCATACCTAAAAAACATTAATACATATAGGGATTTAGGCACAAAGGTACCATAGAAAAATCACCAACCAGGACTGATTATTTATACCATCTACACAACATACAGCAGCAGCAGATTTATCAGCCTACAATATAGCCTGAACTGGCTATTCACAATAGTCAGTACATTGAGCAGGATCCACATAAATTAGCCATCATAAAAAAAAGTCTATTTGGGAATCAAAATACCTTATTTTGGTTTGCAGGGAAGTTTTTCATGCAATTCATCATTGGCAAGCCTCTTAATAGCATCTACTGGTGGTAACCATACCTTTTTTTCCTTGAAATACAAAAGTCAGTCCTTTCCCTCATAGGACCAGCAGAGGAGGGTAAGCTCTTCTTCTTGCTCCTTTTCATCTAATAGGCTTGTGATTACAACATTTGGAGGGGGTGTGCTCCGTCTGTAGGTAGTAAGGGTTTTTTAAACCATGCTGGATCAAACTTCAAAACTCTACACTTTTAATGCATTGCAGAACCCTGCTTCAAGCAGAATATCCTGAACTGGTAATGTGACAGAATGGATACCATTTTGAAAGGTTAATTAGTACAGTAAATGCTCAGGGGTCAATGACCATCTGGGACCTTTTATCCAAAATTTTCAAGTTTTTGGTATTAAAATAATATTTCATTTAGAGCAAGTTATATAATTGTTCTTTTTTTTTTAAAGAAAAAGTCTGAAATACGTGAAGTTTCAATGATCATTAAATAATGAAGATGATAGACATGAAAAGATTAAAGGTTTTTTAAAAAATGTGTTAACGTACATAATAAGAAATACCTTTATTTTTAGTTCTCCAGTTTAGGTTGTATAAGTTAAGGTTTTCACATATTCCAAGGTTTGACCTTAAAATACACTGCACATGAACCCTAAATAAATCTACCATAATAATTTTGTCCCTCATGGATATAATTATAATCCTGCAGTCTTGGGAAAGAAACTCCCGAAGATGAGTTGAAACTCATCTTTCCTAGCCTATGAATAGCCTTTACAGCACCACAGGCTGTTATACAGCATGAGCCACTATCACATACACAAAAGAGCACACTCTCACCGAAGACTGAAATAGGCCAAAGGACATTTACAAAATATTAGCACATCTGTTCACTGAAAGCTATCATGTATACCCATAAAAATCATGAGCAGCTGAAATGCTACCAAATCCCCATATCCATTTCTAGTAACAAAAAAAAATGCACTGTATAACTTGCTTGTAGATATTCTTGAGTGAATCGCTCACTTCAACTCCTTAAAATATTTAGAATCAGCTTTGAGCTGTAAAGAGCAACGCATTTTCTCCTTAAAACTTCTGACATTTTTTTGTTGTGGCTATCTAAAGCAAGCTGAAAAAAGAGGGGTTGCATATTTGGGATTATTTTGGTCTCCCCAATTTTGTTTGCAGTTTTGTGTTTTAAATTCAAATATAGCTTGTTGAGTATGTTACATTGAACTTTCCTGCAGTAAGCTGCAGTTATATCCTCTGAACAAAAGAGCTCTAATCCAATTTAACAAACTGTTTTATTTTGGTTTTCCATAGCAAGGCTGTATTTCAGTATCCTTTCTAATCCAGCTTTGGGAAAAGAAATTAAAAATAGTATTATTCAACCTTTATATCTGTGCCATGTAGTCATTTCCTTTGGAGATCACCAGAAATTTTTGTCAGAGAACACATAGACCATCCATAACAGAGTCATGAAGGAACAAGAAAGTCATTCTTGCTTCACAGTATCAAAGTCTTTAAACCACAAATAACTCACTTTCCTTTTCCCATCATGTGTGTGGAAAAATAATTGCCTTATATGGCTTTTCCATATCTTGTCTAAAAACTATACCTCATTCATTTTTCATAAAATAGGTCTCTTGATATTAATCACTGAAGAGGAGATATCCCACCACTGAAAATCATGGACCCCCTTTGAGAAATTATTATACTAATACCATCCCTTTGGAAAAAATATATATACATATACCCAGAGATATATGTAGAATGTGTAATGACAAAACCATTTGGAATTTGAAGAAAACTTTATTCAAAGCATATACACATCTACATTCAGAGCCCTGCCTATCAGAAAAAAAATTTCTCTTATTATTCAAAATGGTGTCATGACGTCGGGCTACCTTTTTTAGCATTAGGCAAAGATATCAAATAAAAAGTTAGAAGAGAAAAACCATAAGAAATATGAATATTAAAAGAAAAACAGTTCTACTAAAAGCTATCGAACCATCTATAGACTATGCTTCCACATATTCACTGCATCATTAAAAAAGATCATATTCACATAATCTATTCTTACCTTAACCATGAAGAAAGGAGTGCAGGTGCTTAACCACAGCATCAAATGAACAAATTTCCAGCAATTTGTCCTCCACTGGTTGATCAGTCCAGGAACACATGTACTTCACCTATTATGTTCCTAGCCTGCTTCTGAGTTTCTTCCTATAACTTCTGGTATAAAATAAAGACAAAGACTTAATGCAACAGCATGGTATCTATTAAACATCAATAGGGAAATCCATCCTTCTAAACTGAGGCCTGGGAAGGCCTAGCCTCTCTATCATCCATGTAATCATCCTGCTGTTCAAGAGGCAGAGTCAGAAGAAAAAACTGGTACCTGATAGACAGAGATCCATATAGTCAAAATTAAAAACAGGCAAAGGTTTAAGGTAAGTATCACTGTTAACCCAAAGCCTTCTCCTAGATCAAATCCTTGGTCTTTTATTGATGCTGCACACTGTCTTTCCTTTCCTCCTGCACCTTGTTTATGCCAACACACCACTTCCCTTCTTTTAATTCTTCATCTCTCCTTATGCCAGGATTATAGTCACTAAAGGCAAACCACTCCCTTAACCACTAGAAAACAGAGGAACACATAAAGAAAGAACATATTTAGCAGAAATGTATTCTGACCAGGAGACTTCACTGAGCAAAGCTACCTTAATAAAGTACAACAGAACCCTGGTTTACAATCAGCTCTCAAAAACAGAGATAACAAGTACAAGTTTTAGGCAACTACATCAATGGGCAATAAGAGGTTTTGGAGTTGTTTTTTTGGTTTGTTCTTCTTTTTTTGAGGCAATTCTGAGGCTCAGGGACACAACAGTTTGTTTTAGGATTCACTCTTCCTCAGCATGCATTCGTCCTACAAAGCATGCAGGGCTTGAAGTAGAAATCAAAATCACAACAGTAGTACTTAATCATATCAAAACGTGCTGGGGGATTGAAAGGGTAAGGGCCTGGTGTGTTTTCACTTGGCAATCATTGTGCTGTGTTAAACAATAGCACAGTAGGAAAGTGGCTGTGCACAGCTATTACTTATCTTGATTGTTATGAGCATGCACTTTACATTCAAGTGTTGTTACATGAACAGTAATGTTGATGTACTAAAGCATTATTCTCACAGAGGAAGGAATACCACGTGGATTCAGATGTCATAGAATATCTTATTTCAAATTTGAAGTCCATAGACCATGGAAGTCATCACCACAACATGAATTCAGTGAGACATCTATGCAAGTCAAACACCTCCATGCTCACCCTATCTAGGTCATTTGCAGAAAGAAGGATCCAGCTGCTACGGACAGTTATCTAGCTTTGTATAGTCACCTTCTACAGAATTCCTAGATGTGAACTTAGAAAATTGTTGCTAGCACTACAGTCTCATAGTTCTTCATTCAGTAAGGGAAGCCATCTTATTTCCTTCCGTTTACCAGAAAACTCAAAATTAGAAAACTCAAAATTAGAAAACTCAAAACTAGAAAATTTTTATTTTTCCACAGTCCAGTACTATAAGGCGGTACCACTAAATATGGAACTGTGCTTTGCTTTCATTAAGATATATGCATAAATTATAACATGTCCACTAAATTCTGTTTCAATTTATTGAGAAATGCTTCGGGAACACATTACTATATACATGCTTTTACAGAGCCCTTCCAACAACAGAGGACTTTTTTTTTGACAGTTTCTTCACTAGTTTTTTTTTTTGTCTGCCTTTAATGTATCTATTTTAAAATAGTTTCCATTCAAACATATCACATCCCCTTTGATTTTGATCAAGAGATAAATTTGAGCATAATCTTTTGATAATGTGGATAATACAACACCTACCAAAGCAAAACATAAAGATCTTTGAGGAACTGTATTGCTTTTGACCATATCAAGAGGAATCTGAGAAGCTTCACAAAAAGATCTATTCCTTTACAAAGTCAATCTTTTTAAAAAAGTTTGCTATTAGCAATGTTTGCCATAAAAAGTCTTGCACAAAAGACCTGACATTTGGAAATAAAAACTTTACTTTGTTTTGAACAAAAACCTCAGAGCACTTCCTTACATACAATACTTCCGTATGTAGCAAAGTAAATGAACTTTACATTTCCTTTGATTAAACAAGATATTTGTTATCAGTAGTTTCTCTTTGTATTAACTTTCATTTTATTGATTTTTAAATAAAAGAACTATGAAATTCTTGATGCATGACAGCAGAAAATCCCACAAGAGAACATTTCAAAAGGAATTTAACAATACACACTAGTTCTGTCAAATAAAGTCATACAGAAATCAATGCCTACGGGAAAGGTCCTGTTCTGCTGAGTAATAAAGACATCTGTCAAAACTTGTGCTGTAATCAGGACTGGATGTGTGTTCACACACAGAACAATAAACAAAAGCTCATAGGCACAAGGGATGAAAAAACAAAATATTGTTTAAACAACTTTCTTAGGAATAAATTATTCAAAGGGGACAGCAGCACTAACAAGCCCAAGAAGAAAGATGCCAGCGTATTTGGTGCAAACCTGGCTCAGAGATGCACTTGTGTTGCTCTCTCTGTAATACAGAGGAAGTAAGGGATGAATCTGAAAAATGCTCACTCATCCTGTCTCATTTCTTAGCATCATTACTCTCCTTTGCCCTACCAGCTATTTCTTTCCTATTTTCTACCTATAGTTCCAGGTAGTAGTTATACTGTGAGTATACAAGCTACAGATAACTCTGAAAGGGCTGATTTCACTGAGTCTCTCCTTACTCACCCATGTTTAGAACACAGTTATCTACTCGTGACAGGCACCAAGACGGCCTATATAATTCTTGCTGTTTTCTGAAGACAAGTATATTCACATGAGATCTCCCCTATGTTTTTAGACTGCTCTTGGGGCTTACACTCTTGACATTGGCCTTGCTTCTGCAAAACTAGTTCCTTTTCCCTGTCACAGATATTATCTAGGATGTTGCAGGAAGAGATATGGCAAACTTCACACTGGTTACGCATAATGTTCTTCAGTGCTTATGAGTGTTTGTTGCTTTAGCTCTAACTTCTACTAAACACAATACTCAAACATGGTATTTCTTTCAGATAAATTAGGAGAAGTTGTGTTCCTGGTACTCAAAGATTTACCTGTACCTACTTGTTCCTCTTAAGAAATTCTTTCTGACAATGAACTGTTTCCCCTCACCACCATCTCTTTCTGTTTTTCAATGCTTTTTGATGTATGTTCATAATTACACTCATCTTATGTACATCTCTGAAAATAACAATGGTTTGACAGGCAGCTGAAATGCTTCATGGCTCACTCTGGGTCATGTGATGTATGATTAATACCACATTTCACCCCACGTGCATGTAAATTGCTGAAGGAAGAAAAATCACACTTAATAGAGTATTAGACACTTGGTGAAGTTTGTTTTGACTATATCATTTTCAAGAAGTTGTTCAAAGCTTTTCATATTCGTTGCTAAGTTATTCACATTCACTTCAGACTTTTCAGTATTGTTATTTTCCCCTGTCTTCCTTATTCTGTGCTGCAAGTCAGTGGCTTTTCTAGAAGGAAAACATGTTCAGTATTAATAGGGATTATGTACAGTCCCTTTTTTCAGACTGACTTTCACTCTCTTTACTTATAACTGTGCAACTAAACTCTTGGTTTTGGACATCTATCTTCCTTGCCTTCAAGGATCACAAATGCAACCAGAAGACAAATACAAGTGTATTAACTTGGATGTGATCTCCAAGTCTGAATCTTCACCACAAAATTAAAGCCATTAAAAAATTGGAGCCCTAGATTGGCCATTAAACTTCTAGAAGTCTAATTATTGGAAGTTCAACAATAACTGGAAGGTAATTATTTTCTCCCTTAAACTTATCACTTACTTTTCAATCAAGTACAATAGTTACACAACTTTCCTAATGAGAACAGTGCAGCGTACATTTCTTTAAACTGAATATAAATTAATGTTAAAAGGCCAGTCTTAAAGAAAAGAAATAGTAAATAGTTCTATAGGACTTTACAGCTTCAAAATAGATAACAATGATTAACTTAATACATGTGAAACAGTCCAGGTTATGACCTTGGCTAAATTTTTAAGTTTGATTCTTCATATTTGGAAATGTAACTCCCTTATCCATGCTTCCTGAAGAATAACCTGGGTTTAGAGATGCTGAGCAATGCAGGATTAATTCAGTTGCCTCTGTGTCAGTGTCTGTACTTTGCCTCAGCTTTTCCTTTCTATTTTTTCTCATTTCTGCTCTGTAAAATACATCAAGTCTCAATTCTCAGGCTTCATATATTCAAAGTGGTTTTTTGATCAGATGGAAAGCCTTAAGGAAACATAACATACTATTTGTACTGAACATAGGGCAGAGTTGTGTAAACAATGAGTGGTCCTTTCTCTTCCATCATTTCTATGCTTGATCAGACAGTCACGTGGGTGCCAGGATCTGGAAGATCCAGACTCAGAAAAGACTTCTGGCATTTTGGCAGACTTCAGAAGCATCATTGACAACAATCCTGCACTTGCCTCTGGCTGTCACCTGCTCAGGTTGTTGTCTTTTCTCAGAGTTTGTAACACGTCCCATAATTGCTTTCCAGCTCACTTTGTACTCTTGAGGTGCCTGTGTTTACACCACATGCATTCAGTAATATGCTTCTTTGATATATGACAATATACAAAGATCTTTGACATGTACTGAGTAGATGATCTCTGCCCCTCATCACTGAATGTTCACTTATTAAAGTATGTTCCCCTTTGTATGCAGCTGTCCTTCCCCACAGCCTTTTCGCTGTTTGATGGAAACAAAGCACCACAACATGCAAACTGCATGGAATTTTCTCATGAATGTATCACAGAACCTTCAGATATTCCCATTTCAGAAGCATAGATATCTCAGGATGATTACAAAAATATTCAGTTTTATCTGAATATTAAGATAGGGAGGTTGACTTACACACCTGTATAACTTCAAGTTACCACACTATTGCTCCTCCTTACTGTAACTTCATATCTTAATCTAGCCAAGAAAAGAGGAATCTCATACTCATAATAAATTTTAAAAGCTAGCTAGTCACTGTAGCCTTTCCAATTTCGTTCTACACAAAAACGGTGTTTCTGATACCAGGGTTACTTTTAATCGAATAGCCTTGTCCAAGTGAATTTGTTGCATGAAAAACATTCATAAAAAATTCAAAATGTACTATGATGTCATTGACAATTGTGGTACAAAATCTGTCATATATATCCTACCTACTGGAACTGTGTGTATTCTCACCAGTCAGACAAACCTTCTACAAGACAGAGGATATGTCAACTTGAATACTTCTGTGTCAGTCTAGAATTGGTAAGTGATCAAAATGTTTGCCAGTTGTTGACATGGGTTGATTTCTGAGTTACTTTTGAAAGCTCTGCAAGAAACTTAAGACTCAGTGAGAGGCTACAGCTGATCATACTCTAAAAATAACCCATCTCATCCTGTTGCTTGTGATGTATTTCAAGGCCTGAGACAAAACAGACTACTGAAAAAAAATGAGGCTTATTTGCATTCTTTCATCTGTAGTTGAAGCTTTGGAAAAAATTTCTGAGTATGAAGCCTACTCAAGGAATTCCTTAAGAAAATGTAAGAAGAATTCAGTGAGCTGGTCATTCGTATTTTCCCTCTCTTGTTTGTCCTGTTTTCTTTGTAAAAGTGTAAAAACCATCCAATTAAAACATGCGTTTCTTGAGGGGAAGAAAAGTCAACAGACTGTTTCACACTATTTTCCCTGTAGTTGAAAGCAATGTATTTTCCATGCAGTGAACACAGTAAGAAATGAAAACAGTGCAGGATGTTTTTAAGCTATGAACTGCCTGAGATAACACCCACCAGACTGATAGCCCTTTTTGATATTCATTTGATATTGAGAAAAAGATTATTGCAGTCAATATCTAAACACTAAATGTTATTTTGACGTAAATTTCTGTGTTGGGTATAGCAAGATAAGGTGATAAAGTGATAGGTTCCATAAAAAAGGCAGATAATCAAAACACTCTGCATGTAGGGTGTTTTTTTTTCATGAATACTCTCTCTTATGGTATTGCCTATGACAAAGTCATTTTGACAGAGCTATGAGACTTTCTTTCACCTAATTTCCTTTGGCAGACCAAGGCAGTGTTTCAGCATGATGATTGATCTCTGGGTTATCTGGATATTCTCATTTTAAGCTGCTATTGGAAAGACTTGAATAATTTACACTTCCTGCCATGAACTTGGCAGCTTTTTTCAATAGTTGCTGATTTATTGCACCTAACAGTGTGACAACTCTCTAGTCTGTATAAAGGCAACATGCACTTACAAAGAGTAGTACATGTTGTGGTGGATTATAAACTTCATTCTATCATGAAGAGTTTTTAAAGGCTTCTCTAAGCTGGCAACAAAGTAAAAGTCTATCAGAAATCAGCTTAAAACTCACACCAAGCTTTGGGTTGTCCCTAGCACAATCAATTAAGAATTAAAAAAAGGAAAGCAACAAAGGAGAAGGAACCTAACAGTAAAACTAACCTAAAACAAAACTTACAAATATCCCTGAGCAGTCAGCTGCAATATTTTTCTTCAAGGATAATATGAATTAATATCTGAATTCAGGCATTACATCCTGAGAAACCTCAAATATTTCAACTTAGGTTATCCAAGACCTTTCTTGGCATGAGCAGTATCTTGGGCACTCCAGCTGCATGCCTTAGGATTGCAGCCAGCAGTCTATAAAGCATCTAACAGTAGGCTGGAAGGAGGGAAGAACGGATGAGCAAATTAGCAAAGCTGAACGCAGCTGTCTTTCACTCAGCTGGTAGAACGATGTCAAAGAAACATTTGAGTTTAGGGCTTTATTACTTTCCCTGAGCTGCCTGCCTCACTCCATAACTATCCTTGCAGTAGCTTCTTTCACTGCTTGGTGTAATTGTGCTAAACTTTTATGGGTCTACTGTATGTGTCAAAATTATGGCATAGGCACTTTATTGCTATTGGTTCTACTGAAGAGTACTATTCAGAAGTAATGTCTTTCCTTCTCTGAGGAATAGGTTTCCATAGCTCAAGTTTACTGGTTTTCAAAGAACCAGCACGTGTTTGACTATGAACACCAAGGGAAGTTTTCTTGTTTTTTTTCTTTTCTTGAGATTGCAGGAGTAAAAGAGAAAATTGTCCAGTATCAGTATCACGGACAGTACTACCATTATTCTGCTTGTTTTAAATGCATATGTCCAAAGCCTACGCAAAATATAGGATTAAAAGAAAGCATTTGGAAGAAAAAAAATGTAAATACAGTCAATTGATTTGATTATTGTATATGACTAACTCATCTTTGATTTTTTCTGCATCATTGCTCTTTAACGTTTGGGGTTTTTCTATGAAAACATATTTCAATACAACAAGCAATGTATAATATCATCTGTTCTTTACATGCATACACACACATCAGTAATTCACTAATGTTGCAGAGTTAAACACTCATAAGTTACAACCTAGTAAATTCAGATTACCCATGGCAGTATATTATAATATAGTCTAATTATCCTTACACAGCAACACCAGAAAAAGTGGCATCAACATAAATGACACCCTCTCAACACAGCCACTTACACAGATCAGCATCAGCTGCCACTCAGCACCTCTCAGTCTCTTAAACTTGTGGGATTTCACCACACTCAACATCTTCGCCTTCACTAGGCAACCAGTTCTCAACCTTTTTGCTCTTTTCTTTGTCACAGTACCCAGTACCTCCATTACCTCTGAGCAAATAAAAAAAAAGCACTGTAAAAGGCCTCTCAGCTTAACAGATCCCCTTTCTAACTCATGACTAATTAACAGATTGCTTAATTTTCTCCAAGTGAGTGTTATCTTTCATAGTTCAGGCTAACCAAACTATAAAGCTCTCAGAAGCATTAGGTGCTTTTGAAGGTGGAGAATTTGTTCCGATACAAGATGTCAAATTCCCCATGATATGTTACAAGAAAGAATAAAGTCCTAACTTTCCAGAGAATCTCAGTCTTAAAGTTCAGACAAGAATTCAGAAAGAAGAGGCCAACTAGCATAGTTGTGTAGAAGTCAAGTATTGCACTGACTAAGACCTCATGAGCAAGATGGTTTGATCCCCTGTCTCAGGTTCTGCATAGCAGAGGTTACTCGTAGAATATGTCAATATGGGTCTATATTCCCAACAAAAATCAGGGGTTTCAACAGCCTGTGAAATGGAGGAAAAACTTTAGAATTTTCCCAGATTAAATGTTTGTATTTGGCCTGGAGGTGTTCACAAACAAAGAATTTCCTATTTTAGCATGATGTCCAAACTGATGAATTTACGCAAATACTTTCTTGTCTCTTTGCTACGAGACTCCTCTGTAGTATTTGGGCACCATTCTAATGTTCCCTGGTGTTTGAAAAAGATCCTCACCCACATGTGAAATACAACTGTACACTTGGTGTACAACAGTTGCTACACAAACAAACTAAGATTTATAATTGAAAGTGCTCTGGGTCTGCTGGTAAATATACCAATAGTGGGGACCAGAATGCTGTTATAATAATAATAACCTTTCTAATTAATAAATGTTAAGAATTCAGACTATTTTGAAACTGTTTCTGTTGCATCTTCTAAAATATCTTTTTCCTGGTATTTCTACAGATGTATTTTATGTCCCAAGTTTTAAACTTACTGAAATGTGTTCTTTTCTCTAATTTTGTTCTTCAACAGCCGTCTAGTCTTTTCTTCTTTTCCCCGATCTCTCTTTGTCCTCAGTTCCCTTTAAAGATCACTTTTCTTTGTCCCCTGTGTTCCGTCTGTCATTTATATTTCTTCCTGGCTTTAATTGCAGGGCTCATTTCCCTAATCAGCTTCTTTTCTGTGCAGCTTTGAGACTTCTTCTTTTATGTCACTCTTCACTGTTGGCTTATCTACGTTGGCTTTGCCTGTGACTGACAACCTCACACTAGTTCCAGCTCAGAAGTTAGTAGACACCCAACACAAAGGGCTGGATCCTCAGGATCCTCAACTTCTTGTATTGCCATGCAGACACAAAAGAAATTATAAAGCTCACTGAAAACAACTTGTTCCTTATGCAGGGAAATCTACAACTACTGTATGACAGAAGTCTCTCAAAGTCTGCCAGAGATATTGAGGAGACCACAAGTTGTCACAAACACAGATCCAGCTTTCAGGTGCCATGTTTTTCAGTAGACGCACATGGCAAGCAGAATAAAATCTGGGATAACCACATAACTATGGAAAGATATAATACCATCCATCCCTACTGTACAACTGACCTAAATATAGATGATTTTTCTTGCTAAAGAACTTCTTATTTGGGGTTCACTGTTACAATTTTTAAAACCTGGCTGCACTGTCATCAGTACTGTACTAACACAATAAAAAAGCAACACTAAAATGTATGGCAGCCAGGAGTCTTGGGACAGCAACAGCCTGGTTATTTTCATGTACCTTGGAGTTACTGTGATTTAAGGAGGAATTAGAAGGTGGTAACATCTAAAAGCCTACCATAAGTTTCTCCTAAACATGAGGGATAGCATGTGCTTTGACAGTGTCTCCAAAAGTACCTCAGAGACTCAGCTCTGCAGGTGTGTTGACTCAAGAACCGTGCTGCTAAAGGCACTTCACTAAAGTCTCACGTTTTATTAAGAGAAATATTGCAACTGGGTCACAAAAGCTCCACTCAGGATTCAGGCCTATGTGCTTTAGAAACAGCCAAAGGAGTCTGCAGTCCAAAGAAAAACACACACAAAAAGAAGAGCGAGTGGAATAAAATATATAGACAAAGTGATGATGGAATCTCAGTTTATTATTTTTACTTCTATTTCACACATCCACTTGTCCACCCACATATATGCTTTACACTAAAAGATAAGCAGTGTTTCTACTTCAGTGCATTTCTGATGTATTCAGAAGGAAAGCAGTACTATGGCCATAATCTCTTTTGTCTCATGGAGAAGCAGCGCATTACCTTCCTGCAGTACAATACAGGCTGGGCAGCAGCCCCTCCTGCTCACACCCAGTAAGTTACATTTGGGAGTCATTGGAAGTATGTGCCTGGGAGGAGGGTACTTGCCCACATACCTTAATGCAAACTTCTCCTTAATTTGCTGTATCTCTTCGTAATTCTTTTTGGAATTCTTATTTTCCAATTACTCTCTGCATTTCATACCAAATGTGTGGGGTTTAGATTACCTTATGTTAGGTTAATTAACTTGGGTACTTCCATACTAGGTATCTTTTATCCCTCATCTTCTGTACACAGTCACAATGCAGAGAAGTGAAACAGGCAATAACAAGGGCCAAATAAAATCGTTCATCTGAAATATGAGAAGGGTCTCAAAGGTACAAAGGATTTCTGATACCTATATTTTTCTCTCATTATTCACAACTTTTTAGCTCTCCTTACACAGAAATTATTACAATTTTAATATTAGAAGACTAAGGCAGTTCCTACAAATGTGAATAGCCAGAGTTATAGAATAATGGAGATTGGGAGAGACATCTGGAGGATCAACACCCTGCTCTAATGGGGGTTAACTTTACAGTTAGGTCGGGCTATTCAGAACTTTCTCCAGTTAATTTTGAACATCTTTCAGAACAAACTCCCCAACCTCTCTGGGAAACCTGTTCCACTACTTAACCACTCTTATTGTGGATTTTTTCCTCTTGTCCTGTCACAGGCCACCACTGAGAGTCTGACTTTGTCTCCTGTATCCTCTGCCATCAGGTATTTATACACATTGATAAGATCCCCCCAAGTCTTCTTTTCTTCAGGCTCAACAGCCCCAGCTCTTTCAGCCTCTCCTTGTATGACAGATGCTCCAGTCCCTTAATCATCTTTTTGGACCTCCAGTGGACTCACTCCAGTAAGTTCATGTATCTCTTGCACTGCAGAGCTCAGAACTGGACACAGCACCCAGATGTGGTCTCACCAGTGCTGAGGAGAGAGGAAGAGTCACCACTCTTCAGCTCGCTGGTGACATTTTTCCTAACTCAGATCAGGATGTTGTCGATCTTTTTTTGCTACAAGGGCACATTGCTGGCTTGTAGTCAATTTGTTGTTCAGCAGGATGCCCATGTCCTTTTCTGCCAAGCTGCTTTCCAGCTTGTTGGCCTTCAACTTGTACTGGTCTTATTCATCCCAGAACTTTGCATTTCCCTTGAACTTCATGAAGTTCCTCTCCACTGACTTCTCTAGCCTGTCAAAGTCTGTCTGAATAGCAGCACAACCACCTGGCACATGAAACACTCCTCCCAGTTTTGTATCATCTGTAAACTTGCTCAGAGTGCCCTCTGTCCCAGGTCATTAATGAAGAAGTTAAACAGTATTGGCCCTGATATTGTCCCCAGGAGTGCACAACTAGTGACTGGTTATCATTTGGAATTCATACCACCGATCACAACTCTTTCAGCCCAGCAATTCAGTTCCACTTACATGGCCTGTATTTATCAGTCTATGTGGATATTATGAGAGACAGTGTTGAAAGCCTTGCTGAAGTCAAGATAACCAACACCCACTGTTCTACCCTCATCCATCAAACCATTTGTCTTAGCATAGAAGGTTAGCAGTTTGGTTAAGCATGATTTCCCCTTCATAAATCCATTCTGACTACTCCTGATCAACTTCTTGTCCTTCATGTGTTTTGAAATGGTTTTCAGGAGGACTTCCAGGAGGACCATTACCTTCCCAGGGATCAAGGTGAGGCTGACTGGCCTGTAGTTTCCTGGATCCTCCTTCTCACCCTTCTTAAAGATAGGAGTGACATTCACTTTCTTCCTCAGCACTCATGGGCACATCCTGTCAGGTCCCATGGACTTGTGTATATTCAGTTATTTAAATGTTCCCTAACCTAATCGTCCTGTACTGAGGGTAAGTCTTCCATGCGCCCATACTCCCCTGGGATTCCTGAAGGTTACTCTTGCCAGAAGACAGAGGTCAAGAAGGCATTAATTACTTCAGCTTTTTCTGTGTCCCTTGTCATGAGATCCCTTGCCCTATTCAGCAACAGATCAATATTTTCTTTAGTCTTCCTTTTGCTGCTGATATACTTGTAGAAATCTTTCTTGTTTCCCTTCATGTCCCTTGGCAGATTCAATTCCAGGTGGGCTTTGCCTTCCTAACCATGTCCCAGCATGTTCAGATTGCATTTCTATATTCTTCCCAGGTCATTTTTCTCCTTTTCTACCTATTGTATGCTTACTTTTTACATTTCAGCTTTGTCAGGAGCTCCTCCTTTATCTTTGCAGGCCTCTTGCCGTTTCATTTCCTGATGACTGAGCTTGACCATTCTTGAGTTTAGAAGAGGTGATCCTTGCAAATCAACCAGTTCTCCTAGAGCCCTCTTCTCTTCAGAAACATATCCCACAGGATTCTTTGAAGCAGATTCCTGAACAGGCCAAAGTCTGCTCTCCTGAAGTCCAGGATTATGATAATGCATTCTGCTTCATTCACTGCTCTCAAGACCCTGAATGCCGTCACCTCATGGTCAGTGCAGCCAAGGCTTCCCCTGAACTTCACATCCCCAAACAGATTCTTCCTTGCGTGTAAAAATCAGGTCCAGCAGATCATCACCCCTCATCGGGTTCTCAATCACGTGTCAGGAGGCTGTTTTTAATGCTATCCAGAAACTTCATGGATGTGTCCTGCTGTGTTGCCCTTCTAGCAGATATTGTGATCATTAAAGTCCCTCATGAGGTGCAGGGCCTATGAATGTGAAGCTTACTCTAGTTGTCTGAAGGTGGGACTTATCTACTTGTTCTCCCTGATCAGGCAGTCTGTAGCAGACACCCAAAAATTATCCCTGTTGGTCAGTCTGCTAATCCTGACCTATAGACTCTCAGTTCACTCATCACCAATCCCAAGGCAGAGCTCCATGCATTCCTGCTGCTGTCATATGAAGGGCAACTCCCCCTCCCATCCTACTCAGGCTGTCTTTCCTAAACAGCCTGTATCCATCTATTGCAGCATTTCAGTCATGAGCTATCCCACCATAAGCCTGTGATCTCAATGAGATCATAGCCCTGCAACTGCACACAGACCTCTGATTTCTCCTGTTTGTTCCTTATGTTGTGTACCAGAGCTTTCCCCAAAATTCTGTCCTGTGTGCACTGTCCTGTTCATACAGGATGTGGGGTGATCCCACTGCAGCCCTGTTTTGTTGATTACAAATGCTCATATCACCTTATATCCTTTGCATGCTTGATCCAATCTACCACTTCCTCACTTGACTTATGGTCATCTTCTGCCTCCCCATCATTCCTAGTTTAAAGCTCTCCTTATCAGGTTGACCAGTCTGTTAGCAAAGATGCATTTGTCCCACTTAGTCAAGTGGATCCCATGTCCTCCAAGCATTCCATGATCCTCAAGGATTGTCCCCATGGTCACAGACACCAAAACCCTGTTGTTGACATCAGCTGTGCAATCAGTTGTTGAACTGCAGGATCCATCCTCCTTAAGCCTTTTCCTGTCACTGGCAGGATCGTGATCAAGAAGAAGACTATCTGGGCCCCTCATGGCCTTGACCACTGTCCCCAGAGCTATGTAATCACACAATACTTTCCAGATCTCTCCTGGCAGTATTGTTTGTGCCCATGTGGAAGGACACCAGGGGGTAAGAGTCTGAGAGCCAAACAAGCGTTTCAACAACATCCCAAATATAAGTCCCAGCAGGCAGTAAATATCCCCAGAAAACAGGTAAGGTTGTCAGATGGGGGCTTCTGTCCCCTGCAGCAAGGGGTCTTCCACTACTAACACTCACTGCTTCCTTCTTCTGCTCCTCCATGGCTGAGGCTCAGCCAGCATGGATGCTTCATTTGACAGAGCTCCCAGACCCTTGTATGCTAGCAGGGCACTGAATCTTTTCTGTAGTTGCAAATCTTCAGGTGGAGCAGGAACCCTTGTCCTGGTGCCAGAAGTCACCAGCTTTCAGCCTTCATCTTTCAGACACTGTCTGCCCCTCCCTTGGTACAGTGAAGAGGTTCAGGCTCTTAAAGATGCAGCATCTCAGAAAAGATCTGGTCAGCCTCTTTTTTGTCATCTTTGGTGCTGCACAGTCTGCTGATCTGCTCCCCCAGCTCCTTTTTTGCTAACACAGATCCTCAATAACTGCACACTCCATGCAGGCTAGAAGACCATCGCCTGGTCCTATTCTGCAGGTGATAGTCAGTCAGTCAGTCTCCGGCCTGCATGGGGTTATTCCGGACCATCTAGTTATTCAAAGGCTCAGCATCAGCTATAAGAATCTTCCCATCATTTGGTTCAAATGTCTTTTCAACTCTTTAAGCAGATCTGGAAGTCACTGGGGGCATATTCTAATAGATCATATGTTTTCATAAATAATTTCTTACAGTATTTGTTTAGCCACTGGAAAGGAACTCTACCTGTGGCAGAACTACCTGTAAAATATTTGAAGTCCAGATTTCATTTAGAGGCCTGACTCACCACACATTTACTTCAATGACTGCTACAGTTGTGAACCCACTGCCTCCCATTTTTATTTTTTTTCTCTGAGAAGGTAGAAAGAGAGATTTAGTGTCTTCACATTATGCTTCTGTCTTCCAAGAAAAATCAAATACAATACACAGTAGGTACGCTACATGACATTACTGTAAAAGAACTCCAGTTTTTAACTTCTCTTCTTTCAGCATAGGTGTTCAGAATTGCAAAAGTGATTCTGAAAATGTAAACTTCATAATAATGCAGTGAGAGCTAGGAGAATTGCTTATATGCATAGTTATTGTAGTTTTATGGTGGTTTGATTTATGCTTTTGAGTAACGTGGCCACACATATTAGAAATTTTCTAAAGGACAGAAAAAGAATGTAAGCACATTATGAAAATGATCCTTTTTAAGTCCATTTGAACTAATGATTGAAATAAAAATCAAGACATTTTGAACAAAATGTTTTACTAAAATCTGAACATCCTCCATTTACTGTTTCATCTTTAATTTCTGCAGTACAAACAAAGAAGTCAAGTTTATCTGGCTTAATCTGATGTTTAAAGATCAGTATTTGTTACTGTTAGCAAATGTGTGGCCCTTTATGTGCATAGAAACTCAGTATCTCTTGTATTTCATTAGCAAGAAAAGATAGATTTGCTAATTGTTAACTCCCAGAAGTATCCTTTTACCTATTCTTATTCTCCAAGCATATTAAATCTCTTCTGTTCCTAAAAAAAAATAAGGGGGGGGGGGGGGGAGGGGGGGGGGGAAGACACCATTATACCATTTTAGTCACTATCTAATTGTCTATTTCATATATCATCTGTGGAAGATTTTTTCTGTCCAATGTGCTATCACTTTTCCCACATTTCTTTTTATGATGGGAATGATAACGTTATTTTCTAATCACCTACATTCTTTTTTTTTTAACTTTCTTTCTCCACTTAGAACTGATTTTTGGAGTAAGGATACTTTTTTAGTATATACTTAGGCTTTCCCTTCATCCTAGTTCTTCTCTGTCTTCCTTTCTATTAATTAATTTCTACTAATTAAGAGTATGTTTAGAAACTGTTTTTTCCAAATACAGTGTGCCTAACACTGGAACAGGTGAACTTCTAGATATATACTACTTTTAAAACTGTATGTATTTTCATTAGTTAAATACCAACATTGTTTAAATATGAAAAATCTTTTCCTAATAATATTAGTTATTTCATTTGACCTAGGATCTTGGTTACACAGATGTCTTGCTACTAAATATATATACCAGTATAAAAATTTCCAACAATTTAAGTGATTTTTAAACTTACACCAAAATAAAACGGAGAAAATTCCATCCAACTTAAACTGATCAGTTTACGCCCTGAAACATAAGAATTAATCATTCTTATTTTATTGAAGTGAGCAGAATTGCAGGTGCTATTCTTATTAACAGAAATAATTCTTTCCTTTTTAATCTCGGCAGTTGAATTTGCTCTATCCAGTTTGTTCTCTTTAAGTAAATCCTCTGATTGATAATGCTGCAAAAGTAGGAAGGGTTTTCTTATAAACTTAGTATTGCTTTTCCTGCAGTACTTCAACCTGTTCTTGTGAAGATAGACAAATCATTCCTTGAACCTCCCAGAAACATTCAAGAATGGAACAGATTGAGTCATGTATTAGAACTGATAACTAAGAAAAAAAAATCAGTGTAATTAAAGGAAGAAATTAGAGAGGTTTCAAATGGGCTTTTTTTCGTGCATTTAATCATGAGAGGTCATCAGAAATTCTCCTCTTTCAGCTAAGTACTGTAAGTAGCTGACCCAGGACCTCACTGTCTGTAAAAGTCTGATTGGAAATATTCTGAACTATGGGGAAAAATCATTTGAATAACTAAAGAAAATGTTATTACATTCTGTAATCCAATAACACACATCAAAGTTATTAACACTACACTCTTAACACTGATTGAACTTCACCTAAATATCAATCAATTTTCAATTCTGTCTAAAATGAATTTGGAAAATAATTTTTGCAGAAATAGAAAGGAACATGACCTTGTTTCAACTGAGCTGGAAACTAGAAGTTGTCCTCTTCATTGTTTTCAGCAAGGGAAACAGTTGTCTTTGGGAAACTCTAATTTAAAGCGGGCACGTTACATGATGAAAACATGAGTCTCTCTCATCATTTAGCATACCTTCCCCTACAAGAGAAATAAAACAACCTTAAATTTTCTATATAAAGGACAAAAAAGTTATTTTGAGCATTTTAGATTAGAAAACCATCTTCCATTGCTTTCATGCTCACAGTGTAGAAGGTTAAATTCATCTACTGACTTCTATAGATGCATTTTAAGCCAACATCTGGCCCTCAGATAACTCCACATTAAAAATATATCCTAAGAGAGTAAAATTCGGGCTCTTATCTCAGTCATCTTCTTTCTCTTAGTCCTCCATCATCCATCAAATATTCATTCTCTCTAATACAGAAGGCACATTTCCTCTGTTGACAAAACTGCAGCTCTTTAAGAACATATCTGGTTTACTACTGTTGCCCATTTCAAGCTCAGTAATATAATAGCAGGACTACTTCACTTCATGGAAATAGCAACTAGAGAAACAAGATTAAGCTCAGTAAAAATGGTTGTTTTGCAGAGAACATTCTTGGAACCTTGTTCTGTATTAAAGTTTGATGTAAGCTGAGTGTCCAAAAATTCCAGGGCTGATAGAAATAATCCACTCTAATTTTCATCATTGGAATATAATAGCAATATATGACTTACCAAAAATCATGATGGAAGGACACAGTTACCTACTTGGCATCCTTAGCATCAATGAGAGCAATCTGAAATATGCTAATTAGAAGAATTTCAAGCAAAAAAAATGTCCACTGTGGCACTGGTGATAATAAGCATGTAGGGTGAAGAGCCCGCACCATGGCACGCTTCATGGAAATTCACTCCACTGACTGAAAATCTGTTTCAACAGATGTAGCACATACCCAGATTCCAAAATACAGTGTTAGCAATGTGCAACAGTCACATAATGCTTTGAGCAAACAAAATAATATAGTGACAAAGAAAAGACAGCCATCTGATTTTAAAGGCAAAAAATGCAAACCATAACATGATGACTAATAAATGGAAAGAACAACAGAGAAAGAACCTGAAGCCTATCAGAGTTGAGGAAGAGCCATAGAAATATGCTTGGTGTCTGAAGTAGCTTTTTCACAAATGACCTACAAAATTTGCACAGAGGAACATGGATCTCACCCAATCTCTGGAAAAAAAAATAAAAATGTAAAAAAGTAAAACTTGAGAAGTTTCTAAAAAATCTTACAAACATGAAGAAATCTACACCAGTAGCCCACAATCCTTGTGCTGGGGATACAAGGAAAAAAACAACGACAACAACAAAAATAAAACACCTGTGAAAGATCAGTGAAATAGAAATCAATATGGAAATCAAAGAATAAAAAAAAAAAAAGAGAGAGAAATTCTGATTTGAACTGAAAAGCACATTTTAATTCTCTATCATATGGAAAAGAAACTGAAATCAAACTGCAACAGCAGAAAAAAAGAGCAGTGCAAGAGACAGTGTGATTCAGCATTTCTAGTGGCCAATATTACTAATGCCACCTAACGCTAAAGAGTTTTGTAAGGCTAAACAGAAAGACAAATAGGGTGGATGTGAATGCAGGATGTGAAAAGCTGCTACACATTCTTTCTACTCTTTCTTTTTTGGCCCCATAGTCTGAATGATCACACCAGCAAAACATGAATGCTATTCCAGATGAGCAATATCTAGACATTCTAGATAATCAGTCTAGAAGAGCTAAATGCTGCAATACTGAGCAACACTTTCATAAAACCCCAAATAATCTGTAAAAACAGCATGGCACACCTGGCTCAAACTCAGTCATGACAAAAAAAAATGCCCTTGAAATCCAAGGACAACAAATGTTACTTTAGAAAATCATCAGGAAGTTATGCTAATGAACCTTTCTAAATCTATAAAGCCAACAGTAATAGCAAAGACTAGAGAGGCCTATTGAGGCGTCTGCAGTATTTAGGAGAGAAAGCAATACAACACCAGAGCAAAATGAGACTACTCAAAAGGTAATGCTTGTGGGAAAAAAGTGAAAAAATATGGCTTTTGAAAATAAATTAGTCAAAAAATTATGGACACTTGGTGAAAACACTCCACTATCCATGAAAAGGAAAATCACTAGTTTCCATCACTATCAGAAGGAAATATTGCATGTTTCTGGGACAGCTATTCAGGCCTATATCCTAAATCCCACACAAGTCTGCCAAAAAGAAACTTGTGCAGAAATGTGGATACTCATTAAAAAACTAATTACAAACCTTAGTATGGAGAATGGCGTATTTGATCTCCACACCATAAAGCATGTGGAAATAACAGCAAGTGCCAGAGAGGAAAGGAACAGATTCATTTTCATCCCTTGGAGCACTACTGACACAGGAAAACAGCAGGAATGAACAAGGACATAAAATAATTCTACAGTTTCTGTTGTTCGACCATATTAATTGCCATATCCAGGCTAGAGTTAGTGCGAATACTACAATGAAATCCCAGCCGATAAACAGTCCGTATTTTAACTCCTGTATGACAGTCTGTTTAACCCAAGATTTTCATTACACAGAATGTTCTCCTACCACAATGTAAGAGTATTTATGCATTTTAATTTAATAAATATTGAACAGTCACTTGTAAAATAAAATTACTATTTAAGTTCATTTCAAATTCTCTAGAAAACTGCTTACAGATCTTCAACTTTATAGTAGCCTCTTTTTTATATTAAAATAGATTGGATAAGCTTGACTCAAACCCAGTTCAGAATACAATCCCGAAAATTGTTTGTTGTGGCAGAACAAAAAAGTCTAATGTGAACATACTATATTTAATCTAAGTCTTTCCAATTTAAAAGATAACTATTAAAGTACATTGTATATAAATACATACATTATAATAAATATATCTTTGTATAAATATAAATATATGTATAAATGTATAACACACACAAAATCAGCAATTTCAAGCCCACAAAAAAGCAATAATCTCAAGCCATATACACATCCATAAAAGAAAACAAATGGTAATAAAAGTTTGCTTCTAACATTTTCTGTTCCTCAGAAATCCTCCTATGATATTTTTATTTTAAATATGCCTGGTTTAGGCATACATGCAAGACCCAATTTGTTCTTCAATCTTTATTAAATCAACAAGTCAAGAGACATTAATGTCCTGAGAAGATAAATGGTAAATTCCAGTCTGAAGGGTCAGAAAAAATGCATTTTCTGTATTAGATTGACACAACTGAGTACATCCCAGCTTTGAAAGGTATCACACTAGAGTTATTTATCAATCCAGATCACAGCAGCAACATGGTCTTAGCCTGGGCTGGGATTAAGCCTGTCTGTAGATGAAAAGATCATTCAGATTGTACCCCTACCTAATTCTTGGCATGCACTTGGAGATAAGCATGACAGTGGGGCCAATTAGTACCATTTGTAGAGGAGATATGAAACGGCTGTAGTTCTGAAGCTTACTTCACCTCATTTATTCTCTATGCCTTCAGGAAAGAAGGACCTTCTTCTTTCATCGCTGGCTCTCATTCTGGGTCCAGCTGGGTTGGAGCCTTAAGGCAGGCTATCTGTGAGGATGCTGAATACTTCAAAAATCTGCAAAATCACTAATGAATCAAGAAACTTCAGGCAAACCTTCCTTTATTCTTCACGTACAAGAAGTAATCAGAAATATTCCAATGAGCTAAAAAGGTCTTCCTTCCAGACAAACCAAGACAGACAAAATAAGACAAAAGACAGTGAATAATATTCAGTCACCATAGTTAATAAGGACATGCTGAAGTTCATTGCCAGTCTGTTATAGCTGGAGCAATTTTTTTTTTGTCCCAAGAAAGAGCCTTTTCACTTCCTTCAAACAAATACACTGGTCACAGTGAAATTATTTTCTTTTACTTTAAAGCTGGGGAGGTGAAGCAGTAAGATAATGCATTTAATGTTTTGTGGTTGGAAGCAATGAGGAAAATTCTGAATTATATCCTAGGGATAGTACTTAAGTGGGAGATGGGAGAAGGATGTTAGAAAAAGCACATGTATTGGGATCACAAAGCATTCTTGAAATAAATGTCCTCAAAAGAAAGATGCATACCGCTTGATGTACACAGTGAGCTCAGTCTACAGAGAGTGTGACCTCCCCACAAATACAGCTTTACAAACTATGCCCTAGATGAGCCATACAAAAAGCTGCCTAATAATTAAAACATTTCTATACATTTTTAGTAGTCTCTTCAATAGTTATGCTTGGATGTGGTAACTTATAGAAAATGGGGTTTTAAGAAGGCATTTAAAATCATGCAAGTGTTGTGGTTAAGATGTAAAAAGAATCAGCAATATGGATATAAAAGAAGTACATAAATGTATTTCTAGAATATTCTTGCAGTGAAATCCATCAAGACTAACCAATTCTTAGGTAATCCCTCTCACCAAATTTTGTCAGCTGTCATTAGCAAATAACTGTAAACAGGATGTTTTTATTGTGAAGTAAGAATTTTTACACAAAATTAGCATTAACTACCTTTTCAGACATCAAATGTTTTTACACATTCAGCACTGGCTCACAAGCACAAGGTCTGAATGCCATTTTAAGCATTAAACCACTTTGTCTTAAGCACTTTAGTATTCATAATTCTCCTCAGGACCTTCTCTCACCTGTCCTATGCACCATCTGCTTTCAAGTATCCCTTCATCTTTTTCTTTTCATCAAGTATTGCTGTGTCTTTGGTATCTTTAAGCCATTTCTCAACAAAAGTGTATGTCTAACACAGACATTTTTGAAGAAAAAAGTGGATAGAGCCATTATGTTGAACCATGCTCTTGTCACTGCAGTTGTACTCAGACTCTCTCCTGGGCCTCAGAATCCATCAAATCTCTCTCTAATGCTCCAAGACTGTCACTCAGCTGCAAGTCCACAGAAAATATTGGCATAATGTCATTATCATCTCTGTAATGCTCTGCTTAAATCATTTTTTTATTTAACTGGGAGTGTCCTATATCTACGACAGCACTACGTTAGCTTAATTCACCAGCTGTATGTTACAATAGGGATGGTTGCACATCCATTGGTATATTTGCAAACTGAAAAGTGCTAAGACTGTTTACAAATTGTTAGCTACCATTTAAGCTAAGATCTCTTACTTAACAACAAATATTTTAAGTATTACTTCCATGTATTTAAATACTACAATTTTACATTTTCCTATGTTTAGGAAATGCCTGGAATGCTTTTTGCTGCTAACTTAATCAAATAAAATTCATCAAGCCCTCATGACTACTTAAGCATTTTTTAATTCTATGTGGGAATGGAGAGACAGTGTTTCCTACAGAAATATTGCACTGTCTGATTTAATTTTATTTTAAATATTTTTAATTTTAAAGTATTTTAGAAGTTTAGTCATTATTTTAATTATAAAATGGCCGTAGCAAATTAGTGTTAGTATTTTGATGACTTTAATGCGAATAAATGTTAACAGTTAGTCAACTGCAAAACATTGCAGTAAACTCACAGTGGACTTCATCGAAATTACTTGCTCTGTGTCTTTTATCCTGTCTGAAATTTTGTCAAATATGTATGTTCCAGGGGAATGTTTTAATCTCAATGCAATACATTTTCCAGTAGAGCAACGTTGTGTCAGTTCTACAAGTAACACACATTTTAATGACAAGACTGTCCTCATACCTCTGATCCCCATTCCAGAAATTATTCTTAACAGCTTTTAGCTAGGACTTCTGAAATCAGTGCACAGTCCCTAAAGACACTTGCACAGAAGTGTTTTATCTGGGATTAAGGAAAGAAATTAGCATGACTGCTACAAACCACAGGTGCTTGACTTTCGTGACTAATAAGGTAATCACAGCTTTCTGATCACCCACTGGTATCTCTTAACTTTTAGCTCCTACAACTTTTTCTTATTTTACAAGATCTGTAGAGATTACCTACAGATTCTAAAAGCTGTTCCTTTGATTAAATTGGTTGCAATCAAGTTTAGTGCCTTCTGTGATACGAACTTTGTTCTAAATGGTGTTTTGATGGCTGATGTTCCTTGTGCTTCTTAAGAGAATTATAAAAAAATTGGCTCCATTATTACCTTTAGCCTGGGCATCTGGGGTCTCAGAATTAACATTAAGCAGAATTTATGAACCCTGCCATTCAGATGTAAGGTCATTCTGGGTTTAGGTCTAAAACATAATTAAATGAAAACCCCTTCATTTTGTAGCTAGAGAATCACAAGGAAGATGAGTGTGTAGCCTCTATTGCCCAGAAATTTATTGACAGAATTTGATAAATAAGGTGAGTTGTTCTGTCTGCATTTAGACTCTTTTAAACCAGCCAGAGAGTGGTAATTTTTTGGTTGATGGGTGTGTTGTTATGAGTGTACTATTATTCTGACACTTTAGATAAGGTGTTTTAGAAAGTCAGAGAAATAAGTGCTGTAGAAATTTCATTACAATTACAGTACACAATTCTGTAATGTCCTTCTTTCTAGCATGTACTGCCATTATATAGAAATGGAAGTATGTAATTTCCCTCAAAGACGAGATCAGTGCTCCTTTAACCTTCTATCCTGTCCCCCTCCCAGTACAACATATTAAAACAGTCTACAGAGAAGAGAAATTGTTCTTGTCAGCTTTTTGGGGATGGAGGATTCCCTTTACTCTAAACTTTCAGTTCAGCTCTTAGAGAAAGTTTAATGCAAAGCCAGAAGAGCTCTACAAGCTTTATCAGCTAAATGAACTACAACCTGAGCTGAACTGGACTTCAAGAATTAATAAATCCTTGACCAGTTCACTAATTCCTGCACTAATTGTTTCCACCTACAAAATTCCATATCAGCAAAATCAAACATTTCCATCTCCAAAGTTAGCATCTGCCAAGCAGGATTTCTTTCACATAGCTAGCCTCAAATCCATTTTAAGGCACTTAAAGTAAAACTAGGGTTAGATCATCACTTAAAACAGAGGGTTAGGTTCCTTTTTGCATAAAAGTTTTTGTAGCTCCCTACTTCTCTTTTTTGTCTTTCTACGTGTTCCTGACACATCAAGACACTGACATCCTGCAAGGTTAATTCCAGCAACCCTAGCTGTCTGAAGAAAACATCTTCCATCAGACTGAAGTCCATTTTTCTTCTCACACAAGTCTGAGAAAGGACTTCCCTGGCAGAAAAAGGGATAACATTAATTAATTAAACAACCATATTAACAATGAGGTGGGGGCAGATATTGCCTTGCCAGGTATAAAAATGTTCTAACAATAGCTACCTCCCTGTTTCCCACACTGTAGTAACAGTTTTCATTGACAAGTCTGCCAAAATTTTTTGAAAGAAAAAGTCTTGTTCTCTCACTTAAATAAGCATTTACCAGTCTTATCTTCAGCCTAATATAATAGCCTGTTTTCTTTCACCTCTTGAGCCTACAGCCCCGTTAAGTCTGAAAGGTTTTTGAAGCTGCCAATGGTCTCACACAAATGTAAAGGACCATTTTCCTCTTCCCCAAGAAACAAAAATGAAATATAGGTTTTTGCTGGGTGGTTTCAAGGATTAACCCAGAAAAGTAGCGCATTCTCTCACACTGCCACAAGCAAGAAGGTAACTTTTGTAAGATAAAAGTAAAGAGCAAAAAAAATTTACATGAAATTCTGGAAGTCAAGCTGAATGTCAAATTTGGAGTCCAGGATAGAAGAAGTCTAAAATCCTGATATAGTTGGAGAGAATTCTACGGAAAATTCTGTTATTTTGGTCTTTCCTATACTATCCTGAAACATGCTGAACTTGTTTTTCAACACCGAAAAGCTTAAAGTGCAATTTTAGAAATTATCAAACTGAAAGGGAACAGAAGTGACTGTTTGGATGCTCATTCAAAACCTGTCATTTATGTTACCCATACTTGGTCCAATTCAAGCATCAGCCACAATAATCTGAATGTCCTGATGCAGCCTAAAAACTGACTGAAATTTTTCATATAGGTGGGTTTTACTAAGATAAAATTATACATGTTCAGCCATGACCTTTTCAAAATACTTTTGCAAAAAGATGAGGTTGGACAGAGGCTGATAATTAATAGGCTCTTTTTCTTTCTTTTTTTTTTTTTAATGATGAATGGCTTTTTAGTATAGGAATAATTGCTGCTTCAGAACTCTGACAGAGAATCTGCCTGCTCCAGTTGTCAGTTATACTTGTAATCATATATAGCATTAGAAGCCTATACTTCTCTAAGGGTAAAAAAGAAATGCAAGGACATAGGTAGAAATGCATGACACACGAAAGAGTGGTAACAGCCACCTCATGGTATTTAATTTGCATGACATTAGAAAAGTATACAGCTGAATCCAGTGGACAAGAAGTAATACTACACACTGATCAGCTTTCAAGTGAGCAGTTTTAAGCATGTATCCTGTTGTACTTCTGAGCATGTTTCTTATCCCTACTGAAAAGGTTGTCTTTCACATACTCCTTGTACACTAGAAATACTAAACCAAGGCATTTTGCATTTCAGACTACCTGGCCATACACTCTCCCTTGCAACACTGCACTTTAACTGCCATGCTTTACTTATGCTATTGAAAAAACAGAACCACTGCTTACCTAAACCCAAGGGGTGCAATGCGGCTCTCTTCCTCTGCCTCCATCTCTCCCATGTTCTCTCAGAAGTGGGAAAGAAAGGAAATTCCAAAGTGCACCCTTCCTGAGAGAAAGGAAATTGAAAGATCCCCCATGACCTTTGATGATAATTCCCCAAAAGCATTGTCTAGGCAAATAAGTTAAATCATTTGAAACATTTAAGACAATGAAACATCACATCAGTCTTTAGGGTCAAATTTATAACTGTCTTATCAAGAGTCTGTTTTTAAAGTAGTCTTGTAGTTTAAGAAGGACATGTGGCAAAGCACCTGAAGTTGTGATCTTCAGCTCATAATCACAGTCTCAGTACAACGGTAAGGTAAAAAAAAAAGACTGAAAAGGCAATTACTAGTTTCAAGCTTTTGTTTTCTTTACAAAGACAATGTCTTTCCCATGTCTCCAATTCTCAAACTCTCCCAGGTCCCATCAAAATTCCCTGAACATGTATGTGCTTCTTATTCCTCAATTCGTGCCCTTGGTCCACCCAGCGCAACTCATCAATTCCTTCAGGGAGGTGCGATGTGAAATTAGCTGAGTAGGAGGAAAAAAGAGAGGTGGAATAAGAAAAAGGAAAGTGAGAAGGCATGAAGACTGCCCTGGCAGTGGACAGAGACCACTGCAGTTTACACCAGAATATATCTTACATAGCTGGAGAGAAAAATTCATAATTGGCTTGCTTATTTTAAAACAATTATTGTTAGCGAAACCAATAATATAAAAATTGTCTATCATCAGATCTGTTCCAAAGCAAGGGTATATAAAGTTTAGCTGTACAGTACGAAATTATTTCTGCCCTTTACAGGCATAATAGGATACACACCATAATTGCAAGACAACATATTATTTCTCAAATAGCATAAAATACACTTCTTTCCACTACAATCTTAAACAGCCTATATTTTCCTCTGGAGTTTTAATGCACCTATCATGCAGTACTGAATACTACTATATGCATTCTGGACTTGGGGCCCATTAAAGTAATTTAGACAAAAGGTACACTGTAAATGATTCTTACACAACATAGAGCAGAGTAAATACAGCAAGAGTAGTAGTGGAAATGTTTTGATATATGCACGGTTTTGAGGCTTATTTTAACTGCAAGTTGGTTAACTACCTTAGCACATCTATTGAACTTAAGAAATGTGCTGCCTTGTGACAAGGAATTGTTTGCTCAGACTACTCACTAAATTAGTAGATTATATAGAACAGCAAGTTTATCACAAACAGAGATAAATTCTGTCTTCTACTGAGATTCATTTAGCAAACGGAAAGAGAGAGGCAAGCAGTGACCACCCCTGATTCTTAAACTCCCCTTAATTTTCCCTACGCTCAGGTTAGACCTGCCTCTAAAGTTAAATGAGAGCTTGTGGCTACCCAGGGTAAAATATGTCACACTACTCATCATCTAAAAATTTAGTGTCTGGTCCACATTCATCATCTAGGCTCTAGTCACTGAAGAAAAAGATCCTTCTTCAGCAAACAGTTTATCCAATTTTATTCATAAAATCATAGAATGATTACGGTTGGAAAAGACCCTTAAGATCATCGAGTCCAACCATTAACCTAGCACTGCCAAGTCCACCAATAAACCATGTCCTCAAGCACCACATCTACCCATCTTTTACATACCTCCAGGGATGGAGACTCAACCACTTCCCTGAGCAGCCTGGTCCAGTGCCTGACTGCCCTTTTGGTGAAGTTGTTTTTCCTAATATCCAACCTAAACTTCCCCTGGCGCAGCTTGAGGCTGTTTCCTCTCATCCTATCACTCGTTACTAGGGAGAAGAGATCGACCCTCACCTCGCTACAACCCCCTTTCAAGCAGTTGTAGAGAGCAATAAGGTATCCTCTCAGAATCCTTTCCTCCAGGCTAAATAACCCCAGCTCCCTCAGCTGGATCCTCATAGGACTTGTGCTCTAGACCTTTCACCAGCTTCGTTGCCCTTCTTTGGACACACTCCGGCACCTCAATGTCATTCTTGTAGTGAGGGGCCCAAAACTGAACACAGTACTCAAGGAGCAGCCTCACCAGTGCCGAGTACAGGGGGACGATCACTTCCCTGGTCCTGCTGTCCACGCTGTTTCTGATACAGGCCAGGATGCTATTGGCCCTCTTGGCCACCTGATCACACTGCTGCCCCATATTCAGGAGGCTGTCAACCAACATCCCCAGGTCCTTTTCTGCCAAGCAGCTCTCTAGACACTCCTCCCCAAGCCTGTAGCGTTGCATGGGGTTGTTGTGACCCAAGTGCAGGACTCAGCACTCAGCCTTATTGAATCTCATGCAGTTGGCCCCGGCCCAATGATCCAGCCTGTCCAGGTCCCTCTGCAGGGCCTTCCTATCCTCCAGCAGATCGACACTTCCACCCAACTTGGTGTCATCTGCAAACTTACTGAGGTTGCACTCGATCCCCTCATCCAGATCATCAATGAAGATGTTGAACAGGACCGGCCCCAGTACTGAGCCTTGGGGAACACCACTCGTGACTGGCCGCCAACTGGATTTGACTCCATTCACCACCACTCTCTGGGCTCAGCCGTCCAGCCAATTTTTAACCCAGCGCAGAGTGCACTTATCCAAGCTGTCAGCAGCCAGCTTCTCCAGGAGAATGCTGTGGGAGACAGTGTCAAAGGCCTTACTGAAGTCCAAGTAGACAATATCCACAGCTTTCCCCTCATCCACTAAGCACGTCACCTTGTCACAGAAGGAGACCAGGTTAGTGAAGCAGGACCTCCCTTTCATAAACCCATGCTGGCTCAGCCTGATCTCCCGGTTGTCCCACATGTGCCACGTAATGGCACTCAAGAAGATCTGCTCCATGACCTTTCCCAGCACCGAGGTCAGGCTGACAGGCCTGTATTTCCCCACATCCTCCTTCCAACCCTTCTTGTAGAGGGGTGTCACATTTGCTAGCTTCCAGTCATCTGGGACCTCCCCGGTTGACCAGGACTGCTGATAAAGATGCAGAGTGGCTTGGCCAGCTCCTCTGCCAGCTCCCTCAGTACCCTTGAGTGGATCCCGTCTGGCCCCATGGACTTGTGAGCATTCAGGTGGAGGAACAGGTCAGTCACTGCCACCTCTTCGACAACTGGGGCTTCATTCTGCATCCTATCTCCATCTCCCAGCTCAGGGGTCTGAAAACCCCAAGGATGACCAGTCTTGACTATTAAAGACTGAGGCAAAGAAGGCATTAAGTACCTCAGCCTTCTCCTCATCCTTCGTGGCAATGTTTCCCACCACATCCAATAAAGGATGGAGATTCTCCCTGGCCCTCCTTTTGTCGCTGATATATTTGTAAAAAACATTTTTTATTATCTTTAACAGCAGTGGCCAGTTTATGTTCTAGCTGGGCCTTCACCTTTCTAATCTTCTCCCTGCATAACCTCACAACATCCTTGTAGGCCTCCTGAGTCACCTGCCCCTTCTTCCAAAGGTGGTAAGCTCTCCTTTTTTTCTTGAGTTCCAGCCAAAGCTCTCTGTTCAGCCAGGACGGTCTTCTCCCCCGCCTGCTCATCTTACAGCACATGGGGACAGCCTGCTCCTGCGCCTTTAAGACTTCCTCCTTGAATAACATCCAGCCTTCCTGGGCTCCTTTGCCCTTCAGGACTGCCTCCCAAGGGACTCTGTTAACCAGACTCCTAAACAAACCAAAGTCTGCGTTTCTAAAGTTCAAGGTAGTGCTTTTGCTGACCCCCTTCCTTACTTCTCCAAGAATTGAAAACTCTATCATTTCATGGTCACTGAGCCCAAGACAGACTCCGACCACCACATCACCCACCAGGCTTTCTCTGTTCGTAAACAGCAGGTCCAGCGGGGCACCTCCCCTGGCTGGCTCGCTTACCAGCTGTGTCAGGAAGTTATCTCCCACACACTCCAGGAACCTCCGAGACTGCTTTCTCCCTGCTGTGTTGTATTTCCAGCAGATATCTGGTAAGTTGAAGCCTCCCATGAGAACGAGGGCTAGAGATTGTGAGACTCCAGCCAGCCGCTTGTAGAATACTTTGTCTGTTTCCTCATCCTGGTTGGGTGGTCTATAACAGACTCCCACCAGGATATCTGCCTTGTTGGCCTTCCCTCTGATCTTTACCTAGAAGCACTCAACCTTATCATTACCTTCATTGAGCTCTAGACAACCAAAACACGCTCTAACATACAAGGCTACCCCCCCACCTCTCCTTCCTTGCCTATCCCTTCTAAAGAGCTTGTAGCCATTCATTGCAGTGCTCCAGCTGTGTGAGTCATCCCACCATGTTTCCGTGATGGCGACCACATCATAGTTTTCCTGCCGCACAATGGCTTCCAGCTCCTCCTGTTTATTGCCCATGCTGCGTGCTTTGGTGTAAATGCACTTCATTTGGGCTATTGATCTCTTCTCCAACACAGGCATGCCACCCCTAGGCTCATCCCTAGCAAGCCTGTTTTTATCCCCTTCCCCCTTCGCATCTAGTTTATAGCTCTCCCAATGAGGCCTGCTAACTCCTGAGCCAGAATCCTTTTCCCCCTTTGCGACAGGTGAACCCCATCTGTCTCCAGCAGGCCTGGTGCCATGTAAACTGCCCCATGATTGAAAAACCCAAAATTCCACTGCTGGCACCAGCCTCTGAGCCATGCGTTCATGAGATGGGTCTTCCTGTTCCTGTCCATATTCCTCCTGGCTACTGACGGGATGGAGGAAAACACTACCTGCACTCCTGATCCTTCAAGTAATTGCCCCAGTTCTCTAAAGTCCCTTTTGATCATCTTTGTGCCTCTATCAGCTATGTCATCACTGCCAACCTGAACAACCAATAGTGGATAATAATCGGACGATTTTACCAGCCTAGGGAGCTTCCTAGTAACGTCTCTTATCCTTGCCCCAGGGCGGCAGCAGACTTCCCTATGGGGTGGGTCCAGTCGGCATATCGGGCCCTCTGTTCCCCTCAGAAGGGAGTCGCCTATGACAATTACCCTTCTTTTTTTCTTACCAGTGGCCGTTGCAATGCATGGGGCTGACTGGTTCCCCCTACTCAACCCCTTGGATGGATCACTGTCCGTGTCTTCATCCTGCTGGCCCTCGAGTTCCAGAGCCTCGTACCTATTGCGTGAGGGAACCTGGGGGCATGAGGTAGGCTGGGAGAGGATTTTCCTGCTGCACTGAGCAGGGATCTGTTTCCATCCGCCTCTGTCTCTTAGGTCCCCTCCTTCTGCCTGGTGGCAAGAGGGTAGGGGAGCCTCTCCTTCTCTTGATGCTTCCATCTGGCGTGCTCGTCTCAGGGATGGTAGGGAGTGGCTCCACCAGTCTTTCTCCCTCTCGCACTCCCTGATACTCCTCAGTCTTGCTACTTCTTTCAGCTCTGCCACCATGCTGAGCAGCTCCTCCACCTGCTTGCACCTCACGCAGGTGTTGTCTCGGCTGCCCTCCATCACCAGAGCCAGGCTCTGGCACTCCCTGCAGCCAGAGACCTGGGTGGCTGCATGTTTTAGTGGGAGCTCCACCTGCATTGCCACATCCCTTCTGGCGATGGCTTTTGTCCGAGTGGAAACCATGGCTAAGTCTCTTCCGGGAGGGCGTAGACCACAAGGAGAGCTCGCCGGGTGCCTGCACAAACTGCCGCGTAAACTGCCGCACCACGCCCTGGTCACTCGTGCTCCCTAGGGACCCATTTAAATCTCCCGCAGTAGCCTCAGCAACGCCCAAGCCCCATCTGCCACACAGCCGGTTTTTCTTTGGTGCAAGGGCTCCACCAGGCTCTTTATCGGGTTAAAATGCTTTTCTAAAAGAGATGAGATGAACTACCCTCAAAGGGGGTCTGGCTTACTCCATGGACTGAAGAGGGAGTTGAGACAACTTCCTCTGATGAGAAGCCCTGTTTTCAGCCTGACTCAGGTGAGACTGGTACCATCATAAATGTTCAACTGGCACTTGTCTGCCTGTCGTAAACTCTGGGGGGGCAACCTGCAGCACCACCACCACACACCACCACAGAGTTTCCAGCCAGGCAGCTGGCATTGGACTTGTATCTCTGCACAAAATAAGCAGCACTACCTGTGAAACATGTCACTCTGCTGCTACAGTTGCATAGCTGAAAATTAATGCTATTGAAATCTGCTGAGTGACATCGGGGCACTAACAATGTCAGAAAAGAATTCAAATAATGATTATACAAAAAGAGTGTAGTTAAATTCTCCATGAATGTGACTCATCTGATCAAGCACTTATACATGACATGTCTTCAATACAAAAATCCTTCATAAAGTTTTTTAATACTCTCAGTCTCCACAGAATACATGCTTTGAATATCACACACCTTATACACACATACATCTTACATTTTGTGAAAATATTGCAGTACCTGCTCTCACTATCCACAATATGAACTGCCTTTCAAGTTGTGACAAAATGTTCCCAAATAGTGCCTGTTCTTCAAAGGTTGTAGTTTTTCTTACAGCTTTTTTCTTTTTGATGTGCACTATGTTTTCAAGGATTCTTCTTCACAAGTCCAAAGAACCCCAGGATCAGGCTGATACCCACACATTGTCATCGAGGAATGTATACTGCATGGCGGTCAATAACAGTGTGACCGGGTGAATCCTTTCTCAAAATCTCTCCAAGGTTTGTATTCTCTGTGAAGTTTTAAGTCAGGTGGGCTACCTAACTCTTTTTTTTCCCCCTTTGTCTCAATTTTTCATATAACTGTAAACATGACCACAGTATTGTACCCTTCTCATTCTTTTTCTCAGCAGCCAGCCACCCTAAGTGAATTTCTACTTAGTATTAATTTGTTCCTAGGTGCTCCACCTGTAAATTAACATAGCGTTCCTACTGTAGCATTTGCCATTGGTAACTCAGAATTAATTATTACAGTATTGCCAGCCTTGTTACTCTAATGTCACATCCAAGATGTTCACCACAAGCTAACCATGGTATTACTTGGTATAGTTGCTACGTTACCTGCTTGTGTTTGTTGTGAATTCCCACTTAGAACCACTCACAAATGCCACTTGCAGTATGTTCTGCAAGATCTCTACCTTATAAAAATTCTAGTGCAAAAGACAATTTAGAGCTTAAAAAGTTTATAAATTAACAGGTTTTAAGATTGCTTATGCAAGAAAAGATTTTAAAAAATATTCAGTTCAAGAATGTCAAAGTACATAATTTCTCATGGGTGTTCTCTCAGTATTGGCATTATCCACAGGACTTGTGATCCTGGATCCCAAATATGTCTGCTGTCCTTTAAAATTATGATCCTTATCTTTACCATAGTCTCCAAACATTTTTTACACTTCCAGATTTGCACAATTTACAGTGGGAATTGAGGGAAATAAAGGCTGGCTGGGGAACTGTTTTGATACATGCTTGAGTTTTGAGCTTATTTTAACTGCAGGCTAAGTGCCATCATTGTGGCTTTCACCAACATGTGAGAACGTTGATCGAGCCCCCAGACACTTTAGCTGTACTTGGAATCTGAAACTGTGAATGATCTTGTAAACTAATTCTCAAGTGAGATTTCATTTCACCTTAGCTAATGAGTTTCATGACTGTTTATTATGGACCAGATAAACAGTAACGTGTACAGAAGTGGATAACTTCTATAATTGTATACGAAATTTCTAGACAAGGCTCTAAGTTTGAGATAGTTGAAAGAGGTTATTAAAATAACATTTGGCATTCCGTTAATCCAATCTGATTCTGATACTGATTTAAAGTATCTGCTTAAGAAAGCAAATCATCACAGAATTATAACCAGAACTGCTCATATTACAAAAAAGGAAAACTTAATTTGATAGAATACAGCAAACAAAGCTAGATCAGTTCATGTTTTTTGTCCAGTGCATATGGGATCAAAAGAACAAAAGTAATGAATCCCTGCACACTGCACCTGGCTTTTTAGCTTGGTCCAATATCTCAATACCACAAATGCAGGGAAGACACATTCTTTGGTAAGATACTGTAAGAGGTGGTGAAAAAGGCAGCCTTGCTTTGTATCTTGAGCCACATCCTGTTTCCTCATGCTATACAGGGAGGAGGAGATATCTTGCAAATAGCTCTCTTGGCAAATGCTCTCCTTCAGGGGCAAGGGAAGAAATTTTTGCTGTCTTGAATTGAATTAGTCCCCTGACACTTTTCCAGTTTGATATGTTGACATTATCATAACATATGGCTCATGATAAAGGTGCAAACACAATTCTACTGTTGTTTTGCAATTTTATAGTGTAGGGTAAAAATTGAATTGAGAAACACTGATGTCATAATTCCATTTATAATGTTGTTTTACATGGAAGATTTTCTGTGTTTAAAATATACCCTTAATTGTGAGTATGCAAGATAAATCTTTATACTGAAGATTGAACCAAGTGAGAACAAAACAGTGAAGGGTTTGTTATTTCTGTAGACGTCAGACATACTCATGTTTTCATCTTAACATGTTATTTCCTTTGTTGTCTTAACTCATGTCATTAGCCTCCCTGACATATTTCTTACTCCCTTAAGTTTATTTAACAAGTGCCACACAAGATAAACACTTGCTATAACTGCCTTTTTGTTTAGGACGGAATAAGTGCATTCCTGCAAGCTTCCTTATGACTCAAATAAATGTGTTTATTTCAATAAACATAATAGATATTAATAGGTAAAATCCAGTGTACACACACTATACTAGTTTAAGGCTTCTGCTTGCCATCATAGTTTATTTCCATGTGTTGTGCCTATTTTACAATTAATTAATTTAGTCCTAAAGCTGGAGAGAGAGGAGCACTTGCAACTCTCAGTATACAGCCGTGCAAGAAAAATACTTTCTAATGTTTCCCCAGATACTAGTGCCAGTTGCCTGTTAGCTCAAACAAGCATTGCCTGAAAGCTTGAGGAAGGAATTTGCCCTTATAAAGAATAAAAATTTTGCCTTAGGAAGCAAAGGATTATCCAGGAATTTAGGACTTCTCTTGCACTAAACTGTAATAATCTATTTGTCCTTATCCTGCTGCTTAGTTTGTGGATGCCCCTACAATCCATATGAATCAACAGATATTTTTGCCTGGCCAATTTTCACCTTCAGAGTGCCATACACTTCTATTAAATGCTGTCAGCCATTGTAATTAGAAGGTCATAAGAAGAAAGAGTAATGCCAGCATTCAGGGGAAGAAGAAATACATATTAACTCAGTTTTGGATTATATTAACTTCCTCACAGGACCTGAGGTAAATAAAAAGTAAGATGATCTGTCCCATTTCATGCTCTCCCAAGCTCTTGGTGCTGGAACCCCAAAGACCTCCTGAGCGGGGTGACTGGCATAAAAGATTTGTCTTCAGCATGCATAAATCCACTAAAAGCACATCTTGCCATTACATATGAATGATATCTTTACAGTTTATCATGATAAGTGAAAAAACAAGACCAAGAACCAAGGATCGCATCACCTATTATTTAATAGATTTTATCTAGAGCAACCATGACACATTTACACAGAAACACAGTATCAGGGAAAAATAAATTTTCATTTCTTTAACAACATTTGGCAACTGAAAACAAAGAGAAGATGTTGATCCAGTGATTAACCAGACTGGACAATTTTACTTCAAAAAGCGCCTGGGTCTGTTTTTCATAAGTAGCCAATCATCTGGTAATCCAGCCCTTCTTATTTCAGTTTTCTGATATGATTTATTCAGAGCACAGAGGCAGCTTGGGCCTCTCACAACCAACAGGAAAAAAAAAACTTGCTGATGAAGTATCCAAAATTTCCATTTCCTCAAAGAAGAATTTTCCAATCACAGTAATGAAAAATGTTTCAGCTAAAAAGTCCTCACCTTATTTTGCTTAACATCTATATAAAAAAAAAAAATTCCCTGTTGAGGTGATCATGTGACATTTCAACATGTTATAACAGCCCTTTATGCAGGTAGAGAGGTGGAATAGCTACCTCCCAGTGCACTTAAGCTCACTGTTGTTTTCTTTTCCGTCATTCTATTATTTCTAAATATTCATAGCTAGCACTTCCCTAGCCCACATGTGTGAAAACCATTCACACTTTTATTTTTTACTTTATCATGACTTAACTTGAACATATGCTGGGGCCACAAATCTGTTGTCCTCTACATCTTGCACGTTGAATTATGCTTGTTAGATATTTCCCAATGTCAAAAAGAAATCATTACTCCAGCTGAACTTTTCATATCTGCCTATTACTATGTGAATACTTGAAATATCAGGAAAACAACAAACAGTCATGAATTACAACAAATCTGGCTGTTTAGCTTCACTGTGTACCTGGAAATATTGTTTTAGAACTTTTGTGAAATAAACTTCCAGGAAACTGGAAAGAATGGACCAATCCCTGAAAAATTAGTCATTTAAAATGAAATAATGAAATCACATCCAGAACCAGTAATAGATTTTCTAATGATTTCTTAAGAAAAGAGGTTTTATAAGGTTGTGTAGTCTGTTTGAAAACAAGACAAGTTCAAGACAGATTTCTACATTGGACTCTAAAACTCTCAAAGGCCACTTGAGATTTGCTACCAGTGGAGAGAAGATTCAAAAAGAGATTAAAAAAAAAAAAACAGAATGGCCCCAGCTTTCTCCAGGAATTCAATAACCTGTCTGGGATTTTAATATCCTGCCTGAGTCAAACCTGAAAACGTTAGTTCTGTTCAAGCCAGAACTTATGCTTACCCAAAAGTAGTGTTCAATACTTCAGCCACATCAGAGCCACCAAGCAGGGCAAAATGGTCCTATGTGCATACTCAGAGTCATCATTAGTTTCATTTTTCTTTCATTAAATGCTTGTCTGCACTAACATGTCACTTCTCTGAGAGGAAATCCAGCTTTTCCTAGGATTCAGTGTCTCGAAATGCCTGCAAGCAAAATTGAGGCAAGGAAAATAGGGAGTGATCTTTTGCCTTGTGCCTCCAGCACACATGCTCATCACAGACACTGAGCTGGTGGGATTCCCAGCCACCAATTCCCTCAGAGATACCTGCTGGCTAATATACTCTCATGCGGCAGCATGTCAACAAACAGTTTTATTCTTCCAGAAAACTCATGGTGGTTGCACAATGCAGACAGAAAAAGGCAGTCTGAGTCAGCTGAGATGCACACCTTCCCCAAATTTGTGTGAGACAATTTTATATATGCCCGTTTTTCTACACTCCTTCAAAATTAATGTGGTAGCTTTACTACAGGAATCAAGACAAAACTCCGCAGCCCACTGCTCCGTTCTCCCAGTGGGAAGTCAGCCACGAAAGAGACCGTTTGGAGCACAAAGGTGGGGCAATGCACTCCTGTGAGAACCATCTTAAAAAAGAGGCATTAGCTCAGAAACAGGAGATGAGATGATTCAGAAACAGAAGATGAGGTGATTCAGTGCATTGTCTGAGAAAGCTGTGGAGTATTTGACACAGTTTAAAGCTGCCATTCACTCTGCCTTTCCTTTCTGAATTATAAATCCCATGGGACATATATACTCCCACTGACATATGAAGGTACAATCTGCACTTTGCAACAACATCAGTGAATATAGTTTTCTGTGGGTTAGTCCACACAGACTATTAAATATTTCTTTACACTTCAACTTACAAAAAAATTTTAAGATAGAAGCATTGCCCCAAGGGAGTTATAATGCGTGGAGAGCAGACTTACACATCTGGAGGGAAAATTGAACACTAAATTTCTTGAAAAAAGTCCTACGATCTCTCTTACCACGATAAGTAGTGGAAATAAATCATGTTTTTATGAGTTTGCAACAAAGTATGGCATATTTCCTTCCTTAGCTATGATTATTTTGCATATCTGAGTAGCAGTTTTACAAGGTAGAAAACAGTTAATTTGCTGTGAAAATATATATATATTTCCTATGGGAAAATATACAAAAAATACAATACTGCTGCAGCAAGAGCTGCCAGTTCAGACCAAAAAAAATTTTGCTCTTTTGCAGGCACTGTAAAACTTCTCAGGTCTGATTTGCAAATACGTGTAACCATTTATAACTCTGTTTGAGGATTTCTTTATTTGACTATAACCATACCATTACTGGATTAAACATATTGAATAAATATTTCTCGAACTTCCTGGCACATTTGATTGATAGAATGCTTGCCGTAAAGAAGAAAATAAGGTTTCCATGTCCTGGTACTTTTCAAAAGGACTGTGTTCTCTGCTTGTGTTTAGGTTTGAAGCTTTTATATTCCTGACTACAACAAGTGACACAAATATATCTTGTAGCTAAAGAAAACTTCTCTGCTATGGAAAAGGTATAAACTTTAAAAATCTGGGCTTCTAAAGACTTTTACTACAGAAAAAAAGCTCTGTGCGAGTTATTATACTATTACAATATCTAGTATTAGGAAACGTATAGCAAGATTTTTTAACATAGGTTTCCAAGGTGATATTCCCAAATGTTTGTAGATGCTCAGATAAAGGCTATAGAGTTCACACTAAAAGGTAATTTTGGCAAGTATCTGCAAAATCCGTTGGTTACCTCTGTTTTTTCTAAATTTCCTTAGTTTGAAGGATCTTACACTGAGTTACAGTCCCTGCTGTTACTGGTAACACTTACTGTAACTGGCGTGCTCCCAAAATATCTGGGGCAGGCAGAGCCTGTGCCTGTGCACAAACATTTCATGTTCCATGCCCTTCCAGCAAAAACACAGGGAGACAAACTGCACTTGGACCGTCCCAGCAGGCATCATCTTGAAAACAGCCTAGCAGCACTGTGGTGCTGTCTCAGAGATTCAGGCAGGTAGGAGCGCCATCTGCCTCTAAATTTTGGGCGGTTATCACTTTCTGCATGCCATCGGTCCAGATTCTGGATTTTAAAACACGTGGTTCTACACAGCAATAGTATCAGCAACAAAAAATTTAGAAAAAGGAACTCATGAATATTAAAAAAAACCCAAAGCCATCGACACCACAGATGTGCACACTGCTGGCAATGAGGAGGCTGGAAAGGCCTGTGGCTGGGACGACTGCGGGGCCTGCCGGCAGACAAGGCGCCGACTGACAGGTTTTAGCCGGGAGGCCTCACCAAGCAGCGCCTTGCTGTTCATTGCCTTACCGATGGTATTTCACTTATTTACTAAAGTCCTCTTTCTCTTGTCTCCTTCTGCCTAGCCCACTTTATACCCTGGAGAGGGACATATATAGGACTTCCCATAGCACCTAAACAGCAAAAAGCCACTTGAACGTCAAGTGAAAACCAAGCCAGAGGGGGGGTCTGAAAAAAATGTGACTCAGATGCACAGCGAATAATCGCACGACACAGAAATACCGCAGAGGTACAAAGCTGCTCATCGCCACTGCCCTGGCATGGCCGGACCTCAGGCTTCAGCAGTGAGAAGGGCCCCGAGTTGTGGCCTGATAGGCCCTAGCAGGCCCTGAAGGCCATCCCAGGCTACCCAGGACACCGCAGCTGGGGCCGAGCTCCGGCTGCCAGCCCAGCCTGTCTCCCCTGCTCTCTCTCGCAGGCTGGACCGTGCACACCTGCAGTGGGTCGCACCTGGCAGGTCCCTCAGCGGGGCACCCACCTGGGCCCACTGCCCCCCAGCCCCAGACACAAGGAGCCAAGTTCAAAGAAAACTGCTAATAAAGCCTAGGTATATTAGTCCTCCCTAGTTTCTGGTGCACCCATGTGTTTAGAAGGTTCTGCCTGGTACTCACAAAATCGTAATTGTAATTACAGTCCACATCAAGCAGCTTTTCCAAAGGGTTAAGCATCCACCTGCCAGTACAATAAATTATCACGTGTAGACAGTATATTAGGACATTTCTTTATATGTTTCTTCAGATTGTAGTCTTCCAGTGTGCATGTGCCAATGTGGTAACTTACTCTCTCCTCCATACAACCTTTTCGGCCAACTCATGGCCCTCAGATAGGGCCATCTGAAATGTCCACTGAAGAGGTGGAAATCAAATGCAGGCAGCAAAATGCAGACTGGATGACAAACTTGTCTTTTTGTTTACAGCTGGTAGTATGCCATTGTTTTCAGATATACATTTCAGCACTGAATATATTAACATTTACATAAGCAGCAGAGTCAACAATGAAAGTCATTAGTACCCTCTGCTGGTTGACTTTATAGTAGCAGACAATATACACATCCCTCTGTGGCCTAATGACTTCTCTACAACCCATCTTCTTAATAGGATCTATGGTTAATTAAGAGAGCTAATTTTTCCTGTATAATTTACAAAAAAAAAAAAAAAAAAAAAAAAAGAGGTGGAATTATAAAAAGATTATAAAAGTTGGGTGCAGTTTTGTTATCTGATGTGTGGATTACTCAGAACAAAGGCCAGCTTGGAGTCTGTTTCAAAGTCACGCCAATCCAGCCGGCTGTGCCAGGGGACAAGCAGGCCACAGTCTCTCTGCTGCTTTACAGGAAGGACGAGCCAAGGCTTTTCATACTGCCTGCTTCCAAGCCTTTAAAAATGTATGTAAGCACTATGATCTTCACGCTTTGCCTATCAACTTCTCTTGCTTTCTATAGAAACAAATCTTGAACACATAGGGGTAAGAGTACTGTTGCAATAGATGGAGGTGTGCAGACAGCAGAGCCTCCGAAGTCACTGCTTGCATTGTGAAAACTGCCTGCTTTCCCACAGCCAGCCAGCCATCCTACATCAAGCTGTCTGGGTGCACACATTGTCCAGCTTAATCCCAGCTTCAAGGCGCTAAATGAAAGAGTGGTGCCCTTTACTCTGTGGGCCACAGTATCCCATTGTGCTACATCAAGGCACAGAGATACATCTCTGAATCGAACTTCACAGTGGGAAATAAAGGACTGAACACAGAGGTGCTAAAAGCTAGTCGAGAAGATACTGACAGCTTTTTGTGTTACATCTTCAGAGGCTGGGACACAAACAAACTCTGTTCTCTCCATACTTCAACTACAGAGGAAAAGAAGAGTTTTCCAACTATCTAAATTACTTCTGGATGGTTTGACATATCTGTGATGATAATCAAAAGGCAAGACTATGTAGCAGCCATCATTCTGTAACAAAAAATCACAGTCTGTTATGACCTGGCGCCTTTGAAAGCTTTTGCTTGAGCTTTTTGCTCAGATGCCATTCAATCCCAGGACGCAGCAGACCAGGTCAACAAAAGATGAAATGACTGAGAAGGAATCCAGAAAAACTTTGTAGCTCTGAACCTCCTTCAGCCTTCACAGGCTTCCTTTCTATAAGTGCTTAGAAGGAGATGTGCTGAGAGGAGTGATGAGAATAAAGTAGCTTATTTTATATCTTAGCAAGAAGCTAATGTGTGGTACCTGCTGACATAGTTTATGGTAACAACATAGGAAATACTGATATGAAACAACTATTTTAGCTTGTCAGGATCATTCAATTTCCAGAGCAATGCAGCAAGATTTTTACAGAGGGCTTGTTAGAGCACTAGGCTCAGGGCAACAAAAGACGAGAAACCCAAGTACTATGGCCCAAGCAAGAGAAAACGCTTAGTGTCTGTCTTTCTAGTATGTACATTTTATTTTAGAAACAAACCTTAAGCCTGAGTACACTGTAAATATATTTCTGCTTTATTGATATGATTGTGTATTATTTACTTTAATGACAGAAGTACCCAAAGATTCCAAGCAAGATCAGGACACATGATTCTAGATACAGGGCAAGCACATTTAACTTAAGGCAAACAGACAATCTAGTGAGTTCATAATTTGATGCAAAAGTAGTATCAGTACACACAGTTTCAGAAATATCAGAGGATGCTTGTAGCAAAACTGTGAACTACAGTCTAATCTTGTGCTAAACTGGTGCCTTAGTCAAGATCTGCTGTCCTTCTTTGATGCTTTAAATGGAATTGCATCATCCAGGTAGTAGCAGGCAAGACAGACATAGGGATGAAAATCTATCTAGCATGTATACTATCTATTCAGATGTCACCCCTCAATCTGCTGATACTCAAATCCGGACCAAAAAGCTTTACTTAAGGCTAAGCAGAGAAAAAAGGAGAACTGCAGGCAACTTGAAAGAAGGCAAAAGTTATTTTCTTTTTAATACAGAACACATTTTTCATTAACCTTACTATCATGACTTAGGACCTTTTATGCAAATAATTTACAGTAATGCAAGGTCTGTGTGAGGTGAAAAATGAAGTAAATTTGAATCTAATAAGAGGGAAAAGCTAAGTGGCACATATTTCACTACTATATCGATGGGTTGAAGATCATGTATTTTAAAGATATTCTGGTACCTAGAGATATAAATAGGCACGATGGGAATTAGAAAGAAAAACAAATTAATCATATGAAATCCCTAAAATCAAGGAGAATCACCTGCTTGCCATTTTTAATAACTACTATGCATTTATCTTTATCTAAATGTTGTGAAAATTATTTCCAAAACTCTATGCCTAAGGCAATGTATCTTCATACCTAGTTTACTTCTGCAAGCCTGCAATAGCATTTCATGTTGTTTTGAAGTTCCTGGAAAATATCAATAAAAAAAATTATTTTCCAGATGTCATGAACTATAGTGATGACTCCATCATCTAAACAGCTGTGGCCACTATTTAAGAAAATATTGTTCTGAGTGCTCTTCATAAGTATTAAAGTACCTATTTTCTCAGGGATTTTTGCACTAGTGTCCGTAGCTCCCTTTATCATCTGCTATGCATGTGATTAAGTGCCTTGCTTAGTGATAAGTTAGAGAAGGTGAAGCAATGAGAGAAAGCAGAGATATAAGCAAGACTGGAGACAGATGAAGCTGAAGATTTTGAACTTGTAGCACGAGTTATAGAACGTCATTTTAAGGGGAGGAATACTATTCGCATTTTAAAGAATCCCATTGTAAAGAAGTTCCAGTTTTAAAGAATCTTCCAGCCTTCAGGTACGTCTTTCATCTTCAGGAGAAACGCACAACTTCCAATCATTACAACTGGAAAAATGCAATTAGTGGCATAAAAAGCCAAATACTTTTCGGTAATGTAGAGGCTACATCTGCAAAGGTCTCCACTGTTTACAAGCCCACTTAACCATATCCATATCTAATAAAATTTCAGCATGCAAAAATAAGAGGCTATGCATGGTATCACCTACAGCCTGGTGTTGTTGACCTACCAGGAATCTTAACTCATGACTAGTATGAGTAACATTAGTTGGCATTCCTCCACCACGCATATCTTGATACAAAAGTGTTTTTAGGTCATGAAACTGAATTAAACCTTGTGCAAAAGGCAGTGATTGGCAAGACTTTGGGGAAGGAAGTGCTCTCTGGCATATCCAGTGGACCAGAGCATGAATCTGGTCCTCCACTCAACCTGATTCGAATCAGGATCTTGTATAAATTTGCCACACCCTTGCACAGTGCCTGAATTGCACAGTATCATGGTATTACTATTTCTCTGTTTCTCCAACTGGGGCCATTCCACTTCATGTAGTTAATGAGATATTCCCAGGAAAAGTGGTAGGAAGAAATAGAAGAAACAATCCAGTTGTTAGAGTACTCACCTAGCTAGTCTAAACCCCAGCTCCATAAAATATTCATAGGAAATGAAATGAGTTCGCAGGAGGAAAAACACAAGCCTGGAGTACCTAATAACAGTGCGTTGGATTAGATCTCCTCTCCAAATCAGACAATAAAGACATTTTAGAGTGTACCACATTGAATGTCCTAGCCACTAGTTTAATGCAGAAGATTTTTGTATTTTGGTTTTTTTCATTATACAGGATTGACCCCATCTTTAGGAGAGGGTTTACAGCTGAGCAATGTTAGATGTTTCCTTCTATTTTAGGCTTAACTATCTAATTATCTGTGAACAGGAATCACAGTTTTATTCCCCTCCTTGGCATTCTCTACTGCTTAGCTAAGACAGCTCTTTGCTCAGATTGCTGGATCCAGTGAATGCTCTGCTTTGTCATCAAACTCTCCAGGCTTTGCTAGAGAAGCCAGTTACTATTCAAACTAAGTATGACAGTCGCAAAGACATACACAACCTGCTGGAATAGTCTGCTGTACTGAAGAAGATTTGCCCAGGGATTGTGAATTTCATCTAAATAAGGTATAAAGACTGGATGATCTTCACACCAGTGTCATAACACCTTAAATAATTCATTTAATTCCTAAGCATTTTTCATTGGAAGATATTTGTATGCCAAAGAAGTTTCAGTACAATATTTAAGAACTAGATCTAAAATCCAAGCAAGGAAGAGTAAATATCACAGCAGATACAGTATTTTTGTGTAGTTCTGCCCAAATCAAGCACCTGCATTCAGCATTTCTAAAATAGCTGTAATTAACCTTTAATCCAAATTTAATAAAGGCAATAATTTAATTTATATAGCTGTTCATACACAAAATATTGTGCAACACTGGTGATTGCAAATCCTCTGTGATGAGTGTGAACATTTAGAATCAGGCTTTTAAGCAACATCCTGCAGAGAAGTACATTTCAGTTTATATCATAATGAGTTCAAGGTAGAAATGAGCAAATTCCATGTGAGGCTACAGTCCAAATTGCTTAGTTAAAACTGCAAATTGTGGATTCAGGCATACACCTGCCTGCACATCAGAGTAAGAATTTCATAACAGTAAACACTCAAAGGCTTTCCCATTTTTGTCCTGATAACAGTTGAGACTCAGCTTGCCTAGAAAAGCAGAGAGTGAAGAAGTGTATGCAAACGCTTCAATGACAAACTGTATTCCATTTGAGAAACAAATTAAAGATTATATAGCAGTGACCCCATTTCACATACCATGTTCGCCAAAAAAAAAAAAAAAAAAATTATAGTTCCAAGAAAAAAAGACCTACATTGCATTACAAAAATTTGAGATATGTGAATTTTCTGACCCGAGCCATTTTTCCTGTCTGCAAAAGGCAAATTGTTTGTGAGAGAAGGAATGGGGGCTGTATCATTGCAAGAGAATTTGTCAGCTGGCTATGGGGATAACAAACCAGCTCTGAGGAGCTGCACTCCAGGGTTTGGAAGCAATTACTGAGAAGGGCAATTGGCAAGAGGAAATATTTGAGGCAGAAAATGAGAACACGAAGAAACATGCAAACAGTTTAAATGCTTCTGTTCATTCTCTCCCTGCAGTGAGCGCAAGGCTCTCAAACAAGAAACAGTGCAGCAGAAGTTCAGCTGTTAAACACCACTCCTTTGTGTAACATAAAGAGTTCAGACAGCAACTCACCAACACGCTGCCAGCTCCAGCTGGGCATAAAAAGCAGGAAGTAAATGAGTGATTACATCCGCCAGACCTCTACAGCTACCTGGCAGCAAAGCTGCACAAAGACAGACAAACTCTGAAAAACTGATAATTTAGGGAGTGAGCCTTAAGGAGCTGGCTAGGAAAGTTAAACTAAAAGTTTAAAAAAAAAAAAAAAAAAAAAGAAAAAGAAAAAAAAAAAAAAGGTCAAATCACCCAGAGCACATTTAATCTGCATTTCAGGTACCGGTGAACAGTTTGGAAAAAACAGCATATTGTGCTATGTAAAATATGTGTTTCAACATTACATATTACTGGAGCTGGTCGCATGTACTGACTGGCAACAAGCATTTCATTCTACCAGGCCACACAGAGCCAGCCTAGCTATATGCATTGGCACTCATTTCTCTCTGAGCATTACTAAATCCAGTGAATTATACTTGCATGCTCAATAAAGGGCTGTACATGTGCCGTATTGAAGACTCCAGCTACAATGCAATAACTTAAGTCTAATGCAGTTGCTGTTACCTATATTACTTGCAGGGTATAAGTGGCAGTGATGGGTGAGGTACAAAGAAACTAACCTGGTATCCAGGATAAACATGTAGTGCTGTCTTAGAGGAAAATAAATCCACATCTTTTTACTTGTAAATTGAAAACGTTAGATATGGAAATTAGGGAGAAACAAGAAATACTGGTTACTGTCACTTTTCAGAGTAGAAATGTTCTTTGCTTTTATTTATTTCAATATCTTCTTCTCCCATATATCTGGCCTGTCTTAAATGCACAAAAACATATCTGCATAAGAAGGATCTCAGATAGCAGATCTCACTTTGCACCTGATTATTTTTTCTCATGTCTGCAATGTTCAAATCACCCTTAGAAGAGAGGTATTTTGGCCAGCAAAAATGAGAACAGTAAAACTTTCTACATTCTATTTAGCACCTGAAATAGAAAGGTTTGGAGTCTTTCTCAGACTGACTTTCATCTTTTTCTTCTGTTCTTCCTAACAGAGAGGCTCTGCCTAGATTTTATTCGGAGCCTCTTTAATTCAGAATTTATTCTCCCCCATAGCAAATTTTCCAACGCCTGTCCAATTTTTTTTTTTTTTAAGTCAACAAGCAGGCTTGACAGAGTTGAAAGGCCAATGTCATCCCTGGCATATACAGTTACTGTATCAGCACAGCTGTCAATGTTGACACCAGCACTTAATTTGGATGGGCCAAGCTTGTCTCCAAGACCTGTTTGAAAAGAATTGCCATTTTTTTCAAGACAGCTTGTTACAATATCTAATAAACCAAGACTTGGTTTCCATAATATGGAGAAGAGCTAGGCAGCTAATACTGCCCCATAGACATATTCTATGTCACCTTTCACTAGTGCGAGAAACCCGGCCCAGAACATTTTCCTTCTGTTGGGTTATTTAAGCATAATGGCATAGATGACCAAACATTTTACTTTCCTTTCTCATAACATTCAATCAGGGGCATCAGAAATAAAATGAATCAAGAACAGAGTCAATCTGACCTTTTATCCTGTTTTAAACACCAAGCCTTCTAAATTTAAAGAAAAATTACTGCCAGCAGCAGCATGGTCAGGAGCAACAAGCTCATGCCAGACATTCAGCACCTGCCCAGTCCTCAGATGGTGATGGCAGGCCACTAACTGGGCAGCTCTTGACTCCTCTGCCCACCCTCTGGCAGCCAGCTCCCCCATGACAGTACTAAACCCAGTTGCTATCGTAATGACAAACTGGTCCTTACTCCCTTAACGTGCCAGCTAACAAATTACAAAATTAAACTTTGGTAGCTGAAGTCTCCAAACCCAAAGAGTAATTATCATATTTTTCACACAATGAGCACAAATTGTGTGCTAAAGAAAAGCAACCCAATGTTCAGCAGCAGTTTTGATTATAACTTGTGTTGTGACAATATGAGCAAAGTTGACCTCTCCTGAGCAGTTCCCTGGCACTGCTCACCCCTTCTTTCCTCCATGTGCTTCCCTGGCAGGGTTCCTGCCAGAGCACCACCAACCCAGGTGCTTCTAGCTTCTAAATTTTTTAGTATATAAACTAAACTATATTGTTTGTGAAGTATATACAATACATTCTGCCATACCTGTGTTATACATGACAGTAGAACATTCCTCATGGACTGTAAAACTCCAGGCCTGCTCAGGTTTAAATTTTGCACACATGTTAAGTTCTTTGCCGAAACAGCATCACAGTCAAACATGGATGTCGTTGGGCATTTTTTTAGCTGCTTTTTCATGTGGAGGTACAAATGGAGGTTGCAGACCAGAACTGACTGGGAAATACCTCCCAGATCCAAGACGAATTGGGTAATCAAAGCAGGAGCACATGAGTCCAGAACAAGCAGCTGGTCAGAGCATCTACCTGAGTTTGGCAGTACAGGGTATGAATTCCTGGCCTCAGTCAGGAAGAGAAGACTAACAACACCTGCGTTTCTCATATGGTACATGAGTGCTCTCTTGCAGACATCTTTACTTCTGTTTTTCTGCAGAAAAAAGCATCTTAGAAGGCCAAGGTTTTATCTCAGTGTAAAATGGCTAAGATCCCAGATTTCAAGATTTTATGGAGTAGGAAAGAAAAAATATTTACTGTCTAGGTTTTGTAAAAGATGATAAACATTCTATGGGGCAGTATCAAAGTGTTTCAGTCTTAGAGCAAAAAAATTGGTTTGGCATGGTTTTTAGGACCAGTTTATAGCATTTGTCTTTATTGTTTTATATTGGCTAGAGAACCCCCAGTATTTATTGGTTGGAATTGTTTTCACACTGATGAGTTAGCCCTTTCGAAGCTTCATCCCACAACTGGAGTTTATAGGGTATTTCATATTTCCTTTGAGGCTGGCAAGTCTCCCAAGGAATGATAGTTGTGAATTCACTGGAAATAAAATAATCTGAATTATTCAAGACAATCCTGCTCAACTTCAACCACTCCAGATTTCCAGACTTGTGCATACACAGGATTTTATATGCAGAAAGTAAATACATTATTTTTATGTGCATAACTTTGGCTGACAGTACAAACTCCATGGATAGTATGCAACTCCAAATACTCAGGTTACAAAAAATAATTGAACTTATAAGCTTTTAAGGCTGTATTAGCTCTGTATTAGTTGTCTATGCACTATCACAGTTCCAGATGTAGAAGAATAGGAACCACTCCAGAAGCAGCTCTGATCCCACCTCTCAGCAATAAGCACTGTGAGCTGCAGCCGCAAACTGAGCTCCGCAGGTGAAAGACTGATAAGCTGTGACCTCAATTCACGGGTACTGGGTACAAGAAAAATTGTTTTGGGACTGGACTGTGTCAACATATTCTGCAGTATACATTTCTGCTAAGCTTCAGCAAAGCACAAGAAATAAAAACTGAGCTAGATAAAACGCAGGATGATAGCTGAACAGAGTGAGAAGAGATGGAAGAGATGCAACTGTCAGCTGCTTAATGGAATTGTTCCATGTACAATATGAAGAGGAATAAAACAATAACTGAGAAAAATAGCTGAATGCAGTGCATACCAAAGACTTGGCTGGGTAATCAGATATCTTGGTAGTCTAATGGCCAGAAGGAGTCAAGTCCCAAAAGGAGACATGAGCAGAAGATCACTAACAGATCGCTAGCATTCATGCATCAAATGGTGGAAACAGAGAACTAGTTCAAAACTCACTGTGCCTGAGGACTGAAGACCACAGCTTCATTTACAAATCACTGAAGAATGGCAAGCTATATCTGCCGTTGTTCTGCAGATTTCTAAAGGTCTCTCTCAGTGAAGTGTTCAAATGTTTCAGTTCCTCCAAGTACACTGGTATTTGTGCTGTACAGCGTGATAAAGGATTGTTTGTTTCTTACACTGGGAATAGAGCCTTCTTTCCAAATTCCAAAAATACCAAGTAGATTTCTGGGAAATCATTTCCCTGACAACCATCCATCCACTCACTCCAAACTGTGCGATTTCAGAAGTTTTTCTGCTCTGTCCAGCAGTGAAATAAACAGACTTTTCAAATTTTTTCTTAAAAAACGAACAAGAACAGCCCACATCCCAGCCGTTAGAGCAATCAGATGGCCTTTCGGACACTCCCATTCAAGTGTGGCTTTCCCATTCTCTCACATGTTGTCATCCTGCAGTGAGTTTCTTTTAATATCTTCCTGTTAGAGGCATTTCACTTTCTACAGATAGTTATTTAACTGAGGTGAGATTTGAACATGAACCCTTTATATGAAGTAAGTATCTTTGCCTCTTTCTTTTTTGTGATTTTGATATGAAACTACATATGACAGACAGAACTTTCTTTCTGAAAGTTTAGTCACACCTGGTACAGTCCCATGAAAATGCATTTTGTCAAAAATACCCCTAACCAACTAGCACTCCGATTAAGCTGTGCCTCACAAAGCTGTCTAAGATGCATGATGGGAGCAAGACTTGACACGAAGTGAAAATACTAAGGAAAAAGAGACTCTGACAGAAAAATCTAGCATGGTGTTCTCTGATTCCTTTAAAGCAATTCCATCTTCTCTATTTTCCACTTAAAAGATGGGGTCAAATGTGGAGATTTTTCTCCCTTCAGTGCCTTGCAGACATACTTAGGTATTGCTGATTGCTTCTTCTTAGAGAGCTAAAGAAATACAGAAGAGACCTCTGGGAATGAGTCTCTCCATTCCCTTACCAAAGATAGCTATGTGAAGCTTTTCACTTAGAGAGAAACTTATATAAGGTATTTCACGCTGATTTTGGAAAGTCATGCTAAGAAATAACAATCCATGTGATATTAGACCCCCACAGACCAAAAGCAGAAGCAAAAAGGGATTCCTACAATTCTATTCCTGATTAGGGGCAAAACCTTAGAAACAAGTTAATTATCTAAACCTCTTACACATACCGCTGAAGTGCAGATGATATCCTTACAAATGGCCCATGCTCGTTCCCTCAAGTGTTTTTCAGGCTCTAAATTTAGCATGTTTTGCAAGTATAAAGCCACCTTTGAATAAAACTGGAAGTTTTAAAAAGGAAATTTGAAAGCCAGGAGAGGGAGCTTTAGTAGGTGTCAAACAGCCCGAAACAGACACGAGGAGGAAAAGTGATTATACTGGAATTTACACTGTGCATACAAGTATAAGCCAAGTCTATGAACACTAAAATGTCCCCAAAATGAAGAAAATGCTTTCAACCGACTATGAAAAATGTTGTCATAAAAGGCCAGAAAAAAGTTGTTCATTCATTAAGGGTCCCTGTGATTTGATACTTTCCAGTAAGACTGTGAAGTGCAGTTGACCAATATTTTTGCCAGAAAGCACAGAGAAAAAATTAGTGCATGGAAAATGTACCCTTATTTTTTTCCTCCTCAGGATCAGATTCAAATTCCTGCATTTAACTTTTCAGGTGCCAGTATCTTTTAAGAAGGCTGTTTCAAGACAGTTTCTAGAAAGACTATTTCAGCTGAGACATCAATTTCCATATCCTATGGATGATTCTGGCCACAAAAAGAAAAGAGACTGAAGCAAGAAAAAAACATTTCATTCTTGAATGCATGATTGTTGTGGTCTCATCAAAACCCAGTTCCAGGATATCAGGTTGAAAGTTTTCCGCAAAGGTGATGTGAGACCCATGAGAACCAATGGTATTTCCCAATAAAAGGAAGCATGCTACAACAATGTGCCTAAGGAAATTCCCAAGGAATAAAAAATTAAAACTGTATATTTCCTTATTATTAAAGTTAAAACACTAATTAGAAATCACCCAGATTTCCTAACTAGTAACTAATAGGGGCGTCAAGAATTAAGGCTAATATAGAGTCATAGAATCATAGAACCATTAAGGTTGGAAAAGACCCTTAAGACCATCAAGTCCAACCGTTAACCCAGCACTGCCAAGTCCACCAATAAACCATGTCCTCAAGCACCACATCTACCCATCTTTTAAATACCTCCAGGGATGGGGACTCAACCACTTCCCTGGGCAGCCTATTCCAGTGCCTGACTACCCTTTCAGTGAAGAAGTTTTTCCTAATATCCAACCTAAACCTCCCCTGGCGCAGCTTGAGGCCATTTCCTCTCGTCCTATTGCTTGTTACTAGGGAGAAGAGACCAACCCCCACCTCACTACAACCTGCTTTCAGATAGTTGTAGAGAGCAAGAAGGTCTCCCCTCAGCCTTTTCCTCTCCAGACTAAACAACCCCAGCTCCCTCAGCCGCTCCTCATAAGACTTGTGCTCTAGACCCTTCACCAACTTCGTTGCCCTTCTTTGGACACACCCCAGCCCCTCAATGTCGTTCTTGTAGTGAGGGGCCCAAAACTGAACACAGTACTCGAGGTGCTGCCTCACCAGGGGCACTATCACCTCCCTGGTCCTGCTGGCCACACTATTTCTGATACAAGCCAGGGTGCCATTGGCCCTCTTGGCCACCTGGGCACACTACTGGCTTGTGTTCAGGCGGCTGTCAACCAACACCCCCAGGTCCTTTTCAGCCAGACAGCTCTCCAGCCACTCCTCCCCAAGTCTGTAGCATTGCATGGGGTTGTTGTGACCCAAGTGCAGGACCTGGCACTTAGCCTTGTTGAATACAATGATTTCTGATGACAGAAAAATGCTGACTGCTTTCCTTAAGCTCTTCCTTACCTGCCAGAACTGGAATTCATGGAAAAGTTTCATCCACACATTACAGATAACAGAGCAGGCTCTGCCCACAGACAAAGTCAATAGCTGCTTGCAGCAGGTCCCTCCAATGAGCTCAACAGTCATGGCCTCTCTGTTTTGGAAAGGCGGTCTGGCTGCCACTGTGGCCCTGGAGAACAAAGTTGGAATGCAGCTGGGGAAGCTGGCCACTTACAGTCAGTGAAGAAAGCATTTGGTCTCCCAGTCTGCAGTTGCTCCAGAGGGAGTAGCTACATCAAGCCCAAAATGCAACGTTTTTCTTAATCACTTCCCAAAACAGCTCCAACTCCCTTCCAAAGTCATGGCCCCCCAGAAAGAACACACTAATCAAAATTCACTTTTGGCTTAAATTGCTACAAAGCCAGGATTCTCATCCTCTGAATGAATAAGAAAATCTCCTTCTAGATTTGTATGTGTTCTCAGAAAAAGAAAAATACCATCAAATTCACTCAAAGCAGAATAGGAAAACACCAGTTTTTATGTTTCTCACAGCTACTGTAAAAGCTTATTCCTGTAGAAATCAGACACAAAATGATCAATACAAAAGGCACTCTGCAGTCTGGGAAAGACTGTGCAGATTGATGGTTTGGTGTGAGATTTATTCACAGGAGTATTCTTCTTGTTCAAGAATAAAACAGGCAGTAAAGAAGTACTGCCTGTACTGGCATTGTATTGGGAGGTGACAGTGCCCCTGTATTCGGCCCTGGTGAGGCCACACCTCGAGTACTGTGTTCAGTTTTGGGCCCCACACTACAAGAAGGACATTGAGGGGCTGGAGTGTGTCCAAAGAAGGGCAACGAAGTTGGTGAAGGGTCCAGAGCACAAGTCTTATGAGGAGCGGCTGAGGGAACTGGGGTTGTTCAGTCTGGAGAAGAGGAGGCTGAGGGGAGACCTTATGGCTCTCTACAGCTATCTGAAGTGTAGTGTAGTGTTGTAGTGAGCTGGGGTCGGTCTCTTCTCCCTAGTAACAAGCAATAGGATGAGAGGAAACGGCCTCAAGCTGCGCCAGGGGAGGTTTAGGTTGGATATTAGGAAAAACAACTTCACCAAAAGGGCAGTCAGGCACTGGACCAGGCTGCCCAGGGAAGTGGTTGAGTCCCCATCCCTGGAGGTATTTAAAAGATGGGTAGATGTGGTGCTTGAGGACATGGTTTATTGGTGGACTTGGCAGTGCTAGGTTAACGGTTGGACTCGATGATCTTAAGGGTCTTTTCCAACCTTAACGATTCTATGATTCTCTGATTCTAAGTACAGTTGACACTCTTGCAAATGACTATGTATGCTGCATTGGTCACTTTGGCAGACAGTCTGTTTGGACCTGGAAAAATCTCAAAAATCCCAATGTCATTCTTACTGTCATTCAGATTACCTTTTTCTCTAGTACTTGCAGGAAACAAGAATGATTTTCTCTGCTTTGTATCATTGTGCAGTTGAGTTAATATTATACAAAGAACAGCTTATGGAAAAATTCTAATTTGGAAACCAGATGGAGAAAATCTTTTACAAACGTTTCAGTGGCTAGTTATTTTATGATTTTATGAAAACATACTCCTCCAAAACAATAACTATGATAAATTTAGGTTTTATTCTTTGAAACACGAGAAAATTTCCTTCCATTTTATTGTCTTTTCAGCCAGCTTGCCTCATAGTCTTTCAAACATCCCAGGCTGAGCAGAAAAGCTCAAGGAATAATTGGGTTTCCTAATCTTTGGTGATCCTCAGGTTGAACATAGCAGACCTTAATGTAGGCAAAAAGCTATTTTGCAGATTCTGTGATCCTAAAGGCTGATAATAATCTCTCACAAATGTCATGACAATAATACCAGAAAATCTATCCTGTAGATTATTGATCACAATTTCTAGAAGTGCAATTCTAAATTCAACAGAAAATCTTTCTTCACTGAAAGGAAGAAAAGGATATTTTTCCCTATCTAAAAGAGAAAATTACTAGGGACAAAGGGACATGCTATTCTCTGTATTCTGCCTTAAAAATTTACATCACAATGACCGAATTCATCCTGGATTTCACTGAAAACTCATGAGGGATGAATACAGTGACTGTTGCAGTTTTTAAAGCTATCTTCTTATAGTAATGTCAAAAAAAATTGTGCATTATAGATAAAGAATTAATTTTCCATCTAACTACCAAAAATACCTAAGACAAGATCAAAAGCAAAACAATTACTACTTTTACAATACAAAATCAGAGAAGTAATATTCATAGTTATAATAAAAAAGAAAATGCATCAATATATACAAAGCTATTTACTATTTCATTTCAAGATGAATTCCACCTTGCTCTTATTTTAGTGCATCTCTTGTGCTAGAAGGAACAATATAAAACTTTCATCTGGAACACTTAAAGATGTACACTGACAGACAAGAGTCCTAAAATATTCATACTTTCACTCAAGCTAATGACTCTGAGAGCTTAAGAGTTCAATAAAACATTGTTTGCACAAAATGTACATTGAAGTAAGTAATTAGGCAAATAGATGTGACCTCTTGCATTCAATTTCAGCTGTGAATGCATGCTTGCATTTTTCCAGGGACAGTAAAGAACCAGTTTTCAAAAACAGGTCATGAAGAGTACCAGGTATTTTGTAAGCACCAATTTCATATGTCCCAGGGTTTCCCAATTACAAACTTAATTGGGATTATTAAAAGTACAGAATATCTCCCCAGTTGCTCCCAAATAAATCAATGCTGCCTTCACCATTGACTTCCACAGAAACAGTATTAATTTAAAATGAGTGCTTCTGAAAATTAGATTTCCACAAGTAATAACCCTTAAATAATTACAGGAAATCCTTGGCAGACTACTAGTGCAAAGAAAATACAAAACAAAAAAAGAAATACCTATTTTACAAATAACAACAATGGACTGTTTTGAGTCATAAATTAAATGATTTTTGATCACTTCAATGAATTCAGCAAATGAAATTTAAGCAGTAATACAGATGCAAGCAATTAATACATCTGAAACAAGCAAAGCCCTTCCAGACCTTCAAAAAACTTTGCCACCAAAGTCAACATTTCCAGAAGGAGATAAAGGGGGTTTTGCCATCCATATCATTGCAATGTAGAATTGCATCTTTATCCTACCTATGTGAAAAATTTTTTGAGACCTCTTCCTACACTTTGTTCTTTCATAATTTTACCTCAGGGCTATCAGGAAGCCCAGATCTTCAAATTTTTCTTGTCGCAACAGAGAACTATGAATAAACTCATGTTTTATTAACTATGGTTTTGTGTTATACAAGGATATCAGCCCCTAAAATAGGATGGCTTTGTCACAGAATCCAACCCAGGGACCAGAATTCAATCAGTGTGAAGGATCTTATGGATTCAGCAATTTTCTACCTTTGGGGGAGGTCACAGAGGGAAAACTACTCCATTTAGAAGCTGCCACAGTCTCTCATGTAGGACCCATGAGTAAAGCCAAAAAGTTACCTAAGGGAAAATATGTTGCCCGGTGCTTCCACTGTCCCCACACACTAGGTGGACACAGTTTCAAGAAAGCTTATTCTTGCACACTGCAGGTCTGTGCTCATTCCTTCATCATAACTCAGAGGTGACAATAGCAAAGGCGCTGAAAAAACTGACCCTTACATTTAATAATTAAATAAGTTCTCCTGGGTTCATATGGTTTGTGTTCTACACTCTCAATCTGCTGACATAGACTTTCTAATTAAGCTGCAAAAAAAGATTACGCAGCTCAGTAAAATACATCCTGTCGCCACACAGCCCAGGTTATAGGCTCTTTTCTTTATTCTGTATATCACTCTATGTGGAAATGTATTTTTGAAAGTGGAGTCAATATCGTCCCTTTAAAATTTAGCACTAAATAGGCAGTATTATAGCAAAAAAATCAGAAGATAATGGCATATTAAATCTTATCTCTGAGGAGTGGAGTAGTGGTTTTATTCATGAGAAATTTTAGAGCAGAAGGGCAGAAGGAACTAGTGAAAAGGTAATGCTATGCTCCAGCCTTCTACATCACAGCACAGGCCATGAACCTAAGTTCTTGCTTGAATTAAAAAGCATAAAACCCCCTAAATCTCAAACAAACTGAATAGAAAGTCCACTGTACCACCTACTACGTTGTTCCAGTGTTTTATTGCCATTGGTGGCAGTCTTCATTTCAAATCCAAATTAATCTAGTTTCAACTTCCAAACTTTGTGTCTTCTTTTATAACTTCAGTCTCTGCTTCTCTTGTAGTTATTAGCAGATGTCTGTCCCTTCTTATATGCCTGTAAATAATAATTCCTTCCCTTTCTCTTTGATAAGCCAAACCTTCCCTGGAGTCTCACAAATTACAGCAAATGCCTCACTCTCTTGACTTTTCTCTGAATCTTCTCAGACTTATCAACTTCTATCTTGAATTTTGGACAGTTGAAAATTATCCAAGATTCTGAGAAAAGCTGCTTTAGAGCCAAATACAAAAGTAACCTAGCTTCTGCTTTTCTACTCATAAATCCCTGATATACTCTAGTTCAAATAATTAGGGGAATACAATCAAAGGTGTCAGTACTAATCTAATGCAGAATCAGGATGAACTGTACTTCACAGGTAGTATTAAAATGATGTTTTACACTCTAATTATCTATAACTTGCTCATTTTCAAGTCTCACAGATAACAGTGAAAAGATAATAGGCAAAAAAAAAAAAGGTTAAAAACAGGCCTGGTACTTTAGAGATTTGGTTTTTGTGGAAATAGTCTTACTAAGAAAAGAATGAATCAGCTATTTTCAAAACACCTCTATCATTAACATGATATGACTCTTGACCTTTACAAGATAATCTGACGCATTGTATACAGTAATGAAAAAACTGTTGTACTGCACAAAGTGTTTAGTTGCAAGTGAGAAACAAATCATTCCTTAGAAATGCACAAGCATGAAGGAAATATGTAATTTGAGATGGTGAACAGATTTAAAATAAATAAAATAGAAACTACGTAGTCATACCTGAAGACATCAATAAAAAATTCCAGTAATTTATTAGTTGGTAAGTTTTCTACCTCAAGCCAATAAAATTACACTTTCCAATTCTCACATTTTCACATTCAAAACAGAAAGAACAAGAAGAAAAATCTTATCTCTTTACCAGGTACAATGAACAGTTTAACTGCAGTGGAGATGCAAAGGAAAATTTTTAAATAAGATTTTACGTTACTAAAATCTATTCAGATAGTGATCAAGTGCAGTCAAGCAGAGTATGGAAATGACAAGACCATCTGAACAAATTATATTTCACAGAAATGACAACCACAACATCATTTTGTACATTTGAACCAGTTTGCTTACAGAACCTCTGCCTACTGTTGAGGTCTGTATCTCAATAAAGCAAATGTGCGAATGGCATGGTTCCTGTTAGAGAAGAGTCTTCCATCAATTTATATAGGTGCACAACACATTGAAATCCAGCAAGCTAGTGTTCAACATAATTTTTGCATCTGTTTAATTTCTTGTTGCAGTAAGCAAGACAAGAAGGGTTAGTACACACAGAAATGAACTGCCTTTTTTGTTTTTATTCTACCATTCTTTTGCCCTTCCAACACAATCCTTACAATAAACTGAAGAATAATAAGAATAAGAATAAGAATAAGAATAAGAATAAGAATAAGAATAAGAATAAGAATAAGAATACTACAATCCAGTTAATACAGAAAACTGACTGAATCCAAAAATATTGTGGAAATAGAACCAGACTGATAATGTGGGTTCCTTTGAGAACGGCAGCTATAGAGGACATCTTCTCTCTGCAATTTTGATAATTTTTGGATAAACAATTCTCCACAGATTCTTGTACAAGTTAAAAAGATCCCCATTGCTACAGTCTCATCATTTTGTTTGGTTTTTTTTTTAAGAAATCCTGATGGACATCCACAGAATAGTGGAGAAGTACAATTGGTGTCAAAACAGTAACAGACATTTATTATGAATAAATGTAATAGCAATCAACATTTTATCACCATAATTCCACCTATTTTGTTGTGCCTGTTGGCCCAGCTCTTTGCCAAAACTGAGCATGTCATCTCTGCTAAGCTACCTCTGGCAAACACTTCATTGTTTCAGTAACCCATCAAAATAAAGCTTTTTAATAACCTCTGTCTTGATTAGCTCCAGTGTCACCATTTCAGGGAAGGCGTTGCCCTAGGGAGATGGCAGAGGAGTCAAAATAGAAATGCAACATACTAATCTACAGTTAGTTATTTTCTTTGCAGCTGCAGTGATCTGAAGAGAAGCCAATTAGCAGGCATGTGTTAGAATATAGGTAAGAAAGGATGAATAGATTTGCCATTTTCTGATTATATAAAACTCCTCTAGCCTATAATACCAATTTTTGCCCAGTGCATCACTTTAAGAGTGTAATTTAGCAAGATGTTGTTTAGGCTTGACCTGTTTGTGGCCTGTTCCATGAGAATAGGCTTTTTTTAACTTCAAAAAACCTGGAGGATGCATCTCAATGTTAAGTGTCGCTACAGTTAGAGATCATTAGTATAGATCTTCTTAGGCACACTCAGAAAAAAATATCAGACAAATCCCAGCATCTGAGAAATCGAGAGGATTTTTCCCTCAGGTATCCTGGTGTCAGAATAATCATTGTAATTACAATAAATTAAGTCTGTTTGTAATATAATAAATAGAATTATATGACATTAGTAAGCAAGCTTTTCTACCACTGCACTAAAAAGCATCCCTCCTTAATGAATGCTTATAAAGGAAAACAAGGGCAGTTTTCACATGACTTGAGCTTCAGCTTGCTCCCTTTGTTTACCAGTGAACACCATCTTAAAATTTATCCAGCACAGAAAGACATCTACTGACTAAACAGTTTCCTGAAGTAAACATTTCATTAACCTTTCTAAAGTGAACAGTTTCTCCCAAGAGAGAAAGCATGTTTCAGATAAAAGATAAAAGAACAGCAAAGCAGGGTACATGATCAAAAGAGCTTTCATATCAAAAACTAGCTGGCAGATATCAATAGTGCAAAAACCTAAGAGATACAGAAGTAGGTAATTACATACCAAAACCTCCACCTTTTTGCTAGCATCCCAATCATAGCCAAACTCCACTAGGCAAACAGCTGGCTGGAAGCTACTTTTTATTTTTAGATAAAAGCGTGCTACATCTAAGCTGTGGTTGTGCTGTTCACATATCCATTCACTCCAAAGACAGCAATTTTCTCAAAGCAGGGGATTCTTCTTGTGTAGAGGAGCCCTTTAGTAGCTGGCTTCAGCCACTGTGATTTCCCACCGCATTTACAGGGTGCTCACCCACCACCTTGGACCAGCAAAGATTATGATCAGCTCTCTATGCTGAACCTATTCCTTGCTGAAACTGACTTCAAGATATCCCCCCTCACTACATCTGCCTCCTAAATGCCTCTGTTTAAATGATTTACAGTCACATTTTCTTCTTTTCCTTGTAACAGTTTTCTTTCCACCAGGGCCTTGTTCTCCTCCTGCTTATTCCTGAAGGGACCAACGAAAATATTGACTAGATAAATAAAAGCGAACACTAAGAACTGACTGTACACAAGCCTATTCCCTAAGTGAACAAATGGGAATCAACCTGTTTCCAAAAATCTTACAGACATATGTGGCAATTAAACACGGACTCCGCATACGAGTTTAGGCAGTAAGACAAGCAAAGACGACAACGACGACGACAATGGCAATGGCAATGGCGATGATAATAACACTTTATTTTTACAATCTATCCCTTTTATAATATGATCTAGTGTTCACGAGCAAGCAAAACCCATTTCATTGGCTACTGTCTTTTGTCCATGCGTCTCTTCAGCCTTACTTATTGGTTCTTCAAGATGGTGCACGCGAATCCCTCTTTCAGGGATGTATCCAATCTCATCCTTATTTTTCTGCCTCTAAGTTTCACAAACTTGTTTGTAACAAGCCTCAAGGCCACAGCTGCATTCCTGTGAACCTGTTTGTAACAAGCCTCAAGGGCACAGCTGCATCTCGTCAAAGTAAAACACGATCTCATTTATTCCCACAGACATAAGAATCTCAAAACACTTCATGTAATATCTGTAGATAAAACATTTTCAGTCATAATCATGATTTCTTTTCCAGAATCCCTTTAGAATTAAAAGCAGAGTTTTATCCCACCTTTTTGTTCCCCACACCAGTCTTTCCCAGGATAAAATATATGACTCTACAGTACAAAATACTGCAAGCAATTTTTTAAACTCATTTGTCTCAGTGTTTCATTCACTTACATTTTTCTTCATATTAAGAAATAATACACTCTTACCACTGAGTTTCATACAAGTGTGAGTTTCCACCTACTCACAAGTAAGAGACCTGGTAGCAATAAAAGAATACAGTGAATAATGGCAGTTGGAGTATCTGGTGCATAAGGATAGAAATGTAGTCAGCTTGTGCTGCCATTGGTACCCATCCTCATTGCCCTGAACTCTGGAGTAGACTCTGTTTGTCTCCATTGATTAGATGTTGACAAAGACATGAAATGATGCCATAGGAAACAAACAATAGTGCATAGGAAGGAAGGGATACAGTTTTAAGACATTTGAAGGTGAGGGAAAGATACTTGAAACAAGTGAAATGAAGGACACCTACACTGGAGTTTCAGAGCTGCTAGTATAGTCCACACACTGAATAGTTTGAGGTAAGTAAAAGGCATTTAAAATCAAAGTTAAAAGTAAACACACAGAACTGGAGAAACACAAGAAATTTTATAAGCAAAGGTTATTACTTCAGAAACTATTTCTGTCCACTGTCCTTCCTATTTTCTTGCTAATCTACACTGGAGCCTTTGCAGTGAAATATTCAGAAGTGCCCAGCCCCACTGAAATCCAATTTCTTTTTCTATTTTTAAAATTAAAGGTCTTGAGTCAAACCATGATATATTATGCAATGAATCTGGAACAGGAAGAGCTGTATAACATTGCCAGCTAGTGGTCACTTGACTTCAGAGCACAATAACTCAATTCTAGCACAGTTTTAATAATTTTGAAATGTAATAAAACCTTTATAGTTGTAGTGTAAGAAGATGACAAATAAATCGCAAACATATTTCAGTAGCTTAGCTCTCAGAACCTGAAAATCTGCATGAAGGTAACATTTAGTTCATGAATATGTTAGTCCTGCATTTATGTTTAGTTTTCCAATTCAAGAGCACATGGATATTTTAAGATCATAACAGCACTGATTCCCACAGTGCAGGAAACTGTATTAACGTTTAATAAATGTCTTTTAATTTTACTGTCTGTGACACCTCTGGGCTATATAGTCTGACACCTAGATAATAATTTGACTTTTTTATTACGATTGTTGCTGATAAATACTATTTATCAATTAAAAGTGAACTCTCACAAAGGCACAGACGTCAGCAAAACAAGCATGAAATGGATACTAAAAGGGCAAGGAAAATGCAAGAGTGTGCATTTATAATAAGGCATGCATTTATAGTAATTACACTTACAATATTAATGATGCATCTTTCTGAATTCTCTCTGTAATCTAAGGTCTAGCTTCAAACAAGCTGTTTTGTGAAGTAGGGTATAAAGGAACACGAACACCAACTAATGCAAAATACATGGTAAGAGAGAGTAAAGGAATTGAAAGAATGGATCCTAAGGTAAATGTCATGTCCTGCAAAAACATATATGGTTAACTCTGTTTCTATAGATAGCTTCACTGGCTATGCTACCTTTGTAAAAACTAAGTCAGTCAGCATTTGCATGTCAGGATGTAACGGTCGTAGAGGAGAATATACACTTTGGAAGCAGACATTTTCTACAGATTAACATCAGAAAAATGGAATTTGTAGGATATTATATAAGAAATTACAACTAATACAAAATTTTAAAGGCAAGCCTATGATGCTGTAAGTAGTTATCACCAACAAGTTCTTATTAAGGAATTGTTGGGATTAATACTGTCTTAGTACACTAAAGGGTATATCTATGCCACCATTTGCAAGCAGTTTTAAACTTGCTGTGTTCACACTCGGATCAACCGGGCTTGGGAGCTACCCTCACCTTGCAACAACCCTGTGTTAATTCATCTCACCTTGCAGCCAGATTTATTGTGTGGGCTTAATTTCTGAGCTAGCTGTGGTTATGGGGCCCGGCTGGCTCAGAGTGGGAACACACCAAGCTCATACTGGCAGTGAGCAGAAGCAGGATCAACCTGGTTTTGCTTGTAATGGACCGGGCAAACATATCCTAAAAAACAATCTGTTTAAGGTCCTTCCAGCCTCAGAACGTCATTCTGCAAAGATTTACATACCCATTTAATTTTATTCTGACTTCAGCAGGACTACTCAACATGGATAAACACAAGCGTAGCAGGCATCTTTGCAAACAGTTCTGATAGCTGGGATAAATACAAGGTGCCAATTGAGATACTGAGTCTGACGGCCAAGTCCACAGTTGTCTGGAAATTGTGCTGCCATTAAAATTCACGAGGAGTACCCCTAGAGGTACAAATCTGTCATTAAAGACACAGAGCTACTACTGAGGACAGAGTATCTGTGCTAAACTCAGAATCCCTTAAAATTACCCACTACCTGTGTTGGAAGTCCTAATTCAGAAGGTGTCTTTAAAAAGGGGAGAGAAGGCAGATTTTACCTTTTGCCCTGCGAAAGCGATTAAAGCAGGCAAAGGACAATTTGTTCCCTTCAGGCTGCATCTGCACTAGTGGCTTGGTTCAGAGCAGTTTTGAAGCACTTCCTCTAATTGTCTCTACTTAACACTCTTTTTTTCTCGGAGTGGTTTTCCTGTACACTGAACAGATTCCTTCGGCCTTGTACCAGGTCTCTGTGTCACAAGAGCATCCAGTCAGCCCTTAAACCTTTTGCCTTTAGCTATCTTCAAACCACATGTGTGATGGAGTCTTTTGGCCCAGCTAGACGTAATTCAGAGTAAATCCCCTGAACCACCATTGTAAGCAGAAACAGAAGTCTCCAACTTCTGACCAGCCTCCAACTACTGATCGCCTTCTATTGTGCCGAATGTAGATATAACAAAAGGTATTGAGTAAGCAACACAAAGCCAAGCTCCTGTTACATTGTCAGTCACCAATAACATAATGTAGATCTTCAAACACACACAAACATTGTTTGTTAGCGGATTATTTAATTAGCCCCAGCAGTGTCAGGTACGGTGAAGTGCATCTGTAAGCCTCCCAAGGCACAAGCAGACTTGCTATCAAGCAGTGAAGTTAAAAATTCTAGATAGGACATTACCATCCCTGCAAGTGCCCAGGGCTGACTTAGATTTTGCTAACCATCACAGTGCACCATGGAGCTCATCTCATTCAAGTTCTCAGATTTTCCTTAAGTATTTGCAAAAGTATCCAGCTGCTGGGAAATGCCTAATTTTAAGTTGCCTTTTCAAGCACTTGCATCGGTGCCCCACATACATTCTCCTCCAGCCCAAAGATGCTCTGTAGCTCCAGCTTCCTGCCTGGGTCAGACATGGTGGCCTCAGTCTTGCTGTGATCTAGCTGTATGCCTCATGTTTTCTTCTCCCATTTTCAATTGCAGGAAGTTTATGCTTTTGTTTTCTTGCTAGAAGATGTTGGCAACACCTTTCTAACTAACTTGGTAGTTACCCACTTGTGCAGCTACAAGCAGCTTGCAGAGTAGCGCTTTCAGACTGACAGTCACACCGTTTCAGTACTGTCCATGACTCTACAAAGACTAGCACATTTGTCACCTCTTGGATCACACTGTGCTGTGCCAGCACTGGCCAATTTTTACAATGTTTTATATAATCCCCTCCACAGCCTTCACTCTCTACAGCATAAAACTTCTGAGTGCCAAAGACTCATTGATCTCAACTTCCAGTTTTCACTCTCTGTCCCATACAATCCAATACCTGATCAGAGACTCATTTTCCTCCTTCCAACAATAAGTGCCAACAATACACATGCATATGCTTTCTTTCTTTTTTTGTACTTAGAGCTTTTCTTGATGTAGGCTTCGCTTCTGCACAGAGAGCAGCATTCCTAAATATTCTGTAATGAAGTTGCACAGTTAGCTCATCTGCCTGAGAAAAAGGACACCAAAACCAAACCGTTTGAGAACTAGCATTGCCATCAAAGAATTTATCCTCTGACAGCCTTCCTGCTTAGTGGCACCACTCACTTTTGCAGACACAGAGCAAAGCACTCTCCAGCCACCACCCACTCTACTAAAATGCTGTCAGTCACGGCAGGGCTTTTAACTCACTCCGCTATTTGTGGGAAGTTAGTGTAGCAAAATTCAGTGCAAGAAGTTACAGAAGAGGAAGGTGATGTCATTTAACAAAATTATCTCAGATACACTCTGCACATGCAATTGCATACTAATAAGCACCAAGGCATGTGACTAAGCAGTCTGGCCAGGATCGCTTGGGCACGAAACGGAGGACAAGCAATGCCGTCTACTCTGCTCTCGCACAACTTTATTTCTTTCTGGTTGACTATGGCACACTGACTGGGCGATGTGCTTTTTATAATCCTTCAAGGTAGACACTGCTTGCGATCTTTCACCTCTGTAACCTGTCTCACCCTTTGTAAACCTCGAGCAAAATGGCCAAGACTTGTGGTTCTTTTCTTTTGCTATATGGGTATTCTATGGCTCCAGACTTCTCACCTTGACAGCACTAATATTTCAGGGTGTGGTGGGTTGACCTTGGCTGGACACCGGGTGCCCGCCAAAGCCACACTATCTCTCCCCTCCTCAGCTGGACGGGGGAGAGAAAATATAATGAAAGGCTTGTGAGTCAAGATAAGGACAAGGAGAGATCACTTCATGAATTACTGTCACAGGCAAAACAGACTCAACTGGGGCAAATTAGCTTAATTTATTACCAATCAAGTCAGAGTAAGGTAATGACAAAATAAAAACTAAATCTTAAAACACCTTCCCCCCACCCCTCCCTTCTTCCTGGCCTTAATTTTACTCTCGATTTCTCTACCTCCTCCCCCAGTGGCTCTGGGGAATGGGGGTTGCAGCCAGTTCATCACACCTTGTTTCTGCCACTCCCTCCTCCTCAGGGGGAGGACTCCTCACACTCTTCCCCTGCTCCAGCGTGGGGTCCCTCCCACAGGCTGCAGTTCTTCATGAACTGCTCCAGTGTGGGTCCCTTCCACGGAGTGCAGCCCTTCAGGAATGGACTGCTCCAGCATGGGTCCCCCACGGGGGTCACAAGTCCTGCCAGCAAACCTGCTCCAGCGTGGGCTCCTCTCTCCACACATCCACAGGTCCTGCCAGCAGCCTGCTCCAGCGTGGGCTTCCCATGGGGTCACAGCCTCCTTCGGGCATCCACCTGCTCCACCGTGGAGTCCTCCACAGGCTGCAGGTGGATATCTGCTCCACCATGGACCTCCATGGGCTGCAGGTGGATATCTGCTCCACCGTTAACCTCCATAGGCTGCAGGGGGACAGCCTGCCTCACCATGATCTTCACCACGGGCTGCAGGAGAATCTCTGCTCCGGCGCCTGGAGCACCTCCTCCCCCTCCTTCTTCACTGACCTTGGTGTCTGCAGAGCCGTTCTTCTCACATATTCTCACTCCTCTCTCCAGCTGCAGTTGTGCGGGTGGGTTTTTTTTTTTCCGTTCTTAAATATGTTATCCCAGAGGCACTACCACCATCACAGATGGGCTCAGTCTTGGCCAGCAGCAGGTCCGCCTTGGAGTTGGCTGGCATTGGCTCTGTTGGACATAGGGGAAGCTTCTAGCAGCTTCTCACAGAAGCCACCCCTGTAGCCCCCCTGCTACCAAAGCCTTGCCACACAAACCCAACACACAGGGGTTTTTTTCTTGCTATCAAGTCATATGAATGAAACTACATACAGCGTTCTGGAGTAATTAACACACACCTTACCCTTGTTTGGTTGTTTCCAAGGCTTTAACACACTCTTCTGTTCGCACTTCAGTCATACCAGTCTTAATATTTTTGGTACCAATCTCTCTACATTCTTTTAGATTAATTATCTTTGTTTCCATTTGTTTTTCAGTAATTTAGCCATGTAACCCCACAGAGTCACGGCTCCTCCTGTGTGTGACTACTTTCAATCACAAGTTCATTTAACACAACAGCTGACTCTCACCAAAGGTATCCTGCTATTTGCCACATTTAATTATAAAACAGGAATGTGTTCTACTTTCCATCATCTGCTTTGGCAAATACATTTCTACTGCACAGAGGGTGATTATTTTTGAAAAAAAATGTTTTTTTCAGTTTAGTGAAATCCAGACTAATCTGGATACAGACAGAAGACAACTATTCAAGCTTACTAAAATTTTTGCGAGAAATGAACAACAGATACTACACTGTATTGTGCATGAGTAGGTGCAGATTTTTAGTCCATGCACAGAATGCATTAATGAAACCAATCTCAGATTTCACAACTGGCACTTTCAAAGACATCAGCACAACAAGGACTCTTCACTCCCTCAGTCTGTCCTTTACTGAAGGTTGTCTTACGTAGCATTAAAAACAAATTTTGCATCCAGTTGGTAAAACTCTTCATGGTCCTTTGAGTTAGGTCCAGATACCATTTTTTTAGATAGTTCAATAGCTTTTTTGCCATAATGCAGGCATTGTATTTTCTAAAAGAGCTGACAAGAAGGTCTCAGACTAACATCCAAGAAGTATGTGTGATGTTTTACACAAGCATTTGAAGCTCAATGCCTTAAAGCACTTTCTAACTCAAACAAGATGCTGGGTTTTGCGGATGGATGTGCTACTTCCTCAGCTAAGATTTTATCCTATGACTAATTCTACTTAGGAATAAAGTGATACGGTCTTTTTACAGAGACACTTACACCTTAAAGTACTCCTGAGACCATGATATGAAGGTGACTGTGACTACAAAAGTCAAGATTTCCTGATATTTTTACTACTAAAACTAGGCTTTCTAGACAGCTGCAGCTAGCAGTGTCAGGCACTTCCAGTCCCTGCTGTCAACGGGATTAATCATCTGAACCTTGGCTAGCAAAGAAACAATGCAGTCAAGGCTTAAGTGGCCAGCACATACAATGCTCAAAATAGCACTGCTGCATGAGCCTTTCCTTAGACTTTTAGCTGTCTTTTATGCAGGAGAAAAAGGACACAAGAAAGCATTAAAATAGCATTCCTCTGACAACAAGCATCTGAACACTCAGATTCAAGCATGGTTATTTGCTGCTAAACACCATCATGTATCAATTACTAGAAATTTTCTCAGAAGTCTCATGGTCAGAAAAGAATTGTCATCTCAGGGGGGAAAAATATTGGAGCATGAACAAATAAACAAATGACATTTTTACAGCACTGGAGCTAAGGAAGTGTTTCCTACTGGAATCGGCTGCAAAATGGACACCTGAGACTTCAGCAGCTGGACTCTCCCAGCTTTAAAGAACAAGGTGCCTGAAGCTGTAAGTTTTCCTCTAAGCAGATGAATGAATACTGGAGAAGCTTGTGGCACCCAGGGTATCACAGGAAAATGGCTCTGTGAGATAAGGCTGAATTCTTTTCTCTGAAGGCCAAGTTTTTCAGTTTTCAGAGATCAAGTTTGGTGTGCACGTTTTCCTACTAGCTTTTGATTCATAGGATTAATTTAAAAAAATCCAGATATATTTCAGATATAACCTTGGCCAAAGTCATTGATCAATGGGATGTCAAAAATATTTCATTTCAAAGCTAGGTCTTACTACAAGTAAAGCACTTTTTAACCAAATGATTTTAACACAACCTCCTTGCAACCAGTACTAATTTTTATTGTATCAACTTCCACATAAAGCTTGCTCACTTTGTGAGATTTTTATCGGGTTTGAAAACTCAGTTGGTTAAGGAAGTCAAGCTGTTTTCTTTCCTTCTCTCTCTTCAGTAACCCCATGCTATCTCAAATTCACTTTTATTACACTTACCCCACACCTTAGGTGGGTCAGCATTTCTGGTAATTGTGTTAGAAATATAACACCACAAGTTGCAAATCTCAGGTTTAGTTTGGAGTCTTTGCAATTAAGGAAAAATAAACAACCTATTTAAAAATAAAATTTAAAAAAATTACCTCGAAAGGCACACATGGAATCTTTCCTGTTCCATTTTATAGTCCCTTTTCCAAATATAACTACATTCAACACTGAATAAAAGCAAATAAATTCAAAGATATTTGCCCTGGGCTCCTTCCACAAACTTACAGATAAGATTTTACCTTTGTGTATTTTCTAATAAAATAAAAGACCAAGACCTCAACCAGCTGCTTGAGGCACCTGTGCAGAACTTTTTAATATTATTGCTACATGGTAGCTTGACGTTTTCCCCCCCCTAGAGATGGGAGAAATAGGGCAAATGGGTTGTTTTTACTACCTTCAGTTATTGCCTAGAGTCATGAGTTGTTTTTCCTTTTGACAGATGCTGTAATGTCAAGGTGGCACCAGCCCACTCTTGGTGAGGCTCTACCCTAGGAAAGTGTTTTGCTCATAATATGCTGCCTGACAGTCTGACCTTTATCACATTTTTCTTTTCTTTCACCTCCAGGAAGGGCAGCTGTGGTGCTGCTGCTGTATTTCATATACAGAGAAATAATTTCAGAATTATTCTGAAACACTAAAAATTGAACTCTTTTCTTGATCTTGCCACATCTTCTGTTTTCATGTGATTTGTATTAAAAATAAAAAAATCTGAATTTATTTTGGATTACTTGGTTCTATAATCATTAGGAGTTTTCAGTGCTGCATATTTCCCAAGGTATTTGCCCCAACATGTCTTCATGTTTAAAAAATGAAAGCTAACTCATTGGCAGGGAAAGCTTGCTTCTTGAGGAAAAATGGAAACCCATCGTCCAAGCACATTAAATCCTTAACCACTCAGTTAAGATCGCAAATTAGCAGCTCTGCAAACAGCTTTTTCCTTTAAGGACTGCACAGAGGCCTGCAGCCTCTCTCAGAAGTCAAAATGTGTGCCTGACAAGGATCTGCAGAATGCAACTGGCTTTAGGTGGTATAGTCTAGTGAATATTTATATTCCTCCATCTTCCTTTTCACTTATGTTTCTCTCTCAGTGTTAACAAACATATAAAATGTACACCTTTTGTACACTTCTTTAAATATTGTATTTAAAGTATTCTACTAGCGCTTAAATGCATGTTTAAAATTTTCTGGGATCACTAGCTGGTTGAATTAAAACTCCCAATGGATTTAAGCATGAGCACAAAGTGTACAGGCTAGAGAGCTAGGTGGGTGAGCCTACAGAAGATAAAGCTACTTAAAAGCCAGTTACAGATGCAGACAATGATTACAAAACACATTTCAGATGAAGTGAGTCAGCAAGAAAAAAATGGTTTGGAGTTTGGAGCTTTAAGCAACATGGAAGAATGCTTAGACCTGTACGTTTCATTTTTTTTTTTTCAGTGCTTAACACTTCAGTCTGTTACTAGAACAATTTTGTCATGTTTTTTCCCTTCACTATTTTTCACAGGGATGTTTGAATCACTGCTCTGAGAAAAGGCATCAAGTTGTCAGAAGTGGTATCTGCATACCATACAGCGGACACCTCCATATATGATTAAGTATCTCTAACAAAAGAGAACCCATCACTTTCAGAAAACACTGCAGTATTTGGCTGCAAAGCATAAAAATATGCTTAAAAATACTCTTTATCAAAACTGGGAGGAGGAGAAGGGAAAGAAAAATAGTTGCCTGCAGGACAAAATCTGCCTGTAAGACAGATTTTCTGGACAAAACAATAAAACCACAGCAAAGTTTTCAAGAACATCAACACTTTCCACATGTGTAGAAATGTCATTTGACATGGCTGATGTTGCTTGCCTGTTGTTCACCATCAGTTTTTGTTGCGTCATCCCTAAATAAGGTCCTTCTGTGCAGATTTTTGCCTTCATTCAGATGGAGCAGAGCTAGCAGCACAGTTTCCTTTACAGCCTGGTCCTTACACAATTATATTGATAAATAAGCATTAAGGGATGCATAAGGCAGCAATTAAGGGACACCAGATACAAGCAACTTTCTGAAATCCATAAGCTTAAATTCTCATTTGGGTATGCAATCAGAAGTGGCTATTGTTTCCTGCCACCAAAACCAAGGGTTATAAAAAATATTCTGACTTCAAAATTGTTAGCACCTAATTCAGTCAATTGCATTTATATTACCCAGCTCTATACTTCTCAGGGAGTCAGCAACTGATCCAGCAATTACTTTCAAATTAAGGAAGGATTTTAACACTTTTCTTTAAGGTGCTGATGCTGAATATGCAATATGTAAGGTAAAGGCACGTTTATACCAACACAAAATAGACAGGCTGCAAGGGCCAGGGAGTAGCAATGCTAGGCCTGGGAGTGTATCTTGAACCTTGCTCAACACCACCTATCCTCTTACATCGAGGTGCTGGAGCGTGTCCAGAGAAGGGCAACGAAGCTGGTGAAGGGTCTGGAGCACAAGTCTTATAAGGAGTGGCTGAGGGAACTGGGGTTGTTTAGTCTGGAGGAGGCTGAGGGGAGACCTTATTGCTCTCTACAACTACCTGAAAGGAGGTTGTAGTTAGGTGGGTGTCGGCCTCTTCTCCCTAGTAACAAGCAATAGGACAAGAGGAAACAGCCTCAAGCTGCGCCAGGGGAGGTTTAGGTTGGATATTAGGAAAAACTTCTTCACTGAAAGGGTGGTCAGGCATTGGAACAGGCTGCCCAGGGAAGTGGTTGAATCTCCATCCCTGGAGGTATTTAAAAGTCAGGTAGACGTGGTGCTTGAGGACGTGGTTTATTGGTGGACTTGGCAGTGCTAGGTTAACGGTTGGACTCGATGATCTTAAGGGTCTTTTCCAACTTTAACGATTTTACGATTCCATATTTATTGCAAAGTTTTCTTTTAGAGAATGGAGCAAGACTGTTCTTTTGAGGCAATGAGAGAAGACAAATAGTACCTCCTTTTCTGCAACACTTATTCAAGAAAAATTGTCTAGAAAATAAAAAACTGGTTTAATATCGTTATTTAAACACATGGAATTCAAGCCTTTACCTCTACTCTTAGATCAGTCTCCTCACCACCAAGCTCCCAAAACACAACACATGAGACAGCATGCAAATAAATGGAGGACTAGAAATCATGCTCATTTTCCTCAATCATATAAAAAAATGGGCTGTTCTGCTCGTCTTCTCATCTTGGTTCCCAAACATTTTCAGATAGACTAGGAAGTGTCTGAGCTTAGCCAATTAAGCTTGGAAGATCCTATAAGTGAAGGCTTTTGGACCACATCAACAGGAAAGTCTGAGTAGGAGACTTTTTGAACAACTTTTTAAATCAAATTCTCTTCTCGTTAAAAGACATTCTGATGACAGTATATATAATAGATTGGTTAGCACATTTGTTTAAACAATCTAAATCATAGATCAAGGTTTTATTATAATCTCCCAATATGTTATAATCAAAGTACAGTAGCATCATATTTTTGTGATAAATGCATGTACACAGCAGCGCAAAATCTCTGCACAGAAGAAAAATAAACAAGTATGCTAAGCACAGTTTTCCAGATCTTCCATCTCTCTTCCCTCCTCCCCTCACCTACTTTTGTTGGGGTAAGACTATGCTTGATTTCTCCTGAAAAAGGAAGAAGAAAGATACATTGCACCAGAACAACTAGAACTTTGTTTCTCTGGATCAGGGAAGCACAGCTCAACACAAATGAAGACCAGCAGCTGCCCTGCAGAAGCACATCCATTACCTCCCTGAGGAAGCGAGACACTGTCTTACTGTTATTGCACGTTCTTACACTACAATAAAGCATGCTCTGGAGTAGTGGTCTCCCAAGTGAAAGGTAAACACCCCAGGGGTGTGCAAGGCAATCTGCTGGGGTGCAGGAAGAAAATATTAGAACTTCTGTTTATTGTTTATCTAAAAAAGTAAGAAAGAAATAAAGATTTACTAATATTTAATACGTCTTGACACTGGCACCCTCATTTTGTCTGTATGCCAGATGGTCACGCATCACGTAGACAATACACGAGGTATCCTTGGGGAAGAGTGGGTGCTTCACAAGGCAGAGGGGGGACGGCAGTGGCACCCTCGCTCATTTGTTCACGTTCAGTGTATTGTGACATATTGCAGTTTACATGCACCCAGTTAAGTGGATCTATGGATACTATCTAGTTGTAACTAAACTAACCCTCACAAAATGACCAAGTGGCTTAGAGAAGATTCCTGAAAAAAACCCTGCCGATTGAAGGTAATACTAACATGAGCACAAACAAACAAGAAAGTTGCAGAGCTGACACTTCTGCTCCTAGTAGGAGCCCTTCATCAGCCACAGTAGTATCAATGGCAGTCTAATCACATTTGACAAAAAGTTGGTCAAAAAAAATTCAAAACTATCAAGATGACTATTTGAAATACAAATTTACATCCGGTACCGCTAACAGTGAACCTCAGTTTAAGCATATATTGTGCCTTTAGATGTTAGCTAATAATAGCATGAAGCCATCAGGATTAGCAGAGCATTTAAGAACTAACCATCCAGGACATGAAGACAAACCTTTACAAGTTTTTTCAGCAGCGTTTAAAGTCATGTGATAATCCATCACTTTAGAAAATTTTATAGTAAAAGCACTGCTGGAGGTTTGAAGAAACAGGTATTAGAACAAGCTATGGGGTGTGGGAGGTTTCTTATAGTTGGATGAAAGTACAGATGTTCCTAAGCTGTCTCAGTTTATGGTATTCGCAAGATTTTCTTTAAATGATGAAATATATGAACAACTTTTTTATGAGTCACTAAAGGAAAGATGTACTGGAGAAGATATATTCTCAACAGTAAATCGTTTCTTTAATAAAAATGGTGTTTTATGGAAAAACTGTACAAGCGTAACCACTAATGGGAGTGGCTGCTTTGACGGGAATAAAAAAAGGATCTGGGGACAAGCTACAGCAATCGTGAAATTCATTCACTGGATCACTCGTAGGCAAGACAATGCAGCAAACACACTGGAGCCAGAAGCACACAAAGTGCTACACAATGTCATCAACACGGTTAATTTTATAAAAACAAGACCTTTCAACACTAGGATCTTTACAATACTTTGGAAAGAGATGGGGAGTGACCAGGAAAGTCTTTTGTACCACAGAGGTTGACTGGTTATCTTACAGCAAAGTGCTTTAAAGAGTTGTCAAACTTAAAGATGAGTACACATTTTTCGTTCACAGAAAGACAAGTGTTCCAAATCTGCTGACCTTTTCTGTGATGAAAAGGGCCTGTCAGTACCATGCTACCTACGCTGATATTTTAGAAATATAAAAACATTTAATCTGTCTCTTCAAGGTAAAGGTGACGTTTTAACAATAAGTGAGAAAACAACTGCTTTTTTAAAGAAACTCGTTGTCTGGAGAGAGCATTTTGAAAACAGAAGTTTGGAAATCTTTGCGTTATCATGTGATTTTGTTGTGAAAAGCAGTGCAAAGGTGTCACCTATAAAAACTCTCATACCTGTACACTTACACCTGGAAAAAATTTTCTAACCTGTTTAAAAATCTTCTAAATGAAAAGTGTTAGTGGGTTTTCAATCCATTTGTAAAAAATCACAAAAATTCAAGACCTTCCACTTAGCTTGCAAGAAAAACTGACTGACATAGAGGAACATGGAAACTTACTAGCTGAGTTTTAACAAATACCTTTGCATAACTGGTGGATGAGATTGAAAAATGGGGATCAGGATTTAGTAAGCACAGCCAGCAACATATTTCTTTCATTTGGATCTATGTATCATTGTGAGGTATCTTTTTCAGCCATTAAAACCAAGTATCAAAATAAACTGAACTTAGAACCAGACCTTTGAATCTCTGTACCAGTGTTAAACCAAGATTCTCAAAAATGGACCTCTGAGCAAAGCATGCTTTCCACCGTGCTCGATGACACAGACACAAGACAGCAGTAAAATAGGAATTCAGGTAATGTAATCCAGCACTGGGATTAAACCACTTCTGTTCTGAGGCAGGGAAAGCACAATAGTGAACTTGGAAGAACACACACATGAAACCTAGAAAGCTTAAGATGCAGGTTTATTATGCATTAGGAAGCTTATTAACTTAAAAACCAAACCACATAGTAAAAAAGGTTTGTTATCTCTGCTCAATGTGGAACAAGTTTCAAAATATATATTTTTAAAATTTGTTCAGTCAATACACAATCCTTTTTAAAAAACTGTATATCTGTCAGTACCCTCGTTACATTTATAAATACATGATTTACACAGCACCCCATCTGGAAAAATTAAAACTCCTTACAAATATCTACATATATTGCATACATATAAAACATTCATAGGAGTACTTCATTAAAGTTGGGTTTAATGGTCCATTTACACTGCAGCAAAATACATATAAATCTGTGTATTTTTCATAAAATGTCTCTAAAAATTAGCACATTTGTAACCATTCATAACTCCTTTAAAGCATCTTTTCGAAAGGAAATTTGATATGAATACATCCATGAGATTCAGCAGGTAAGACAGTGGTATGAAGGCTAAATACGATTAATAACTGAACACTAAGTAGCAGTTAAGGCAGGGGTGAAAAGAATTAATAGGAAAGATTATTTCATATGGCAGATAAAGTGACAAAATGCAATAAATATACATATTTCTTGGTGTAAACTACTCTGGCACCCACTGTTTTTCCTGCCTCAGAAGTCAGGAGTGTCCATAATTCTGACGCTGCTCATTTTATAATTAAAAATTTTTTTTTTTTTTAAATCAGCAAAACATTGATGTGACCAGTGCTCTCAGGTGCCATCTGGATTTGCTTTAGCTGCTCAGAACTTACTGTTCTGGAATGTGGGTTTAGGACTTCAGTATGACCTTCATTTATGGGTAATGACTGTCACATGTGATCATACACCCTCAGAATTCATCTCAGTTTCATCATTGCTTTCTGGTAACTACTGGACTTCTCATTACTAAATAATATTTGAGAATGTGTCTCCAGAAAATTTAATTACTTTTACTGATAACCACTATTTCAGACAGCAGAATTATATAGATCAGTCCCCCTCACGTTGTGAGGACTACTTGTGGCATACATGCAGACAACGGGCATAAGAAACACAAACCAACCTTTAACAGTGGTGGCAGAAACTGTTCTGCCTCAGCCCTGATTATTTTGCATACAACTTTGGGAATTGAACATTCATACTTTAAAAAAAATTTCCATTATGTCTGTATATTCGGGTTTCTACCCAATACCAGGTTTCGACACAGCATTTGCAGTCCAGTATTGGGTAGAATCACACCTGGTTGTGACCTGCCGTGCTAAACAGACCCTCCTGCAAGCACGACATCAACCTCAAGCATCATACAGCATGTGACCTTCCCTTGTACACAAGCTGCCGTCCTTTCAGAGGCCAGACACTCTCTACATCCCACCACGCTTCCAGAGCTGCAATTCAGTGCATGAATTTGTTTCATAGTCTCCTCAGAAGTTAGCCTTCATACACTGCTATCTTGCAGCAATGGTTCAATGTCCTCCTCGCTACTTCGGTCTAGGTTGTTACTCAGAGTACCGCTGATGCTGTTGCTGTGTTTTCTGGTACTGCTGGCTTTGCTGTGCTCAGGAATAAATAAGGCGACTAGAAAAGCCAGAAGAACAATGCATGCTCCAACCAGGAAGGGTGGACCAGGAATGATTGCTCTCTGTGGGGAAATAACCATATCAAAGAATTCATGAAGTTGTAGACATCGACTTCTGCATTAAAAACTATATCATTAAGGCAAGAGATAATGGGAGACATATTTACAGTGACTATGAAGTTTATGCAAACAAGTTCACTGCAACATAAATTTTATGCATCTATAGTCCCTGAGAATTCCTCACCTGATCTGCACACTGATCTAAAAAACAGAAACATGCACAAAACTACCAAATGACAACAGGATTGCCTAGCAGATGAAACAGACATTGACTGATGCTTCTTTCTAATTTTTTTCTTCTTTAGGCAACATGACTGTTAAATCAGCAAGACTCCTCTGAAGATTAATAGGTTAAGGTTTCAACATCTAGAAGTACAAATGCTCAATAAATCTTTAACTTAACCTCACTTTTTCCACTTGCTTCCATGGCTGATATCCTTTAGAATCAAGTTAGCTGAATAAACAAACATCCTCAAAAACTAATGCATGAGTGAGGAAAGTAACAGCAGGCTATGCAGTACATACCGTTCTCACTGTAGAGACAGGTTGCTGGCATGTATGATAACTTGGTATTTGGAGCTATTCTCTCTTGCTTCTAAGCAGTTTATTTTAAAATTTGAAATACAACTGTTCCACATTTCATAACCACAATGAAAAACAAGCACCAGAAAGGCTATAAGACTAATTTTAAACCAGCTAAGTTCGATGACAAAACTCTACAAAAGAAACTGTCAGCAATCAAGCATTTTTTTTTAATCTTAAACAACTTTCCTGTATTTTTGTCAACTAAAACTAAACAAAAATCAGAACATGATACTCGTCAATCCACTGTACTTTTTTTCTGCCAAAGGAAATGCATGAAGTTATTCTAATGTGAAGTGGGAAAGTTGCTGAAATTAAGCATACAGTAACAGGATATTTCCCTTGCTTCAACTCTTATTACAAGCAGAGGCCTAATTTTTCAGCTGATGGTCTCTCAACTTGAAGTATATAATTATATTAACGGAATTTATATTAAAAATATTACTTAAATCTTCAAGTGGTGCTAAGCCCACAAGTACCTAAAAGAATGTAATAAACTTCCATAAATTAATATCCTCATTTGTAATATAACAGCTGATTTATCTGAGTAGCTTTTGAATTTTCCACTATTGCAGTTTCACTGAAGAGTAGGAAGTTTTGAAAAGCACTCCTTACTCATTACATTACCCAGTGTTATTATTACTCTCCAAACACAGCCTATGACTGCATTGTCTGCTGTAAGGGCTCCCTGTAGGTAATTATAATGATGTAACCTCACTCTCCACTTTAGGCTCTCCAGTTTTGAAAACAGTTATGTGGGAATTAAGACAGATATGCTTAACTTTTACTATTTATGCTCTGCAGAGCACATACACAATTCTTCTTCAATAGGTGGCATCAGATCTTTTCTTTGATGGAAGGGAATCACAAGTGTGACCTGTGGTAACACCGTGGCTCTCCCAATTCCACAAGAAAAAAAAAAAACAAAAAACAAAACAGGTGATATTCAGTAAAATCCTGTTCTTAAGTCCTCTAGAGTAACAGAAATGGATACTTAAAGGCAAGTCAAAAAAAGAAAAAAATAAGTTTGAGCTGTTTAAAAAAAAACACCAGAAATTACTACTAGGATGTATTCTCCTCCATTTACTCTACACATTAAATAACTGAAATTTGCATCCAGAATTTCCTGTCACCACTGTTTGAATATGAAGGTTTACAGAACCACTATATCTAACAATTTGTTTTAGCACTCTGTCCATCAGTGAACACAGAAGACTTTATATCTGAAAGGTACAATACTAAATTATGACAATAATCAGCTTTCACTAGCTAAGTTAAAATTATTTTTGTTTTTGTAGGGGTTTTTTTTGTTTTTTAAATGGGACAAGACAGCTTCCTCTCAAAGTAAAATCTGTCAAAAGTTACACAAGTTTTTCTTCACATTAATAATTTTAACAATACCTATATAAATAACTTATTTCTGATAACAAGTTAAAAATCTATTTCCTGTAGTTGCAGTAACACCCAGTAGTACAGTAACGGAAACAAAGGAGAAAGAATTGTTTTTAATTCACCTCAACAGCACACTGGCTTTGATCAAGGTTCAGCACAGTAGCAGTGCATTCTCAATTGAATTCCTACAGACTCATTGCCTTTGACAAGCAGGGGTAGAACACAAGCTTAAGCATCAAATAAAAAAGAAAATTAACAATGCCTGTCACAGACTAAAACACATTCTATCAGTTAACTGCAGTTCCACAGACATCCAGTAATGTTTTAAAACAAGGTACTTGACCATTTAGACTTGTTACTAAAACACTTCTTAGTGAACATTTATTAGCATTTAATAAAATTGAGAAAACATTTTCCAACCTACATATACCTGTAAAGGAACTCCTACTTATCAATTTAAGACACGGAACAAAATCAAGAGACAGGTAGCTTGCATTTGGGCCTTGCAAATCCAACGTACTAGCACTAGTGTTGTAAGCTAGGCTTGTACACATTTGCTAGCTAATTTCCTTGTCTAACCTTGGTGCATTCCCTGGTTTTCACTTCCACTCATTTTACTTAGATCAGTTTTTAAAGCTATATAATATTTAAATTATGGAGTTCTTTCCCACTGTTATATTAGACTTGAACATAAGAATTAGTAGGAAAAAATTGTATTGTTATTTTCCTGAATGATAGTTTTACGTGTTAGGTGCCTGGTAACTATTAACAGGGAGAAATGTAATTACAGACATTTAACAAAGCTTATGAGTACATACATAATTAAACATAAGAGCTGTCCCACTGAAATTAGAATAAAAAGCAATCTTAGTTATGCAAATACTTACTGATTTTGCTGTACTGCTAACTAAAAACGTGTCTCCTTATTTATTAAGTAGGTTTTCAAGAAAACAAGGATATCTGAAACGATGGTTCATTTTACATTTACAGCTTAGAAAAATCATTATTTTATGAGGAAGCTCATACATTAAGCTTCAGCACAGGAACTTCTTCTACCACAAGCTTTAGAAAATTCCACAACAGAAGTTTTGACTCATTTATAACTTACTGGAACAGCCAGTTGCTCCACTGTGATACATCTGGGCTATTTCAACAAAAAACAACCCACATGGATATTCTTAAAGTAACAGAACACACTAAAATTACTTGTAACAGCAATGTGTGTACAAGATCAAAAAGCCAAGACGCTCCCTGCCCCCAAGAAAAGCTTATGTGATTCGATGCTTTAAAAAACAGAGTTCAGGAGTGAAATTTTAACTAGTGGAAGCATGACAAAGTTCTTGAAAACCTGAAATCATGATTAGAAACTTTTTCCCATATTTTACTACAGTTTCCTTTTTGTACAAGAAAAAGAGTGTCTTTGGCCCCTTACTTTAAAACTCTACTCAGTTTGCTTGAGCAAATTGTGCAGCACTTCACCATAGGTATGGCAGTGAGCAGTATGTTCAAGCACTTGTTACAGTTAATACCTGGAAAGATGCACAGACTGGGGGATGAACAACAAACAATTGTTTCCATGGTAACAGCCACCAGTTATTTACATATTCAGCTAATCTGTTGTCTTTCTTCATCAGCTTAATGACAAGCTAAGAGATCATCAGCTCTCTGAAAAGTCCATTCTTAGTATTTTGAAAAAACAATGGAATTGTAGCTGAAGAGATCAGAGCAATCAAGCTAAAAAGAAAAAAGGGTCCATAAGGTTCTCCAAACTCTGGTAAGCATGTATTTGATATTTTGGAAGCCAAATAGGAAAGAACAAAGGAGATAAAAATGCAGACCTGAAACAAAGATGGAAGAGATACAAGAAAAGACTGAAGGGAGTTCCAAAGAACATTGCATAGGATTGACTTCTCCCCTCCCTGCCAAGTTTCATACAGGTAAGGAAAGGTGATGAACAGCATTGTTACTGCCATTGAAAAAAAAAATACATAATTCAACTGTATACTGAATTACTGTATATGTGAATAACTAACCTGTTGCTGGGAGGTTCAAAGATAAACTTGTTACAATTTACTGAGTTACCAAAAATGACCTTCCTATTGCCAAAATTTCATCTTTCGCTGCGATTCAGGATTGCAGCTGTGTTTTGAGTAACTGGTTCCATTAGAATACTGAAACCAAAGCTGCTATTACTGTAAATCTAAATATTTACTAAAAAATTTAAATTATGAGCTATCTTAATATTTCAATAACACCAACAAGTGAGAATTACGTAGTTCAAGAATTAGATATCAAGATTTTAAATTAATCAAAAATGACAGATTTTTACTCTGACAAGTCCTACACTGCAAACTTCACACCAAATTTTAAACTTACCTCATCACTGGGATCTTGCATTGCTTTTTTTCCAGAAGTCTGATCAGGTGGCAATTCATTGAGCTCCACATGAAAGAGAAAGAAAATAAAGCCATACAGTGCTGGTCCCAGGCCATTGCACAGACCTCTTATTCCAGTTATTATTCCTTGGACAACACCTAATGAAGAAAAAAAATAAGAGTAGAATTTTTTTTTTTTAATCAAGAATAAAATGCTCAGAGGGAACAGCTCTGAGTGTATTCTAATAGCTGTTCCAAAATAGCACATCTCATAATTATTTCTACATACTAAGATCTTAAGAAATACACTGAAGACAACTTTGCTGGATTAAAATAATCCTCTGCATGACCCTAGTTCTGTCACTGCACTTGCATGCTACGGGAAGCAATGAGTTTTGAATATGAGTGACTAAATTTATGTCCGAGTCTAATGTTCTGTATTAGAGTTCTTCCACCCTCACCCAAAGCCTACAATGAAGAAAGCAGAGGTTAAGTATGGTACCTGCTCAATTTATTTTCAAGTGAAATTTAGAGTAATATATCTATGTGTTAAGGGTTATTATTGGCAAAATATGCACAAACTGTAACAGATTCTTCCCTTCACTGGCCTAAACCCCAGGATTTATTTAAGCACCAAGTAACTTATTCAGGGCAGTAAATTCACAATACTAGGTTGCTTGCAGTTTTATATTAGATTATTTTAAAAGCTTGATTAATCAAATTCTATGGGTGTATTTCTGCTTCAACTTCATTAAGTGACTGTGACAACAGTGTAAAAAGTTGGAGTTTTTTTCTTCATAGGTTGACATGTAAGCTTAAAATCTTCATGCCACTAGGTGGCAAAACTTCACTCTAGAAACTATTGTATGCCTGAGCTATTAACAGTAGTTTCCCCTATGTAAAATGAAAGTTTATCAACTTCTGTCAACTCAACTAAACTATTCATTTAATGACATAAATAGAAAACAAGTCTTTTAAAACTCTTTTAAATGGCTCTATTAGAAACAAAAATGGGTGAAGGGGAATGATAAAAAAAGCTATGTAAAATACTGTCTTTTGCACCTTTCAAACTCAACAGAAATCTGCCACCTAGAACTGCACCTCCTTTGTACTTCCCATATTAACTGCACTTATCTAACTTCAAGTTGTACAATGTTAAAGCAAGACTGATACTTATGATTTATATGTACACGATTTTTTTTAAAGAGAACACTAAATTCAGTTATTATATGCCAGTGTGTTGCTTTGTCATGACTCCCTCCTCACTTCATTATAAGTGAAGAGTTATTTCTGATTGTTCATTCCGCTTCACATCAAAATCAATGAAATTTTCTCTCTTTCAGATCAACTATTTAAGCTTTTCTATTCCTTGAAAATCTGAAGTATTATAGCAAATAGGGCCAACTTTTCCACACAGACTAGAGCTTCTTGAATAGGCTTATTTTAATCTGGTAAAATGTGTTTTAATTTTCCATTAAAAAGATGGTATTGTTACATTAATCTTCACTAGCTACTTAGAAAATATTACTTTTAACAAAAAAAGAGGAAGGAAAAAACATGAAAGTTACGACATCTGTTTTTGTTGCTTTGGTAGTAATTTCACAGGAAGCAAGAAGAGCAGTAGCTGTCAGACAGAATTGTATTTTGCACTGCAAATTTGATAAATTTGTGTACCTCCTTCCTCACTACATAGATTGGCAGACTTCCACAGGTACTACCAAAGAAACTCATTACTCATCAACATATTTGAAAAGTACACCTAGATAAGTATTCTGCTTTCCAGACAGACGAGTCATCCAAGAAAGCAGTCTAATGCAGAAACAGAAATTCAACCAATACTCACCTTGTTGATCTGACTCTGCATTTCGTGAAACCAGAGCACTGATTGCTGGGAATGTAATGCTTGACATTGCTGCTACAGCTCCTGCTGCCCACATCATCCTGTGTTAAATACATAATTTGAATTAAAAATGAGATTGCCCATATAATTACTCCCTACCCCCAAAAAGGGCCAAGGGTACCCTCATTTAAGGCTTAATGCCCTTTCAAAAGTACTCTTATTAAAATACCTGAAGACTGGGAATTATCTGGTCAGGGCCCTCTTCCTGCTCCCCTCCCACAAATTACCCTGAGCTTGTTGGAACAGAAGAGCATTTGATTCTACACCTGCTATTACAGGAAAGGAAAAGAAGGGAGTGGGAGTGAAGTGATGCATCGGCTTTCCCTCTCCAAAGGCTGCGCAAGAGAACAATTTCACAGGGTGTCCCTGTGAGGCAGTTCCCAACTTGTATAACTCACTAGGAAGTACTCTGATAAAGAACAAGCATTCTTCACTGTCAGTAGGACAAACTTTGTGAAGAAAAAGCTGTTCCAGCTTATGGTTCTAGTTCACTTTACTTACAGACAGTTTTTCCAACAGAAGAAGCTCTAGATAGTTTCCAAGACCAAATATAGTTATAGTAAGAGAATGACATGTTAGAAAAAAAGCAAAAAAATAGAGGTCCAGTAAGTGATTGATAGTGGATCTAGTGGAATTGCTGGAGAGAACATAATACTTACTAGCTTGTGGGTTTACAAAAAAGTTTTAACCACATTTGTAGACATAAAACTCAGTGGACCAAAATGGTGCAAAGACTCCTTTTTCGAAAGCGCTGTTAGTCTGCAACTTATACTATATACCTGGAATATTCTATCATTCCTACATGTGCAAAATAGAGACCAAGCTTTGGTAGTGTAATGCAAATGAGAATGCTTAATTCACAGAACATTTAAATACTCATGATGACAGAGTTAAAGGGTAGCATTTCTTGGAAAAACATTTTCAGTTCCTTAACACGTATGTACCTAGGAAAATGCGTGCTTACCAAGACTGAGATCCAAAACCATACCAAGCCAACTGAAGGATCTGAAAGCCAAGGCCAAGGAGAACCGTATTTTTGTTCCCTATCGACCTCATCAAGATACTGAGAAAAACAGTCTGCAAGAGAAATTGGTTCATCCAAGTTATTTTAAAAAGCCAGATTGCTAAAGTAATTTCTCTTTCTGCACAAAGTAATTCAGAAGACCTTTCAACTGCTGAGGAAATTCACACTGTTCATGCTCTTACTTCCCCTGTATTGAGTCCAAAATGCAGACTAGCCGTATCAACACTTGATGTACAGATATTCTTAATTTTTAAAGAGTTTCTACTTCAGGACATGAAGAAGCGTATGTATTGCCTTCTCTATGGACATTATATCTCAGTGTCTGTTTCTACTGTAAACAGGCTTTTGTTTCCACCTCTACAATTCCGTTTTATTACAGACTACAGAGTTCCACAATAAATGCTGGTACCAAGTTAAGATAGTACAGGCTGGACATGGGTTGAATTTACCAGTATCTACAAATACGAGAGAAAAAATGACTGTTAGCTCAGAAAAAAATAATCTATTTAGGTCAGGTGAATTAGTATCCAAATTTGTAATTAAAACCAGTAAGTAAATCCTGCTGCTCTTCCAACTTCAGCACATGCATTGAAATTTGGCTGAGGCCAATTCCTAGGCATCTTTAATTACATTTTCTGCTCTTTACACCACCCATATGACCTTTTTATTTGCACATAGAAACTAATCCTAAAGGAAGACCACTGTTTTTTATTTGTTAGAAGCGTTACTGCTGAGGGGGCAGGAGGTCCCAATTCAGATACAACACCAATACACTCATGGCAAGAAGCAGACTGTTCCTAGTAAAGCAAAGTCCATATGGACAACTTCACTCAGTTAACAGTGCACACATTTTTCTTTAACATGAGAAACTCAGCAATGCATCAGTAAAAAGCCAGAGAAAAGGAACCGGAAGGATTGTAGAGCAGAGCATACTTCCTCTCTCATGTACATCTTACTGAAACTAGCTTTGTTGTTTCTCATTCTTAGACAAAGCTAGTTTGAAAGCCAAATAACAAAAATACAGTCATTCAATCTACATGTGATCAGTTCTCTCTGGAGATATCCAACATGCCAACACAAATCAGTATTTATGGAGCAAAGCTTATTTCAGTAAGCTGCACCCTTTGAAGAGTTCAAAAATCAAGCAGATCTTCCTCATTTTAACAGTGAAAATTATGAACCAGAAGGCTAGCCATTTTAGAGATTTTTAGCAAAAATACTGGTCTGAATAAAGTATGATTGGCAAATGTGAGTGCGCATAAAAGCATCAGAACAAACCACAGAGCAAGGACCAAAATAATGACTTGTATTGATAATGGAGGACATAACGAACACCACTAAAACTGATTATAACTGAGGAACGTGTCGTTTACATCAAAACAGTAAGACCTCCACTCTGCTAGGGATGGCAACAAAGTTACAGCACATTGTATACGCCATTCCTCTTCCTTGTTATCACAACAGGAAGACAAATTGTACCCATAAAGATATCACAGATCACATCATAAAAGCTGTTTGATTTCTAAAAAGTATAAAGGACCTGTCCAAAAACCAGCTCACTGTTGCCAATTAAGAGGTATGAAAGCAATATACCAAGGCCTCACAGTTCCTCATCCTCCATGCTGAGCCTAACTAACCCTGGACAGACCATATCAATACCTGCACTGTTTCTACGCAAGTTTGAAAGCATGAGCCAATTGAATAGGTGCAAGCAGCACGACTTTTGCTTAAAATAAGGCACGCATTTCCTTTTCAGAAGGCCTTTCATTAAGTAACCAATTTCCTACACCATTTTAATCATTTAAAGCCAGAGTTTGGTAAATTTACTGATCCAAGTTTAGCAAATTTTAGTTTCATTTTCTGATGCCCAGGGTCCAGTATTTCTAAGGAAAGCAGATTTAAAGCAAGACATTTACGCAGACTATATATATGAATATAACCTTCAGTGAATGTAAGATACACTGGCATTTTAGAGCATGTAAGAAGTATAGACAAGCTTAATAGTCAGAAGAGTATGCATCAGCATTCAGTTTGTACTGTTTAATAAAAGAGTAAAAAGAATAAAGCTTACCTGAGCTACTATAGACAGAATGCCTACCACAGCTATAAATGCTGCAATGCTAGCAGATCCAAAACCTATAATCTGAAGAGAAGCAAAAAATGCATAAAACAAGTACCAAACACAATCCAGGACAATCACTAGCAAAGAGATATCTTCTTCAAAGAAAACACTGATTCCTGCTTATAATCTAAATCCATACAGGAAGTGCGACTTTCAAGAATAATCCGTAACTCAACTGCTTGCCAGGAAATCCACACAAGGAAAAAAAAAAAAAACTGCCTTAAAAAAAGGAGACAGAGGAAGTCATGTATCTGGAAACTGAAGTTCTCTATCCCCTCCCACAGACACAATAGCTCTTCAACAGGCAAGATCCCACCTCGAAAAAAACTGCTGCACTGAATAGGAGCAAAGGTCTGCTTAACTTTATGAACACAGGCTTAAGCTATGGCAGGGTTTATGCATCAGGAGTCAAGTGTTATTCAGTTCCTGGCTTAGCAAAGTACCCTGCCTTTGTTTTTTAAAGCTGTATTTTGCCAGAAAGCAGTTTTCTGAGCGAAGTCTTCAACATGAAACAGGTCTCAGGGAATACTTATTTAAACATCCTTAGTAAGATGTGAAGACACCAACATTTACCTGTCGCAAGTACAGAAAAAAGCTAGAATACTGGCCAGCCTCAGGCAGATAGGAGAGAAACACTGTAATGCAGATCGGGAGAACTGTAGAATCTTTTCTAACCTTCTTCAGAGACTGTAAAACAAAGAAACAAAACAAGTATTGGAACATTTATACAAAGACTAATGAAAGCATAAAGAAAGCAGAGGGTGGATTCACTTTTTAAAAATCCATTTTTTGCCACGCATATGAGTCAAAAAAAAAAAATCACACATGGCAACAGTTAAGCTGAACATTAAGTTAGAAACAACCCCTGCTACATAAGGCTTATGGTATCTGATTCTTCTGCAAAGTTTCATTTGATTTTTGAAGCTACTGTTCAATGCCAAATTACAAGTAGTCACTGAAAACAGCATCATATAATATTTAGGGAAATGCATAGTATTTTCTCATTGATCTCCATAATAATCTGTTCTGAAAGATGCTAGCAAATAATATAGCCTCATTACAACTGTTTCTCTTTCCAAATTATGAGAGTATTTTTCCTTGTAGATTTCTTATACTTGTTCACCCATAATATGAACCATTTTTGCGTAACAAATAAATTGTGGAAACATATTCTTTAACTGCAGTCTTTCAAGCATGTCACCTATCTCTCAACATGGACAACCAGGTCCCAGCAGGATGGATCTCATGAAGAACAATCACTCTTTCCTCTCTTACCAAGGTTGCAACGCAAACACAAGTCAGCTAAATAAGTATGAGTAAGTGAACAAGTTACTAGGACTGCATGATATGTTTTAACCCTTCCAATATATGCCTGCAGAAAAATCAGGCTTTATAGATACATTCTGTATTAAAAAGAAATCACACATAACCAAAAGTGCAATTCAAGAGTGGGGAGAGATACTGCCAACCAAAAGTACAAAGCATAAAATGAATATGGAAAAGTCTTACAATATCAGGTTTTGGGGTCCATAGCAGTGTAAGAATTCAGCGTTTCTCTTCCAATAAAATAGAGTAAGTAAGTTAGAAAAGTAAAGCATTTTCCCTTTGAATTTCACACCAGACATTGTTTTCAATTCAAGAATCATTTAATCCACAAAGTTTGGTTTGGTTTTGGTTTTTAAATGTAGCTAGATCTTTTTGTGCAAGAGCAGAGAACAGAGATTATGGTATACTGAACAGTCAAGCTACCAATAGGACTAAAGATTTCTCAAGCTTACAAAATGCATTATTATTATTATTATTATTATTATTATTATTATTATTATTATTATTATTATTATTATTATTATTATTATTATTATCGTCAATTATTTATTCATTACTTATTGAAGTGCATCTTACTGCAAAAGGGTCTGCTTGCTCCCATGATATAGAAGCTCCCCATGAAGCAGGTCTCATTTTTTCCGGCAGAGATTCTGGAACAGCTAGCAGGATGAAGCAGATGTCTACAACAGCCACCAATGTGGCCACTAGTACGACAAGCTTATCTCCATAGCTGGCAGACAGGTATGCTCCAATGGCAGGACTCGTTACCAAACTTGCTGCAAAGGTGGCAGATACCTATGCACAAGAACAGTTTACAAATTTGTGGAAGTGGTTATTCTGCCATTGCAGAAAAATAAAGTAACTTGGCTCAACACCACCACCCCTCCCCAGAAGTGTGGTTTTAAAAAAACACCAGTCAAAATTTAAATTAAAAAAAAAAAAAAATCACTTATGACAGCAAACATGTGTCCGAATAAAGTTTCTCTAACCTCCTCCACAGCCCACCATAGGAGACAGGATTTGCAGTCAAAGAGCAAGTTTGGCTCAAAGGAAAATGTTTCTTACTTTCAAATAGATTAAAATGGTTTTTGTTTTCCAATTGTAAATCTGATGAGATTTCACTGAAAAAGCTGTCAGCACATTTAAATGCCTAAGTGAACCTGAGCTTCAGCACTCTGGGTAATACATAGAGTAATACACAATGCCTTTGTTAACAGTTTGCATTTTAAATACACAGCTATCACTGGATAGCACAGCAAACTAGGAAATCATTAGCTATGACAAGAACTTCAACAACAACTGTATTGCTTCATACTACGTTGTAGTGACATACGGCTACTAACAGATCACTTACTATATTCACATACAGCAGAACACGATGAAAAATCAAGTGCTGTAGTTAAATTTCACTATAAAAATCATCAGAAAAGGTTAGAATAAAGCTAGCTTGTTTGAGGTTTTTAATTACTACTCTTTTCCAGTCCCCAAAATAAAAATACTCTGCGTAACTATTTTATAGAATAAGTAAGAACACAAGCTAGAAATTTAGCTTTATACCAAGCTGGAAAAAAATCCTAAGGAAAAGGTATAACAAACAAAATGATTAGAAAGAGATAGAGACCTCATCAAAACAACAGCAGTTTTGTCTACCACTTTACAGAATTTTAGATCTGCCTGTTAACAAAAAACTGTTTGAAGGCAGGCAAATATATGCTCCAAATATACTTACGGCCCTCTTTATAAGCAGGAAAAATAAAGTGGGAATTCCAGAACTTTTAAACCTGTTTCGTGCTCTGTTACAACAATACACACAAGTTTGGTTCAAGAGAACTAAGTCCTTTATTTTCTTAACTGTTAAATCAACATCTGAGGAATCATACGTCCTTAAGGCTAAAAATAAAGGGAAACCTTAACATCTCGAAGTACAGTACAGTCAGCCAAAAATCAAGTCCATGAGTATCTCTATAGTGAAAACAGATGCACAGAGGATGAAGGGACAAATGACGTTCAAAGGCTGAGGGTATCTACCAATGGGCCTCCAAAACCTAAACCTTTATAGATAATTCAGTAAAGCAAACTAAGGAGGAATTATTACCGGAAAGGCTAGTTTGTACTAACTGAACTATTTTCCTCTTCTCTTGCTAACTAAGAAAGGTCATGACTAAGTTACTAAAAATACTGCATTATGCATGTTCATCCTTGCTGCCTGTTTTGACTATAGAAAAAGCATTCTATATTAAAAAGAAATCACATAAATTAAAAGTGCAATTTACAGGTGGTGGAAAGATACTGCCAGATCAAGTATTAAATAACTTTCATTGCCTTTAACAACATTTCTTTTCTGCCTGCAAAAATTAAAACATGTTTTGTTACACATGCCCTCTATGCAGGTAAAACTGTCAAATTCTTATTCTGTTCCTATGAGCACAGAGCAGTCTGTGCAGCAGTAGGAAGTCTAAATTAGATTTCCCAAACTCTAACACGGTGCCTTGATGCATGGTTCATTCCCTTCTCTATCAACCTCATTACATTAATCACTAAACAATCGGTGCATCAAAACACAAGTTCAATACGAAGGTCGTAATCTGACCTTTTTTCAAGTTTAGCGTATCTTACCAGTCCATAGGCTGTAATTCTTTCATGTTCTTGTGTTACATCAGCTACATAGGCAAATATTACAGAAAAGGTAACAGAAAAGATTCCAGATACCGAAATCATAGCGAAGTACCACCTAATGATTTAAAAGCAACAATTAGAAAGTTTAAGCTAAGACCTCTTGCTTTTCTCTTACTAATCAAGCAAGTTTGTATTTAAGCCATGAGAAGTTTTCCTCAAGAACTAAAATAGAGCTTTACTGAAGATGAATGTTACTGCAGTCTCACTTAAATATTGGAAAACAGCATTTTAATTTTTAATATCCTACCGTTTACTTTACATCAGCCTAGAAGAAGTGGCCCCTTCAGGACATGGTACCTATACATTTTCACACTCTCAAAGCTGAAGCAAGTTTAAGTTATGAAAAATGAACTCCCTTAGAGCTCAGTTTCTCAACCAGTTAAGGAATAAACTATCACATATAATGCTTCAGAAGCTGAACTCTGAATGCACTCAGTGGTCACAAAGTTCTTTTGTAATCCTCCTAAGTTTCACAATGAATGTAAATGAAACTGAAACCCAGTCAATTCCACTCAGTTAAGACTTCAAAGTTGCCTAATCAAAGAGTTAAAAGATCTCATTTGCAGCAATTATACTTTTCTGTGGTCAATAAATTCTAAGGTTAATTTAGCTTTAAAAATATGTTTATTACCACATTGTCAGTCCTCAGGGGAAAAAAAAATTAACAGCTGAGCTTAAAATTGAGTTAGACAGGGCTACCAAACCATTTCACTTATTGTTATACTTGTCTGAATACAGTAATTAAATCACATTCCGTAATTTCTACTTTTAAGATACACAGTTTCATTACCTCTTAAACCGAAAAGCTCCAGAATAATGCAATCACATCTTGAAAGGAAAGTGGCTTTCCTCTTGTCTTAGTGTCCCTCTCCCACTTCCCCAAACTACTCCTCTGATTGAATTTGTGCTGCACTGACAAGTTCGCTACTGCAGTCTGTACCACTTACCATGGACTTATTCTCATTAATGGAATTGGGGCACAGGTGAAAAAAACCGTAAGAAGAAGAAAAGATTTTCTTCCCCATGCATCTGACAGAGCACCTATTAGTGGAGCACTGAGAAAGGACAAAAAACCCTGTGACAGAAGAAAAATAATTAATATGTCTATATTTACATTTCCAAGTTTCACTTTAACCACAATATAAAAAAGGACTAAAATTGCAATTTGATTTTAAACACAAAATTGTAGATAACTGAAGTTGTACACAATTTCCTCTACAGTCTACTTTTCTGTGATTCTGATGTTTCATATTTCAAATCTATTAAACTTGAATGCATTAAAAAAGTCATACATTTTTCCAAGACCCATTTGATTCAATACAGAAGTACCACAGACTGCAAAAGCTTCTTAAAAATCTCAAAAATCTACAGTCTAGTTTCACAAAGGACATCTTCTTAGCCTCTGTCATGAGACTTAGTACTAGATCCCAAACCCAAATTTCCCTCTAATTTGGACTGTCCTAAGGGAGAGTTTTGGGTAACCTAACTGTTCTCTGAAACAAATTAAACAGAACATTTATTGCTTTATACTACATATTTGTCACGTACAGGACATTTGTACATTTCAGGAACTATGAGGACGATTTAAGCAAGCTTGACAACTTGAGTCAGTGGAACACCAGAATGATATTCCAGTGGCAAAAGTCAGACTTACAGGTACAGCTGTCACAGAAAAAATTGACTAAGGATCAAATAATAGATTTTTCAGCATTTCATAAAGTGCTAGAATCTAGGTCTCAAATCTGTTCTATATTACACAGAAGAATTAAAATAAACAAAGCTTTTCACAGGTTTGTTAACTGCAAAACCTCCAGAACAGATGCATCTTCCTCCTAATTAGTATATTGTTCTCTCTTCAATCCAACTCTGCCATAAATCCAAACATTAGTAAATACATGGTTCTGTAAGCACCTCAATACACTGGAAGTCTAACCTCTGGTATTCAAATGTAGTCACCTTCAAGTCTAACACATGCATACAGACTACAGTACTGAATCACTATTCTGCCAAATCCCAGTAAACAACTCTGATTCCAATGATTTCAGTAAGTAAATTGAGAGCAAAAGCTATAAAGCCATATCACATGATCCTAGGAAAGTTAGATGCCTTACTCAGTTGACATTAATGTTTTTGCTCCTTAAAGTCAGATTTCAGTAGAATATGAACTAACATGTTTTGCTAACTGTCACCCAAAACAATTTTGATGTTTCATAAACAGCATTTTAAAGAAAACATTGGACACTGAAGTCCAAGCTCACTCTGGTTTACGCTCCCCTGTTTATTACACCTGTTAGAGCAATACATACATTTAGATCATGACATTAATGCACTTTTCTACAGATATGCTATGTAAAAAATATATGGGGAACCCTCCATTCACTACTTTTGAGTGATACTCATAGTTACACTGCACTGTGAACAGAGTTGAAAGAAAACACTAAGAGGAACATGAACTTCAGTTTTCTAAGAGAACAATGCGAAGCTGATTTCCTCTTTCAGTTTAAGACATCCTGACATCCCTAGTGCATGGTGTTCTGCCAATCTACCATGAAAGGTATCAAGACAGAAGATCTATCCTAAAGATGCAATGTTCTTACAGCTAAAAGCAATGCTTTAGATTTGTTACAGAATACAAACTTAAATAGTCATAAGTTACACTACGTGCTTTGAAGATTCTCAGTAAGACAGTCAGCAAAGAAGACACTTTCAAGTCTTAGTTATGCTAGAGAATTTTTGCAAGCTTTTTTTGTGGCAACAATCCAGCATGACCACTGTGTGAATGCAGTGGTATAAGTAAGCTATAAGCGGCCCTGAATATCTTGACCATCACAGAACGCTCAAAAACTGATAAAAAAAAAAGACCAGGAAAAAAAACCAACCCACTCTGCTGAAAATTAGCTTTTATACCACATCTTGGGCAAAATCACAGTGTTTAAATGCTGCGTGTTTTATCTCAATGGTATCATCATGGCTGCATTAATCTGCTTTCGATATTCTCGGAAGGATCCTTACCAAGATTACAATAGCTAGGACTGGAACCTATTCAAATGAGAGGAATTTAAACTTATGAGAAATATTCCACTTGTTTCAAGATGCTACCATTTAGCAGTAAAACCTGAAGTGAGCCCAAGAACACAACCATTACAAGGAAAAAATGGTTTAATAATTAATTACATTCTCAATGTTTTGCATGTTCTTATGGAGAATGCAGGAGAGACAAATTACAATACAGGAACACAGAATATTTACGTCAGAGGTTTTAAAAAAATCTTACCTTAACACCTTGAATAAGACCATTCATTAAAAATGTATGATGGGAAAATGTTTCATGTAAGACCTGACAGGGGAAAAAAAGCAGTATTTGAATCAGGTGAGACAGGACAAAGTTGATTCAAAGTTTAAACTTCATTTGTAACAGGATAGCTCTATTGGGACTTGTTAAAAAGTATCTTCTCCCAGAATTATACTCTTATTTGTCTTCACGAGAAAATATTGACAAAGTTTGATATCAATTTATTGGCATAAATTCTTCTCTTGGCACAGACCGCACTGTACTGCAGAGATAATTTGGTTTGGGGTACTTTGCTCAGAAAGGGGTTCAATGTAAGCAAAAGGCATCTCCGTATGGCACAAATCACAGAATTTTTTATGTAGACAATTCCTTCATAAGGTTGACTCAATCATTGTTACTAATTCGGAGTGAAAATGAGATTCAGCTAACTTATTCTGTCAAGAAAAAGACAGCACTATATTCACAACTGCCCAAAAAGGCACTGTGCAAACTGTTTCTGAATGAATCACATTACTCAATAGTCATACAGTTAGATACACTTCTGATGAGCAGGTAGATGCTTATAAATACTAGCAATGGCTCTGAGTGTTTCATGTATCCTTTAAGTACCGCTATGAATTCATTTAAGGTGCTTTACCAGCAGTCTTAATTCAAGGGCAAGCACGTTAATCTATACTAAACAGATTTACCATAAATATGCAAGAGAGTTAAAAGGCCTCACAGGTGCTACGGTGTCGATTAAAGAAGTTATTGCAATGATCGAAGCATGTATGCTCACTAACTTCAAACTCATTTGCTGTTTTTATCTATAGATAAGTGCCAACAGCTACAAAAATTATTTATATGCATACTGAGGAAGCCACTAGCCTGAAGAAACCCAAAACTTTAGTGTCACTGAAAAATGAGCATCATTTTTCAAGGATAACTGAGATTCTCAAATCATAGGTTTAATAAGGGTGGTTGTTCCCACATTAACTACTGGTCAGACAATTCTGCTTATTTACACCCCTTTTTCCTTCTGGTCTCCATCTTCTGCTAGAAATTTAAAACAATTTTGCACTGTTTGACCACTGATTTTATGATATGAATGGAGGAAAAAAAGTCAGGGTTTAAATTAGAGATCTATCAAGCAGATGTCTTCCAATTCAAAAAAAAAAAAAAAGCAGCAAGCAGGAAACTCAGATCCAAATCTAATTACCTTTCTGTAAAGTGTTTTCCAGTATTCTTTCTGGAAGGCAACCACTGCTGATATTGGTTGAAGCTTTTGAGATTAATTTCTCTTACTTTATACACAAGAGAAATGCAAGTTGACAAACTGATGAACTGCCTTACTCAAGTTCTACTGATAGAAATATTTATATATTCAAAAAAAGATGATATTGAAGACAGAATATGCCATTAAGTGATGAATATTGCTTATGGTGATGTACTAATATTGGCTTACAAGTCCATAAATAAGAGTAATGAGCATAAGCTTCGGGCAGTCTGTGAGCAAAATAGCCTTCATATGCTTTATAAACACTTCAAATCTTTTCTTCTCTAAGTATAGTGTCATGTAACAAACACTACAGCTTTGCTGACAGATGTCAAAAGAAGTGAAAAAGTAATCTAAAAAATTAACTTTAAATAATCTCAGCTATCACAGAATACATGCAATTTATTTTGATAATACACGACACAACATTTTAATCTGATTAAATGACCTGGGGAATCACGACACAACCACAAAAAATCTGAGTAATCATGAGCTTTGATTAAGAGGCCAGACCTTTCCGTTTCTGCCCTTCCTACCACACAAACCTGCTTGAGCAAAAGTGGGCAGCCAGCAGTTCAAAGGCTGAACTTTGCTCATAAGACAGCTCTGCATGACTCCTAGTACTGCTGGCTGATCAGCAGGCCAAGGTAAGTTACCACAAGTGCACTACAAGACATAAGGGTTCAAAGTATCAAAGCAGATTTGAAATTATTTTAATCAAACAGCAGCCTTTCAGTTTGTGCAAAGCTGATTACAAATAAAGATGATCACCCCCAAGAACACAGACATCATTTACACCTGTGTAAGGTAAGTTACACCACTATATGTAACTCAGTGCTTTAAATTAAATTTTCAATCCAATCCAACAGCCTCCTAAGTATTCAAGACCACATAAGAGAGGAAAACAACATTCAAAGATATTCAAGACCACGACTGTACTGAAGCCACATAATTCAGTCAAAATAAGAATTTAGCTTTACATTAGAAGCATTTCGTAACACTCCCATTAGAAACAATGCAATGATAAATACCAATTTCAGGAATTAACATTTCAGCTGCATGTGACTCACAGTAAAAATTGATATGGAACAATTTCAACAGGAGTACACTATTGAGGAACTATTGAAGAACCCACCTAACATATAGTTTTATTAAAGTGGGGTGGGTTTTGAAGACTGCTTAAGAATTACTATTTGCACGTTATCCCTTTAAATGAGAAGTGTCAAGCTTGGGCAACTTGAAATTGAGCATTTTGCTTAAGAAAAAAGGAAAGGAGAAAGAAAAGAAACAAGAGAGACCACCCAGTAAGCTTCCCCACATTTTAACACTGGCAAGACAGCATGACAGGATGGTAATTTAATAAGACACCTACTTTATGGAAATCTGTTAACTGTTTATATGGACTTTTTTATTATTAAGCTATGTTAAAAAGACTAGTGATTGTCTTTAGGAAGGTTAGACAAATACCTTTCAAGAGTTATGTAGATGATTTTATCCGGAGTTTGGGGAAGGAAAATAATTAACTCCAAGGTCTTTCCATCCCATAAAACCTTGCTCATCACGTTTTCAAAGTGCTCTGAGGTATTATCTCAAGAAAAACTGGACTAACAGACTTCTGATGACTTCTCTCAGGCAGGCCTGATTTCAATGAATAAGACCCATGTCTTCAGATAAAAGGCTTCACGTCCTATTACCAAACACTCAAATTACCTATTCACCTGGAAAATAACTGCATTCCAGAACAGATTAAATACTTATAAAATCTGTTTCTTACATGAAAGCCTTTACATTTTACTTCAAGTTACATGCTGGCAAAACAGCCAGCCCACAATAGCATACAAAGTTTATTATGGGATGCATAGTTTATTCTACTGTTATGACTGGAAGATGAATTGAACTATGAAGTCTTAAAAAAAGCCAGAATTTCCAGACAGACTTTCATCCACACACTAAACTGATGTTACTCTAAAAGGCAAATAAAAGTCAAAGAGCAGTACAGTTTTGCTAATTTATTTTTCACTGTCTTTTAGTCTTTCAGCAGTCCAGATCTCAGCTGTAGTATACTACTATTGCGCAGTGTTGAATGTTAAAGACTCCTGGAATTCAGTTAATGTGGGAAGCACAAAGTGTAAACCAAATTAAAATCCCAATCCCTAGGAATTAGCTTTAATTAACTTTTGTCATTACTGCCGAGATGACAGCAGATCAGTGATACTTACTGTTAGCATTGGAGTTGTCAAGAGCCCCCAGGCAAAGAATTCTAGAAATATGACCACCACCGCGTGGTATACGCTTGGCCGACCAATACCTTGTTGCTAAAAAAGAAAAACAGATGCAGTAGTTGTACACATCCAATTCATTACATGTGCAAAGACCTCTTACAAATGTATTTTGAGCATAACCAGCTTTCAGGATGACCTACTACCACGCCCTTGGGAACAATAATAAGCCAAACAAGGGTGGAGAAAAGTTATTACAAAATGACTAAAGATCTCCAGGGAACTTGAGCAAGTTTGTTCCCTCCAACTCTTGCTGACTGAAGAGAACTATTTTCCTCATTCCTGACGTTGCCCTGTACTGCTCTCACCTCCAGTGTACCTTTAGGTTTCCTCCCCCTTGAGTACTATTCACAACCCTTCCACAGCAGGGTGACAAATGGTGTAACTCTCCCTGCTACCTCCACAAGCGCCAACGAAACAGATCTGCTTTACGAAGATCACATCACCGTTACAACAAAACAGTGACAATGCACATAATCAGAAGAGCACCAATTTTTCTATTTGAAACTGCCAAAGCATGAGAAAAGAAGGGGCAGCTTATGCCGTCTGTACAACTGCTTTCTGTTGACTACTGACCAACTGATTTCATGTTTGTGTGTGCCAATAGACCAAAGACCCAGGAGTTATTCTACTGGTCAACAAGTAATCCCAGGATGAATTAGCAAACTACGGAAGAGCTCACGAGGCTGTGAAACCACTGCCATTCAAGAGCCAAGGACTGGATCCCAGACAAGAGATCCGGAATATTTTTGTTTAGACGAACCAGGCAGAACCCTTGGGTAAAGCAGATTTAACCACAACTGCTGCTTTCTTTCATTTCTATGTGCCCCTTGCCACAGTAACTGTTTTAGAAAGTTTTTTGGTTCTAAAATTACTTTTCCCCTTTCCCCTAACAATTGTCCTGTAGAAGATTGTTTTTCAGTGTTTCTAGACACTCCAAAGCCATTACATTCCCACAGGACTGGCAATTCTTAGAAAGGAGCAGTACAGCACTCTCATCGGGTACTCCCATACATACCTGAAGTTTACCCAAAGTATAAAAGGACGCTTCTCTTGCACACCGCACAATCTAATAATGCAGGATTCAACTGAAGAGACATCATCTAGTAACAAGTATCAACCAGACTGTGTCATTTCAGCAGGTGGACAGTAGGGAGAACATGAAACTCAGGGTCTCCCACTGAACCCAAAAAAAGTCAAGACAGCCTACAATGAAGGTAGAGCAGAGACACATTTGGTGTTTCTCCCCAGCTCAGTACCTTTCCTCTAGATTAGCAGGAATTATAGGTTTAGGAAACACGTGTATTACAAGATTCATTTAAGCTAACTGCCTATAGTAAAGATTTTTAAAGAAATCCCTACTGCCTGGACAGTCTAAATGCCCAGATCTCTAATAATTCTTAATTCTATCAGAGTTTATCGAAACCTGTAGCAGCAAACTAAAAGTAACCCAGACAGCATTTTTTCTAGTGAATAAGATTCAAATTCTTCTCTACATTGCAGCTTGCTTCAAAGGTTGAGGATTTGGAGAAAACAGTTCTCTTTCTCCTGGGAAATAATATGATAATATCATAGATCAAAGATTGTCTCTGTGAGGCTGATAACTTTCAACCATTATTAACATTTCTTTGTAGGCTACCATGCAATTTTTAATCTCTAAATAGCAAAGATTCCAAAGATGGGGGGGCGGGGGGGGTGAGGGGGCAGAATTTTCCTCATATAAGTAGTCTGAAAGTACTTCTACATAATCTAATAGGATAACAATTTTAAGAATATTTTTTTTGCCAAGATGTATATCAGTCGGACTAGCACTTAACACAGATTACACTGAAGTCTGAAGATCCCTTCCACAGTGGTTTCCTCTGGAAAAGGCAAATTTCACAGTAGAGCGTAGGTAAGGGAATTCCCAGCCTTTTTCCTGCCTCTACTTCACTTCCCCCCAACCTCTATATCACTAAGCACAATGCTGGACCATAAACTTCTGGTTTGCATTCAGCAAACAGTTCTAATGCCACCAAAAATTAAGTTTTGGAGTGTTTGGGTTTTTTAATAATGTGTTTATTACATGCAAATTTGATATAAGATTTACATGGTTTACCAGAAAGATGATGTACATACATACTGAAAAAGACATGCATGTTTTTTCCTCAGAAGTCATTTAAAAACTTTGGTGAAAGAAAAGTTTTTTTGCTGTACTGAGCCTAAATGAATATTTCCTGGAGATTAAAAGAGTCTTCAAATCATTTCTGGCAGTATCACACAGCTTGCAGATAGCTGCACTGAACTACTAAAAAAGCAGAAATCTCTATGGCCTTTTGGAAGACATAACCTGGAAACATAGAATTTAAATCCTGAAAGGAACATGCACCTGTCAAAATGTAGTCAAGCATTCTACATCAGACGTACTAATAGCTACCGATCTATGATCCACACAGACTGCAGTTGATGATTTTCAGTTTTCTTTACAGAGCCCTAAATGTCTAGATTAATTCAAGAACACTTGTGCGAATGACTGTATCAGGAAACTAACATCATACAAACGGGAAAATTCACTGACATTGTCAAATGGACCAATGCAGGGAGTTACTTCTGGATGCCCATCTTTTCTGTGGGTCCTAAAAACTCTTATCACAAAAGCTTTCAATTGTTAATCAAGCATCAAGTTATTTTCAAGAAAAGAAAATAGCTTATGACTGATCATGTACACAGCCTGGACCACTGATAAAGAGGCAGGGAAAACTCTTTACTCATTTTGAAAACAAAGAGCTTTCTAAAAACACTTCACACTTCCTTTCAAGATGAAGCTACCCCAGAAGTAATGGGTGTGGCTCACTTCTATATTGAGAAAATACTTTGCAACAGAATGCAACTGCATGCAATTTACGTAAAGAACAAAAACTGAGACACACATGCAAAAAATGGTTATAAACTTGAAGCACAAAGAGCTTTAGGCTTCTTGAACTATACAATATGGGAACAACCTACTGAATTCTTTATGGTTAAAAAGATTTTAAATGGAATTTCAGAAATAGCCCAGACATGGTCAACATACAAGTTGCTTTCATCATTCCCTGCCCCCAAATTATAAAGTGTTAATTTTAAAAATTAAGTGCCCTCAGGAAAGTCTTAAAATCTGTTATGGGCTTATTTTCTGTCCACACTGATGATCTTCATATGACAGCCCAGTGTGTGGGCTGAGAAACTATGTATCACCATTACAATTGCTTTCAAATCCAGCTGCTGGTCAAGCTATTATACTTGCACAATTAATAATGAGCAAAACATTACGTAATCTCAGATGTTTAATAATAAAAGTTTAAGGCCATCATTATAAAATCTGAAGTCCTAGACATTCTAACAAAATATCCACTACTTCTCCAGTTTTACACTTCTGCTCCTTCTATGCTTCTTTTCGCCCATACCCAATTCT